>NC_057803.1:543186284-543786284 GCF_018294505.1 Triticum aestivum | reverse complement strand
GTAGTATTTTCTCTTTAGACCCCCTCTATTCTTAAATATCATCTTTTCTAAAAACCCTCAGATGCCTCCGAGACGTGACCACGGATTTACCTTCCCACCGGAGCTCACCCAGTTGATCCAGTAGCAGAACACATTGATGCAGTTACTAGTCCAGAATCAGAATCAAGGGAACAACAACAACAACCCACCACCACCACCACCACCTGTTGATCACTTATCCCGTTTTCTTAGGATGAATACGCCGGTGTTTTCCAGTAGCACCGAGCCAATAGTAGCAGATGATTGGCTCCGCAAGACAGCTAGAGAGTTGACCACAGCCGGATGCACAGATGCGGAGAAGGTGAAGTTTGCCGCACATCAGCTTGAAGGACCCGCAGCATCATGGTGGGAGAATTTCACAGCCACTTTCCCTGTCGATACTGTCACATGGGACCAGTTTCAGCAGGCTTTTCGAACTGCCCATGTTTCAGCAGGAGCTATGGCCATGAAGAAGTGAGAGTTTCGCAACTTGCACCAAGGAGGACGGACCGTTGGCTAGTATGTGGAGGACTTTAGTAAATTAGCACGTTATGCCCCAGATGACGTTGCTACGGATGCAGCAAAGCATGAGAAGTTTCTGGAAGGACTGAATGATGAGTTGAGCATGCAGTTGATGGTAGCAACCTTCAACAACTACCAGGAGTTGGTAGATCGTGCTCTTATGATTGAAGGGAAGCAGCAGCAAATTGAGAATCGCAAGAGGAAGTATGGACAAGGAAAGTACAATTCTGGAGCTCAGCAGAAGCCACGTTTTACCCCTAGACCGGGAGGACATTTCCAACATACCCATGGAGGAGGTAGCTCGCACAATCACAATGGCCCCAAGACTGGTAATGGTAATGGAGGAAGCAACGGCCAGAACCGCACCAACCCATCAACCCCAGCCAAGAAAGACCTGAGCCAAGTCACTTGCTTTAAGTGCCAGAAGACCGGACATTATGCCAACGAATGTCCTGAATCACAGAATGGAAATGGCAATGGAAGCTCTGGGAAGAAGCCGAACCCTTTCAACAGGGGACAGGTGAACCACGTTAACATGGAGGAGGTTGAAGAGCAGCCGGATGCAGTAATCGGTAAGTATAAACTGCATCCGGCTGCTCTTCAACCTCCTCCACGCTAAGTCATTTACTGCACTCGTTCTTTCCTTGTCCATACATATCAAGGGGATTTTTGGATAAGTATAAACTGCCAACCCAAGCCCTTAGGTCACCCATGTTAGTAACCTCGCCTTGAGCAGAATATATGGCTAGTCTATGGTGTGATCGGTTACCATTAAGGATTGGTAACTACGTATTTCCATCAGACCTAATAGTGTTGGAATCTCAAGGATTGGATGTGATATTAGGCATGGATTGGTTGTCAAAGTATGAAGGGAATATTGAATGTGCCAGTAAGTCAATTTTTCTTACCACCCTAGAAGGGAGAAGGATCAAGTATGTATGCCGACATGTGCCAAAGAGGACTCAAGCAAATTGTTTAACAGGAGTTGTGCAGGATGAAGTACCAGTAGTGAAGGATTTCCCTGATGTATTTCCAGAAGAATTGCCAGGCATGCCACCGGGTAGAGATATTGAGTTTCTGATTGAGCTTTTGCCATGCACAGGGCCAATATCAAAGAGACCATATAGGATGCCTGCAAAGGATTTGGTGGAAATTAAGAAGCAAATTAAGGAGTTACTGGATAAAGGATACATTCGCCCAAGTTCTTCACCTTGGGGATCGCCAGTACTTCTAGTAGAAAAGAAGGATGGATCGTTAAGGATGGTTGTCGATTATCGAGGATTGAATGAAGTAACCATCAAGAACAAATACCCACTACCGATGATCAATGATCTGTTTGATCGATTGCAAGGAGCTAAGGTATTTTCCAAGATCGATCTGCGATCAGGATACCACCAGTTGAAGATTCAGGAACAGGATATACCCAAGACGACTTTTACCACCAGGTATGGGCTGTACGAGTATACCATTATGTCATTTGGTCTGACTAACGCACCTGCATTTTTTATGAACATGATGAACAAAGTGTTTATGGAGTTCTTGGATAAGTTCGTCGTAGTGTTCATTGATGATATCCTGGTTTACTCGAAGAATGAAGAGGAGCATTTGTGTTTGGTTCTTGGAAAGCTCAGAGAACATCAGTTATATGCCAAGTTTAGCAAATGTGAGTTTTGGTTGAAAGAAGTTGGATTTCTCGGACACGTTATATTAGGAGAAGGTATAGAAGTAGATCCCACTAAAGTTGATACCGTGACCAAGTGGGAAGCACCAACCACAGTTGGAGAGATCCGGAGTTTTCTTGGACTCGCAGGATACTACCGGAGGTTTATTGAGAATTTCTCAAAGATTGTGAAGCCTATGACGGAGTTGTTGAAGAAGGATACCAAGTTCATATGGACTGAGGAATGTGAGGCTAGTTTTCAGGAGTTGAAGAAACGTTTGGTTACCTCACCAGTGTTGATTTTACCGGATCAGATCAAGGATTATGAGGTGTATTGTGACGCTTCACGTCGAGGACTTGGAGCAGTGCTTATGCAGGAAGGAAGAGTTGTTTCATATGCCTCACGATAGCTTAAGCCTCATGAGTTGAATTTTGCTACGCATGATTTGGAGTTAGCAGCCGTAGTGCATGCACTGAAGACTTGGAGACATTTTCTGATTGGAAACCATTGCAAGGTGTACACAGATCATAAGAGTTTGAAGTATATTTTCACACAGAAGGAGTTGAATCTCAGACAAATGAGATGGTTGGAGCTCATCAAGGATTATGGTATGAGATTGCATTATCACCCTGGAAAGGCTAACGTAGTAGCTGACGCGTGAGCCATAAGAGCCATGTCAACACCTTAATGACGGGAGATTTACCAAGGGAGTTAGCCGAAAATCTTCGAGAGCTTTGTTTGGAAATAGTTCCGAGAGGCTATGTAGCAGCATTGGATATTTAGTCTACGTTGATGGATAGGATCAGAGAAGCCCAAAAGACTGATAAGGAGATTGCCGAGATAAAGGAGAAAATGAGCAAAGGAAAAGCTAAGGGATTTCGTGAGGATGAGCACGATACCCTATGGTTTGAAGACCGTGTTTATGTGCCAAATGATCCGGAGATCAGGAAGTTAATTTTACAAGAGGCCCATGATTCACCATATTTGATTCACCCAGGAAATACCAAGATGTATTTGGATTTGAAGGATATTTTCTGGTGGACCGGAATGAAGTAGGATATTGCAGAGTATGTAGCAGTTTGTGATGTATGTCAGAGAGTGAAGGCAGAGCATTAGAAGCCAGCAGGATTGCTACAACCATTGCCGATACCCGAATGGAAGTGGGATAAGGTAGGCATGGGTTTTATTACAGGATTGCCCAGAACACGTTCAGGCTATGACTCGATATGGGTTGTAGTCGATCGTTTGACAAATGTAGCTCATTTCATTCCAGTGAATACTACCTATACCAGTGCAAAGTTGGCAAAGATATACATGACCAGGATCGTATGTCTGCATGGAGTTCCAAGGAGCATTGTATCAGATAGAGGAACCCAGTTTACCTCAAAGTTCTGGAATCAGTTGCATGAGACTTTGGGAACCAGACTGGAGTTTAGCACAGCTTTTCACCCGCAAACAGATGGACAGACTGAGAGAGTCAATCAGATTTTGGAGGATATGCTAAGAGCTTGTGCGCTAGACTACAGATCTAGCTGGGACGAGAATTTGCTGTATGCAGAGTTCTCTTACAACAACAGCTATCAATCCAGTTTGAAGATGGCCCCTTTCGAAGCCTTGTATGGAAGGAGGTGCAGGACCCCATTGTCCTGGGATGAAGTTGACGACCGCTAGTTGTTTGGACCGGATCTGATAAAGGAATCTGAACAGAAAGTGAAATTAATTTGTGACAGGATGAAGGTAGCTCAATCCAGGCAGAAGAGTTATGCAGATTCTAAACGCAAGGAGACCGTTTATGAAGTCGGAGACCGAGTTTATCTTTGAGTATCACCACTTCGAGGAGTTAAGCACTTTGGAGTTAAGGGAAAATTAGCGCCACGTTTTGTAGGCCCATACAAAGTTTTGGAGCGTATGGGATAAATAGCCTACAAGTTGGAATTGCCGGAAGGATTGTTGGGAGTTCACGACGTGTTCCATGTATCCCAGTTGAAGAAGTGCCACACAGAGATGGCTGACATACGGTACCACTGGAAGCAATTCAGTTGGACAGTGATTTGACCTATGAGGAGAAACCAGTTAAGATTCTAGAGTATGCCAGTCGAGTCACCCGCAGCAAGGTTATCAAGTTTTGCAAGGTTCAGTGGAGCCACCACACGGAGGATGAAGCCACCTGAGAACGAGAGGAAGAATTGTTGAAAGACCACCATCACCTATTTTCTAGCCAACCCGAATCTCCAGGGCGAGATTCATCTTAAGGGGGGTAGGTTTGTAACATCCCAAATTTTCAATTTGGAATGTTATACACTAGAGCATCATTGCATATCATATTTATTGCATTTTGGTTGATCCTAGAAATTTTTCGCAATTCAAGGACCCTCGGAGAGAGTTGGGGATTTCGTTATTTTCATATTTGAGTTGTCTCAAATTTTGAAAATAGGATCTTTTGATTTTATTTATTTTATCTTCAATTATTTCTATTACAAAAATATGAGAGAGGGAATAAAATGACTTTCCCAAAATAAAGAAATATTGAGGATTTAATAAAAAAATCAAATAATATTTTATATGGCTTTATTTGCTATTTTATTTGAATTTAGGAAAAATGCGTGTTTTTCTAAATTGCATTTAGGCCCCAAATAAATGTTCATCCTGTGCGGCTTGATTTTAGAAGCCGGGGAAAATTTATTTCGGGATTTTTGGAGTCCGTTTAGTAGTCCTTTTGTTTTTTTCCGAGCGTAAGTATTTAAAAAGAACATCCGAACCGACCTACGGGCCGTGCTAGGCCCGGACTCCTCCAGGCCTCAGCCTTTATAAGCCGCCGGCCCACCCCGGGCCGAAACTCTAGCCGCCGCCCGCCTCGAGCCCCGCGCCTTCACCGCCGCCGCCGCGCCCGACGCCGCCGCCCCGGCGCCGCCGACGCCGCCACCGTCGACTCGCCGAGGTTGACCTGCTAGTTTTTGTTCGGTTTTCGCCGATTTTCATTCAGTTTTTTTAGTTTCATTTTTTTCTTTAGATCGGTTTTTTCTGGTTTAGGCTAATTAGCGAGCGTTCGCTCGTTCGTTCATTTTAACGAACATTCAGTTAATGAACGTTTGTTCGTTAAATTGTTCGTCATTTTTCTTTTTCTTGGACTAAATCCGCGATTTTTCTGATCACGATTTCTGATCCGATTTTCGTTTTAGTCTAACTTTTCGCTCGTTTATCGGAATCAGGCGATTCAAGCACCTGGAGTTTTGTTTCGAAACCCTCTTTCCTTTTAACCAACTTAAAAAGGTTTTTGCCACTGTAAAAATTGTCTTATATCCAGAATAGTAAATGAAGCCTGCTTCTTTTGCCTTTTGTCTTTCGTTGCTTCGTTCGATTTGACTCTTTTTGCCAACCAGAGTTCTTAAGTTGAATTTTCTGGTTAGATCTCTTAATTGAGTTTTACATGTGCATTAGTGGAGTGCTTATTGTATGCTTGTTTGTTTGCGATAGAGTACCCGGAGTGCGCCGCTTGCTACTTCGAATCGCTAGGTTTCCCGGATCATCAGCAAGGCAAGTAACACTTTGATCATGTTTTCCCCTCTACCCAGTTTTATTGCATTAGATCAATCCTTACACATTGCATGATAGGGATCTAATTAAATTGTGGGTTTGGGAAGTAGTTGAGGTAGTACCTATTACCTGTTTATTATCAAACCTTTGGGAGTTACTTCTACGTTTGCTTATTATGCCATGCTATGCTAGTAGACGTGGATTGGGTGAGTGTATCCATAACAGATGTGAGATTGTTAATGAATGGTTTATTTAAGGTGGCAAGTTAAACACACATCTGGGTGGATTGAGGTACCTGGGTATTCCAGGATTGCCTGTTTTTCTCTATGGACCGCCACCCAGACTCAAAGGGATCATGAGATTATTCATGCTAGAAACTTCCGTGTGCAGCCATAAGCTAATATGGGCTCTAGCATAGTTGACTAAGTCGTGCGAAATCTTACAGTGGTAGACTAGCAGATGTAGGGGATGTAGGTGGTACGGTCTACCCATCGTAAGGTGCTAGCGCTTCTGAAAGACTATGTCTCGGTCATCCGTTTCTCAAACACCATGCAGTGCGAGAAAACCAACGGAGGAGATCAAGTCTTGTGGGGAAAAGTGCGCAAACCTCTACAGAGTGTATAAACTAATCATGATTAGCCGTGTCCCCGGTTATGGACATCTTGAGTATCTAGTACCTGGATTATCATGTGAATCTCAACATGTTACTATAAAATTAATTTTGATGGGTTTGTTTAATGATGATGCTTAATTGGGATTGAGAATGCTGTCAACCATTCTCAATGTTTAACAACCACCATGATAGTTAAATAAATTTATTCCTTTGCAGTAGGGAAAAATTGGCTTTACACAAAACTGTAACCATAGAGCTTTCCACTAGCCAAATATGCATATAGAATAGCTGTTTCATTCCATTACTCTCTATGTGTTACATTGCCAGCATATTCCATGTGCTGACCCGTTTCGGGCTGCAACGTTAATGTTGCAGACTTTTCAAACGATGATTAAGGAGTTTTAGGTCGTGGTTCTATACTCAGTGATGCCGTTGGAGTTGATGGACTCACTTATCTTCCAAGCCTTCCGCTGTTATCGTTATTAGATGGCCTTAAGCCATATTTATTGTAATAAGTTCTCTATTGAGACACTCGATGTAATAAGTGTGTGATTGCTACTCTGTTATAAATCCTTCAAGTACTGTGTGGTGTCAGCATTACTGATCCAGGGATGACACCAAAGCACAGAGATTGGACCGTTTGAGGTCTGGTCGCTACAGTTGTGCCCACCTCGGGTACCTTCCAGACTCCGTTTTCCTTCCGTTTGCTTGTTTCCCAAGATAAAAAATCTTTATTTATCCCCCGAACCTATTGACCACCGTATCACGGAAAAATCTTCTGTTTTCTTTTCTTGCTGTTTTCGGTTAGAGCTGTCAGGCCAGGTACCATGGATTTTCCCTTCTCCAACCACAAATAAGGTGATGCTTGGTTGCCACCATGGGAGCTAAGGGGAGAGGAAGTTGAGGAGGTTGCCAAGGAGGAAGATGAAGGAAACTCTCCTGGAATCCACCCTCCGGCTTCCGAGAGAGTCACACTGGCTGGCATCTCCACGCGTCCTAGTTCTCCTCAAGCAATGAGATCATCAACCAATCCAGAGAGCCCCGAAGTGCACGAAGGACTCCCACCAAGGAGGCCTTTACACAGGTTACATTGTAACAATTTTCACAATTTGATTCACAATTATGGGTTCGAAAATACTCCTTGTGTGCACATACCGTCCAATTGGGACATATCTCGTCCAAGAGAAAGTGATGCAGGAACATGTTCTTGGGGGCAGAGAATAAACATATTATGGCTGAAGTGGAGAAAAACACTGAGTTGCTGAATAAAGCCCTTCGTGAGATCCAAGGCTTGAAGGAGACACTCATGGATATATTGGGAGTTATCTCACCACCACCTCCTTCTTCATCACCAAAATAAAATTGAGATCGGGTATGGGCACTCCCCTTGGCTTACGCCAAGCTTGGGGGAAGTGCCCCGGTATCGTATCACCTCCACTATCTTTTGCCTTTACTTATCTTAGTTAGATCCATAGTTATCTTTTGCTTTAGATGAATAAAAGTTTAGTTTAATCCTTTCTTTTTGAGAGTTTACTTAGTGATCTATCCTTGTAATGGTGTGCGAGATATATAATAAAGTTTAGTTTGAGTTTTGCTTTTTTACTTTCTTGTTCCAATAAAAAAGGAAATAAATGAAAAAGATCATATGCTAATCTTATGGTAGGTAATAACACCACATAAGGAAAAGTATACGTAGAAAATTATATTGGAGATTGACAAACATAGCATTGGTCAATGATGCAATTCATGAAAGATTTAATAAGGGAAGAGAAGACTCACATGCAAATACACTATCTTGGAAATCTTTTCTGATTGTGAGCCCCCATCAAAATATTATATGCCAAAATTATTGACGTCGGACAAGGAAGACAACATAATGATTTATATTTGTTCATATTCACATAGAAGTTATATTGTCATAGATCCTTCAATCATGTGGTGCTTGCCCCCCATCTTTGCTAGCCAAAAAATTCTGCACCAAGTAGAGATACTACTTGTGCATCCAAAAAGCCTTAAACCCAAATCTTATTTTCAAGAGTCCACCATACCTACCTAAGGATTGAGTAAGATCCGTCAAGGAAGTTGTCATCGGTGCAATAAGGCAATAAAAATTACTTCTAAAAGTGTTAGATCAATTAGTGTAAGAGAAAATTGAGCGTTGTATGAACTTGTGATGGCAAAGAATAAAAGCGACAGACTGCATAATAAAGGTTGCCATCATAAGGGGCAATATAATGTGACGTTCTTTTGCACTAAGGGGTTGAGCATACAAACAAAAGGCGCATGGCAACCTCTGCTTCCCTCTATGAAGGGCCTATCTTTTACTTTCATGTATTTACTTTTATGCAAAGAGTCAAGTTTTCTCTCTTTTCCTTTTTATTTTCCCTTTTGGCAAGCATCATGTGGTGAGGAAAGATCTAGGCACATATATCCAGTTGGATATGGGTGGCATGAGTTATTATTGTTCACATCACCCTTGAGGTGAATACGTTGGGAGGCGAAATTATAAGCCCATATCTTTCTATCTGTCTGGTTGAAATGTTTTGCTCATGTGTATGCAGTGAGTGTTAGCAATCATAGAAGACTATAAGATGGTTGAGTATGTGGACTTGCCTAAAGGCTCCGATACGTGACCCTTCCTGCAAAGATGATGAATGGAAGTTGCAAAGTTGATTGAGAACATAGTTTGTTGGTTTCCAATAGAGTTTATGCTTTATACTTCGATGTTGTGATGAATTGTTACTTATTCATGGGAAGTCTGTCGGGACCCTGATTCTAAGTCACACCAATCTAGAATGTAACACCTCATATCACTTTGCGGCCTCACGCACGGTATTCCCACGGGTGTCACCTTACCATGGCCCGGGACAGTTTGCGCCTTTTGGCTCACGTATACGATAGTGTCGCTAGTCGTGAACCCAAAGTGGCACTAACTTACGGGGACAGCCATACATGAAACAACATCGAGCATGTCGGTCAGCAACGTGAGAATCCAGGCTATAGCAACTGGGCTGACAGGACTCCGGTAAACCGGGCTGTAGTAGGCTAGGCAGGACTCCGGATGTCACCGCGTGACATTTCCCCGAAGGGACAGACAGAGGAACAAAGTGAATCACATGCCGGCCAGTCTAAGTGTTCCGGAGCAGTAGTGCTAGGCTAGCAGGACTCCGGTAAACCGGGTTGTAGCGGACTACCATGGCTCGATGGAAGCACTAGACTACATTTCCTCATAAGAGAGGCTACCAAGGATAGACAACTAGGTTGTCGAATCCCACACATAGCAATACACATTACACGTACGCATAACATGCAAGTATGTGTTGTACAACATGGCATCACAACATAACGCGAACTCATATAGATAAAGGCCCAAAAGGGCCACATAGCATTAATACAAACATGGGTCTCATGACCCATCATTCAGAGCATACAAGCAACGGAAGCATTACATGTCTGAGTACAGACATCTACAAAAGAAAAAGGCTGAGAAGCCTGACTATCTACAAGACCCTCCCGAGGGTACAAGATCGTAGCTGAGGTAACAAGCTACTCGTCGAAGTCCAAGCGGAACTACTAGTGAGACAGATGTCTCATCTGCAAAAACATAAATAAAGCAACATGAGTACAAAGGTACTCAGCAAGACTTACATCAGTTCCTATCATACATGCATTTGTATCAAGAAGGTAATGTGGAGTTTAGTTGTAGCAAGCCAGCTTTGACTCAGTGGCTAACCTATACTACGACTGCTGGTAACTCTTTTGAGGTGGCGCACACGAGTCCACTAATCACCACATCAATACTCTACTATGGATTCATTCCCGTCTCCCTACGGGAGGCCATCCATAGCACTCACACTTGTCTTGAGCATTTTAGAGTATCCACTTTAAGTTGTCTATGTACCACGTAAGCATCCAAGAAGTCCATAACCGAGGACACTGCTATTCGAATAGATCATGATAACCCTGCAGGGGTGTACTTCTTCACACACGCTCTCACCACTTATCACCATGTACACGTCATGTATCTCGGCAACCTTCAAGCGAAAGCCTGGCGAGGGTGTCAGCCACGACCTAACTAACCACACAAGACTCCAGTCCAGGTTTATCGCCTATTTGGGTTCCATCCGCAAGGAGATCCGGCCGGGGTTTCACTCACGGCCCCAAACGATGTGTGCAGGGTTCCCAAGCCCACCTCGCCGGATGGATCTACGCTTGGTACACCATGCCACTTGTGCCTAGTCCGTCCCAAGTCCACCTGGCCGGGTGCCACTTGGTAGACTACTAATACTACCTACAAACACCAGAAACTAATTGCAACTCCTAGACAGAGATCAAGTTGGTTAATAAGTCGAGAGAGCTTGGAGCGCCCGGAGCCCAATGTGTGGTAGTAGCTAGTCATTGGACAACGTACACAGAACTCAGTGCTTAAGGACGGTTCCAGTGAGACAACCCACCATGTACTCCTACATGGCCTCTCACCGCTACCTTTACCAAATCGTGTTCACACACTTAACTCTCAGCACCAGAACATATCGTAACACTCCAATTCATTCCCAATGAATCAGACCTGACACAACTCTAAGCAATAGCAGACATGGCATGGTAGGAACACAACATGGCTCAATCAACTCCTACACATGCTAGTGGGTTTCAACTATTTACTGTGGCAATGACAGGTCATGCAGAGGAATGGATTCAACTACTGCAACATAAAGTAGCAGTCGAATCATTGTTGTCCTAATGTAATAAAAGAGAGCAGGAGCGAGAGAGTGGGATCATATCGAAATGAACAAGGGGGTTTGCTTGCCTGATAGATCAATAGGGGGGCACTGCTCCACAGACAGGTACTCTGGAGCACTCTCCGGAGCAAAACCTATCGAGAAGGAACGGTGTCGACAATCAAGCACAAGCATATGCAACAATATGATGCATGAATATGGCATGAATATGTGATGTGTTTGAGCTAATGCAGCTAGCATTCATTTGGATGAAGTTCATTTGAACCAAGAATTCAAATGCAACTCCAAGTTAAGTCTTTATAAATGCCATTTATATGTTTTCACCTATACAACAAGTATAAGTTGGTTTATCATGCATGAAACTAGTACAGATGGATAGATTGAATTTTTCTGATAATTTTTCATATATAAATTATTTCAATCTGAGCTACGGTTGAATTTATATGAATTTTAGAAGTTTATATCATTTTCTGGATTTTTCTGATTTAATTTAAATCCAGAAAATAAATAATTGCGTCAGCACTGCGTCATGCTTGCGTCAGCAAGTCAACAGCGCTGACTGGTCAAACCTGACATGTGGGGTCCACACGTCAGTGACACGGGTTAAACAGGGGGTTAGATTATCCTAATTATAGGATTAGTGGCGCTGGGGCCCACTGGTCAGCGTCAGGGGGTTAAATAAGCGGTGATTAGCACTAAGCTAATCACCTGATGGGTCGGACCCACGTGGCAGGGCTCAAGCGATGGGGCTCGCTGCTGGCGACCTTTGGACGCGGCGGAGTCCGCGCCAGAGGCCACGGGGACGGCGTCTTGAGAGCACCGGGGCATAGCCCGGGCTCTCGCGCATCTGGTGGGCAGGTGGGAGGAGCTGGGGGAGCCGGAACTCGCCGGAGCGGAGCTCGCGGTGGCGGCCGGTGTTCGGGCACGAGCGGGGATGCGGCTGCGGTGTGCGAGGGCAAGAACGGGGAGGGGGAGGAGGAGCAGCAGCTCACAATGGTTGCAGCAGGCTTCGAAGCGGGCTCGGGGAAGGCCGTATGGCGACGTGCGGGTGGTGGGGATCCACAGTGGCCGGCGGTGAAGAAGACGACGATGGCGACGTTGGAGGCCGTCCGGAGGTGCGTGGCTCGACGAGGAGGTAGCCGGCGACGTGGCGGAGGTTCTGAGCATGGGGAGAGGGCGAGGGGGAGGCGGTGGCTACGGCAACGGTGGCCGGTGGCGACGGCAGCGCTCGGCCGTGAGCGAGAAAGCGAGGGAGAGGAGAGGACTGGGGAGAGTGAGAGGGTCCGGGGGCGCGTGGCGTCGTCCAGACGCATCAGCGGAGGGGCAGGCAGGCAGGGAGGGAGGAGGTGGCGCGGCGCGGCGGTGCGCGCGCGTCGGGCACGCGCCCGTCCTCCTGGCGGGAGGAAGACGACAGGGGAGGGGGCAGGTGGGCTGGGCTGGCCAACTGGGCCGGCCAGGCCGCACAGTGCTGGGCCAGCACGGGAACTGGCTGTAGGTAAGTTTTTCCATTTCCTTTTTATTTTTTTATTTTTCTGATATTTTTTCTGATTTAGTAAAAATACTAAATCAATTTATTTTCTTATGCCAATTTTTTAGGAGCTAGTGGTATTATTCCAGAGCTCCTCAACAACTAGCATAAATTTTAGATATATATTATTTATGTAACATATATATATCCAAAGCAAATAATTATGCATGAATTTCAAATGGCCAAAATAAATATTTGTGAGCTCCTAAAAATATTGGTTTGATTTTTACCTCTGACCAATATTTTCAGAGAGTAACATGAACATTTTCTTGGATCCTTTTGGAGCAATTTTTATCTGGGTCATTTCCAGAAATGAATTCTGAGGGTTTCACAAATCCCCATTTCAAATTTAAATGAAATTTAAACATGATGCACACATGACCAGCTAGTCCAGGTCATACCACAACTAGGGATGTGAAAAAGTCTATGATAAAAGTTCTATGATAAAGTTTTATGTTTAAGTTTGTTGCTGTTATAATAATTTACATGATGCTTCTATGTCTGTATTTTGTTTTTATCGACAACTCTCTCTCTCTCTCTAAGCATGTGGACATGTTTTTCGATTTTGGTTTTCGCTTGAGGACAAACGAGGTCTAAGCTTGGGGGAGTTGATACGTCCATTTTGCATCATGTTTACCTACTGTTATTTATAATGTTTGTATGCATAATAATGCTTTTTGGAGTAATTCTAATGCCTTTCTCTCATAATATGCAAGGTCCACACAAAGAGGGAGAATTGCGGCAGCTAGAAATATGGACCTGGAAAAGCTACGTCAGGCCACCTATTCTGCATAACTCCAAATAAGCTGAAACTTCACGAGGACATTTTATGGAATAATTAAGAAATACTAGAGCAAATAACTACTGGAGGGGGGAGCCTGGTGAGCACAAGACACCAGGGGCCCCCAGGCATGCCCTGGTGGGTTGTGCTCAGCCCAGCCCACCTCTGGTGCCCATCTTCTAGTATATAAGTCATTTTGACCTAGAAAAAAATAAGGAGAGGACTTTCGGGACGGAGTGCCGCCGTCTCGAGGCGGAACTTGGGCAGGAGCACTTTTGCCCTCTGGCGGAGCGATTCCGCCGGGGGAACTTCCCTCCCGGGGAGGGTCATCGTCATCATCATCACCAACAACTCTCCCATCTTGGGGAGGACAATCTCCATCAACATCTTCAACAACACCATCTCATCTCAAACCCTAGTTCATCTCGTGTGTTCAATCTTTGTATCGAAACTATAGATTGGTGCTTGTGGGTGACTAGTAGTGTTGATTACATCTTGTAGTTGATTACTATATGGTTTATTTGGTGGAATATTATATGTTCAGATCCAATATGCTATTTAATACCCCTCTAACCATGAACATGTTTATCACTTGTGAGTAGTTATTTTTGTTCTTGACATCACGGGGGAAATCTTGTTGCAAGTAATCACGTGAACTTTATATGTGTTCGATATTTTGATAGTATGTATGTTGTGATTCCCTTAGTGGTGTCATGCGAACGTCGACTACATGACAATTCACCATATTTGGGCCTAAGGGAATGCATTGTAGAGTAGTAATTAGATGATGGGTTGAGAGAGTGACAGAAGCTTAAACCCTAGTTTATGCGATATTCCGGGCCAGTTCTTTTGGGTAGCTTAAAAAATAAGCTACCTCTCCCCAGCTTAAAAAATAAGCCGCTCCTCAAATTTTTTGAAACTTCTAAATTAATTATACCATAACTAGTTTAGAAGCCCCAATGAATAAAAGAGGCGGCTTATAGGGTAAGCTGGAGAGGAGGCGGCTTATTTTTTAAGCTGCCAAAAGAACTGGCCCTCCGTAAGGGACCGACTGGATCCAAAAGTTTAATGCTATGGTTAGAATTTATTCTTAATACTTTTCTCATAGTTGCGGATGCTTGCGAGGGGTTAATCACAAGTAGGAGGTTTGTTCAAGTAAGAACAACACCTAAGCACCACTCCACCCACATATCAAATTATCAAAGTAGCGACAAATCAAACCAACATGATGAAAGTGACTAGATGAAATTCCCGTGTACTCTCAAGAACATTTTGCTTATTACAAGAGACCATTTTGGCCTATCCTTTGCCTCAAAAGGATTGGGCTACCTTGCTGCACTTTTTTTTACTATTACCATTACTTGCTCGTTACAAATTATCTTGCTATCAAACTACTCTGTTACTTACAATTTCAGAACTTGCAGACATTACCTTGCTGAAAACCACTTGTCATTTCCTTCTGCTCCTCGTTGGGTTCGACACTCTTACTTATCGAAAAGGCTACAATTGATCCCATATACTTGTGGGTCATCATAGAGCATCTTTATGATCACCCAGTTACATTGTGACGTTTGATAGCACACAAGGTATTCCTCCGGTATTCGGGAGTTGCATGATCTCATGGTCGAAGGAACATGTATTTGACATTCAAGAAAGCAGTAGCAATAAACTGAACGATCATATGCTTAGCTAATGGATGGGTCTTGTCCATCACTTCATTCTCCTAATGATGTGACCCCGTTATCAAATGACAACACATGTCTATGGTTCGGAAACCTTAACCATCTTTGTCAACGAGCTAGTCTAGTAGAGGCTTACTCAGGACACGGAATTTGTTTACGTATTCACACATGTATTTAAGTTTTCGATCAATACAATTCTAGCATGAATAATAAACCTTTATCATGAATGAGGAAATATAAAATAACAACTTTATTATTGCCTCTAAGGCATATTTCCTTTAGTCTCCCACTTGCACTAGAGTCAATAATCTAAATTACATTGTAATGAATCTAACGCCCATGGAGTCTTGATGTTGATCATATTTTGCTCGTGAAAGAGGCTTAGTCAATGGGTCTCCTACATTTTGATCCGTATGTATTTTGCAAAATATATGTGAAAAAATAATATACAAATTATGTGAGATAAACTCGGTCTAAAGTAGCAAGATTGCAGTGGAGGATTAATACAAAGAGGAGGATGAAGATCTCTTATTAACAAACTTCTTCCAACATACTCTTTTTCAGTCTCTGCTATATATAAAAAGAAAAAGGGCATGAAAAGTTAGTTGTAGTACTACAACCTACAGGTTAGTCTTGCTGACACAAGGTAAAATAGTTCTGGGAAATTACGCTTATCATTTAGACTCATGCATCTAAATACATAGATGTTGCCAATCACTCCATCAGCGGATGAAGGTTACATGAAAGTATAATATTTCACCCAAGGCTGGTCTACTGCTAATTGTTCTAGATTGATGTCGTAGTACCGTGGGCTTCGACAGCCAGACATGGTGAACAACTGGCTGAAATCAGTCAACACAATTGTTCACTGGTGGAGTTAGTCGGGCAGAGGAGGAGATGCAGATGTAGCACTGTCGCTGATGGGAGGGGATGGCGAGGATGTCTTTTGATGTCAATAATGAAAATAGATTGCCGGAGATACCATGCTGATGCTGGAGACGATGCGATGCACCTCCACTGTTTAAAGGTGGAATTTAGCGGGGCAGGGGAAGTCTGCCCAGAGTTGGCGGCGGCGTTGCTTTTGGGCAGTAGGGTCGTGATGGTGGTGGTCGGGGTTGGGCGCATCGAGGATGCATGGTAGCGGCGATGTCTCGAGGCATGTGCTTCTCATCTTGATGGCAGATCACACCAGTGCATCTGGATCCATGGGGGCGGCGGCTTTCAGCAGAGAAACTCCATCCTTGAGATTCATCGCATGCATGTGGATTTGCATGCACCAGTTGTATTATCGTCGATTGATCTACACATTAGTTTGGATTATCATGAACACACATGCTATGTTACATGATTTTCTTAAGTACGATCAACAAATTAATCAAAATACCAAGAGAAGGGGGATGAAGATAATTAACGGATTCATATAGTTGATTGATCCATCAAGATCGAATGGGATCATCTCAATGTATATACATTACCTGTCGATGTTGATCTACCCAGATGAGCTAGTAAGAAATGAGCAGATTTCTGTAGCAGTGAGGAGGAGCATCCAGAGTTGACAGCCTCAACCTCGCCCTTGTGGAACCTACGGTGGCAGCCGCATGCGGCGTGGAGGAGCGCCTCATCAGTGCCCTTGGGTCGACACCGTGAACCTGTGACAACTATCAGCCTATCAACAACATGCCCACCGATTCCGGCAGCATGGCTGCATCATCTTGCGGTCCTGTTCAGGAATAAATTCTGGCAGGGCGGTAGCTATGGTGGAGGCTACATGAATAGAGGAGATTGGTTGCTTAAAAGGAGGATGAGGTCTATCTGTTACTCTTCCATCGGCTTTTGGTGGATTTGTTGCGTAGAATTAAGAGAGGCATGAGTTGGCGGGCCATGCAGGGAATTGAGGAGAATGGGCTGCAATGGTGGGGAGCTCCAACGTTTCTTCTTCTTTCGTATAAGCGACCGAAAGACGGACAGCTTGCACGATCATCCTCGCATCATCATCCAAATTCTTCATCTTGAAGGTCAACATCTTCGAATCCTCCGAAGAGGCTACGATATCAACCTTCTTCCCTTCTTTCTTTCCGCAAAAACAGTGCGGCCAGCTCCAAATGCATGGGCTCGACCTCGGTTTTTGATGGGCCGGGAGTGTCGGATTCCTATGTGGCTGGTGCTCGGACTCACGCAAAGCCCCTTGGTTCGCCTCTGTTTTGTGGGAAAACAAATGGACCCCTCCGCGGACCGATGCACGACACTGTTGGATGGGTCGTGGGGTTTGGATGGATACGGGGAGGCTTGAGGGTCCATGTTGGAGACTTTTGATGCACAGTGATCAAAATAAGTGAGCGAGACATGTTCAATGACCGAGAATGCATTTTACTCAATTTGTTGTGAGGTTCGAACAAGAAGGCACCTTTTCTTTATGGGCATGCTATGTGTTAGTCGGCTGATCTTTTAAAATGATCAACCGCGTTGTGACCATTTTGATCTATGACGCAATTGTGTTTTGTGTTTCTCTTCTCTATTTCTCTCATGACAACAAGAGCCTTGTTACATAAGCCTCTCCGGCTCATGGCAGAAAACATCGCCATTGCAATAAGAGCCTTGCTGCAATTGCAACAAGAATTTGATGTGTTTGGTTCTCTTGTGAAACCTGGATTCCTTCGCCAAGGCAATTGCTCAAGTGTTGTCACAAAATATTTTATTGGACCCGATGCACTGGGTATTACACCCAGATCGTATATGAACTCCTTCATCCAGACTCCTTCATGTGTTGCTTCCGAAGCAGCTATGTACTCCGCTTCACACGTAGATCCCGCCATGACGCTCTGCTTGGAACTCTACCAACTGATAGCTCCACCATTCAATACAAATATGTATCCGGTTTGTGACTTAGAGTCATCTGAATCAGTGTCGAAGCTAGCATCAACGTAACCATTTACGATGAGCTCTTCGTCACTTCCATAAACGAGAAACATATCCTTGGTCCTTTTCAGGTACTTCAGGATGTTCTTGACCGATTTCCAGTGATCCACTCCTGGATTACTTTGGTACCTCCCTGCCAAACTTATGGCAAGGCACACATCAGGTCTGGTACACAACATAGCATACATGATAGAACCTATGGCTGAGGCATAGGGAATAACTTTCATTTTCTCTCTATCTTCTGCAATGGTCGGGCTTTGAGTCTGATTCAATTTCACACCTTGTAACACATGCAAGAACCCTTTCTTTGACTGATCCATTTTGAACTTCTTCAAAACATTGTCTAGGTATGTGCTTTGTGAAAGTCCTATTAAGCGTCTCGATCTATCCCTATAGATCTTGATGCCCAATATATAAGTAGCTTCACCGAGTTCTTTCATTGAAAAATTATTATTCAAGTATCCTTTTATGCTATCCAGAAATTCTATATCATTTCCAATCAATATATGTCATCCACATATAATATCAGAAATGCTATAGAGCTCCCAGTCACTTTCTTATATATACAGGCTTCACCGTAAGTATGTATAAAACCATATGCTTTGATCACCTCATCAAAGCGTATATTCCAACTCCGAGATGCTTGCACCAGTCCATAAATGGATCGCTGGAGCTTGCACACTTTGTTAGCACCTTTAGGATCGACAAAACCTTCTGGTTGCATCATATACAACTCTTCTTTAAGAAATCCATTAAGGAATGCAGTTTTGACGTCCATTTGCCATATTTCATAATCATAAAATGTGACAATTGCTAACATGATTCAGACAGACTTAAGCATCGCTACGAGTGGGAAAGTCTCATCATAGTCAACTCCTTGAACTTGTCAAAAACCTTTTGCCACAAGTTGAGCTTTGTAGACAGTAACATTACCATCAGTGTCAGTCTTCGTCTTGAAGATCCATTCATTCTCAATGACTTGCCGATCATCAGGCCAGTAAGTCCATACTTTGTTCTCATACATGGATCCTATCTCAGATTTCATGGCCTCAAGCCATTTATCGGAATCTAGGCTCATCATAGCGTCTTCATAGTTTGTAGGTTCGCCATGGTCTAATAACATAACTTTCGGGATAGGATTACCGTACCACTCTAGTGCGGATCGTGCTCTGGTCGACCTATGAGGTTCAGTAGTAACCTGATCTGAAGTTTCATGACCATTATCATTTGCTTCCTTTCTAGTTGGTGTAGGCATCACGGGAACGATTTTCTGTGATGTGCTACTTCCCAATTTGAGAGAAGGTACAATTACCTCATCAAGTTCTACTTTCCTGCCACTCACTTCTTTCAAGAGAAACTCCTTCTCTAGAAAGGACACATTCTTAGCAACAAAGATCTTGCCTTTGGATCTATGGTAGACGGTGTACCCAATAGTTTCTTTAGGGTATCCTATGAAGACACACTTCTCTGATTTAGCTTAGAGCCTATCAGGCTGAAGCCTTTTGACATAAGCGTTGCATCCCCAAACTTTAAGAAACAACAGTTTAGGTTTCTTGCCAAACCACAGTTCATACGGTGTCGTCTCAATGGATTTAGACGGTGCCCTATTTAACATGAATGCATATGTCTCTAATGCATAACCCCAAAATGATAGTGGTAACTCGGTAAGAGACATCATAGAACGGACCATATCTAACAAAGTACGGTTACGACGTTCGGACACACCATTATGCTGTGGTGTTCCAGGTGGCGTGAGTTGTGAAACAATTCCACATTGTTTTAAATGAAGGCCAAACTCGTAATCAAATATTCGCCTCCGCGATCAGATCATAGAAAAATTATTTTCTTGTTACGATGATTCTCCACTTCACTCTGAAATTCTTTGAACTTTTCAAATGTTTCAGGCTTTTGTTTCATCAAGTAGATATACCCATACCTACTCAAATCATCTGTGAAGGTCAGAAAATAACGATACCCACCGCGTGCTTCAACACTCATCGGACCGCATACATTGGTATGTATTATTTCCAATAAGTCATTAGCTCGCTCCATTGTTTCGGAGAACGGAGTTTTAGTCATCTTTCCCATGAGGCATGGTTCGCAAGTATCAAATGATTCATAGTCAAGTGATTCCAAAAGTCCATCCGCTCGGAGTTTATTCATGCACTTCACACCAATATGACCTGAACGACAGTGCCACAAGTATGTTGCACTATCATTATCAACTTTGCATATTTTGGCATCAATATTATGAATATGTGTATCACTACGATCGAGATTCAACAAGAATAGACCATTCATCAAGGTTGCATGACCATAAAAGATACTACTCATATAAATAGAACAACCATTATTCTCTGATTAAAATGAATAACCGTCTCACAATAAACAAGATCCAGATATAATGTTCATGCTCAACGTGGGCACCAAATAACAATTATTGAGGTCTAAAACAAATCCTGAAGGTAGATGTAGAGGTGGCGTGCCGGCGGTGATCACATCGACCTTGGAACCATTCCCGACACGCATCGTCACCTCGTCCTTAGTCAATCTTCGTTTATTCCACAACTCCTATTTCGACTTACAAATATGAGCAACCGAACTAGTATCAAATACCCGGGCACTACTACGAGCATTAATAAGGTACACATCCATAACATGTATATCAAACATACCATTGTTCACTTTGCCATCCTTCTTATCCGCCAAGTATTTGGGGCAGTTTCGCTTCCAGTGACCATTCCCTTTGCAGTAGAAGCACTCAGTTTCAGGCTTGGGTCCAGCTTTGGGCTTCTTCCCGGGAGTGACAACTTGCTTGCCATTCTTCTTTAAGTTCCCTTTCTTTCCCTTGCCCTTTTTTCTTGAAACTAGTGGTCTTGTTAACCATCAACACTTGATGCTCCTTCTTGATTTCTACCTCCGTAGCCTTAAGCATTACGAAGAGCTCGGGAATTGTTTTATTCATACCTTGCATATTATAGCTCATCACGAAGCCTTTGTAGCTTGGTGGCAGTGATTGAAGAACTCTGTCAATAACACTATCAACTGCAAGATCAACTCCCAGCTGAGTCAAGTGGTTATGATACCCAACCATTTCGGGTATGTGTTCACTGACAGAACTGTTCTCCTCCATCTTGCAGCTATAGAACTTGTTGGAGACTTCATATCTCTCAACCCGGGCATTTTCTTGAAATATTAACTTCAACTCTTGGAACATCTCATATGCTCCATGACGTTCAAAATGTCTTTGAAGTCCCGGTTCTAGGCCGTAAAGCATGGCACACTGAACTATGGAGTAGTCATCAGATCGAGCCTGCTAGATGTTCATAACATCTGCAGTAGCTCCTACATCAGGTCTGTCACCTAGCGGTGCATCAAGGACATAATTCTTCTATGCGGCAATGAGGATAATCCTCAAGTTACGGACCTAGTCGGTGTAGTTGCTACCATCATATTTCAATTAGCTTTCTCTAGGAACGCATTAAAATTCAAGGGAACGGTAGCTCGGGCCATTGATCTACAACATAGATATGCAAAACTATTAAGACTAAGTTCATGATAAATTAAGTTCAATTAATCAAATTACTAATGAACTCCCACTTAAATAAACATCCCTAAAGTTATCTAAGTGATACATGATCCAAATCAACTAACCCATGTCCGATCATCACGTGAGATGGGGTAGTCATCAATGGTGAACATATCTATGTTGATCATATCTACTATATGAATCACGTTCGACCTTTCGGTCTCCAGTGCTTAGAGACCAGGTCTATACATGCTAGGCTCGTCAATTTTAACCCAAGTATTCTGCATATGCAAAACTATCTTACACCCGTTGTATGTGAACGTAGAATCTATCACACCCGATCATCACGAGGTGCTTCGAAACGGCGAACTTTGGCAAGGGTGCATACTCGGGGAGAACAATTTTATCTTGAAATTTAGTGAAGGGATCGTCTTATAATGCTACCATCGTTCTAAGGAAAATAAGATGCATAAAGGATAAACATCACATGCAATCAAAATATGTGACATGGTATGGCCATCATCATCTTGTGCTTTTGATCTCCATCTCCAAAGCATCGTCATGATCTCCATCGTCACCAGCTCAACACCTTGATCTCCATCGTTGTGTCGGGGTTGTCTCGCCAACTATTGCTTCTACAACTATTGCTAACGCATAGCGATAAAGTAAAGCAATTACATGACGCTTGCATTTCATACAATAAAGAGACAACCCTAAGGCTCCTGCCGGTTGTCGATATTACAAAACATGACCATCTCATACATCAACATATATCACATCACGTCTTGACCATATCACATCATAACATGCCCTGCAAAAACAAGTTAGATGTCCTCTACTTTGTTGTTGCAAGTTTTACGTGGCTGCTATGGGCTTCTAGCAAGAATCGTCCTTAACTACACAAAAACCACAACATTGATTTATCAAGTTTGCTGTTTTAACCTTCCTCAAGGACCGGCCGTAGTCAAATTCGATTCAACTAAAGTAGGAGAAACAGACATCCGCTATCCACCTTTATGCAAAACTAGTTGCATGTCAGTCGGTGGAACCGGTCTCATGTGCGTGGACATGTAAGGTTGGTCCGGGCCGCTTCATCCCACAATACTGCCCAATCAAAATAAGACGTTGGTGGTAAGCAGTATGACTATCACCGCCCACAACTCTTTGTATTCTACTCGTGCATATCATCTACGCATAGACCTGACTCGGATGCCACTGTTGGGGAACGTTGCATGGAAAACAAAAAAAAATCTACGCACACGCAAGATATATCCATGGAGATGCATAGCAACGAGGGGGAGAGTGTGTCTACGTACCCTTATAGACCGTAAGCGGAAGCGTTTAGTAACGCGGTTGATGTAGTCGAACTAATTCGCGATCCAACCGATCAAGTAACTAACGTACGACACCTCCGTGTTCAGCACACGTTTAGCTCGGTGACTTCCTGGCCTTCTTGTTCCAGCAAGACGATGAATTAGTGGATGAGTTTCGGTAGCACGACGGCGTGGTGACGGTGGTGGTCATGCTATCTCCGTAGGGCTTCGCCTAAGCACTACGAAAATATGACCGAGGGACGAAAATGTGGAGAGGGGCGCCACACACGGCTAAGAGATTATCGTGGGCTATGTGTGGCGCCCCCTCCCACATATATATAGGTGGGGGAGGGAAGAGCAGCCAAGGAGGCGCCCCAAGTGGAGCCGAATCCCACTTGGGATCCTGCCCCTAGCCGCGCCCCCTCGCCTTTCTAGGCGCGCGGGGCAAGGCAAGGGAGGGTGCCCCCCTTCCTTTCTCCCATGTGGAGAGGAAGCCATGAGGAGCTAGCGCTCCCCCCTTTCCTTCCCTAGGGCCGGCGGCTAGGGAGAGGGGCGTGTCAGCCCCCTTGTGCGCTGGTGTGTCTCTCCCCTTGGCCAATTAGGCCCATAGACCTCCCGGGGTTGTTCGGAACCCCTTCCGATGACCCGATGACTACCCGATGCACTCCGAAACTCTTCCGGTGTCCGAATATCATTGTCCTATATATCAATCTTTTCCTCTGGACCATTTCGGAGCACCTTGTGATGTCCATGATCTCATCCAGGACTCCAAACAACATTCAGTCACCAAGTCATATAACTCATATAACACTATATCATCAACGAACGTTAAGCGTGCGGACCCTACGGGTTCGAGAACTATGTAGACATGACCGAGACACCTCTCCGGTCAATAACCAATAGCGGAGCCTAGATGCCCCTATTGGTTCCTACATATTCTACGAAAATCTTTATCGGTCGAACCGTTATGACAACATACGCAATTCCCTTTGTCTGTTGGTATGTTACTTGTCCAGGATTCGATCGTCGGTATCTCTATACCTAGTCCAATCTCTTTACCGGCAAGTCTCTTTACTCGTTCCATAATACATCATCTCGTAACTAACTCCTTAGTCATTTGCTTGCAAGCTTATTATGATGTGTATTGCCGAGAGGGCCCGGAGATACCTCTTCGATACTCGGAGTGACAAATACCAATATCGATACATGCCAACTCAACAAACACTTTCAGAGATACCTGTAGAGCATCTTTATGATCACCCAGTTATGTTGTGATGTTTGATAGCACACAAGGTATTCCTCTGGTATTCGGGAGTTGCATGATCTCATGGTTGAAGGAACATCTATCTGACATTCAAGAAAGCAGTAACAATAAACTGAACGATCATATGCTAAGATAACGGATGGGTCTTGTCCATCACATCATTCTCCTAATGATGTGATCCCGTTATCAAATTACAGCACATGTCTATGGTTAGGAAACCTTAACCATCTTTAATCAACGAGCAAGTCTAGTAGAGGCTTACTAGGACATGAAATTTGTTTATGTATTCACTCATGTATTTAAGTTTCCGATCAATACAATTCTAGTATGAATAAATAAACCTTTATCACGAATAAGGAAATATAAAATAACAATTTTATTATTGCCTCTATGGCATATTTTCTTCACTTTACTCCTCGGATATTGTCATAGTGTGTTTTGGGCTGATCTCCTTGACATATGGGCCAAATACTACGGGGTATTTTAGAAAAAATTCATGGGCCCAAGTTGGCCCCTGAGAAGTCTCGCCACTGCTTAAAATATCCTGTTCACTCCATCTGATTCTACCACATGTACTATCTAGAAGATTCTATGGTTAAGCTTAAGCACATGCACAAATTTAAAAACACAATCACTTCTCCTTTGTTCTAGAAGATTTCATACTTTAATTCTTCAAACTTCTTCCTTCTAAATGAATTACCACCCCATGTTTTTTTTACTTCAATGCACAAACTTCTAATTGTAACTTCTAATTCCCCCAAGTGTTTTCCTCGAAAATACTTGCACTCAATTTTACTTTATGTTTTTTTTTTCAATTCAAGTTGATGATAGCGCCTTCATAAAGTCCAATTGTCTTCGAAGATACAATACTAACTAGTCAAAATTGTAATACAAGATACTTAAAAACAAATGTGTTGAACATATTTCACATGAGTTTTTGTGTTGTACATATCGTGCAGTCCTCCGAATATTCCGTAGCTATAATTTGATTTCAATAGGATGAACTACGAGAATTAAATCTACATGTTATATGGTGTGCATGTATGACTGCAAACTTACATGTGTGTCCGTTAAATGTGGTATGTCGATACTCATCCGTACTTTGGTTATCTATAAGCTCTCACGTGCAGTGCACGCATACATTACTAGTTATACATTAGAGAGAAAAATATTGCCATCATTATTAGTAAATGCAATATTTTTCTTTGAAAAATTACTCAAGAGCTTAGCCTTTTCAAGATGAAATCCACACCAACGAAAAGCTTAAAACTGCATATCGTGAGGACAAACAAGTCGTCCAACAGCTCGCTGCCAGCTAGTACGATGTGTAGCCCTACCCGGGGAACCAGGGTGAAAGACAGTTCAGATGGCCACCAAGCATTCAGCAGGATGTCGCAAAAAAGCAACGAATGAATTCGTGCGTGATTTTCCCGGTGTAACAGTGCGCCAGTACTTGGTGTGAACGGCCCCAATATCCTCTCCCCACAAAAAAACAGGTGTCAATATTTTCATCAGTTTATTATTAGGGAGGAGGACAATTAGATACCTCCCGTCCTTTCCTTGACCGTTTGTCTGCTAATGGAGGCGATGGGCAACAGTGACAGCACAACTGTATTTTTCCGATGAAAGGCACGTTGCCCTGGATCTCGCCAACATGCCGCGGTCCATCGATGGCTCCTGCCGTCTTTTTTCTCGAGCCACCCGCGCGCTGTCAGCTGTGAGAGATAGATAGATACCGTGGAAAACGACCTGGCTATCTTGGACGCGCTCTGAAATCTGGCGTGTGCGTGTGTGCTTTTTCCTATGGACGTAGCGTTCGGAGCAGCCACACGAATGTACCTCCTGTCGACACCGCCGGGGGACACAGGTTTTGCTTGACATCACTGGCACTTTTGTCGAGTGTGATCGAGGAGATTTCCGACGGACAAGCGTGTGTATGCGTGTCAAGCCTATC
The DNA here is from genome assembly GCF_018294505.1 of Triticum aestivum. Taxonomy (NCBI): domain Eukaryota; kingdom Viridiplantae; phylum Streptophyta; class Magnoliopsida; order Poales; family Poaceae; genus Triticum; species Triticum aestivum. The sequence continues at coordinate 543,760,230 of NC_057803.1, read as the reverse complement.
TGCAAGCTGTGTCCTCATGTAGTGTAGGAGTATATCTGTTTTGGCTCTTAGGAAATCTATTGACAAATGGTCAAAAAAATGTTCTATGTATTGATAAGCTACCAAAAGAAGATGGCACCAAATACCCGCGAAAATATACGACCCGTACATATTTGTCTTCTTGCATAGGCCATTTGAAACCACCGTTTCCACAAACAATTCCTCGCTTCCTCCTCATGCGATCTAGAGATGATAAGGTGTCCGTCTTCCTCCCCCTCACATGTGCACCCCACCACCGGTGGCCCTATGGATCTTGAAGGTGCGGCGGATCCCGGTCGCTCGTTAGCGGGAGGGATCTCGTCTTTCCTTTAAGTAGTTTTATTTACCATCTTAGTGGGGACGATCGTGGCGACCTAGAGTCAGAAAAAGAATAACGTCCTTTCCACCTTATTCCTGTTCTGATGGTGTGCTTAGCGTCGGTGACAGCGTGTGACGACATGTCTCTACCGCATTTTCTTGGACCCGGTTGGTGCCGGCCTTTGGTAGATCTGCTTGGATCTGGCTGACTTCCGTTTCATGCAGATCCGTCTGGATTTGGCCGGCTCTCGTTTTCTTTATTGTGTTTGCAAGTATAGCCTTCCGATCTATGTTCCTCATTGTCGATGACGGTTGATGCTCTAATGTGTTGGTCTGTTGGGGCCTTAGCATGACAACTTTCCGACTATTTACTACTCTCTCCGTCTCAGAATAAGTGTCTCAAGCTTAGTATAAAGTTGACACATTTATTTTAAGACGAAGAGATTATACAATAAGGCTTGTCCGATCACGGCGATGGAGGGACGATGACAACGGTGCATTTTCGGCTCGCTCAAGTGATTGTAATCGTCGCTTGGCGGTTCATAAATCCAATTATAATCTGTATTACTTTCAAGGATCTTTGTACCGTTGTTGCATATTATTGATAGATCGGAGGGCTCTTTCGCAACAGAAAAGACCTCGCCCTCCAAGTGGCCTGGAAGGTAAGGATGGAGACATCTAGGGTCGAGAGGCTGCATGGATTTTTCTTCAGTGGTGGGAGATTTTTGATCTGATGGGGCACTGCGTGGTTATGGAAGTTCTCTTTCCCTGTTGCCAACCTGGTTGCATATGTGGCTGGTAAAGAGGACAAGAGGGCAAACACCAAAGGAAAAACCGGAGATTGGGTAGATGATCTTGTTCACTCGTGGGTAGATAAGATAGTTTTGTGTTGGGTCCAGTTTGGTTAGGCTCATTGGATGTATCCATGCGAATATTTATGTGGATGACAAAGTTTGCATGCCTCTGTTTAAAGTAAGGGAAGCAGATCATTTTCTCTAAACAATCTGATTTGCATCGACATGGTTGTAATTTTTATTATTTCTGGCGTTTTTTGTACTGTCATGATTGAAGATGAATAGATTAAAAGTTTCTCAAAAAAATATAGAGCTAGATATACAGGGGGCTCTGAACATGAAATATGACCTAAGAAAAAGATATAACCGGAGAGAGAAAAGGAAAACAAGTTGAGATCTAATCATAGACAACGTCTGCTTAGTTGCTCTCTTCCCAATGATGATGCTTCCTTTTTCTTTCTTTACAATCACACAAGCTAGCGCAATCTTAATTCTTACATGAAGCTCACTCGCGTCCCTTTCATTGGTCCCTCCACAAATCTTACGACCCGCTTTCCTGGCATGCTTGCTTTTTGCCAATTATTGTTTCATTCTTGCGGATCACGCCCGAATTTTTCACCTATTTAAGACCTGAGCATACAACTTCTATTTATTTATTGAGATGAGCACCCAACTCCTGATTTCACTGACATCGTAAAATCAGGAATGCTTCTTATGTATATCCAAAATCATAACTGTATACACCAAAGAAGTATGATTATTGGAGTATAATATCATCTAACCAGTTCACCCATCAGTTCGAACCGTGTGAAGGAACGGACATTATACTTCAACACTCTCCTCACATCTATAATCCTTTGAAGTTAAGACATAGGTGGAGGAAGATGGTGCTGAGTTTTGAAACCTGAACCTCTTGGTTGTAAGTTGTATTCACCTAACGAGTTCACGCATCAGTTCGAATTGTTGGGGAGAGATGGACATTATACTCCAACAATGATAATCCTAGATGGAAATCTAAGCGCCCAACCGACCCCATGAGATGTCTAACCGTCTATTTAACTTCTTATTGTTAGTAATATTTCTATTTTGAATTTTTGAATAGGTTATTACTTGCTTTGAGGATCGTTTGGCACACTCATGAGGATGATTTGTCGGAAAATAAACTGCTCAGAGCACCTCTAGTTAAACCCCAAAAAATCGCAACTCCTCATAATTGTAATTTTTTTGGCATTACCAAAAGACCTGTAACTCACAAATATTGGGGGTAAACAAAAAGGAAACCTCCTCCCCGAAAGTTAGGGCAAAATTGACCGAACACAAAACCCATATCAGTCACTCCGACATAGGCGAGAGGACATTTCCGGTTTCAATCGATGTTTGTATGCCGTCTCGATTAGACATCGTCAACCCCGCTCTGGCCACCCAATCGCATGTCATGTCCCCCTCCACCCCACCAAACCTAGCCCAACCATGGCCGGAGTCCGGCGCTGACAAAACATCCACCGAACCAGCGCCGCTACTACCTCCCTATCCCACTGAGATGCGCCCTGAGCCACATATGGGAACATACCCATCTCTCGGCCACCACTACATCATTGCCCCGCCACCAGGAACAAGGACCGACTACCTTGCTCGACCACGAGCTCCTTCGCATCTGCACTGGCCCCTCTAGCCAAGCTGCGGTGAGCTATCATGTCGCCAGACGAAGGCGGAGATTAACGCCCATCCTACCTCTCGTCGACCGTGCACCCAGGCGAGTCACCCAACTCACCGCCATGTATCTCCTCTCCCATGCTCACAACATGTTCAACAGGTGGACCATGAGGTACTTTTTCTTCATTTTCCATTAGTTTCCCTTTTATGAGCATGTTTCTAACCGAGTAGGGCACAATGATAGGTGAACATGCTTGTTCAATATTTCTTCGACACCTCATCAGAGGAGGAGGTTGAAGATGATGATGACTTCGACACAGCCTTGGTGGTGATGGTTGTGGAAGAAGAAGGGAGAAAGACCAAAGTAGGTTCTCAACTGAGCTATCGATATATTTGGCTCAATAAAACATATGCTAATACCAAGATTATGAGAGATTAGTTTGTCAAGAATGTGTGTATCCAGCAAACATGTTTAGCCGACATTTCAGAATGTTGAGGGAGCTTTTTCTTCACATTTCTACTGCAACCTAAGGGCATCTCCAACACCGACCCTCAAACCGTCTGTATCTGTCCAAACCTTAATACGTCCATTTTGCATCATGCTTTTATGTTGATATTTATTGCAATATGAGCTGTTATTTCACATTATGGTATAATATTTATGCCTTTTCTCTCTTATTTTACAAGATTTACATGAAGAGGGAGAATGCCGGCAGCTGGAATTCTGGACCAGAAAGGAGCAAATCTGAGATACCTATTCTGCACAACTCGAAATGTCCTGAAACTTTATGGAGAATGGTTTTGGAATAAAAACTGTTGGAGATATGCCCTAGAGGCAATCATGTATGACGATATTCCTATGTGTTTATGAATAAAGATAGTCCTTGGATGTTATCAATGATGTGTATCAGCAAGTAGGTGACTTGTTTGTGGGACTATGCATTGTATGACGACTGTCCTAAAAGGTCCCTAGTCGAAAGGGTTGTGTGGACGCGCAGCCAACTAGACTAGCATATGACACGGTCGATGGCTTGGTCTCACTAGCCATGGGGCATTGGATGCTAACCGGATAATATGGACTTGGAAGGATCTGGTTGGATTCGACGTAGTCGGATCCGAGTCGGGGTAAGGTCCGAGTCGGACAGACCCAACTATGAGACACAACAATATGTCATTTGTGAGTCTCGAGTACAACATATGTTCTATGTCCTAAGACCTGAGCTGACGCATGTACTCGGGATGGTGACAGACTTGCTTTGGGCCGACCAAATGCTACTCCGTAACTGGGTAGTTATAAAGGTAGGTTTCGGGTTTGTCCAGAACCATGCTGCGAGACGTGGTCGAGCAAGATGGGATTTTCCCCTCCGACCAGGAGAGATATACTCTGGGCCCCTCGTGTGATCTGACCAGGATAAGCATGGCCATGCGACAAGGATTATGAGATAATCCGGTTTGTGGTCGGCATCACTGGAACGAGAAAGAGGTCAGGCTAGCACAAGGATGATAGACTCGCCTTGATCCCGACAACATATATCGTGTGGCAAAAGGAATGGGAGTGTGATGTACAGGTTCGCCTAACCAGCTTCAACGTCTGCTTGGTGGTCGGCACGCCTTGCTACAGGCTGCTACCAGCCATGTAGTCCGGAGGTGATCCGAACTGCGACCAAGCCGGCTTGAACCTAAGGGGTCGCGCGCTTAAGGGAAGGAACCTACGAGGTCAGATCCGAGGACACTGGTCGGATGTGATCCGAGCTGTATTCAGATTGTGGCCGAGTAGACTTATGGGCTTTAGGGTCCGTGCGAGGCCCAAGTGTTGAGCCCACGACGAACGTCTATATAAAGTGGGGTGCGGCACACTCATGCGATTAATCGCTTCGACGATGTCACTAGGGTTTGCATGTGTTGCGAATAGACACCTCCACTCGCCGCCGGTTGTGTGATTGGACCTAGCAGTCCGCCGCACGACGTTCCTCCTGCACGCGTGGATACTGTTACAGGCGGTGCACTTGCGCCGCTCCGGTGAACCTATACGTGGTAACCGACTACCGGCTATACAAGGGAGATCGGACAAGGAGGAGACGATCCACGCAGACGTGCTGCCCCAACTCTTCTTCCGCTGCATGGCACTGCGCGTCTAGTGGTAAGGAACTGTGATCCATCTCCTGTAGCATGTTCTTGGTTGTTCTGCGCATAGGAAAATTTTAATTTGCAGTCGACGCACCCTACCGTAGAACCCAACAAAAAATATTGGGAAAATAAACAATAGAAGGGGACCCACCAGGTGGCCACAAGCCTGGGGGCGCGCCTACCCCCAGGGCTTGTGGGCCCCCTGGCCATCGTTTGGTGCCCATCTTCTGCTATATGGACGGTTTTGACCTAGTAAAAATCATAAGGAAGCTTTCAAGACGAAGCGCCACCGTATCAAGGCGGAACCTGGGCATAAGCAATCTAGGGCTCCGGCGGAGCTATTCTGCCGGGGAAATTTCCCTCTGGGGGGAGGGGTGATCGAAGCCATCGTCATCACCAACGATCCTCTCGTCGAGGGAGGGTCAATCTTCACCAACATCTTCACCAGCACCATCTCCTCTCAACCCCTAGTTCATCTCTTGTATTCAATCTTTGTCCCAAAACCTCAGATTGGTACCTGTGGGTTGCTAGTAGTGTTGATTACTCCTTGTAGTTGACGCTAGTTGGTTTATTTGGTGAAAGATCATATGCTCAGATCCTTAATGATATTTATTACCCCTCTGATCTTGAACATGAACATGCTTTGTGAGTAGTTACGTTTGTTCCTGAGGACATGAGAGAAGTCTTGTTATAAGTAATCATGTGAATTTGGTATTCGTTCGAAATTTTGATGGGATGTATGTTGTTCTAGTGGTGTTATGTGAACGTCGACTACATGACACTTCACCGTGATTTGGGACTAGGGGAAGGCATTGGGAAGTAACAAGTTGATGATGGATTGCTAGAGTGACAGAAGCTTAAACCCTAGTTTATGCGTTGCTTCGTAAGGGGCTGATTTGGATCCACATGTTTCATGCTATGGTTAGATTTATCTTAATTCTTCTTTCGTAGTTGCAGATGCTTGCGAAAGGGGTTAATCATAAGTGGGAGGCTTGTCCAAGTAAGGACATCACCCAACCACCGGTCCACCCACATATCAAATTATCAAAGTAACGAACGTGAATCATACGAGCATGATGAAAACTAACTTGATAGAAATTCCCATGTGTCCTCGGGAGCGCTTTGTTTTATATAAAAGTTCGTCCAGGCTTATCCTTTGCTACAAAAAGGATTGGGCCACCTTGCTGCACTTTTTCTATGCTTGTTACTTGTTACCCGTTATGTATTATCTTACTACCAAACTATTTGTTACCGATAATTTCAGTGCCTGCAGAAAATACCTTGATGAAAACTGCTTGTCATTTGCTTCTACTCCTTGTTGGGTTCGAAACCCTTACTTATCAAAAGGACTACGATTGATACCCTATACTTGTGGTTCATCAAGACTCTTTTATTGCGCCGTTGCCAGGGAGTGAAGCGCCTTTGATGAGTGGAATTTGGTAAGAAAAAAATTATATTGTGTGCTGAAATTTACTGTCACTTGTCACTATGGAAAATCATGCTTTGAGGTGTTTGTTAGGGGTTTCTTCACCTCGACCGGAAGAAAAAATAGTTTCTCCTCAACCTACTACACCTACTGAAAATATTTATTATGAAATTCCTTCGGGTGTGATAGAGAAACTACTAGCTAATCCTAATGCAGAAGATGGAACACTACATCCTGATATGCATCTAATCTATGTGGATGAAGTTTGCAGATTATTTAAGCTTGAGGTTTGCCCGAAGATGAAGTCAAGAAGAAGGTCTTACCTTTATATTTCAAGTAAAAGGCATTGACATGGTATAGAATATGTGATGATATTGAAGCTTGGAATTACAACCGATTGAAATTGGAATTTCATCAGAAGTTTTATCCTATGCATCTGGTTCATCATGATCGGAACTATATATATAATTTTTGGCCTCGTGAAGGAGAAAGTATCGCTCAAGCTTAGGGGAGGCTTAAGTCAATGTTATATTCATGCCCCAATCATGAGCTCTTAAGAAAAAATATTATTCCGAATTTTTATGCTCGGCTTTCTCGTAATGATCAATTTATGCTTGATACTTCTTGTACTGGTTCTTTTATTAAGAATACTATTGAATTCTGATGGGAACTTTGGGAAAGAATTAAATGCAACTCCAAAGATTGGGAGCTCGACGAAGGTAAGGAGTCAGGTATAAACCTTGATCTTGATTGTGTTAAATCCTTTATGGATACCGATGCTTTTCACGAATTTAGCACTAAATATGGACTTGACTCTGAGATAGTAGCTTCTTTCTGTGAATCATTTGTTACTCATGTTGATCTCCCCAAGGAGTAGTGGTTTAAACATCATCCTCCCATTGAAGTAAAAATAGTAGAACCCAATGAAGATAGAGAAGAAACCACCACTTATAATGTTGATCCTTTTATTCCTACTGCTTGCATTGAGAAACCACATTTTTTGTTAGGATAAAAGAACATGCTAAAGCTTCAGCTGTGGTTCATAAGAGTTATACTAGAACACCTACACCCCTGAACAAATTAAAGTTGAACCTAATGTTGCTATGGTTAAAGATCTCTTGGCCGAAAATATTGATGGGCATGTTATTTATTTCTGTGATGAAGCTACTAGAATTGCTAAAGCCGATGAAAAGATAAACATAGAATTATTGTTGGCATGCCTGTCATCTCTCTGTTAAAATAGGAGATTATTGTTATCATGGTTTATGTGATTTGGGTGCTAGTGTGAGTGCAATCCCTTTTACATTATATCAAGAAATTATGAATGATATTGCACCTTCTGAAATAGAAGATATTGATATTAATATTAAACTTGCTAATAGAGATACTATCACACCACTTGGGATTGTTAGAGATGTTGAAGTCTTGTGTGGGAAAATAAAATACCCCACCGATTTTCTAGTTCTTGGTTCTCCACAAGATGATTTTTGTCCCACTATATTTGGTAGACCTTTCTTGAACACCGTTAATGCTAAGATAGATTGTGAGAAAGAAACTGTTAGTGTAAGTTTCGGGAATGTGTCTCATGAGTTTAATTTCTCCAAATTCCATAGACAACCCTGTGATAAGGAATTACCTATGAAACTGCAACTATCCTCGGTGGTTTTGGTAATTCCTAACAACATATAGCTCATTGAGCTAATGCTATTTCAAGATAAATATTTCAGGAAAGCTCAATGATTGGCATGCCATGGATTAGAAAAGTGGACCCCTCAAAATGCCAAGGACAAAAGGATTGGCTCAAGCTCAAAGCACAAGACTCTACATTTTTCATTTTAGTGATCCAAGATCACATTGAGTCCATAGGAAAAGCCAATACTATCAAGAGGGGGTGAGGTGCTGCTTAATGAGGTTCTTGCTCAAAATGCTTAGTGATATGCTCCAAAGCCCTCAACTACTTTCTCATATCCACATATGTCCCAAACCAAAAGTTAAACTCAGCCCCACCGAAATTTTCTATCCGGCGCCACCGAGTTCTCTTGACATAGCCACTGCCAGAAACCCTAGTCTTTTTGGTCTCACCGATAGGGATCTCGGTCTCACCGAGATGGGATTGTAATCTCTCTGTTTCCCTTCATAACATTTCGGTAAAACCGAGATGAGCGATCGGTCCCACCGAGTTTGCAATGCAAACTCTCTGTATCCCTTTCGTAACGTTTCGGTCTAACCGAGATGAGCGAATCGGTCTGATACGTCTCCAACGTATCTATAATTTTTTATTGTTCCAATGTATTATATTATCAACCTTGTATGTTTTATATGCATTTATATGCTATTTTATATGATTTTTGGGACTAACCTATTAACCTAGAGCCCAGTTCCAGTTTCTGTTTTTTCCTTGTTTTAGAGTATCGCAGAAAAGGAAAATCAAATGGAGTCCAATTGACCTGAAACTTCACGGAACTTATTTTTGGACCGGAAGAAGCCCACGGAGTATCGGAGATGGACCAGAAGAGTACCAGGCTGCCCACAAGGGTGGGGGCGCGCCCACCCCCCTGGGCGCACCCCCTTGCCTCGTGGACAGCCCGGAGATCCACCGACGTACTTCTTCCTCATATATATATCCATATACCCTAAAAACTTCGGGAAGCAGAATAGATCGGGAGTTCCGCCGCCGCAAGCCTCTATAGCCACCAGAAACCAATCGGGACCCTATTCCGGCACCCTGCCAGAGGGGGGAACCCTCACCGGTGGCCATCTTCATCATCCCGACGCTCTCCATGACGAGGGAGTAGTTCACCCTCGGGGCTGAGGGTCTGTACCAGTAGCTATGTGTTTGATCTCTCTCTCTCTCTCGTGTTCTTGAGGTGATACGATCTTGATGTATCGCGAGCTTCTCTATTATAGTGGGTTCTTATGATGTTTCTCCCCCTCCACTCTCTTGTAATGGATTGAGTTTTCCCTTTGAAGTTATCTTATCGGATTGAGTCTCTAAGGATTTGAGAACACTTGATGTATGTCTTGCGTGGGATACCCGTGGTGACAATGGGGTATTCTATTGATCCACTTGATGTATGTTTTGGTGATCAACTTGCGGGTTCCGCCCATGAACCTAAGCATAGGGGTTGGCACACGTTTTTGTCTTGACTCTCCGGCAGGAACTTTGGGGCACTCTTTGAAGTACTTTGTGTTGGTTTGAATAGATGAATCTGAGATTGTGTGATGCATATCGTATAATCATACCCACAGATACTTGAGGTGACATTGGAGTATCTAGGTGACATTAGGGTTTTGGTTGATTTGTGTCTTAAGGTGTTATTCTAGTATGAACTCTATGATAGATTGAACGGAAAGAATAGCTTCATGTTATTTTACTACGGACTCTTGAATAGATCGATCAGAAAGGATAACTTTGAGGTGGTTTCGTACCCTACCATAATCTCTTCGTTTGTTCTCCGCTATTAGTGACTTTGGAGTGACTCTTTGTTGCATGTTGAGGGATAGTTATATGATCCAATTATGTTATTATTGTTGAGAGGACTTGTACTAGTGAAAGTATGAACCCTAGGCCTTGTTTCCTAGCATTGCAATACTGTTTGTGCTCACTTTTATCATTAGTTACCTTGCTGTTTTTATATTTTCAGATTACAAAAACCATTATCTACTATCCATATTGCACTTGTATTACCATTTCTTCGCCGAACTAGTGCACCTATACAATTTACCATTGTATTGGGTGTGTTGGGGACACAAGAGACTCTTTGTTATTTGGTTGCAGGGTTGTTTGAGAGCGACCATCTTCATCCTACGCCTCCCACGGATTGATAAACCTTAGGTCATCCACTTGAGGAAATTTGCTACGGTCCTACAAACCTATGCACTTGGAGGCCCAACATCGTCTACAAGAAGAAGGTTGTGTAGTAGACATCAAGCTCTTTTCTGGCGCCGTTGCCGGGGAGGTTAGCGCTTGAAGGTATATCTTTAGATCTTGCAATCGAATCTTTTTGTTTCTTGTTTTATCACTAGTTTAGTCTATGAAAGAAAATTATAAAAAAAATGGAATTGAGGGTACCTCATATGCTTCATCCTTTTAATATCTTTCATGAAAATAAGGATTGCGTTAATTGTGCTCAAGTGCTAGAAGAAGAATGCATTAGAATGTTTGGCACTAAATATTTGAATGATGATCATGATTGTAATGTTGTTAGTATGAATTCCTCGAATATCCATAATGCTAATGATATGCAAAGCCACAAGCTTGGGGAAGCTATGTTTGATGAAGATGATATTTTTTGTCCCCCAAGTTTTGATGAGAAAATTTATTATGATGATGGCATGCCTCCTATTTATGATGAGTATATTGATGAAAGTGGATTTGGAGAGGTCATGACTTTATTTAGTGATGAATCCACTATTTCTGAAGAGGTTCCAATTGATTATGAGAACAAAGTTGCTATCAATGATGATTATTGTCATGACATGTATGCTATAAAGAATAATTATAACCATGAAACTTGTCATCATGATTTTAGTTTTCAATTGGATTATGCCTCACATGATAGTTATTTTGTTGAGTTTGCTCCCACTACTATTGCGAATGAGAACAATTTTGCTTATGTGGAGAGTAGTAAATTTTCTATGCTTGTAGATCATGAAAGCAATGCTTTATGTTCTAGTTATATTGTTGAATTCATTCATGATTCTACTGAAAATTATTATGAGGGAGTAATATATGCTTGTAGGAATTGCAATAACATCAAGTTTCCTCTCTATGTGCTTAAAGTTTTGAAGTTATGCTTGTTTTGCCTTCCTATGCTAGTTGATTATTGTTCCCATAAGTTGTTTGCTCACAAAATCCCTATGCATAGGAAGTGGGTTAGACTTAAATGTTCTAGTCATATTCTTCATGATGCTCTCTTTATGTTTCAATTCTTATCTTTTATGTGAGCATCATTGAAATCATCATGCCTAGCTAGGGGCATTAAACGATAGCGCTTGTTGGGAGGCAACCCAACTTTATTTTTGTTCCTTGATTTTTGATCCTCTTTAGCAATAAATAATTTATCCAGCCTCTGTTATGATTGAGTTTTTATGTTTTAATTAGTGTTTGTGCCAAGTAGAACTGTTGGGAAGACTTGGGGAAAGTCTTGTTGATCTTGCTGTAAAAAACAGAAACTTTAGCGCTCACGAGAGTTGCTGCCATTTTTTATTGGAGAGTGATATTTAGTTAATTATTTTTGCAGATGATTAATAGATAAATTCCTCACGTCCAGAAATTTATTTTAGAATTTTTGGGGTTCCATAAGCTTGCGTTAGCTACAGATTACTACAGACTGTTCTGTTTTTGACAAATTCTGTTTTTCGTGTGTTGTTTGCTTATTTTGATGAATCTATGGCTAGTAAAAGAGTTTATAAACCATAGAGAAGTTGGAATAAAGTAGGTTTAACACAAATGCAAATAAATAATGAGTTCATTACAGTACCTTGAAGTGGTGTTTTGTTTTCTTTCGCTAACGGAGCTTACGAGTTTTCTGTTAAGTTTTGTGTTGTCAAGTTTTCAAGGTTTGAGTAAAGATTCGATGGACTATGGAATAAGGAGTTGTAAGAGCCTAATCTTGGGGATGCCCAAGGCACCCCAAGGTAATATTCAAGGACAACCAAAAGCCTAAGCTTGGGGATGCCCCGGAAGGCATCCCCTCTTTCGTCTTCGTTCATCGGTAACTTTACTTGGAGCTATATTTTTATTTACCACATGATATGTGTTTTGCTTGGAGCGTAATTTTATTTTATTTAGTTTTGATTGCTGCTTGAATAAAATACCAATATCTTAAATTCTGAAATGTTAGAGAGTCTTCATATAGTTGCATAATTATTCGACTACTCATTGATCTTCACTTATATCTTTCGGAGTAGTTTGTTGTTGCTCTGGTGCTTCACTTATTTCTTTTTAGAGCACGGTGGTGGTTTTATTTTATAGAAATTAATGAAATATCATGCTTAACTTATATCATTTTGAGAGTCTTTAGAACAGCATGGTAGTTTGCTTTGGTTATGAAACTAGTCCTAATATGATGGGCATCCAAGAGGCATATAATAAAAACTTTCATATAAAGTGCATTGAATACTATGAGAAGTTTGATACTTGATGATTGTTTTGAGATATGGAGATGGTAATATTAGAATCATGCTAGTGAGTAGTTGTGAATTTGAGAAATACTTGTGTTGAAGTTTGCAAGCCCCGTAGCATGCACGTATGGTGACCGTTGTGTAGCAAATTTGAAACATGAGGTGTTATTTGATTGTCTTATGAGTGGCGGTCGGGGACGAGCGATGGTCTTTTCCTACCAATCTATCCCCCTAGGAGCATGCACGTAATGCTTGGTTTTTGATGACTTGTAGATTTTTGCAATAAGTATGTGAGTCCTTTATGACTAATGTTGAGTCCATGGATTATATGCACTCTCACCCTTCCATCATTGCTAGCCTCTTCGGTACCGTGCATTGCACTTTCTCACCTTGAGAGTTGGTGCAAATTTCGTCGGTGCATCCAAACCCCGTGATACGATACACTCTATCACACATAAACCTCCTTATATCTTCCTCAAAACAGCCATCATACCTACTGAAAGGATCGATATGGTTGACTAGAGGGGGTGAATAGGCAACTAACAATGTTTAGCTTTTCTTCACCAAATTAAACTTTGCATCAAAGTAGGTTGTATAGAAGTGCAACTAGGTAAGCAACCTATATGATGCAACAACAACAAGCACACAAGCAAGCAAGGGAAGTAACACTAATAAGCTTGCACAAGTAAAGGTACGAGATAACCAAGGGTGGAGCCGGTGAAGACGAGGATGTGTTACCGAAGTTCCTTCCTTTTGAGGGGAAGTACGTCTCCGTTGGAGCGGTGTGGAGGCACAATGCTCCCCAAGAAGCCACTAGGGCCACCGTATTCTCCTCACGCCCTCACATAATGTGAGATGCCATGATTCCACTATTCGTGCCCTTGGAGGCGGTGACCGGACCTTTACAAACAAGGTTGGGGTAATCTCCACAACTTAATCGGAGGCTCCCAACAACACCACGTAGTTTCACCACAATGGACTATGGCTCCGTGGTGACCTCAACCGTCTAGGGTGCTCAAACACCCAAGAGTAACAAGATCCGCTAGGGATAGGTGGGGGAATAAAATTTCTCTTGGTGGAAGTGTAGATCGGGGCCTTCTCAACCACTCCCGAGCAAATCAACAAGTTTGATTGGCTAGGGAGAGAGATCGGGCGAAAATGGAGCTTGGAGCATTGATGTAGCTTATGGGGGAAGAGGTAAGTCAACGAGGAAGAACGGGACCTCCTTTTATACTAAAGGACCCCATCCAACCGTTACCCCAAAACAGCCCCGCAGAGGGCGGTACTACCGCACGGGGCAGCGGTACTACCGCTACTACCGCTCCCCCTTGCGGTACTACCGCCCAGCCTGGGAGGGCTTCAAGATAGAGGAGGGACCGTGCCCAGCGCGGTACTGCCGCGGTGGTAGGGCGGTACTACTGCTCTTGAGCGGTACCACCGCATCTACTACCGCTGCAAGTGCCTCTCAACCCGACACAAGGTGTGCCCCCCTCGAGTTGAGGCGGTAGTGGCCCGGTAGCACAACGGTACTGCCGCTAAGGACCCTCAAGTGGTACTACCGCTGGGCACCGCGGTACTACCGCTGGGGCCAAAGACTGCCCATTCAGCAGGGAATCCAACCTCCAACGAAGTGGGAAGGTTCAGAGGGTGTGAAACGGAAGTGTATGTGATGATTCCACCCTAGCCTTACTAAAGCAGACCCCCTCTTGATAGTACGGTGACTCCTACGAAACTAGTCCACCAAACAAGAAACAAAAGAGCTACACCATCTTGAATAACACTCCGAGGGGAAAGAAATCGTCTCGTGCCAAAGGATGAATCTCTGAAATGCTCAAAGCACACGGTTAGTCCGCAAACATGTTGTCATCAATCACCAAAACTGCATCGAGAGAGATATGCCTTAACAATCTCCCCCTTTTTGGTGGATTAGTGACAACCAGGGATTTGCACAAGGATACGATATGAAAGTAAAGAAGCTCAGAACTACAAAATATAGACGGGCTCCCCATGAATGTGTGCACCTAGTTAGAAGTGCCTTTGGAATGCAAGACACACACATTAGGATCAACACTCCCCCTATATTTTATAGTCCAACAATTCTAAGCATAGTATACATGAGAGCAGGGTATATAACAGGATAAGCATGCAACTCATAAGATACCACAGTACTAGATAGACATAGATAATAAAGGTAAAGATAAGGTAGGTAGCATATGTCTCACACCATATGTCTAGAACTTAGGTCTCACTGGCACCAAACCAAACCAAGCAAACGACAAGAAAACACAAGACACCACAAACCACAAAGACACACTCGCAACACGGCAACAACACAAATCCCTAAACTCTCTCCCCCTTTGGCATCGAGACACCAAAAGGGCAAAGAGCGTTGCTACGGCTCCAGGTGATAGCAAGCTGAGGATCTCGAACATCACATCTCAGCGGGATCGTCTGCATCGCTGTCGTCGGTCGGAAACTGCTCGGCGCCTGAATCGGTCCATGGGCAATGCTGCTGAACCCACTCCTCCTCGTCAGTGATCCTCTCCTCAGATCCACTGTTAACATGGCACCCAACTGTTGCATGAGCTCCTTGTGACGTCTACGGGCCTTCTTCTCAGAGACATGAGACATATAGTGGCCATGAGATTCCATGCAGAAGAGCTTCTTCATCTTGCGCTTAATCTTCTTAGCCCATGAGGGATCCACACCAGAGGGCTCATAGTCCTCATCCTTCTCAGCCTCAGCCTCGTCCTCGGTCTCCATGTTAGCCTCAGAAGGTGGTCCACCAGAACGAGAGGCCTGGGTGCCCCAATTGTCCTTCTTCCTCAGACACTTGATATCATGAGAAATCAACTCTTCAGTTTCCAGCGCAGTCCTTGGATAGTGATGTGCACATGCCTTCTTAATGAGCAGCATGATGAAAGGACCATAGATCGGGCACTTGCGCTCAGAAATGGCAGACAGAAGTTCAGACCACATAACATGAGAAATATCCAGGGACTCTCCAGTGTTTGCTTCCTTCTCATGCTGGCAGAAGAGAAGCATGTCCACAAGATAGGAGTGGACCATATCCAGATTCCCAATGCGAGGGAAAAGAGTCTCTCGGAAGATGCGGTGAAGAACTTCCAGATAGGTAGACAGCTCATAGGTTAACTTCTTAGTCTTGGGGTTAACCTTCTCAGAACAGTAGGGCCAAAGGGCTTGCTTGTGAGTGGAGGTGACATTGCGGTGAGGGCGGAAGCCGACGGGATTCTCAAGTCCGAGATCTTCCACCCCAAGTAACTGCATGAAGGCCTTCCACTTGACAGTGAGCAACTTCCCATTCGTCATACAAGTCAGAGTCCTTTCTGCATCAGTTCCAAGATGGACAGTGGCATAGAATTGACAAATCAAATCAGCATCAAAGTCCTTGTTGAACTGCATGATTCTGAGAATGTTCAACTGAGTGCACATATGAAGGGCTTCCCCAAAGTACTCAGGGTCCTTTTCCATAGGATCGGTGTCAATGGAACGGACATCAACGAAGTGATTCTTCTTAGCCTTGATCACATCGAAGAAGATGGCAAACTGAAAGTGGTTCCAGAACGGGCAGTTGACCAAAGTGGGATCTTGGTCTTCCTCATAGGGGTTGCGGCGACGCTTTGCCCAAAATTCCTTGGCATTCATCTCAGACACAGTCTTTCCCTTTGGCTTGCTTGCTGATCTCTTCGTGTGCTAAGGTGGCGGTGGAGCACTTGAGGTTGCGCCTGCTGGCGGCGGTTGTGCACTAGAGGAACCACCTGCTGACTCAGAAGTGCGGTAGCGCTTTGATGTTGCACGACCGGGGTTGACACGGCGGGCCTACTGCTTGGGATGATCACCACCTAGAACCAAACACACAAGCAGAAGAAACAACATGAAAGAAAAGAGCATAAGCCACAAAACGAAACAACATGGACAAAACTTGGTAGGAAATGATGGAACTGAGCATCTAGCGGTAGTACCGCGACCCAACAGCGGCAGTACCGCTTGCGCGGTAGTACCGCTCGAGGAGGGCGGTAGTACCACGCCAGATGGGGAACGGTGGTTCCCTACTACCATGGACAGATCCGGCACTATCGGAGATGCCAAATTCAAAAACAAACCTACCAAACTTCAATCCACAGGGCCTAGAAGCCATCTCCATCCTACTCAAGCCTCGCCTTAGCCAAAAGACGAGAAGAACAATGCCTATTGCCCCTAAAAACTAGATGCAAGATCTAGGCAAAGAGAGAACGGGAGCGGGGGCAATACCGGCATCCATGGCTAGAGGACGTGGTGGGGATCGACTCCACCAGAGGAACTTGAGAGGGACGGCACGAAAACGGCGGCCGGGCGGGCCCCTCCTGCGGCGAGAGGTCACTGGAGCGACGAGGAAGACGAGCGAGTGGGGGCGAATGGGTATGGGGGAGAGACAACTCCCCCTGCCCCGACATAACCCCTCCCCCATCGCCCGTCCCGCAGCGGTAGTACCGCTGGGGTGGGCGGTAGTACCTCTTGACGCTTGTCAGCGGTAGTACCGCGCATGCAGCGGTAGTACCGCTCTGCCGCAAAAAGGACCAACCAAAAAGGGCTTAGCTCAAGAGAAGAAATCGAGACAAAAACGAGAACACACACACACACACAAAACCGACAAAAAGAATGAAGACACACACCTCTCCAAGAGAGGGCGGTGGCCGAGGCCACCTATGTTTGAGTTCATAGGTATGGCGCCGCAAAGATTTTAACCTTGGGCCCATGACCAATACTCATCTTTGAAGCACAAGTACCATCAAAAATGGCTAATGTGAAAGAGTTTGGTTGGTTTATGCATTATGGGGGGAGGGAAAGTTCATTGAGAGAACAACACTCCCCCTATGTACATGCCTACACCTAAACTAGACAACAAGTTGAGTGAGGTGGGGTGTGCAAGGGTTCAAGTCACATTGCTCGAATCAATGATATTTAGCTCATGCCTTAACTCGCGAAATCTTGCTTCATCCAAAGGCTTTGTGAAAATATCTGCAAGGTTATCATGAGTGTTGACATAGTTGAGCTCGATCTCCCCTCGCCTAATGTGATCCCGGATGAAGTGATACCTAATCTCAATATGCTTTGTCTTGAAGTGTTGCACCGGGTTGAGAGAAATCTTGATGGCACTTTCATTGTCACACCAAAGAGGCACTTTGTCACACGTGACACCGTAATCCTTTAAAGTTTGCCTCATCCATAATAGTTGTGCACAACAACTACCGGTAGCCACATACTCCGCTTCCGTGGACGAGAGAGAAACACAACTTTGCTTCTTGGAAGACCAACTCACCAAAGAGCAACCAAGAAATTGGCACCCTCCGGAAGTGGACTTCCTATCCACTTTGTCTCCCGCCCAATCCGAGTCCGAATAACCTAAAGATTGAAGTTTGCTCCTCTTGGGTACCATAAGACAAAGTTTGGGGTATGATCCAAATATCGAAAGATTCGCTTGACCGCCACAAAGTGACTTTCCTTAGGTGCGGCTTGAAACCGTGCACAAATTCCCACACTCAACATGATATCCGGTCTAGATGCACAAAGGTAAAGCAAGGAGCCAATCATGGAGCGATATACCTTTTGATCCACCGCTTTACCATTGGGATCAATGTCAAGTTGGCACTTGGTGGGCATGGGAGTGGAAACCGGCTTGACATCACTTAACTTGAATCTCTTGAGCATGTCTTGAGTGTATTTCGCTTGGTTGATGAAGGTTCCTTCTCTCCTTTGCTTCACTTTGAACCCGAGAAAGAACTTCAACTCTCCCGTGGAAGACATCTCGAACTTTGAGGTCATGAGAGAGGCAAGTTCCTCATTGAAAGCTTTGTTAGGGGAACCAAAGATAATATCATCAACATATAATTGGCACACAAACAACTCCCCTTTGACCTTCTTAGTAAAAAGAGTGGGGTCGATTAGCCCAACTTCAAAACCACAGTCTTGTAACAACTCGGTAAGGTGGTCATACCACGCACGTGAGGCTTGTTTAAGGCCATAGAGTGCCTTATCGAGTTGATACACGTGATTGGGTAAGTAGGGACCTCGAACCCGAGGGGTTGCTTGACATAAACCAATTCATTAATAGGACCATTAAGAAAAGCACTCTTCACATCCATTTGTTGTAACTTAAAGTTATGATGAGAAGCATATGCAATTAACATGCAAATGGATTCAAGACGAGCAACGGGAGCAAAGGTTTCATGGTAGTCGATACCCTCGACTTGGGAGTAGCCTTGTGCTACCAAACAAGCCTTGTTGCGAATGATAATCCCATGACCATCTTGCTTGTTCTTGAATATCCACTTGGTTCCAATGACATTGTGGTTTCCCACAGGCCTAGGTACCAATCTCCACACTTTGTTGCGCTTGAAGTTATTGAGTTCTTCATGCATGGCATTGAGCCAATCCGGATCTTCGAGCGCCTCATAGACCTTTTGGGGTTCAACACATGAGACAAATGCGTGATGTTCACAATAGTTGGCTAATTTCCTACGAGTGCTTACCCCCTTCCTTAAGCTTCCAAGCACATTTGTCATGAAATGATCCTTGGTGGAGAGCTTGGAAGCAACCTTGGCAGCACGACGCTCCAATTCCTCCTCGGGGGTGAGACGAGGAGTGGTCACTTGATCATCTTGAGCATCGTCTTGAGATTGTCCTTGATCTCGTGGAAGCTCTTGATCTTGAACTTGCTTGGAGGAGGGAACTTGACCTTGGGCATCACTTGATGTTACAACACCATCTTGAGATTGACCTTTCCCTTGGTCTTGTTCTTGAGGTTGAGGGTCCTCACTTTGTTCTTCGGAAGCGTGTGGGTCTTGGGTTGGTGAAGGTTCCACTTGAGTGGAACATTGTCCTTCTCCTTCGGCCACAAGGGGTTCCTCAATGGGTAGGATATGACCAACACCCATTCTTCTTATGGCTTGGGGTGGAATTTCATCACCTACATCACAAGTACCACTTTGCTCCACTTGGGAGCCGTTATTCTCATCAAACTCCATGTTACACGTTTCCTCAATAAGTCCCGTGGACTTATTGAGAACACGGTAAGCATGAGAGTTTGTAGCATAACCAACAAATATGCCTTCATAAGCTCTAGCCTCAAATTTAGACAAACGGACACCTTTCTTGAGATGAAACACTTACACCCGAACACCCAGAAGTACTTGAGGTTGGGCTTGTTATCGGTGAGTATCTCATATGGAGTCTTGTTCAAGACTTTGCGGAGGTAGAGCCGATTAGATGCATGACATGCGGTGTTGATGGCTTCGGCCCAAAAGTTGTAGGGAGACTTAAACTCCGCCATCATGGTCCTTGCCGCATCCATCAACGTCCGGTTCTTCCTCTCCGCTACACCATTTTGTTGAGGGGTATAAGGTGCGGAATATTGATGCTTGATTCCCTCATCACTCAAAAACTCATCCAAGGTGTAGTTCTTGAACTCGGAGCCGTTGTCACTTCTTATAGTCAAGATCTTTGCATTGTGTTGTCGTTGAGCTTCATTTGCAAAGTCGATGACGGTTTGTTGGGTCTCGCTCTTCCTCTTGAAGAAATATACCCAAGTGTATCTTGAATAGTCATCCACAATCACCAAGAAATACTTTCTACCCCCAAGACTATCGAAGGATGGAGGCCCAAAGAGATCCAAATGAAGGAGCTCCAAAGACCTATTTGAGTAGATGATAGTCGTGGGAGGGTGAGCCTTCTCATGTAGCTTTTTAGAAGGCCATGGGCACCAACATCCGCTTCAGCACAGCTTTCCATCCTCAAACTAGCGGTCAAGTCGAGCATGTCAACCAGATTCTTGAAGATATGCTCAGGGCTTGTGTGATCTCCTTTGCCATGAAGTGGGAGGATTGTCTTCCATATGCTGAATTCTCCTACAACAACAGTTTTCAAGCAAGTTCGGGCAAGGCCCCATTTGAAATTCTGTATGGCAAGAAGTGCCGTACCCCTCTCAACTGGTCTGAAACCGGTGAACGTCAGCTTCTGGGTAATGACTTAATCACAGAGGCAGAGGAAATGTGCAAAGTCATTCGAGATAACCTCAAAGCAGCCCAATCCCTCCAGAAGAGCTACTATGATAGTAAGCACCGTGATTTGGCTTTCGAGATCGGAGATCATGTTTACCTCCACGTCTCTCCTACGAAAGGTACTCGTCGCTTCGGTATTAAAGGGAAGCTTGCCCCAAGATATGTGGGACCTTTCAAGATCGTCAGCAAGAGAGGCGATCTCGCCTATCAACTCGAGCTTCCTTCAAACTTTGCAAATGTGCATGACGTGTTCCATGTCTCTCAGCTCCGAAAGTGCTTCAAGACTCCTGACCACACCGTCAACTTCGAAGACATTGAGCTCCAAGAAGATCTCTCTTATCGTGAGCACCCCGTTGCTATTCTTGAAGAGACTGAACGCAAGACTCGCAACAAGTCAATCAAATTCCTCAAAGTCAAGTGGTCACACCATTCCGACCGTGAAGCTACCTGGGAACGTGAGGATCACCTCCGTTCTGAGTACCCGGCGTTCTTTCAGTCCTAGATCTCGGGACGAGATCCTTTCGTAGTGGTGGAGTGTTGTAACACCCCGGATGTGATTTACCTAATATGTAATCCAACTCTTGCCGTTTCCAGCATTAAGTTATTTTATTTTCTCGAGTTCGGGTTTTTGTCTCCGCGTGTTGTTATAATTGTCATGCATCTCATATCATTTCATCATGTGCATTGCATTTGCATACGTGTTCGTCTCATGCATTCGAGCATTTTCTCCATTGTCCGTTTTGCATTCTGGCGCTCCGTTCTCCTCCGGTGGTCATTTCTACCTTTCTTTCGTGGTGGGGGTTAAACATTTCCGGATTGGACCGAGACTTGCCAAGCGGCCTTGGTTTACTACCGGTAGGCCACCTGTCAAGTTTCGTACCATTTGGACTTCGTTTGATGCTCCAACGGTTAACCGAGGGACCGAAAAGGCCTCGTGTGTGTTGCAGTCCAACACCCCTCCAATTTGGCCCAAAACCCACCAAAACCCTCTCCATCATCTAGAGCGTTCGATCACGATCGCGTGGCCGAAAACCGCACCTCATTTGGACTCTCCTAGCTCCCCCTATGCCTATATAAAGGCCCCTCCTCGAAAATCCCGGATCCCCTCCATCCCTAACCCTATACCCACCACCTCGCACCGCACTGGACACGTCCGGTCCGGTCGGACACGTCCGCCGCACCACCCGGGCCAATCCCGCGCTGTCACATGGCGGGTGCGCGCCCAGATCGCCGCTTCCGCCGCCGGCCCGCAGCGGGCCCCCGAGGCCCGGCTCCTCCCGCCGCCCGAAGCCGCCTTCCTCCGCCTCAGCGCCGCCCCGCTGCCTCGCCGGAGCAACTCATCGCCGGCCGCCGCGCCTCCTCGCCCGAAGCCGCCTTCCTCCGCCTCAGCGCCGCCCCGCTCTCCCCGCTGCCTCGCCGGAGCAGCTCGTCACCGGCCGCCGCGCCTCCTCTCCACCATCGCATGACGCCGCCGGCCGCCGCCTCCCCAAGTCCTCGCCGCCAACGCCGGTCACGCTGGCCAAGTCTCCAGTGAGCAGCGCCCCGCTCCGGCCACCCTCGCTCCGGCCGCCCTCGTCCACTCCGGCGGTCAACCTCCTCAACTCCGGCGAACAGTGCATCCCGGCAGTCCTCGGTTCCCGCAACCTCAGATCCAGATCTGAAAAACCCTAAGGGTTGACCTCATATTTCTTCCTAAGTCACTAAATATTTTGCCCTTGTTCATCGTGCCGTAACTTTGCATCTGTAGATCCGTTTTGGGCATATAGCATATCAAAATGTTCATCTCAGAGAGCACATCATTTAATCTCATTGCATCATTTTCATTTGAGTTCATCTTGATGCCCGAAATGCTGTTGGAAGAGTGCTATTTGGGATAATTGTCAGATCTGCTGCTCCAATTAGATATTTGTCATTTTTGCCATGATTAATGTGTGCACGATATGCCCCCGAGCTCTACATGAGTTTTGTTATATGTTTTGCCATCTATCCACAGGTGCAACCCATGTATTTTTGTGATGTGTGTGGTGACTAGCACAAGCTTGCAAAGTGGTGCATTCGCTAATGCTGATTTCAGGGACTTAGCATTTCCACTAAGTCCTTGATCTGTTTATCTCAATATGCCATATGTTCATGTTGTTTCCTAGTGATCCGTGCCTCTTTTGAGGATCATCAGTAAGGATGTTTTGTTGATCTTGTAGTGCTTTATCCATCCATGTCTTTGTTTTCAATTATGGAGCACCCTAGCTTGAGTCAATTGAGCTCGACTTTTGCTATTTCGTGAATCTGGGCAGATTGTCTACTTGTTAGCGATTTTGCCGAGGATGTTGTAGTTGATCCGTGCATGCTATGTTATTGTTCTTGCCATGTCTAGCTCGTATAATGTTTATTCTTGATGGGTGTATGCTTAGATTGTCATGAATTGCTCTGTAGTGAGTGCATCGAGCTCGTAAACATGCCTACTTGAAAACTGATTTGCATGCTCTAGTTTTTCACTAAGTCTGTGATCTGATTATGTTTTTGCCATGTTCACATGCTTGCAAATGTATTTTCTGATTCCTTTTGGCTCAAGGTCACTAAGGGACTTTTGTTAAGCTCTTTGAGTAGCTCCATTACATGCTTTACTTTGCCATGTTCAGGTCCTGTAGCCTATAGTTTTCATGCTCCAAAGTGTGCTACCTGATCTGAATTTCCAGACAAGTGTTAATTTCACTAAGTCTGAAATCTGTTTACCAAATGCATTTTTGCCATGCTTTTTTGAACCTGTTAATGGATGAATTGGCCGTATCTCAGTGTTCCTATTTTGTTAAGCATCATGAATGGATCCCTGCCATGTACTTTATTGTCATGTTTGAGTGTTGTAGCATGTTCATCTTGTTGTATTTAGATGGCTACTTGCTGTATATCGCAGACCGGTGTCATATTTGAATTGTTTGCCATTTCCAAACCGTAACTCCGATTTCGGTGATCTTTATATCGTTTTCAAGCGATTTCATCTCACCTTTACAGTGGCACACTTGGTTTTCCAAGTTGAGGCCAGGTTCTTTCTTTCCTTGTCAAATCTCGCATATGCATCACATATCGTATCCCGCATAGCATACCATCTTTGCATCATGTTGTTTGAGTTTGCACGTGGTTGATTGTGTCCTTGTTGCTTGTTTGTCTTGTTTGGGTAGAGCCGGGAGACGAGTTCGCTACCGAGGAGCCCGTTGAGTTTGCTTTCGAGGATCCAGTCAACTCTGACAACTTTGCAGGCAAGATGATCATACCCTCGAAATCACTACTATCTTTGCTTTGCTAGATGCTCGCTCTTTTGCTATGCCTATGCTACGATGCCTACCACTTGCTTATCCTGCCTCCCTATTTTCCATGTCAAACCGCTAACCCACCATGTCCTAGCAAATCGTTGATTGGCTATGTTACCGCTTTGCTCAGCCCCTCTTATAGCGTTGCTAGTTGCAAGTGAAGATTGGAGACCGTTCCTTGTTGGAACATTATTTACTTGTTGGGATATCATTATATTGCCTTGTTATCTTAATGCATCTATATACTTGGTAAAGGGTGTAAGGCTCGGCCTCTCGCCTAGTGTTTTGTTCCACTCTTGCCGCCCTAGTTTCCGTCATATCGGTGTTATGTTCCCGGATTTTGCGTTCCTTACGCGGTTGGGTTATAATGAGAACCCCTTGATAGTTCGCCTTGAATAAAGCTTTTCCAGCAATGTCCAACCTTGGTTTTACCATTTGCCACCTAGCCTCTTTTTCCCTTGGGTTACCGGAGCCCGAGGGTCATCTTATTTAACCCCCCCCCCCTCGGGCCAGTGCTCCTCTGAGTGTTGGTCCGACCGAGTAGACTGCGGGGCCACCTCGGGGCAACTTGAGGGTTGGTTTTACTCGTAGGATGTCTCATCTGAGTGTGCCCTGAGAACGAGATATGTGCAGCTCCTATCGGGATTTGTCAGCACATTCGGGCGGTGTTGCTGGATTTGTTTTAACTTGTCGAAGTGTCTTGTAGAACCGGGATACTGAGTCTGATCGGAACGTCTCGAGAGGAGGTCTATTCCTTCGTTGACTGTGAGAGCTTGTCATGGGCTAAGTTGGGACTCCCCTGCAGGGATTTGAACTTTCAAAAGCCGTGCCCGCGGTTATGGGCAGATGGGAATTTGTTAATGTTCGGTTGTAGATAACTTGAACCTTAACTTAATTAAAATGAATCAACTTTGTGAGTTACCATGATGGTCTCTTCTCGGCGGAGTCCGGGAGGTGAACACGGTGTTGGAGTAATGCTTGCTGCAGGTTGTCCTCTAGTTACTCGTTCGCGCTTTGCCCTCTCTTCTCGCTCTCTTGTGCTAACAGGTTAGCCACCATATATGCTAGTCGCTTGCTGCAGCTCCACATATTTTACCTTGCCTTACCTTTAAGCGTAAATAGTCTTGATCGCGAGGGTGCGAGATTGCTGAGTCCCTGTGGCTCACAGATTACTTCCAAACCAGATGTAGGACCCGATGACTCCGTTCCAGATGACGCGCTTGAGCTCAAGTGGGAGTTAGACGAGGACTCACGCCGATACTACGTGTCTTTCCCTGATGATCAGTAGTGGTGCCCAGTTGGGGCGATCGGGACCATGTCACATGTTGGGTTGTTCTTTTATTTTGGCGCTGTAGTCGGGCCATGAGTGTTTGAATGTTGTAATTCTATTTATGTACTTTAATTGATGTGGCGAGTGTAAGCCAACTATGTATCTCCCCTTTTATTATCTATATATTACATGGGATGTTGTGAAGATTGCCTAACTTGCGACATTGCTTTCAATGCGGTTATGCCTCTAAGTCGTGCCTCGACACGTAGGAGCTATAGCCGCATCGAGGGCATTATAAGTTGGCATCAGAGGCTTCCCCGACCTTAGGAGCCCCCATTGCTTGATCATTTTTAGTGGCCGAGTTGTGTCTAGAAAAAATGTTTTGAGTCATTTAGGAATTATATATCAGAGAGTTTAGGAATTCTTTTTACTCCCCAGTCTCCTCATCGCTCTAGTAAGGCATCCTGACGTAGAGTTTTGACTCTTCTCTTCTCAAATTTCACTAAAAAAATTTAGGATCACGTGGGTATCTTGGAATCGTTTTGATGGTTTTGTGACGAGAACATTGTTCTTGGTGCCTCCTGTCTTTAGGGTTGTGGCAGTGTCCCGGGGAGTTGAGCTCCGAGGTGTTGTCGTCACAATTTTATCGTTGCAGTTCTGGAATACATGAGTTTAGTATGCCGACATCGAAAATCTCTTTTATGCAGTTCGTTGGTGAGATAACCTCGACGCCACCCAGTACTGGGCGGGAGTTCGGGAGTATTGCCATAACTTGTATAACGGATGCTTTTTGAAGGTTGAGGTAGATGGTTTCCGAAGTTTTTCTCGGTTATGTGTTGAAGGATGGATACAGCTGGATGTAGGATTTGCTAGATTTGGGTGAGATATTATGCTTCCCCTGTATCCCCAACACCTGATTGCATAATCAGAAAGGTTTGGGAGTTTCGTAGGTGGGGATTCTTGTAGCTCTAGTTCTTCTTCCACGGATATTTGGTTTGAGATTGGGATTTCTTACCAACTATTCGTTCTGGATCCGTACCTTGTTGATTTATTCCTCTACCTAAATTCTAAGTGGCTTCTCAATTTATGGATATGTGACCATTTCAAGTGGAATGCATTCGTTCTTATGTTCGGATGTGAAGACTTTATGTTGCAATTTCAACCCGTTTGATTCAGCTTCATTTTATCTGTCAATATGCTAACGGTTGTCACCCTCTTTAGGATGGCTCCCGCTAAGAGCACCAATCAGAATCAGGATCCGCCTCCACCTCCACCTCCTCCGGAGGCATGGCAAGCTGTGATGGCCGCAACCAATGCAAACATGCAGTTGATCATGCAAATTCTTCAAGAGCGCAATCAAGCGAACCAAGGCAACCAAGGCAACAATCAGAATCACTTTGCTACACTCAACCAGTTCCTTGCTAACGGGCCAAAGACTTTCAGCAATTGTGTTGAGGCAACTGATGCTGACGATTGGCTCGTGGATCTGTGCAAGCATTTCGAGTGTAGTAACGTCAGGCCTGAGGACTTTGTCAAGTTTGCTTCCTTCCAACTCAAAGACCAAGCTGCAGAATGGTTCCAGCAGTACAAGGATTCCAGAGGAGGCTGTGTGATTACCTGGGATGAATTCCGTCAAGACTTCAAAGCTCATCATATTCCTCAGAGCGTGGTTGAAAGCAAGCGTGAGGAATTCCGCAACCTGAAGCAAGGCTCTTTGTCTGTCTATGACTACAACAAGTTGTTTCAGAAGCTTGCCCGCTTTGCTACGCAGGACGTCCTTGATGAGAAGAGCATGATATACCAGTTCATGGGTGGTCTCAGAGAAGAAATCCAGCTAGCTCTTGTTCTCTTTGAGCCCTTGAGGTATGATGAGTTCTACAACATGGCATTGAAGCAAGAGGCTGCTCAACTGAGGTGTGATGCTTCCAAGAAGCGAGTCAGAGATGCTACTCCTTCTTCCTCTACTCAAGTGGCCAAGCAGGAGAAGTATTGGCTTCCTCCTCCTCCGTTCCGTCAGCCGTATCAGCAGAAGAGCAAAGGTGGCAGTGGATCTTCCCACCCACCCAACCCTGGCTTTCAGAACAAGACTTCGTCTGAAACTCCAAGATCGAGTGCTCCGTATCACCGTCCGCTTTCAGAGGTCACGTACAACAAGTGCCAATAGAAGGGTCACTATGCCAACAAATGCTTCAATCAGAGGCGTCTTCCTCCTCCTCCTGTGAGATCGGCAAGTACAGCTGTGGTCAAGCATAACCCCAAGCACGCCAAGGTCAACTTGATGAATGTAGCTCAGGCAGAGGACTCGTCAGATGTCATCATGGGTAACCTTCCTGTTAACGATGTTCCTGCAAAAGTACTTTTTGATACTGGTGCATCGCATTCTTTCTTGTCATGCCCTTTTGCATCGAAGCACAATGTTGATACTGAGGTCATGCCCAAAGTCATGCAAGTTGTTTCTCCCGGCAAGCTTTTGACTTCTAGTTTGGTTGCTCCCGATATATCTATCATGTTGGGCGACTACAAGTTTCTTTCTTCTCCGGTGGTTCTTGGCAACTTGCATATTGATCTTATTCTCGGAATGGATTGGCTTTCTAAGCACAAGGCGCATCTTGATTGTGCAGCCAGGCAGATTCAATTGACTCATTCGTCTGAAGATGTAATTGTCTTTGCCGCTCGTGATAATACAATCCGTCTGTTTTCCCTCAATGAGAAGGGTGAACTGGATGCCATCTCGCAAATTCCAGTCGTTTGCAAATATCAAGACATCTTTCCAGAAGAGCTTCCAGGAATGCCTCCGCACCGGCCAGTTGAATTCGTCATCGATCTTGAGCCTGGCACGGAACCAGTTTGCAAGCGTCCTTACAAGCTCGGACCTGAAGAGTTGAAGGAGCTGAAGAAGCAACTCGATATTCAAGAGAGAATGGGTCTCATCCGACCTAGTTCTTCTCCGTGGGGTTGTGGTGTTCTTTTTGTGAAGAAGAAGGATGGAACGGATCGACTTTGTGTTGATTACCGTCCATTGAACAAGAAGACCATCAAGAACAAATACCCACTTCCCAACATCAACGAGCTGTTCGAACAACTCAAAGGTTCCCAAGTATTCTCCAAGCTTGATCTCTGTATGGGTTATCATCATATTCGAATCCGTGAGCAAGATATTCCCAAGACAGCTTTCAGGACAAGCTATGGTTCATACGAATACACCGTTATGTATTTTGGCCTCGTCAACGCTCCTCCGACTTTCTCTCGCATGATGAACTTCATCTTCAACGCCTACACCAATGAGTTTGTTTTGGTCTACCTTGACGACATTCTGGTCTTTTCGAAGAACAAGGAAGATCATGCCAAGCACTTGCGTTTGGTACTCGATAAGCTCAGGGAACACCAGTTCTACGCCAACTTCTCCAAGTGCGAATTTTGGCGAGGTTCTTTATCTTGGTCATATCATCTCTGCCAAGGGCATTGTGGTGAATCCTGAGAAGGTGTCTGCAATTGTGAATTGGGAACCACCTCAGAACATGAAGCAACTCCGTAGCTTCCTCGGTCTCGCAAGCTACTGTCGAAGATTCGTTGAAAACTTTTCTAAGATCATGAAGCCTCTCTCAAATCTTCTTCAGAAGCACGTCAAGTACGTTTGGTCTCCGGAGTGTGACATTGCTTTCAACACTTTGAAAGAGAAATTGGTCACTGCTCCAGTTCTGACTCCTCCTGATGAATCCAAACCGTACGAGGTCTTTTGCGATGCCTCTCTCCAAGGTCTTGGCGCAGTGTTGATGCAAGAGAAGAAAGTTGTGGCTTATACCTCTCGCCAGTTGAAGCCTAGCGAGAAGAACTACCCCACTCATGACCTCGAGTTGGCGGCAGTTGTGCATGCTCTTTTGACTTGGAGACATCTCTTATTGGGAAGAAAAGTGGACATCTTCACTGACCACAAGAGTCTCAAGTACATCTTCACTCAGCCTAATCTCAACCTCAGACAAACTCGATGGGTCGAAATGATTCAAGAGTATAATCCAAGTATCGAGTATACTCCAGGCAAGGCCAATGTGATTGCTAACGCATTGAGCAGGAAGGCTTATTGCAACAGTCTGATTCTCAAGCCTTATAAACCCGAGCTTTGTGAAGCTTTCCGCAAACTTAATCTGCAAGTTGTTCCTCAAGGTTTCCTCGCCAACCTTCAAGTCTGTCCTACCTTGGAAGACCAGATTTGCCAAGCCCAACTTCTTGATGCTATGGTGAAGAAGGTGAAGATTGGGATTGCTAAGAGTCAACCCAAGTACAAGTGCTATCGCCCTGATGACAAGGATACTCTCTTCTTCAAGGATCGTATTGTTGTGCCCAAAGGTGACCTTCGTAAAGTGATCATGAACGAGGCTCACAATTCTCTCCTCTCCATCCACCCTGGGAGCACGAACATGTATCAGGACCTCAAGCAGGCTTATTGGTGGACTCGTATGAAGCGCGAGATTGCTCAATTCGTGAATGAGTGTGATGTCTGCAGAAGAGTGAAGGCAGAACACCAAAGGCCAGCTGGTCTCCTCCAACCTCTTGCCATTCCATAATGGAAGTTTGACCACATTGAGATGGACTTCGTGACTGGGTTTCCAAAGTCCAAACGTGGCAATGATGCTATATTCGTTGTCATCGACAAACTCACTAAAGTGGCTCACTTTCTGCCTATCAAAGAGTCTATCACTGTAGCTCAATTGGCGGAGCTCTATAACTCTCGAATTGTCTCTCTGCACGGTATTCCACAAGTGATCTCTTCAGACCGTGGCAGCATCTTTACCTCCAAGTTTTGGGATTCTTTTCAGAAGGCCATGGGCACCAACATCCGCTTCAGCACAGCTTTCCATCCTCAAACTAGCGGTCAAGTCGAGCGTGTCAACCAGATTCTTGAAGATATGCTTAGGGCTTGTGTGATCTCCTTCGGCATGAAGTGGGAGGATTGTATTCCATATGCTAAATTCTCCTACAACAACAGTTTTCAAGCAAGTTCGGGCAAGGCCCCATTTGAAATTCTGTATGGCAGGACGTGTCGTACCCCTCTCAACTGGTCTGAAACCGGTGAACGTCAGCTTCTGGGTAATGACTTAATCACAGAGGCAGAGGAAATGTGCAAAGTCATTCGAGATAACCTCAAAGCAGCCCAATCCCTCCAGAAGAGCTACTATGATAGTAAGCACCGTGATTTGGCTTTCGAGATCGGAGATCATGTTTACCTCCACGTCTCTCCTACGAAAGGTACTCGTCGCTTCGGTATCAAAGGGAAGCTTGCCCCCAGATATGTGGGACCTTTCAAGATCATCAGCAAGAGAGGCGATCTCGCCTATCAACTCGAGCTTCCTTCAAACTTTGCAAATGTGCATGACGTGTTCCATGTCTCTCAGCTCCGAAAGTGCTTCAAGACTCCTGACCGCACCGTCAACTTCGAAGACATTGAGCTCCAAGAAGATCTCTCTTATCGTGAGCACCCCGTTGCTATTCTTGAAGAGACTGAACGCAAGACTCGCAACAAGTCAATCAAATTCCTCAAAGTCAAGTGGTCACACCATTCCGACCGTGAAGCTACCTGGGAACGCGAGGATCACCTCCATTCTGAGTACCCGGCGTTCTTTCAGTCCTAGATCTCGGTACGAGATCCTTTCGTAGTGGTGGAGTGTTGTAACACCCCGGATGTGATTTACCTAATATGTAATCCAACTCTTGCCATTTCCGGCGTTAAGTTATTTTATTTTCTCGGGTTCGGGTTTTTGTCTCCGCGTGTTGTTATAATTGTCATGCATCTCATATCATTTCATCATGTGCATTTCATTTGCATACGTGTTCGTCTCATGCATTCGAGCATTTTCTCCATTGTCCGTTTTGCATTCCGGCGCTCCGTTCTCCTCCGGTGGTCATTTCTACCTTTCTTTCGTGTGTGGGGGTTAAACATTTCCGGATTGGACCGAGACTTGCCAAGCGGCCTTGGTTTACTACCGGTAGGCCGCCTGTCAAGTTTCGTACCATTTGGACTTCGTTTGATGCTCCAACGGTTAACCGAGGGACCGAAAAGGCCTCGTGTGTGTTGCAGTCCAACACCCCTCCAATTTGGCCCAAAACCCACCAAAACCCTCTCCATCATCTAGAGCGTTCGATCACGATCGCGTGGCCGAAAACCGCACATCATTTGGACTCTCCTAGCTCCCCCTATGCCTATATAAAGGCCCCTCCTCGAAAATCCCGGATCCCCTCCATCCCTAACCCTATATCCACCACCTCGCACCGCGCCGGACACGTCCGGTCCGGTCGGACACGTCCGCCGCACCACCCGGGCCAATCCCGCGCTGCCACATGGCAGGTGCGCGCCCATATCGCCGCTTCCGCCACCGGCCCGCAGCGGGCCCCCGAGGCCCGGCTCCTCCCGCCGCCCGAAGCCACCTTCCTCCGCCTTAGCGCCGCCCCGCTGCCTCGCCGGAGCAACTCATCGCCGGCCGCCGCGCCTCCTCTCCCGAAGCCGCCTTCCTCCGCCTCAGCGCCGCCCCACTCTCCCCGCTGCCTCGCCGGAGCAGCTCGTCGCCGACCGCCGCGCCTCCTCTCCACCATCGCCCGACTCCGCCGGCCGCCGCCTCCCCAAGTCCTCGCAGCCGACGCCGGTCACGCCGGCCAAGTCTCCGGTGAGCAGCGCCCCGCTCCGGCCACCCTCGCTCCGGCCGCCCTCGTCCACTCCGGCAGTCAACCTCCTCAGCTCCGGCGAACAGTGCATCCCGGCAGTCCTCGGTTCCCGCAACCTTAGATCCAGATCTGAAAAACCCTAAGGGTTGACCTCATATTTCTTCCTAAGTCACTAAATATTTTGCCCTTGTTCATCGTGCCATAACTTTGCACCTGTAGATCCGTTTTGGGCATATAGCATATCAAAATGTTCGTCTCAGAGAGCACATCATTTAATCTAATTGCATCATTTTCATTTGAGTTCATCTTGATGCCCGAAATGCTGTTGGAAGAGTGCTATTTGGGATAATTGCCAGATCTGCTGCTCCAATTAGATATTTGTGATTTTTGCCATGATTAATGTGTGCATGATATGCCCCTGAGCTCTACATGAGTTTTGTTATATGTTTTGCCATCTATCCAGAGGTGCAAACCATGTATTTTTGTGATGTGTGTGGTGACTAGCACAAGCTTGCAAAGTGGTGCATTCGCTAATGCTGATTTCAGGGACTTAGCATTTCCACTAAGTCCTTGATCTGTTTATCTCAATATGCCATATGTTCATGTTGTTTCCTAGTGATCCGTGCCTCTTTTGAGGATCATCAGTAAGGATGTTTTGTTGATCTTATAGTGCTTTATCCATCCATGTCTTTGTTTTCAATTATGGAGCACCCTAGCTTGAGTCAATCGAGCTCGACTTTTGCTATTTTGTGAATCTGGGCAGATTGTCTACTTGTTAGCGATTTTGCCGAGGATGTTGTAGTTGATCCGTGCATGCTATGTTATTGTTCTTGCCATGTCTAGCTCGTATAATGTTTATTCTTGATGGGTGTATGCTTAGATTGTCATGAATTTCTCTGTAGTGAGTGCATCGAGCTCGTAAACATGCCTACTTGAACACTGATTTGCATGCTCCAGTTTTTCACTAAGTCTGTGATCTGATTATGTTTTTGCCATGTTCACATGCTTGCAAATGTATTTTCTGATCCCTTTTGGCTCAAGGTCACTAAGGGACTTTTATTAAGCTCTTTGAGTAGCTCAATGCCATGCTTTACTTTGCCATGTTCAGGTCCTGTAGCCTATAGTTTTCATGCTCCAAAGTGTGCTACCTGATCTGAAATTCCAGACAAGTGTTAATTTCACTAAGTCTGAAATCTGTTTACCAAATGCATTTTTGCCATGCTTGTTTGAACCTATGAATGGATGAATTGGCCGTAGCTCACTATTCCTCTTTTGTTAAGCATCATGAATGGATCCCTTCCATGTACTTTGTTGTCATGTTTGAGTGTTGTAGCATGTTCATCTTGTAGCATTTAGATGGCTATTTGTTGTATATCGCAGACCGGTGTCATATTTGAATTGCTTGCCATTTCCAAACCGTAACTCCGATTCCGGTGATCTTTATATCATTTTCAAGCGATTTCATCTCACCTTTCCAGTGGCACACTTGTTTTTCCAAGTTGAGGCCAGGTTCTTTCTTTCCTTGTCAAATCTCACATATGCATCACATATCGCATCCCGCATAGCATACCATCTTTGCATCATGTTGTTTGAGTTTGCACGTGGTTGATTGTGTCCTTGTTGCTTGTTTGTCTTGTTTGGGTAGATCCGGGAGACGAGTTAGCTAACAAGGAGCCCGTTGTGTTTGCTTTCGAGGATCCAGTCAACTCTGACAACTTTGCAGGCAAGATGATCATACCCTCGAAATCACTACTATCTTTGCTTTGCTAGATGCTCGCTCTTTTGCTATGCCTATGCTACGATGCCTACCACTTGCTTATCCTGCCTCCCTATTTGCCATGTCAAACCGCTAACCCACCATGTCCTAGCAAACCGTTGATTGGCTATGTTACCGCTTTGCTCAGCCCCTCTTATAGCGTTGCTAGTTGCAGGTGAAGATTGGAGACCGTTCCTTGTTGGAACATTATTTACTTGTTGGGATATCATTATATTGCCTTGTTATCTTAATGCATCTATATACTTGGTAAAGGCTGGAAGGCTCGGCCTCTCGCCTAGTGTTTTGTTCCACTCTTGCCATCCTAGTTTCCGTCATATCAGTGTTATGTTCCCGGATTTTGCGTTTCTTACGCGGTTGGGTTATAATGGGAACCCCTTGATAGTTCGCCTTGAATAAAGCTTTTCCAGCAATGCCCAACCTTGGTTTTACCATTTGCCACCTGGCCTCTTTTTCCCTCGGGTTTCCGGAGCCCGAGGGTCATCTTATTTAACCCCCCCCCCCCCCCGGGCCAGTGCTCCTCTGAGTGTTGGTCCGACCGAGTAGACTGCGGGGCCACCTCGGGGCAACTTGAGGGTTGGTTTTACTCGTAGGATGTCTCATCTGAGTGTGCCCTGAGAACGAGATATGTGCAGCTCCTATCGGGATTTGTCGGCACATTCGGGCGGTGTTGCTGGATTTGTTTTAACTTGTCGAAGTGTCTTGTAGAACCGGGATACCGAGTCTGATCGGAACGTCTCGGGAGGAGGTCTATTCTTTCATTGACCGTGAGAGCTTGTCATGGGCTAAGTTGGGACTCCCTGCAGGGATTTGAACTTTCGAAAGCCGTTCCCGCGGTTATGGGCAGATGGGAATTTGTTAATGTCCGGTTGTAGATAACTTGAACCTTAACTTAATTAAAATGAATCAACTGTGTGAGTTACTGTGATGGTCTCTTCTTGGCGGAGTCCGGGAGGTGAACACGGTGTTGGAGTAATGCTTGCCGCAGGTTGTCCTCTATTTACTCGTTCACGCTTTTCCCTCTCTTCTCGCTCTCTTCTACGAACAGGTTAGCCACCATATATGCTAGTCGCTTGCTGCAGCTCCACATATTTTACCTTGCCTTACCTTTAAGCGTAAATAGTCTTGATCACGAGGGTGCGAGATTCTGAGTCCCTGTGGCTCACAGATTACTTCCAAAGCAGATGCAGGACCCGATGACTCCGTTCCAGATGATGCGCTTGAGCTCAAGTGGGAGTTCGACGAGGACTCACGCCGATACTACGTGTCTTTCCCTGATGTTCAGTAGTGGTGCCCAGTTGGGGCGATCGGGACCGTGTCGCATGTTGGGTTGTTCCTTTATTTTGGCGCCATAGTCGGGCAGTGTTTGAATGTTCTAATGCTATTTATGTACTTTGATTGACGTGGCAAGTGTAAGCCAATTATGTATCTCCCCTTTTATTATCTATATATTACATGGGATGTTGTGAAGATTGCCTAACTTGCTACATTACTTTCAATGCGGTTATGCCTCTAAGTCGTGCCTTGACACATAGGAGCTATAGCCGCATCGAGGGCATTATATCTTGCTCCACAAGAGGGCCACGGTATCAATATCAAAGAAAGTGGCAAAGCCCATGAGTGCTAGTTGACAAACGGAAAGTAAATTGTATGCAAGGGACTCAACAAGCATGTCCTTCTCGATCGTAAGATCATGAGAAATGACAACTTTGCCGAGTCCCAATACCTTAGAAGACGAGGCATCACCCCACTCGACATTGATGGGCATGGATGGAATCTTTTGCATGTCCACTACCAAGTCCTTGCTTCCGGTCATATGATTAGTAGCTCCACTATCGAGCAACCATGATCCCCCACCGGAAGCAAACACCTACAAGAGATCAATGCTTGGTTTTATGTACCCATTTTGTAATGGGTCCTTTGAAGTTAGTAACAAGGGTCTTAGGAACCCAAATAGACTATTCAATGTACTCATAAGGGGAACCAACAAATTTGGCATAAACATGCCCATCTCTAGCATGGCACAATACATAAGAAGGGTTAAAGTCGCCGGCTTTGTTGGGAATGGAAGCATTGCCCTTCTTGGCATCACTACCCCTCATGGAGTTCTTCTCCTTCTTCTTAGTAGAAACCTCTCTCTCCTTCACAAAAGTTTTCTTGAGAAGAGGAGGTCGTTTGGCCTTGTCATTCTTCTTCTTGGTTTTGGACTTGGGCACGTACCCAATCCCTTCCTTGGACACAACTCCCTTTTGGTTGGTCAAAAGGTCGTTGAGATTCTTCTCGCCTTGTATGCAAGACACAAGGCCTTTCTAAAGTTGCACCTTTAGCTTAGCGTTCTCCTCAACAAGATGCACATGCTCACAACATGGGTTAGTAGCATTTGCATTATCAATTAACATCATACGAAGAAAAGTGGCTTTCTCCTTGGTTAGCTTTACTTGAAGTTGATCATGAGACTCTTTGAGGCTAGCATGAGCACCCTTCAAGACCTTGTGAGCCTTGTCAAGTAGATCAAACTCCTCTTTGAGTCTAGCAAGATCAACCCCAAGTTTGGCCTTCTCGGAGTTTAGCACACGAGAAACAACGTGAGCATGATCAAGATCTTTCGTTAACTTAGCATGATCAACGTTGTGTGACTCCTCAAGAGCCAAACGAAGACCACGCTCTTCCTCAAGAGCATTGGAAAGATCCGAAATCTCATCGGCATAGTCACGACTATGCCCCTCCATCTTGGAGATAGTATCTTCTTGAGCCTCGATCATGTCATTGGCTTCACCAAGTTGTTCCAAGAGAGCAACAAAATGCTTCTTGGCTTTACCCTTGAGTTTACCCATAAAGGACTCAAACTCATTTTCCTCCACATTAGATCCCTCACATTCATCAATGCAATCCGTCAAGGAAGGATTATTAATGATGGTAGTTTTGATGTTGGGGGTTACCTTGTTGGTGGCTTTAGTCATGAGGCACTTGGCGGTGATGTTCTCATTGGGTGAGTCGAAGAGAGACACTCGTGGAGTTTTTGCAATGGCAACGGAGGCCATGGCAACCGACTCACCATCTTCATCATCCTCATGGTACTCTTCTCGAACCACCAACGCCTTGTGAGGGGTCTTCTTGGTGAAGTTGCTCTTGTTGGGGAAAGACTTGGCTTTGTCCTTTCGAATGAGCTTGCCACCATTGTCTCCCATCTTCTCATACGGGCACTCCGCAACAAAATGGCTCACATTGCCACAATTGTAGCAAGTCCTCACACATTGCTTGCTCTTCGTGCCACTTGAGTTGTTCTTGTTGAAGTTTGGCCTTGAGTTTTTCTTGCTCCAAAATTGTCTTGAAGCAAGTGCCATGTGTTCGTGATAGGCATACTTTGTATCTTCGGGGTTGCTTTCCTCTTCTTCTTCTTCTTCAACACAAACCTTGGCCTTCAATGCAAGATTGGGCTTCTTTGTCCTTTGAGAACAAAGCACCGCATTGTCGGCGGTCTTGTCCAAGATGTTCATAGCCACTGAGGGAGTCCTGGATTAGGGGGTGTCCGGATGGCCGGACTATACCTTCAGCCGGACTCCTGGACTATGAAGATACAAGATTGAAGACTTCGTCCCGTGTCCGGGAGGGACTTTCCTTGGCGTGGAAGGCAAGCTTGGCGATACGGATATGTGGATCTCCTACCATTGTAACCGACTTTGTGTAACCCTAACCCTCTCTGGTGTCTATATAAACCGGAGGGTTTTAGTCCGTAGGACAACATACAGAACAACAATCATATCATAGGCTAGCTTCTAGGGTTTAGCCTCTCTGATCTCGTGGTAGATCTACTCTTGTACTACCCATATCATCAATATTAATCAAGCAGGACGTAGGGTTTTACCTCCATCAAGAGGGCCTGAACCTGGGTAAAACTTCGTGTCCCTTGCCTCCTATTACCATCCGGCCTAGACGCACAGTTCGGGACCCCCTACCCGAGATCCACCGGTTTTGACACCGACATTGGTGCTTTCATTGAGAGTTCCTCTGTGTCGTCATTGTTAGGCTTGATGGCTCCTATGATCATCAATAGCGATGCAGTCCAGGGTGAGACCTTCCTCCCCGGACAGATCTTCATCTTCGGCGGCTTCGCACTGCGGGCCAATTCACTTGGCCATCTGGAGAAGATCAAAAGCTATGCCCCTGGCCGTCAGGTCAGATTTGGAAGTTTAAACTACACGGCTAAGTGAAAGTGTTAAAGCAATATAGTCTGATTGCCTCGTTCGTTGCGCTACCACCTCCTTAATGGACCAAGACGTTGGATCAAGTGTGAATACGCGTTTTTTGCGAACACCCCCGCATTATATGCGTGGGGGCTGAAGCCGACGACTGCAAAATTTCAGGTTATATACACATATACATAAACGGCCGCACATGAGGCATCATAATACTTTTAGGCAAAAGTATAAACACAACCTTCATAATTCAATAAAATATTGTTTTTACAACGGGAATACATGTCACTAGAACATAATATTCTTCGAGCACTGCGCCTCTATCGAACGAGCGCCTTCAAGGACCTCTTCAAAGTAGTGCTCGGCAGCTACTCGGCCCACGGCCGAACCCTGTGTTGCAATAGCGGTGGCCTCCATATCTGCCCAGTATGTCTTGACACGGGCAAGTGCCATCCGCGCACCCTCTATGCACGCTGACCTCTTCATAGCATCGATGTGCGGCACAACGCCAAGGAATTGTTGCACTAAACTAAAGTAACTATTCGGCCTTGGCCCTCCCGGCCATAGATGATCCACAACAGACCTCATGGCAAGTCCGGACAACCTATGGAGCTTGGCCCACTCGGCCATTCGCTCATTCAACAGCAGCGGATGCACTGGAGCATGGAACTATGACCAGAACAGCTTTTCCACTTCACGGTCTTTTTGATCCTTGAAGTACTCGGCCACATCAGCAGCACTGGCTGCCAAATCCACGTATGCGTCTACAGAACTCCATAATTGATCAAGAGGGGCATACTTCGGATCTCCGAACTTAGTCCGCAACAAAAAGGGCTTCCCAGCCACGATATCTCCAGCTTGACGCAGCTCCTCCTTCATCGCTCTAATTTTGGAGCGGGTTTCCTTGGCTGCTACCATGGCCTTCTCCAGGTCTGTCGCCTTCGCTCGGCTTTATTTTTCAAGAAGCTGGTAACGGTCGGCGGCGTCTTTCAGCTCAACAGCCATCTTGGCCATCCTTTCCTTGCTCTGGCAATGTGCGGCCTGTTCGGCCCTCAGCTCATCGACCGCCTTTAGAGGGGACGCATCGCTATTTCTGGCTTGCTCCTTGGCTCGGGCAAGTTCTGCCCGAAGGGTCTCCATGGTGGCAGCTCCATCTGCAGTCACAACATATTAAAAATGCTGGCATCATGCTCCTCTTACTATGTGTTAATCACCGGAGAAATCACTTACCCTGTGCCTTGTCAAGCCGCTTGTTGACAAGCACGATGTCGGCATCTGCCGCATCAAGTTGCCGCTTTAGCTCGGCAAACTCATCAGTCCGGCTAGCCACCGGACCTTCAGCCACCTGCACATAAAGGCAGTCTGGTTACTACCTGGGACTATGATCCTCTGTTTGCCGCCGTTTTCGACGACAACCAGAGTCTCAGGGGCTACTGTCTGCATAGGGCACACCTAACGTGTGCGGTACTGTAAAAAACATACACTATTTCACGTACCTCAAAGCCTTTCAACAGGCTCATAAAACCTTCATGCAACCCGCTTTCGGCGGATGAAATCCTTTCAATTACCGTACCCATTAGCGTACGATGCGCTTCTGAGATGGCTGCTTGCTCCAGAAGATCCTTCAGTGCGTCCAACCGCATAATGTATGGTTCCGGACTCTTTCTGTTGCTCTCTTTAGGAGCCGAATATTGAGGACTCCGGGTGGCCAAAGGATTACCCTCTGGCCTTGGCGGATCAGGAGAAACCCTCTGCAACGACACTTCAGGGCCGCCCGCCTCATGAGGCAGGGTGGCAGGGGGAGGTGTTTCGCTCTCCATTATCTCCGGAAGAAGATCCCCCGAAGACGAACTCTGTCGAGAAGGGCTACGATCCGAACTACAAGATATAAGCTTCGGTTATTGTCTTCAGAAGTAAGGTAGGATATTTTCACTATTAAGTACTTTTTTTACTTACAGCTCGGTCGAGGGCTGATCCCCTTGCGGACACTGTACGGCAAGAGTACCCCCCGAGGCCGGACCCTCTGGCGAAGATTTCTTCCCCCATTTGGAAACCTTTGTTTCTGGGTCTTCAGAGGTGATCCTTTTCCTTCCTTGGGGAGAGGGAATTTTAGATCCTTCTCCCTGGCTATCCTCCTTCGTGGAGGCACTAATTCCCCTGGTTTGGATGAATGATGAGTGAGGCCTGCTTTCAGCCTCTTTATTCCCCCCTTCATCTTCCCCTGAGGGCGCTTGATAAGGCGCCGGCTCGAGCATCCTGGCTAGTACTAGATTGGCCGAGCCTTCGGGTAGGGGGGGCGTACACCTGATCATCCTCGCCTTTGCTATCCAGTCCTAGTCAAAGAGTGACTTTTCATAATGATGTTATGATAAATAAAAAGACAGCATGTTCGGCCATGGGATTACTTACTTGGGTATTGGGACGATTACAGCTCAGACCCGCATCCTCGGTGGTGTCCGAACACTCTATTTGAGGTCCGAAGAACAATTTGTACATCTCTTCGAGTGTCATGCCGAGGAAGTGCTGAATAGTCCGCGGTCCTTCCGGGTTGAATTCCCACATATGGAGGGGTCGATGTTTGCAAGGCTGGACTCGAGGAACTAGCATGACTTGCATTACCGAGACCAGATTGACATCTCTCTCGAGGAGATCTCGGACGCGACTCTGCAATATTGGTACATCATTTACTGGCCCCCAGTTCAGCCCCTTGTTGATCCATGGCGTCAGTTGTGGTGGGGGGCCTGAGCGAAAGGCAGGTGCGGCCACCCAATTGGAACTCCGGGGAGCTGTGATATAGAACCACTCCCGGTGCCACAAACTGGACACCTCCAGGAAAGAACCCTCTGGCCATGGAGCCTCAATGCTTTTGCTTATTATGACACCTCCGCACTCTGCGTGCCGCCCCTCGATCATCTTCGGCTTCACATTGAAGGTCTCGAGCCACAAGCCGAAGTGTGGGATAATGCGGAGGAAGGCCTCACACACGACGATGAACGACGAGATGTGAAGGAGGGAATCCGGGGCCAGATCATGGAAATCCAGCCCATAATAGAACATGAGCCCCCTAACAAAGGGATCCAAAGCGAGGCCTAGCCCTCGGAGGAAGTGAGAGATGAACACAACACTCTCGTTGGGTTCGGGAGTGGGGATGACCTGCCCTCGGGCGGGCAGCCTGTGCGAGATTTTGGCAGTCAGATACCTGGTCTCTCTCAGCTTCTTGATGTCCTCCTCTATGACAGAGGAAGGCATCCACCGACCTTGGAGGTTGGATCCGGACATGGTTGAAGGTCCGAAGCCCCTGACCTGAGCCTTGGGTGTTGGAACTCGAGGCGGGGGGAGGATTCGATTGAGCACGAGAGGGAAAAAAGGACATGCCTTGGCCTCTTTATAAAGAGGGTGAATATCAAGCGTCCTCCTCACGGCCGTTTGGGACTAGCCTAAAATCGAGGAGTCATACCAACATGCACGATTGGGTTACCCACATCCGTATTGATGAGAATCCTGTAATAAGGGGGACACGATCTCTGCTTCAACAAGACGTGTCAAGAAAACCGCCTCGCAATATGTGCAGTGCTGATTGAGAAAAACGGTTCGAATAATGACCGGGCCGTGACGTGGTGTCATGCTGTCAAACGTGTCAGCAGATTAGATTTGTGGAAACATTATTCTCTCTGCGGTGGTATGTGAAACTTGTTTTGCAGAGCTGGACACTATCCTTGTGTTCGAAATCTTCTATGGAGTATTCGGAGGAGGAACCCGCCTTGCAATGCCGAAGACAAATCTGCGGGTCGGATTCATTGTCATTGAAGCCTGGTTCAGGGGCTACTGAGGGAGTCCTGGATTAGGGGGTCTCCGGATAGCCGGACTATATCCTTTGGCCAGACTGTTGGACTATGAAGATACAAGATTGAAGACTTCGTCTCGTGTCCGGATGGGACTCTCCTTGGCATGGAAGGCAAGCTTGGCAATATGGATATGTAGATCTTCTCCCTTGTAACCAACTCTGTGTAACCCTAGCCCCCTCCGGTGTCTATATAAACCGGAGGGTTTAGTCCGTAGGACAACAGACAATCATACCATAGGCTAGCTTCTAGGGTTTAGCCTCTACGATCTCGTGGTAGATCAACTCTTGTAATACTCATATCATCAAGAACAATCAAGCATGACGTAGGGTATTGCCTCCATCAAGAGGGCTCAAACCTGGGTAAACATTGTGTCCCCTGCCTCCTATTACCATCCGCCTTAGATGCACAGTTCGGGACCCCCTACCCGAGATCCGCTGGTTTTGACACCGATAGAGACCATCTTCATACTACGCCTCCCACGAATTGATAAACCATAGGTCATCCACTTGAGGGAAATTTGCTACTGTCCTACAAACCTCTGCACTTGGAGGCCCAACAACGTCCACAAGAAGAAGGTTGTGTAGTAGACATCACGGTCCCACCGAGTTTGCCTGACCAACTCTCTGGTTAGTCTATTACCAAAATCTGTCTCACCGAGTTTGTATAATCGGTCTCACCGAGATTAAGTTATGCCCTAACCCTAATGACATTGGTCCCACCGAGTTGACATGTCGGTCCCACCGAAAACTCTAACGATCACATTATGAACCAAATTAGTCCGACCGGGTTTCATGATTCAGTCCCACAGAGTTTGGTAAATTGTGTGTAACTGTTAGATTTTGTGTGGAGGCTATATATACCCCTCCACCCACTCTTCATTCGTGGACAGAGCCATCAGAACATGCCTACACTTCCAACATACATTTTCTAAGATAGAACCACCTACACTTGTGTTGAGGTCAAGATATTCCATTCCAACCACATAAATCTTGATCTCTAGCCTTCCCCAAGTTGCTTTCCACCCAAATCTTCTTTCTACCAAATCCAAATACTGTGAAAGAGAGTTGAGTGTTGGGGAGACTATCTTTTGAAGCACAATAGCAAGGAGTTCATTATCAACACACCATTTGTTACCTCTTGGAGAGTGGTGTCTCCTAGATTGGCTAGGTGTCACTTGGGAGCCTCCATCAAGATTGTGGAGTTGAACCAAGGAGTTTGTAAGGGCAAGGAGATCGCCTACTTCATGAAGATCTACCCGAGTGAGGCAAGTCCTTCGTGGGCGATGACCATGGTGGGATAGACAAGGTTGCTTCTTCGTGGACCCTTCGTGGGTGGAGCCCTCCGTGGACTCGCGCAACCGTTAACCTTCGTGGGTTGAAGTATCCATCAACGTGGATGTACGATAGCACCACCTATCGAAACCACGGATAAAAATCTCCGTGTCAACATTGCGTTTGCTCCCTCAAACTCCTCCCTTTACCTTCATATGCAATTGTTTTACTTTCCGCTGCTATACTCTTAGAATTGCATGTGTAGGTTGATTATTTGACTTGTGCAAAGTTGCTAAAATCTGCCAAGAACTAAAATTGGGAAAAGGCTAGATTTTTATTTGGTCAAGTAGTCTAATCACCCCCCCCCCCTCTAGACATACTTTCGATCCTACAACCTAGTAAGGATGAAATTATTAGTCTTGCTTCTATTGTCGTGCCTCCTGCTGATCCTTTAGAGCAATATTTGCTAGACCATGAAAATGATATGTTTATTAATGAAAGAAATGAAGTAGATGAGATATGCTTTAAATAGATGCCTGTCTTGAAACATAATTTTCCTGTTGAGACTCTTGGAGATCCTCTACC
This sequence comes from Triticum aestivum, assembly GCF_018294505.1. Taxonomy (NCBI): domain Eukaryota; kingdom Viridiplantae; phylum Streptophyta; class Magnoliopsida; order Poales; family Poaceae; genus Triticum; species Triticum aestivum. The sequence goes on along the minus strand of NC_057803.1, from coordinate 543,716,814 downwards.
ACCCAAGAGTGATCCCATGTTTGATCTTAAACAAGACCGAATACTCTAAAATATGCTTATCTTGATGAAAAGAAGATATATCCTGTTACTATTAATGATAACCTTTCAGGGCATGAAGAAAAGAGATTATTGAAAACTCTGAGGAAGCATCGTGCCGTTATTGGATATACTCTTGATGGTCTTAAGGGAATTATCCCCACTCTATGTCAACATAAAAATAAGCGTGTATTATATCAGGGGTTAATTTGATAAATGACACTTCTAATCTGGTGATTCCGAGAAAATGCAACTGCAATTTCCAAACTTTCAAAAATGTCATTTCATGCCATTTCCAGTGGCATTTTTGGAAGTCTGGAGTGGCGTTTTTCAAAGTTTGAAAAAATTACAGTTGCATTTTTTAAAGTTTGAAAATTGCAGTGGCATTTTTATAAATCGCTACAATTGGAGTGGCATTTATCTAATTAACCATATCGAAAAAGGTTAGAATTAGAACCAGATGAAACAAACAAAAACAAAAAAACCATTGAAAACCAAAAAGAAACAACAAAAACTGAATAAAAAATGAAAAAGGAAACCAAAGTAAAAAAGTGTGAAAGAATGGAAAACAGTGAAAGTCAATAAAGAAACATAGAAAAAGAAAAAGGAAGCCGTTAAAACCAAGAAAGAAAGAAAAAAACAAAGAAGAAAAATGAGAAAGAAAAGAAAAAAAACTATGAAACATACAAAGAGAAACCGTAAAAAATAAAAGAAAAAACCGAAGTATAACAACAAAAAAAGACCAAAGAAAACAGGAGAAAAACTAAGAACACAAAACAAAATACAAAAAGAAAAGGGGAAAGGGAAACGAACTCGTCAGCGAACACAGACTTCCAAACGAACCAAAAAGAAACATGCTATTGGGTCGGCTATACGCGTGGCACTGCAGAAAAGCTTTAGCCGATAATTATGCTAGTCTCGCTACAAGCGAGTTATAGCATTCACACTCGATCCAAGTCGCTGGTGTTTCTTTTGGGGAAAAGGTCGCTGAGTGCTGGTTAACCATGGCCGTTAACTTCGTTAATTTACCCGTTGACCAGTCATTTCTTTACAAAATACAAAAAATGTAAAAATTCACAAGATATTTTTTAAAAAAAAGTTTACAAAATATTCATGAATTCTAAAAAACCTTCGGAATTAGAATTTTTTTTGTTCATTTGGAAAAAAATCGCGAGTTCACGAGTCTGAATAAAGTTTATGCATTTCAAAAATTATCAAAAAATGGAAAAAGTTCATGAATTTGAAAAAAATTCATGAATTTTAAAAAACTAAAAATTTGAAAAAGTTTACAGATTTGAAAAGACTTCTTAAAAAATGAAATGTTTCACTAATTTAAAAAAGTTTGCAAAGTATGTAAAAGTGCACTAATTTGCAAAAAATCGTGACTCTGAAAAGGTTCATGAATTTGGAAGGATCAATAATTTGAAAAAATGGAGGAATAGAAAAAAGTTTGTGAATTTTATAATTTTCATGGATTTGAAAACAAATTCATGAAAAAAGGAATATAAAAAAGAAAGATGAAAAGGTATTAAAATAAAAAATAAAACAAGAAACGAAGCAAAACCAGGGTAAAACCCATGACCAGGAGGTTCAAGAAGCTTGCCAAAACTAGACGGAAGTTTCGGAAAACTGGCTACGTAAAACTAAACCTCAATCAACTTGCGACGAGCAGGTGAGCGCCATGTAGGAATAGCCCTATTAGTAGGGTTATAAGTGCCAAATAGAGATTGCGCTTAGCGAGCGTCGGTGAGGAGAGGACTCGCCCGGAATAGACGAGTTCGTGGACAGCTTCCCTACAGCCATTAACAAGCAATTTGCTCTTTTATAAATCCCTACAAACAATTATGTCACTAATCAAACATTTCATATTTCCTAGAAAAAGTGCCTTTTTATAAATGTTTTAGCATACTTTTAAATACTTTTAGTGTTATTAAAAATTGTTGACTATGTACTTAAAAATATTTATTTATAAAAAATATTTCATTTAAAAAAATCTTTGTGAATTTGGAAAAAAGTTTTTAGTATTTTTAAAAAATAAGAAATAACTAGGAGGGAAAAAATAGAATATGAAAATGGGAATAAAGTGGCATAAGAAAAATGGAGAAGAAAGAAAATGAAAACAGGACAGCGAGTGTGTGTGCGCATTCTTAGGATGAGTGTATGCATATGTGAGCGGTTGCCTCTATTGGCGGAGCTAGCGAAGGATTATTGATGTGGCGACAAGAAAATATATTTTTCTAGAGGGGCCAAATAATCTAATTATCTTAATTTGTGCCATCCAAAATAGTGTTTCTTCACAAAATAACCATGGGCTTGGGGGGGGGGGGGGGGGGGGGGCTAGCCCCTGCAGCACAACACATAGCTCCACGAGTGGTTGTTTCTATATTGTGTTCTAAAGAATAGACAGGCGGCGTCAACCCAAGCAAAAATGGCTCTCGAGGGCAGTACATTCCACCCACACTCACTCGTTATATGGGCTGACCCATTGTTGAACTTTTTTTCCGGGTGGTTCTTCTAACTTGGTTTCTAGCGAATTTTTGTGGTGGCAAAATGCCGGCAAATCGCACAGGGAATCACCGAGCGAACGACATAGCTGGTCCTGGCTAACTCTATATTGACCCTAAAAAAGGCTAACTCGATATTGGGATCTCGGATTTGGGAACCTCCTTGAAGGTTTTAGTCCGGTTTATATCGGGTTTTGGAACCTTCTAAAAGGGCTGGTATAGTTTTTATTTTAAATGATTATAAATTTTAATAACTATTTACAAAAATTTAAAAATGGCTAGAACTTTTAAATGTCAGCATTGTAAAAATATTTGAAACATTCAATAAATATTCTCAATTCATAAAAAATTAACAACATTCAATAAATGCTCTTATTTTTGAAATTGTATGATTTTTTACTTTATTAAAAACCAAAATCGGTTTTCTCGTGAAACTGTAGATAGATGCTTGTTTGTTTCAGTGTAGCGAACAAATGGAAAAAAGAGCTAGCGAGCGAGCTTGCTACATGGGCCTGTCCATAACGGCTCCTTCAGGCGTTATCGCACTAACCGGTGAGTTAGGCATTGTGGATAGAGCTCCTAATCGGCGCATTCAGCACCGGTTTGAGTTTTTGGCGCCTACTACGCTCGTTCATGGGCTCCATCTATTAGGCCCAAATGTGTTTCATTCGCTGATTGGTCCTATGTTTCTTTCCATAACTGGTTTTTAATACTGGTTCGTTCGCTCGCTTTGCTTTTGAATAATGTTTCTGTTCGATAGTTTGAACTTTTTTGTTCTCCCTTATCTTGCTTGAGAAAAACGGATTCACCAATTTTTAAATAAAAAGGATCACGAATTTAAAAAAAATCAATCATTTTTTTTGAAATTATAAATGGTTCATAAATTTTAAAAACAATTCATGAATTTGAGAAATGTTCAAGAATATTTGAAAACAATTCACTAAAAATGTTAGCAAAACTGAAAATATGAACTTGTTTATACATTTTAAAAAAGTTCACTAAAAAAGTCAATGTTGAGGATATCACCTATTGCTAGCATTTCAATCGGCTGGGGATAGACATAAATCGAAAATCGCCTGATTATTCGATTTGATGGATCGACTATAAATCGGCCAATTTTTTTGCAAATCCCAGGTTCACACCACTAAAATATGTTATATTCAATACACAAACAATAGTGCAAAGAAGTGTTACCTTAATTACTTTCCTTGAATCCTTGTACAACGACAAATAAAGCTGGACAGCAATACATATTGCATAACAAGGTCCAAAAAAACACAAATGGACATAGTGCTTGCACACATGGTGCTAAGAATAGGCCCGATTTATGGGTAGGTTGCCGAAAATCGCTTGTCAGGGTGATGAATCGGCCCAAACGATAAACTGCGATGATATGGAATAATCTTATCGGTCACCCCCTGGGTAGTGATAAAACAAATGATAAATCACTGAATCGGCCGATTTTTTGAGCAGTCAAAAAAAGTTAGCTAATTTGAAAAAATTTATAGATTTACGAAAAAAGTTTTTTTAATATGAAAAAAGTTTGTGAATTTTGGAAAAAGTTTGTAAAAGTTGAAAAGAGTTCATAGATTTGAATAACATTAATGCATTTGAAAAGAAGTTCACGAATTTGAGAAAAAGATCAATGATTTGAAAAAACATTCACGATTTAAAATAATTCATGAGTTTTAAAAAGTAAAAGTAAAAGTATGATGAAAAATATGAAAAACCAAAAAAAAAAAAAAAACAGCCCAAACAAAACCGAAAAAAACTCAGACAGGGAAGGCAGTGCATTTTTTAGCGTTATCTGTGTCTCACAACCAAAAGAAAATCAAGTTAGCAGGCACACCAGATAAGCTATCTGACTTGGTTGTTGCAGTTGCGCATAGACCATGACGACTATTGTTCGAATCCCAAGTTGGACTCCTATTTTTTTTGAAGGTTAAAGAAAACTAAATGGGCTCAGCCCAGGAGGGAGGGGGTGTTTGCCGGTTTGCGGAATGGCTTCTAACCAGCGCCGAGGGTGCCAAATAGGAGTTGGGACGAGCTCCCTTTTTTATGACCCTAAACCTGTTATCCCATCCCATGTAAAGCTATTGCCCTCATGTCTGATAACAAGTTAAGGTGAGCCTCATGGAATAGGCAGCCAATCGCACAGGCATTGCTCGTGGTAGGTAGATGGATGTAACGACATACTATAAAGAGCAATTGATAGCATCCCTAAAAAAGGGGCGAAATTCATAGCTTTCGTTTTCATCATCTTTTTATGTTTTCCTTCTGTGCTTTCGTTATTTATTGGATTTTCCAGAAAATTCGAAATTTATTTATTTTTAGAACGTGAATATATTGGAAAAACTTGCGATATTTTTGGAAAATCGAGGATTTTTTTCAATATGTGAGTTTTTTTTTGAATGAATACGAATATTTGGAAGTGTCATTTTTTTGAAAATATGAACATTTTTAAAATTTCCATGTTTTTTAATAGGTGTGAATTTCTTAAAATAGGAATATTGACTAAAATTTTGGGAATTTCTTTTGAAAACTCAAGAAAATAAAGTGAAGTTTTAATATTATTTTCTCAAAAAGCGATAATTTTTCAAAAACGTTAACATTCATTGTAATTACGAATATTTTTAAGCACACACACTTTTTAAAACATTAGGAACATTTTTATAAAACATGGATTTTTTAAAAAGTTTTGGAAAACTTTTTTACACACAAACTTTTTTGAAATTTTTGAACATTTTTTAAATATTCCGAACGACTGAAAAAACCGGTAAGAAGGAACAAGAAAAAACAAAATGGTAAACCAAAGAGCTTTCCATCTCGCTGGAATAATTCAGAGTGTGTTGTGCTAGACACTCCGCGAACAGAGCAACATGTATAATCTAGCTAGGGTGGGCTGCCTAAATAAATTGTGTAAGACTTGGTTTTCATTTTTTGAGGACTGTATTCGTGATATGTTTTACATGTGAGGTTCTATTGGAAGTAGGCTTGCTCAAGTTTGACTACATTCTTGATGTTCGGTTGTCTGCTCCCTCTACGACGGACAACCAACTCATCTTCACCACCCTGGCTGACTCTGGTGAACCCATATGCTATGAACCTATGTCTGTTGGCCTTTCCCTTTGGTCAGTATGTAAATATGCTAGATATTCTTTGTATGTTGTATGTGATTTTTCATGTCTAGTAAACTTGTGATGGTACTAATCTAGCTTAAGCTTAACCAAAATTGCTTAATATTCTAACATTTTTTTAAACAAGGTTTGAATCGCCGGCCTCTGCATCAAAGAATGCACACAACCATTTTCAATATGTTATTCAATAGAACCCGATAAAATAAATACAAGGATAAATTCAAAGCTCTGGGCGACCACTGTCGCTATACCTACAAGCTTGATGATGTGTCCTGATCTTGCATCAACAGACATCATCTAATTCGGTGGCCTCACCAAATCGACCAACAACAAGCCGAGAGCACCAACCGGTTTAGTAGACCCTCAGCATGCACCACATGTGCACGCTCCTGAATCACCTGTCACCATCTTTTGCTGTCCCACCTTAAAGGAGCGATCAACACATTCACATTGCCAGGCCATTCTGTCGTTGATGCCACACATCGCTACCATCCTGCGGGGGTCCATCAACACGCGTCCGTCGCTCAGACTGCGATGTGCCATGTCACCGAGACCCATCATTGCCGCTGGTAGATGCAACACCGGTCCTCCTCCTGTCCCCTCCAGGCAGCACCTGCTCTAAGACGATGCCCCCAAGAGGGAGAACGGCCCCGATGGCACCGCCAATGCTCGATCTTGGAGATCCAAATCTATGGTTTTCCCAGGAGCAGCCGGAACAAGGTGGCAACGATTGCAACTGATGATGCCTTCGACAAGGAGACAACACCCAAGACGTTGTCGTCGTCCTCCATGACCGGAGTCGACATGGTTTTCACCGGCATTTGCACCACTTCCAACCAGCACCTGCCCGGATCTGCGCAGAGTCGCACCGTGATGACATGTGTAGCCGCCAAAACATCGGCAGGGAACCAGCATCCCTGCAGACCCCTTTGCGTCCTGCTAGTCTGCCACGGGCCACCAACGACGGATCTGGGTGGGAATCAAATCCATGGTGCACCATCGCGATCCTCCATCGCCAAAAAAGGACATGAGCTTCGGCAGGCCATGGAGGCGAGTACCGCCGCCGCCCGACCAGGGGATGCTGCCCTTGCCGTTGTGCGCAATCTCCCCAATGGGCAAGCTCCAGCCGCATCAGGAGGTCGCCGCCACGTCCAAACATCGTGGCCCCTTCGGCGGCAGCAGTGGAATGGAGCTTTTGGAAACGCTAAGGTTAACCTCTTGGTTTCGTCGTGGGATGCGATGCGAGGGCATACCACACCATTTCTACTGGTTTATACTGGTCGTGTGATTGCATCCTAAATATATATGGGAACTTATAGCAAAATCCTAGCGTAAGCTGCCACGTTTACGAGAATGATGAGTGATAGTTACATATTTCTAGCATGGTGTACATCATTGCAAGGTGATTTTTTGCGGAAAGGGTCTGATCTATTATAAAAGTTCATCGAAAGTACAAAGCATTGATACATCTTCAACGCATCTATAATTTTTTGATTGTTCCGTGCTATTAAAGTATCATTCTTGGATGTTTTATACTCATTCACTAGCAACTTTATATCATTTTTTGGGACTAACCTATTGACATAGTGCCCACTGCCAGCTGCTATTTTTTGCTTGTTTTTTACTTCGCAGAATATCAATACCAAACGGAGTCCAAATGCTACGAAACTTTTTGAAGAATTTTTTCTGCCCACAAGACAACCGGGAGGCCCAAGAAGTTCACTAGAGGGGGTCCATGGGGCCCACTAGGCACCAGGGCGTGCCAGGGCCCCCAGGCACGCCCTGCTAGGTAGTGGAGCCCATAGGTACCCCCTCCACCGACCTCTGCCTCTGTAAATACTATAAAATCCCCAAAACCCTAGGGAAGTCGACAAAACAGAATTCCGGCCGCCGCAAGTTCCAAAACCACGAGATCCAATCTAGAGGCCTTTTCCGGCACTCTGTCGGGGGGGATGATGACCCACAAGTATATGGGATCAATTGTAGCCTTTTCGATGAGTAAGAGTGTCGAACCCAACGAGGAGCAAAAGGAAATGACAAGTGGTTTTCAGCAAGGTAATGTCTGCAAGTGCTGAAATTGTAAGTAAGAGAGTAGTTTTATCGCAAGATAATTTGTAACGAGCAAGTAATGATAGTAATAACAAAAGTGCAGCAAGGTAGCCCAATCCTTTTGAGGCAAAGGACGGTCTCTTATAATAAGCAAAGCATTCTTGAGGGTACACGGGAATTTCATCTAGTCACTTTCATCATGTTGATTCGATTTGTGTTCGCTACTTTGATAATTTGATATGTGGGTGGACCGGTGCTTAGGTGTTGTTCTTACTTGAACAAACCTCCTACTTATTATTAACCCCCTCGCAAGCATCTGCAACTACGAGAAAAGTATTAAGAATAAATTCTAACCATAGCATTAAACTTTTGGATCCAATCGGCCTGTTACGGAATAGCGCATAAACTAGGGTTTAAGCTTCTGTCACTCTCGCAACCCATTATCTAATAACTACTCCACAATGCATTCTCTTAGGCCAAAATATGGTGAAGTGTCATGTAGTCGACGTTCTCATGACACCACTAAGGGAATCACAACATACATACTGTCAAAATATCTAACACATATCAAGTTCACATGATTACTTGCAACATGATTTCTCCCGTGAGCTCAAGAACAAAAGCAATTATTCAAAAATGATAATAATGCTCAAGATCAGAGGGGTATTAAATAGCATATTGGATCTGAACATATAATCTTCCACCAAATAAACCATATAGTAATCAACTACAAGATGTAATCAACACTACTAGTCACCCACAAGCACCAATCTATAGTTTCGGTACAAAATTGAACACAAGAGATGAACTAGGGTTTGAGAGGAGATGGTGTTGTTCAAGATGTTGATGGAGATTGCCCTCCCCAAGATGGGAGAGTTGTTGGTGATGATGATGACGATGATTTCCCCCTCCGGGAGGGGGGGGGGGGTTCGCCCGGTGGAATCGCTCCGCCGGAGGGCAAAAGTGCTCCTGCCCAAGTTCCACCTTGAGACGGCGTGTCAGGACCCCGACTCAATGCCACATCGATCTAGCATGTAACACCTCATATCACTTTGCGGCCTCACGCACGGTATTCCCACGGGTGTCGCCTTACCTTTGCCCGGGACCGTTTGCGCCTTTTGGCACACGTATATGACAGTGTCGCTAGCATCCATATGATAAGGAGCCCGGGCTGACATGGCTAGTCGTAAACCCAAAGCGGCACAGACTTACAGGGACAGGCATCCATGACCCAGCATCGAACGTGTCGGTCATCAGCGAGTGAATCCAGGCTGTAGCACTGGGCTAGCAGGACTCCGGTGAACCGGGCTGTAGCGGGCTAACAGGACTCCGGTATTCATCGCGTGACATTTCCCCGAAGGGACAGACACAGGAACGAAGAAGGACACATGCCGGCCAGCCTAAGTGTTCCGGAGCAGTAGCAAGCTACCATGGCTCGGTGGAAACACTAGGAGACATTTCCCGTAAGAGAGGCTACTAAAGATAAACAACTAGATGGTCAGATCCCACACATACCAAGCATTTCAATAACATACACACAATATGCTCGATATGTGCAATACAACATGGCATCACAAAATGACTCTACGACTCAAGTAATTTATTCAATAGGCTCCGAGGAGCGAGATATTACAAACATGGGTCTCATGACCCAACATTCAGAGCATACAAGTCAAAGCACAAGCGGAAGCTATCATGTCTGAGTACAGACATCTATAAATGAAAAAGGCTGAGAAGCCTGACTATCTATCAGATCCTGCCGAGGGCACAAGATCGTAGCTGAGGTATCAAGCTAAACGTCGAAGTCCACGTGAAACTACTAGCGAGACTGAAGTCTCTCTGCAAAAACATAAAATAGGCAAACGTGAGTACAAATGTACCCAGCAAGACTTACATCAGACTATCTACATATGCATCATTATCAACAAAGGGGATGGTGGGGTTTGACTGCAGCAAGCCAGCTTTGACTCGGTGGCTATCCTAAACTACGACTGCAAGCGACTCTTTGAGGTGGCGCACACGAGTCCACATATTCACCATATCAATACACCACTATGGATCCGCTCCCGTCTCCCTACGAGAACGCCATCCATAGCACTCACGCTTATCTTGCGTATTTTAGAGTATCCACTTTCACTTGTCTATGAACTGATATAAGCAACCCAGAAGTCCTTTTCCGCGGACACGGCTATTCGAATAGATATAGTTAACCCTGCAGGGGTGTACTTCTTCACACACGCTCTCACCACTTACCGCCGTTTACACGACATGTACTCGGCAACCTTCAAGCGGAAGCCCAACGTGGGTGTCGGCCACGACCTACCTAAACACTCAAGTCTCTAGTCCAGGTTTATCGCCTATTCGGGTTCCATCCATGAGGAGATCCGGCCGGAGTTTCGCTCACAGCCCCAAACGATGTGAACAGGGTTCCCGAGACACCAAACGGGCGCCCGGTACACCGTGCCACGTGCCTACCGCATCACAGCCCACCCCTACGGTCAGCGCTGCCACGGCCTCCAGCATACTACAAACACCAGAAACTACTTGCAACTCCTGGACAGAGGACAAGGGTGATTAAGAAGCCGAGAGGGTCCATTGGTTTCGGGCCCAATGCGTGGTAGTAGCTGAATCATGGATCACAAACACAGAACTCAGTTCCTGAGGACGGCTGCAATGAGACAACCCACCATGTACTCCTACATGGCCTCTCACCGCTACCTTTACCAAATCGTGTTCACACACTTAGCTCACACACAGTAGGACATGTTCACACGCCTCTGATTCATCCCCGATGAATCAGACCTGACTCAACTCTAAGCAGTAGCAGGCATGACAAACAAGCATGAATGAGTAGGCACAACAGGGCTCAAACAACTCCTACTCATGCTAGTGGGTTTCATCTATTTACTGTGGCAATGACAGGTCATGCAAAGGATAAAGGGGTTCAGCTACCGCAGCAAGTAACAGATGAATCGGTGTTGTCCTAATGCAGTAAAAGAGAGCAGGAGCGAGAGAGTAGGATTGTATCGGAATGAACAAGGGGGTTTTGCTTGCCTGGCACTTCTGAAGATAACATTGAGTCTTCATCAGTGTCAACGATCACATCATCGGTATCACGTCTATCGAGAGGGGACAAATACCGGCAACACAGAAGGAACACAATCAATGCAATGCACAATATGATGCATGATCATGACATGGCAATATGAATGTGTTTTGAGCTAATGCAACTAGCAACAGATTAAATGAAGTTGGTTTGAATACAAGATTCAAATTCAAACTCCATATGTGATTATTTAAATGCCCTTTACTTGATTTGTGCCTAAACAGTAGTGATAAGTTGTTCTAACATGCATGAAAATGGTACAGATGGATTCCTTGAATTTTTCTGATAATTTTTCATATATAAATTATTTAATTTGGAGTTACGGTTAATTTTCTATGAATTATTGAAGTTTAGGCATTTTCTGATATTTCAGAATTAAATTAAATCCAGAAATGATTTAGTTGCGTCAGCATGACGTCACAGTGATGTCAGCAAGTCAACGGCCGTTGTCCAGGTCAAATCTGACCTGTGGGCCCCATATGTCAGTGTCACAGGAGTTAATCCCGGTCAAACCCAGCGCTGACTGGGGTTTGACCAGGGGTGGGGCCTACTGTCAGTGGGTCAGTGGCTTAACTAAAAGTAGTTATTAACTTAACCAAAGTTAGCAGGGGCCGGGCCCACCTGTCATGGACCCAGGGGAGGTCAAACCCCTGGTCAGCCGAGGCTAATACGCCGGCGGCTCGTCGCCGGTGAAGCCCGAGACGGCGGAGGGGGTCGGAATTCCTCCTCCGGCGACCAAATGGCCGGCGGAGGGCAGCTACGTGACGCTGAAGATCCCGCGCGTCGAGTGGTGCGGTCAGTTAGGCCGGGGGCGACCTATGTCGACGGCGGCGAGCTCAAAGGCGGCGGCCGGAGCACGGCGAAGTCGGGGTTGGCGCTAGGGGGCACGGCAGGTCGCACGGGTGGGCGCGCTCGGCTCCTGGAAGGGTGCTGAGCACGTTGCCGTGCTCGGGAGTTAGCTACGGTGGCTCTAGCACCGTCTGCGTCATCGCCGGCGGCGAGGAACGGTCGGCTCCGACAGTCGGGGTGGTTAGAAGGCACGGACGGGCACGGGGAGAGAGGGGAAATGGACAGGGGCTCACGAGGGGTCGGGAGAGAAGCTCGGTGGGCTCGGGGAAGCCTCTGCAACGGCGAATTGACGACGGCGATCTCCGGGCACCGGAGATGAAGACGACGACGCTCCGGTCGACTGCGGCCTCCTCTGGTCGCGTGCGTCGCGTGTGTAGCTCCACGGGGTCAGGGCGGAGCTCAGGGATGCATAGTGGGAGCGAGGGGGTGGCTGTGGCCCCGGTAAACGGCGTCGGCGGCGATGGGCTCCGCTCGGGCGCGTGAGGGAGAGAGAGCAGAGGAGGGGGAGGAGTGAGGAAGAGCGCGAGGGGTTCCAGGGAGAGTGAGAGAGAGGCCAGGGGTGTCGTGGCGTCTCCAGGCGCATCGAGGAGGGAGGCAACCAGGCAGGAGGTGGCGCACGGCGGCGCGCGCGGCCGACAGGCAGCTGCCTGCCTGCTCTGGCGGGAGGAAGCAGGTGGCTGGCACGGGCCAGCACAGTGCTGGGCCGGCCAGCGGGCTGCCAGGTAAAGTCAGGTAGGCTTTGCTCTTTTTATTTATTTCTGTTCTGTTTTGTTTTGTTTTCTTTAATTACCACTTAATTCAAATTCAAACAATTTGAAAACAGTGCCAAAACTCCCCTGGATAATTTTATTTTGATAGATGGACTTTTCCAAAGCTCATAAAATATTTCAGAGGTATTTGAAAATATATTCATTATATATTATGAATATAATTCCAAATTCAAATAGAATATGATTTAAATTCAGAGACCAAATAATTCCTTAAAAATATTCCAGAATTTTGGTTTGATATATAACTCTTGCCAAAATTCACAAAACTATTTTTAGGGCATTTTGGATTCACAGAATGCAATTTAAGGGTTGCTTGCCCTTCTTTTAATTAGGGTTTTGAGGCTTCTGAATTCCTCAGTTCAAATTTCATTTGAATTTAAACATGATGCAGCAACCAAGCTAGTCCATGGCCAGGGTAAGGCTAGGGATGTGACAACTCACCCCCACTAAACAAGAATCTCGTCTCGAGATTCAAGCGTAGGGTAGGATGAAGGGTAAACGCAACTAGTACAATCTTCACGATCCAGGGTGCACTTCACTAGAACGTTGATTCGATTCACCATCATTGTCTTGATCGTCTTGCTTTGAGAAATCCTGCCAACATGACATGGAGGGAAGAAGGAGACTCTAGAAGGGTCGATCTTCTCGAAGATCGAACAACTCACGGAATGAGACATAGGACCATCTCTCGGGTTGAGACACGAGATACACATTCAAGAAGGGGTGGAAGAACGGATGACGAAGGTTCACTAGGTAGACAACAATTTCACACTTAAAAGGTGGTAATCGATTGTCAACGTAGCGAGGAGTTGGATTGCCATGATACCACAACGAGGCATCTTAGGGATGGTGACTCGTAGATATATCCCCTTAAGTGGCAAAAAGAATTACCTTTGATTCAAAGATCATTGAAACTCTTTATACCAGCCTAAGGCAATCACAAGCAATCGATTGGCGGGGTCGGTAGAATGGCATACTCGGACTTGGATGATGTGGATTACCTTGTTGAAGACAACGTAATGGATGAATTTGCTTATCACCGGAAATGGATGAGACCCATGGTAGAATGGCACATTGGTGGTGCAAGCTGGGAACAAAATGCAAATGCTGGGAATGATTCTGGTAACTAGGGAAGAACCCAACAATAGAGAGTGAATTCACTGTTGGAGTGGTTATAGCATAACCGAGGAAATCTGGGGCAATCCCAGCTAGTGCCGATGATAAGACGTAGCGCTTGTGCGTGCTCTCAAGAACTTAAGCATTTCCACAATCATCAAGGTTTTATCAACAACCGCGTCAAGGGTGCTGACAACACAACATACTACCATGATGAATAGCGATGGACGATGCAGATGCGAAGGAGGATAACACTTTCTCAGATTTCACCTTAGCGAGGCCAAACAAATAAAATCTGGATGATCGACCGAGAGACATTTAGCACTCCGCTTCTAATGTTCTCCTTGATGTGCTAGTATAACCCATTCATAGATATGGTTTGATATCTAAAACATCAAGTAAAAGGTCGGACTTCGGGAACACAATAAGCATAAGGCACAACTAGGAAGTAAATCCTACGAAGTCCTTATGGGAAGGTGGCCAACTGCTTCAATCAAGATACCACAATAATAGGTCCTTCGGCTGGGTGGTGCTGGCCACGACATCCACTTTACCGGTTATCAAGGGACCAATATTATAGTTCTTGGGAAATGTTCCAAACCATCATATCTGCCTGAGATTCAGATCTGGTTGGTGTCAGGATATTCCAGACTCATCGAGTCTAGGAAGAAAAATGAAAGTTTGCAACACAATTCGACGAGATGACGTTGCGAGATTCTCGGGAAATGAACTACGATAGCAAGCTCCAAAACATGAGCTGGTTCTGCTACAAACATGTGAACACGTTGTCCAAGACAAGCATGACCACAAAGTAGTCTTATAATAAAACACTACCGAGTTCAGGAGGGGGAACCATCAGCGAGGATATCGAAGTTTTGTACAAATCCGTCTGGTACCTTCGGGACTAGCACTTAAAACTTATTAATCTTGAACAAATCAATCAGTGGCTTGGTGTGCTAGGGACCCATATAGAATGGAGGTTGCAAGTCTCCGAACCACAGAATACTTCGCACGTATGCATGACTGATTTGGGATGATTCCAAAGGAAACAACATTGACTTTCTTGAATCCACGGCGGCAACTTGCATCAAATGCACATGGACTGGAGGAAGTCACTTCTTACATCCGAACATTTGCTCCATGAACTAGCATGAAGAAATGCTTTCAAAAGTTTCCAACACTAGCTTAATGTTCAACAAAATTATGGAGGAAGAAAGGATGTTGTCAATGGGCACAACAACAATTCATCTGGGTTTCCTTTTAAAAGGAATTCCATAGTTAAGTGAACAAGTGATAGCATTGGTCAGACCTAAAAGATATAATGGTGTATGCTCGAGGGATCAACCACGAATAAGACAACATTACGAGCATCGTTGGTACTGATTTGATTTGACGATAGCCCACACTCAAATCAAAGGATTGATAAGACAATAGGTCCAGCAACTGATCACAGGACCAATCGATGAAGATATCATCTTTCTTCAACACACACTACACAAGAATATCCCTTTGGAACGAACTAAGTCAGACAAGCTTTTATCTTCCAACTCTCCAAGTTGTTGTCTAGCTTAACCAACTAGCTCAGGGATATCTAACACCGATTCTTGGAGAGAAGGTGGTTCACAAGAAACCAACTTGATCACGAACTCAACATAGCGGTCAGGTGACAACCCGGTAACACCTCCAAGAAGATATTTGGAAAGTCACGAACCACCGGTATGTTACTAAGCTCGAGAACAATCTTGCTTTTGAGGGCAAGACGATATGATCAAATGAGTGAGGACTTGACAAGATCCTAACTCATCAATCGAAGGGTGCACCGAAATAAGGACTAGGTAGCACGATCAGTCTTAGAAGGATGATTCGAAAACCAACATACTAAGAATGAAATTATTATCCTTTAACTACCCAGCAACGAGGTTGCTAGGCGTATTGATTTCACACATCACAATTCATTTGTCGGTATTCCGGTTGCATCAACACGAAGACCGAGGAATGACTAATGACGGCAAGAAGTATCATTGTACCAGGAGTTCATAGGATGGGGTGCAATTCCTATAACAATCCCGATTTAAAGATGGTAATACTCCAAGGTGGAACAGAACAAAAGCTGGGTTAGCAATTTGATCTGCGGAGCACAACTTCTTTGACCCAATCCTGGATATGGAAGAGGTACTGGAGTTTGTTTCTCCAAGTCATTCAGGACAGAATGGCTTGACGGACCACAAGGGTAATAGGCATCGATCAACGAATGCGTGCATACTCTTGACTATCAATTGATAGACGAGGGTCCGAATGCAACTAAAGAGAACAACTCAAAGGAACATATAACTTTCTGAGTTGTGGATGCATAGATTAGTATGTCGAACCAAGTTCAACATATTTCTTCCGGATAACCCATGCAGAGAGGTAGAACTGGCAGAGTCACGATTTATGAATGGAGAACTCCTCAAGAATAATCCTATTGTGATATTTCAGTTCAACGAGGAACTTCTGCCATAAGTAGTTCATGGTATTTGGAAGAAGAAGATACCACGGACTTCAAGGACTATCGCAAAGTTACTAATATCCTAAAGGAACTAGCAAACACTATCAACATGAAGTAAGTAGGGTGAATATCGGGTTTAAGAACCCAGGAATAGAATACCTACTACTAAGTAGCATCACGGGATGCTTCCGAGAATAAAGGCCAGAATCTTCACACTAGGACACAAATCATGGCTAGACCACTAGATGATCCCCTAAGCACTTAGGGTCATAATAATAATTCCAACATATATGTCGAGGCAATAATTACCTCAACACACCGATTAGTGTGGTTAATCTGGCCCATGGGAACATCGGAAACAGAAGGAAGGGATTTGCAAATGCATCGGACTATTTAGAAACCTGGGATGACTCGGACAGCATAACGGCTATAATTGCTCAAAAAAATTTGAGACAATCACAAAAATGGTGGCATAACCACTCAAAAGCACAATATCAAGGTTCCGAGATCAACAATTAACATACGGAAGTAGTAGGAACTGAACTGAGACTTAAATCCAACAATCTTATAAGTCTACTGATTAGTAACACGTGATCCTAATAGAAAGAAGAGATAGCCTAGTTCTTAATCCCCGTAGGAAAGATAAGATGACTCAGATCAGAAGGCATGAGGTATAAGGAGTAAAAAGAGCCTTACGTTCCATCCCACAATCAATTCCCTTATATAACTAAAGAATTTCTAGACTCAACTTCGACCAGTTTGGCTTGGTAATCCTACAGGCAGTCAAGCTCTGATACCAACGCTGTCAGGACCCCGACTCAATGCCACATCGATCTAGCATGTAACACCTCATATCACTTTGCGGCCTCACGCACGGTATTCCCACGGGTGTCGCCTTACCTTAGCCCGGGACCGTTTGCGCCTTTTGGCACACGTATATGACAGTGTCGCTAGCATCCATATGATAAGGAGCCCGGGCTGACATGGCTAGTCGTAAACCCAAAGTGGCACAGACTTACAGGGACAGGCATCCATGACCCAGCATCGAACGTGTCGGTCATCAGCGAGTGAATCCAGGCTGTAGCACTGGGCTAGCAGGACTCCGGTGAACCGGGCTGTAGCGGGCTAACAGGACTCCGGTATTCATCGCGTGACATTTCCCCGAAGGGACAGACACAGGAACGAAGAAGGACACATGCCGGCCAGCCTAAGTGTTCCGGAGCAGTAGCAAGCTACCATGGCTCGGTGGAAACACTAGGAGACATTTCCCCGTAAGAGAGGCTACTAAAGATAAACAACTAGATGGTCAGATCCCACACATACCAAGCATTTCAATAACATACACACAATATGCTCGATATGTGCAATACAACATGGCATCACAAAATGACTCTACGACTCAAGTAATTTATTCAATAGGCTCCGAGGAGCGAGATATTACAAACATGGGTCTCATGACCCAACATTCAGAGCATACAAGTCAAAGCACAAGCGGAAGCTATCATGTCTGAGTACAGACATCTATAAATGAAAAAGGCTGAGAAGCCTGACTATCTATCAGATCCTGCCGAGGGCACAAGATCGTAGCTGAGGTATCAAGCTAAACGTCGAAGTCCACGTGAAACTACTAGCGAGACTGAAGTCTCTCTGCAAAAACATAAAATAGGCAAACGTGAGTACAAATGTACCCAGCAAGACTTACATCAGACTATCTACATATGCATCATTATCAACAAAGGGGATGGTGGGGTTTGACTGCAGCAAGCCAGCTTTGACTCGGTGGCTATCCTAAACTACGACTGCAAGTAACTCTTTTGAGGTGGCGCACACGAGTCCACATATTCACCATATCAATACACCACTATGGATCCGCTCCCGTCTCCCTACGAGAACGCCATCCATAGCACTCACGCTTATCTTGCGTATTTTAGAGTATCCACTTTCACTTGTCTATGAACTGATATAAGCAACCCAGAAGTCCTTTTCCGCGGACACGGCTATTCGAATAGATTAGTTAACCCTGCAGGGGTGTACTTCTTCACACATGCTCTCACCACTTACGCCGTTTACACGACATGTACTCGGCAACCTTCAAGCGGAAGCCCAACGTGGGTGTCGGCCACGACCTACCTAAACACTCAAGTCTCTAGTCCAGGTTTATCGCCTATTCGGGTTCCATCCATGAGGAGATCCGGCCGGAGTTTCGCTCACAGCCCCAAACGATGTGAACAGGGTTCCCGAGACACCAAACGGGCGCCCGGTACACCGTGCCACGTGCCTACCGCATCACAGCCCACCCCTACGGTCAGCGCTGTCCACGGCCTCCAGCATACTACAAACACCAGAAACTACTTGCAACTCCTGGACAGAGGACAAGGGTGAATAAGAAGCCGAGCGGGGTCCATTGGTTTCAGGGCCCAATGCATGGTAGTAGCTGAATCATGGATCACAAACACAGAACTCAGTTCCTGAGGACGGCTGCAATGAGACAACCCACCATGTACTCCTACATGGCCTCTCACCGCTACCTTTACCAAATCGTGTTCACACACTTAGCTCACACACAGTAGGACATGTTCACACGCCTCTGATTCATCCCCGATGAATCAGACCTGACTCAACTCTAAGCAGTAGCAGGCATGACAAACAAGCATGAATGAGTAGGCACATCAGGGCTCAAACAACTCCTACTCATGCTAGTGGGTTTCATCTATTTACTGTGGCAATGACAGGTCATGCAAAGGATAAAGGGGTTCAGCTACCGCAGCAAGTAACAGATGAATCGGTGTTGTCCTAATGCAGTAAAAGAGAGCAGGAGCGAGAGAGTAGGATTGTATCGGAATGAACAAGGGGGTTTTGCTTGCCTGGCACTTCTGAAGATAACATTGAGTCTTCATCAGTGTCAACGATCACATCATCGGTATCACGTCTATCGAGAGGGGACAAATACCGGCAACACAGAAGGAACACAATCAATGCAATGCACAATATGATGCATGATCATGACATGGCAATATGAATGTGTTTTGAGCTAATGCAACTAGCAACAGATTAAATGAAGTTGGTTTGAATACAAGATTCAAATTCAAACTCCATATGTGATTATTTAAATGCCCTTTAATTGATTTGTCCTAAACAGTAGTGATAAGTTGTTCTAACATGCATGAAAATGGTACAGATGGATTCCTTGAATTTTTCTGATAATTTTTCATATATAAATTATTTAATTTGGAGTTACGGTTAATTTTCTATGAATTATTGAAGTTTTAGGGCATTTTCTGATATTTCAGAATTAAATTAAATCCAGAAATGATTTAGTTGCGTCAGCATGACGTCACAGTGATGTCAGCAAGTCAACGGCCGTTGTCCAGGTCAAATCTGACCTGTGGGCCCCATATGTCAGTGTCACAGGAGTTAATCCCGGTCAAACCCAGCGCTGACTGGGGTTTGACCAGGGGTGGGGCCTACTGTCAGTGGGTCAGTGGCTTAACTAAAAGTAGTTATTAACTTAACCAAAGTTAGCAGGGGCCGGGCCCACCTGTCATGGACCCAGGGGAGGTCAAACCCCTGGTCAGCCGAGGCTAATACGCCGGCGGCTCGTCGCCGGTGAAGCCCGAGACGGCGGAGGGGGTCGGAATTCCTCCTCCGGCGACCAAATGGCCGGCGGAGGGCAGCTACGTGACGCTGAAGATCCCGCGCGTCGAGTGGTGCGGTCAGTTAGGCCGGGGGCGACCTATGTCGACGGCGGCGAGCTCAAAGGCGGCGGCCGGAGCACGGCGAAGTCGGGGTTGGCGCTAGGGGGCACGGCAGGTCGCACGGGTGGGCGCGCTCGGCTCCTGGAAGGGTGCTGAGCACGTTGCCGTGCTCGGGAGTTAGCTACGGTGGCTCTAGCACCGTCTGCGTCATCGCCGGCGGCGAGGAACGGTCGGCTCCGACAGTCGGGGTGGTTAGAAGGCACGGACGGGCACGGGGAGAGAGGGGAAATGGACAGGGGCTCACGAGGGGTCGGGAGAGAAGCTCGGTGGGCTCGGGGAAGCCTCTGCAACGGCGAATTGACGACGGCGATCTCCGGGCACCGGAGATGAAGACGACGACGCTCCGGTCGACTGCGGCCTCCTCTGGTCGCGTGCGTCGCGTGTGTAGCTCCACGGGGTCAGGGCGGAGCTCAGGGATGCATAGTGGGAGCGAGGGGGTGGCTGTGGCCCCGGTAAACGGCGTCGGCGGCGATGGGCTCCGCTCGGGCGCGTGAGGGAGAGAGAGCAGAGGAGGGGGAGGAGTGAGGAAGAGCGCGAGGGGTTCCAGGGAGAGTGAGAGAGAGGCCAGGGGTGTCGTGGCGTCTCCAGGCGCATCGAGGAGGGAGGCAACCAGGCAGGAGGTGGCGCACGGCGGCGCGCGCGGCCGACAGGCAGCTGCCTGCCTGCTCTGGCGGGAGGAAGCAGGTGGCTGGCACGGGCCAGCACAGTGCTGGGCCGGCCAGCGGGCTGCCAGGTAAAGTCAGGTAGGCTTTGCTCTTTTTATTTATTTCTGTTCTGTTTTGTTTTGTTTATATTTATTGCCACTGATTTCAAATTCAAAAAATTTGAAACAGTGCCAAAACTCCCTGGAATATTTTATGTTGACCTAGATGGACTTTTCCAAAGCTCATAAAACATTTCAAGGTATTTGAAAATATATTCATTATATATTATGAATATAATTCCCAAATTCAAATAGAATATGATTTAAATTCAGAGACCAAATAATTCCTTAAAAATATTCCAGAATTTTGGTTTGATATATAACTCTTGCCAAAATTCACAAAACTATTTTTAGGGCATTTTGGATTCACAGAATGCAATTTAAGGGTTGCTTGCCCTTCTTTTAATTAGGGTTTTGAGGCTTCTGAATTCCTCAGTTCAAATTTCATTTGAATTTAAACATGATGCAGCAACCAAGCTAGTCCATGGCCAGGGTAAGGCTAGGGATGTGACACGGCGGCACTCCGTCCTGAAAGTCATCTCCTTATTTTTTTTCTAGGTCAAAGTGACTTATATACCAGAAGATGGGCACCGGAGGTGGGCTGGGCTGAGCACAACCCACCAGGGCGCGCCTAGGGAGGGGGGGCAGGCGTGCCCTGGTGTCTTGTGCTCACCAGGTGGCCCCCCTCTGGTGGTTATTTTCTCCAGTATTTCTTATTTATTCCATAAAAAATTGTCGTGAAGTTTCAACTTATTTGGATTTGTGCAGAATAGGTGGCCTGACGTAGCTTTTCCAGGTCTAGATTTCCAGCTGCCAGAATTCTCCCTCTTTGTGTGAACCTTGCAAATTATGAGAGAAAAGGCATTAGAATTACTCCAAAAAGGATTATTATGCATAAAACATTATAAATAATAGTAGGTAAACATGATGCAAAATGGACGTATCAACTCCCCAAGCTTAGACCTCGCTTGTCCTCAAGCGAAAACCAAAATCAAAAAACATGTTAACATGCTTAGAGAGAGAGGTGCCGATAAAAACAAAATACGGACATAGAAGCATCATGTGAATTATTATAGCAACAACAAACTTTAACATAAAACTTTATCATAGACTTCTCATGAATAAGTAACAATTCATCACACTATCGAAGTATAAAGATATACTCTATTGGAAACCAACAAACTATGTTCTTAGTCAACTTTGCAACTACAATTCATCATTTTTAAGGAAGGGTCATGTATCAGAGCCTTTGGGCAAGTCCACATACTCAACCATCATATAGTCTTCTATGATTGCTAACACTCACCACATACACATGAGCAAAACGTTTCGACCAGACACATAAAAAGATAGGGGCTTATAGTTTCGCCTCCCAACGTATTCACCTCAAGGGTGATGTCAACAATAATAACTCATGCAACCCATATTCAACTGGACATATGTGCCTAGATCTTTCCTCACCACATGATGCTTGCCAAAGGAGAAAAATAAAAAGGAATGGAGAGAAAAAGTTTGGCTCTTGCATAAAAGTAAATACATAAAAGTAAAAGATAGGCCCTTCGCAGAGGGAAGTAGAGGTTGCCATGCATTTATTTGTTTGTATGCTCAACCCCTTAGTGCAAAAGAACGTCACGTTATATTGCCCCTTATGATAGCAGCCTTTATTATGTAGTATGTCGCTTTTATTCTTTGCTATCACAAGTTCGTACAACGCTCAATTTTCTCTTACATTAAATGATCTTACACTTTTAGAAGCAATTTTTATTGCCTTATTGCATCGATGACAACTTACTTGAGGGATCTTGCTAAATCCCTAGGTAGGTATGGTGATCTCTTGAAAATAAGATTTGGGTTTAAGGGTTTTTGGATGCACAAGTAGTATCTCTACTTAGTGCAGAATTTTTGGCTAGCAAAGACGGGGGGCAAGCACCACATGTTGAAGGATCTATGACAATATAACTTCTATGTGAATATGAACAAACATAAATCATTACATTGTCTTCCTTGTTCAACGTCAACAATTTTGGCATATAATATTTTGATGGGGGCTCACAATCACAAAAGATTTCTAGGATAGTGTATTGGTATGTGAATCTTCTTTTCCCTTATTAATTCTTTCATGAGTTGCATCATTGTCCAATGCTATGTTTGTCAATCTTCAATAAAATTTTCTACTTATACTTTTCCTTATGTGGTGTCATTACCTACCATAAGATTAGCATATGATCTTTTTCATTTATTTCCTTTCTTCTTATTGGAACATGAAAGTAAATAAAGCAAAAACTCACACTAAACATCATTATATATCTCACACACGATTATAAGGATAGATCACTAAGCAAGCTCTCAAAAAGAAAGGATCGAACTAAACTTTTATTCATCTAAAGGAAAAGATAACTATGGATTGAACTAAGATAAGTAAAGGCAAAAGATAGTGTGGGTGATACGATACTGGGGCACCTCCCGCAAGCTTGGCGGAAGCCAAGGGGAGTGCCCATACCCGATACTCAATTTTTTTTTGGTGATGGAGAAGGTGGTAGTGGTGATGAGGTAGAGGTGATCTTGTCCTTCATGATCAAGAGATTCTCCAATCTACGGATGACGCTCTAGAGGAAGATGATGTGCTCTTGATGCAGAATATTTTCACGAGTGAGATATTTATTTTGGACACGAACTGTTTCAATGATTCAAAAGGCTTCAATCTCAGTTGGGGTAAGATGAGCATAGTAAGGTTTAAGGATATCTTCTTCTTCCTCAGCAGGCCAAGCCTGCTCAACCACCAGCGCTTGATCTCCGGTAGCCTCCTTGCTCTTTTCCCTTTTGACGGCTTCTATGGCTCATCTCTCTTCAGCTCGATCTTCATCAACCAAGCATCCTCTTCCACGTTGTTGGAGGAAGAAGAAGACATGATGCCCGGCCCAACAGATCTGACCGAAAATAGCAAGAAAAGAGAACAGAAGATTTCTATGCGATACAGTGGTCAATAGGTTCGGGGGGTATATAAAGATTTTTTATCTTGGGAAACAAGCAAACGAAAGAAAAACAGAGTCCAGAAGGCACCCGAGGTGGGCGCAACCCACCTGGGTGCGCCTGGCAAGCCTGGTGCGCCCTGGTGTCTTGTGCCCACCAGGGTGACCTTCCTGGTTGTTTCTTATTTTCTTAATTTTTTTTATTTTCGAGAATGGACAGAAAATATTTTTGCAGATTTTTCGAAGTCCTTTTACTTACGTATCACGTACCTCCTCTTTTTCACGAATCTGGAGTGTTCTGGAAGGTCTCTTTTATGTGTTCTTCCGGTGTCATAGTTTGGATAATATTACTTTCAACATTAATGGGCGTACCTGAGATAAAATGTTTTATTCGTTGCCCATTAACAACCTTCGGGTTAGTACCTTCAACATTATTTATTTTGATAGCTCCAGACCGATAAACCTCCTCGATAACATAGGGTCCTTCCCATTTAGAGAGGAGTTTTCCTGCAAAGAATCTGAAATGAGAGTTGTACAAAAGAACATATTCTCCAACTTTGAACTCACGCTTTTGGATTATTTTATCATGCCATCTTTTAACTTTTTCTTTAAATAACTTGGCATTTTCATAAGCTTGGGTTCTCCATTCATCCAATGAGTTAATATCAAATAACCTCTTTTCACTGGCAAGTTTAAAATCATAGTTGAGTTCTTTGATTCCCAATAAGCTTTATGTTCTAACTCAAGAGGCAAATGACAAGCTTTTCCATAAACCATTTTATAAGGAGACATACCCATAGGTTTTTTATATGTTGTTCTATAAGCCTAAAGTGCATCATCTAATTTATTAGACCAATTCTTCCGGGACCTATTGATAGTCTTTTGCAAAATTAATTTTATTTCTTTATTGCTAAGTTCAACTTGACCACTAGACTGAGGATGATAAGGTGATGCATGGTTAACATCATACTCGGCAAGCATTTTACGGAAAGCACCATGAATAAAGTGTGAACCACCATTAGTCATTAAATATCTAGGGACTCCAAACCTTGGGAAAATAACTTCCTTAAGTATTTTAATAGAGGTGTTGTAATCAGCACTACTAGTTAGAATAGCTTCTACCCACTTAGTAACATAATCAACAACAACCAAAATATGTGTATACTCGTTAGAGGAAGGAAAAGGTCCCATGTAATCAAAACCCCAAACATCAAATGGTTCAACAACAAGTGAATAATTCATAGCCATTTCTTGATGCTTACTAATATTACCTATTCTTTGGCATTCATCACAATATAAGACAAACTTACGAGCATCCTTGAAGAGAGTAGGCCAATAAAACCCAGACCGCAATACCTTGTGAGCAGTTCTATCTCCCGCATGATGCCCTCTGTAAGCTTCAGAGTGACATTTCTGTAGGATTTGTCCCTGTTCATGCTCAGGTACACAATGTCTAATAATACCATCTACTCCTTCTTTATAAAGATGTGGGTCATCCCAGAAGTAATGTCTCAAATCATAGAAGAATTTTTTCTTTTGTTGGTATGTAAAGCTAGGTGGTAAATATTTAGCAACAATGTATTTAGCATAGTCAGCATACCAAGGAGTGTTATGAGAAACATTTATTGCAGCTAACTGCTCATCCTGAAAACTATCATCAATAGGTAGTGGGTCATCAACCACATTTTCAAGTCTAGACAAGTTATCAGCTACGGGGTTCTCTGCTCCTTTTCTATCAGTGATATGTAAATCAAATTCTTGTAGCAAGAGAACCCATCGAATAAGCCTAGGTTTAGCATCTTTCTTTTTCATAAGATATTTAATAGCAGCATGTTCAGTGTGAACAATTACTTTTGAATCAACAATGTAAGATCTAAATTTATCACAAGCAAACACCACTGCTAGAAATTCTTTCTCAGTAGTAGCATAATCTCTTTGTGCACTGTCCAGAGTTTTACTAGCATAATGGATAACATTTAGTTTCTTATCAACTCTTTGTCCTAGAACAGCACCAACAACATAATCACTAGCATCACATGTAATTTCAAAAGGTAAGTTCCAATCAGGTGGTTGAACAATAGGTGCAGAAATTAAGGCTTTCTTGAGTGTTTCGAAGGCTTCTAAACAATCATCATCAAAAAAGGAACATCCTTTTGCAAAAGATTTGTAAGAGGCCTGGAAATTTTAGAAAAGTCTTCGATAAATGTCCTATGAAACTAGCATGACCTAAGAAACTATGAATACCTTTGATATCTTTAGGACATAGCATTTTCTCAATTGCATCTACCTTATCTTTGTCCACTTCAATACCTCTTTCAGACATTTTATGGCCCAAAAACAATACCTTTATTAACCATAAAGTGGCACTTCTCCCAATTCAAGACAAGATTTTTTTGCTCACTTCTCTGCAAAACTCGATCAAGATTGCTTAAACAATCATCAAAAGACTTCCCATAAACAGAAAAGTCATCCATGAAAATCTCAACAATCTTTTCACAAAAGTTAGAGAATATAGCAGTCATACATCTTTGAAAGGTAGCAGGTGCATTGCATAAACCAAAAGGCATACGTCTATAAGCATAACTTCCAAAGGGACAAGTGAAAGTGGTCTTTTCTTGATCAGGTTGAGAAACAGGTATTTGTGAAAAACTAGAGTATCCATCCATGACTAAAAATGTGTGTGCTTAGGTAATCTTTCTAGCATTTGATCAATAAAAGGCAGAGGGTAATGATATTTTTGTTTAGTTTTCTAAAATCAATTACCATTCTATAGGCTATAACAATTCTTTGAGGAATAAGTTCATTCTTATCATTAGGAACAATAGTAATACCTCCTTTTTTAGGGAGACAATGAACATGACTTACCCATCTACTATCAGCTATAGGATAGATTATACCTGCTTCCAGAAGTTTTAATATTTCTGTTCTTACCACTTTTTTCATCTTAGGATTTAACCGACGTTGGTGATCAACAACAGGTTTAGCATAAGGTTCCATATTAATCTTGTGCTGACATAGAGTGGGACTAATGCCCTTTAAATCATCAATAGTATATCCAATAGCAGCTCGGTGCTTCCTTAGAATTTTCAATAATCTCTTTTCTTCATGTTCTGAAAGGTTAGCACTAATAATAACAGGATATATCTTCTTCTCATCAAGATAAGCATATTTCAAAGTGTCTGGCAATTGTTCTAATTCAAACACATGATCACCTTTAGGTGGAGGAGGACCTCCTAGAGTTTCAATAGGCAAATTGTGTTTAAGCAGAGAACGTTGTTCAAAGAAAATCTTATCTATTTTCATTTCTTTGATGCATATGTAAATCATTTTCATGGTATAGAAGATATTGTTCTAGAGGATCAGTAGGAGGCACATCAATAGAAGAAAGACCAATTATTTCATCCTTACTAGGCAATTATTTTTATGAGGTTTTCTAATAAACTTGGAAAAATTAAACTCATGAGACTCATCACCAAAGCTAACACCGACAATTTGTTTCTCACAATCTATTTTAGCATTAACGGTGTTCAAGAAAGGTCTACCAAAGATAATGGGACAAAAATCATCTTGTGGGGAACCAAGAACAAGAAAACAGTAGGGTATTTTATTTTCCCACACAAGACTTCAACATCTCTAACAATCTCGATTGGTGATATAGTGTCTCTATTAGCAAGTTTAATAGTAATATCTATGTCTTCTATCTCCGCGGGTGCTATGTCATTCATAATTTCTTGATATAAGGTAAAGGGGATAGCACTCATGCTAGCACCTATGTCGCATAAACCATGATAACAGTCATCTCCTATTTTAACTGAGACAATGGGCATGCCAACAACATGTCTATGTTTATCCTTTTTATCGGGTTTGTCAATTCTAGCAGCTTCTTCACAGAAGTAAATAACATGCCCATCTATATTTTCTTCCAAGAGATCCTTAACCATAGCAACACTAGGTTCTACTTTGATTTGTTCATCAGGTTTAGGTATTCTAATATAACTTTTATTGACCACAGTTGAAACTTTAGCATGTTCCTTGATCCTAATAGGGAAAGGTGGTTTCTCAATATAAGCAGTAGGAACAACTAGATCAACATTATAAATAATAGTTTCCTCTTTATCTAGTACCAGTTCTTTACTTTCTTCTTTAATAGGTGGGTGATATTTAAACCACTTCTCCTTAGGGAGATCAACATGAGTAGCAAATGTTTCACAACAGGAGGCTTCTTGATAACCCCCAAGTATAGGGGATCAATTGTAGCTGTAAGGGCATATTTATCCCTTAGTTGTTTTGGTGATTGATGACAATGCTTTTGCGGACTAATCATGTGCATTGAGTATTTCATAGATTTCATCACTAGGCATAAGACGTTTTGGTGCCCCTCGAAGACTATTGAAGACGACGTTTCTCTACGTTTCTTTTCGATGGATTTGAGTCGTAGGAAAGCGGTACTATTGAGAGGGGGTCTGCTTTGGAAAGGTTTGGGTGGGATCATCACGTACACATCTTCTCCTTTGCACTGCCTTTCCTTTGGCACTTTGGAGCATCCTCCGTCTTTTCTCGTCTATGCAAATTGCCGTGTTGGCTGAGCTTGGGCATGCGGTAGTGAAAGTGCAACTCTCCCTGGGTGGTTTCGGTAATATATAGCTCATTGAGCTAATGCTACTTCAAGATAAACATTTCAGGAAAGCTCATTGATTGGCATGGCATGGATGAGAAATGTGGACCCCTCTGATACGTCCATTTTGCATCATGCTTTTATATCAATATTTATTGCATTATGGGTTGTTATTACACATTATGTCACAATACTTATGCCTATTCTCTCTTATTTTACAAGGTTTACATAAAGAGGGAGAATGCCGGCAGCTGGGATTCTGGGCTGGAAAAGGAGCAAATATTAGAGACCTATTCTGCACAGCTCCAAAAGTCCTGAAACTTCACGGAAGATGTTTTCCAAATATATAAAAAATACTGAGAGCAAGAACTTCACCAGGGGGCCACACCCTGCCCACGAGGGTGGGGGGCGCGCCCTACTCCCTGGGCGCGCCCCCTACCTCGTGGGCCCCCTGGTGGCCCTCCGGTGGCCATCTTCTGCTATATGGAGTCTTTGATGGAAAAAAAATCATAAGCCATCTTCTCGGACGAAACTCCACCGCCACGAGGCGGAACCTTGGCGGAACCAATCTAGGGCTCTGGCGGAGCTGTTCTGCCGGGGAAACTTCCCTCCCAGAGGGGGAAATCATCGCCATCGCCATCACCAACGCTCCTCTCATCGGGAGAGGGCAATATCCATCAACATCTTCATCAGCACCATCTCATCTCAAAACCCTAGTTCATCTCTTGTATCCAATTCTTGTCTCCAAATCCGGGATTGGTGCTAGTAGGTTGCTAGTAGTGTTAATTACTCATTGTAATTGATGCTAGTTGGTTTAATTAGTGGAAGATCATATGTTCAGATCCTATATGCATATTAATACCCCTCTGATTATGAACATGTTTATGCTTTGTGAGTAGTTACTTTTGTTCCTGAGGACATGGGAGAAGTCTTGCTATTAGTAGTCATGTGAATTTGGTATTCGTTCGATATTTTGATGAGATGTATGTTGTCCTTCCTCTAGTGGTGTTATGTGAACGTCGACTACATGACACTTCACCATTATTTGGGCCTAGAGGAAGGCATTGGGAAGTAATAAGTAGATGATGGGTTGCTTGAGTGACAGAAGCTTAAACCCTAGTTTATGCGTTGCTTCGTAAGGGGCTGATTTGGATCCATATGTTTCATGCTATGGTTAGGTTTACCTTAATACTTTTGTTGTAGTTGCGGATGCTTGCAATAGAGGTTAATCATAAGTGGGATGCTTGTCCAAGTAAGGGAAGCACCCAAGCACCGGTCCACCCACATACCAAATTATCAAAGTATCGAACGCGAATCATATGAACGTGATGAAACCTAGCTTGACGATATTCCCATGTGTCCTCGGGAGCGCTTTACATCATATAAGACTTTATCCAGACTTGTCCTTTTCTACAAAAGGATTGGGCCACCTTGCTGCACTTTATTTACTTTTGTTACTTGTTACTTGTTACAAATTATCCTATCACAAAACTATCTGTTACCACTTATTCTAGTACTTGCAGAGAATACCTTGCTGGAAACCGCTTATCATTTCCTTCTGCTCCTCGTTGGGTTCGACACTCTTATTTATCGAAAGGACTACGATAGATACCCTATACTTGTGGGTCATCAAGACTCTTTTCTGGCGCCGTTGCCGGGGAGTGAAGCGCCTTTGGTAGGTGGAATTTGGTAAGAAAAAATTTATATAGTGTGCTGAAATTTACTGTCACTTGTTACTATGGAAAGTAATCCTCTGAGGGGCTTGTTCAAGGTATCTTCACCCTGACCAGTAGAGCAAAGAGTTTCTCCTCAACCTACTGAACCTACTGAAAATGAAAATGAAAATGAAAATGAAAATGCTTGCTTTGAAGTTCCTGCGGGTATGATAGAAAAACTGCTAGCTAATCCTTTTGCAGGAGATGGAACAGAACATCCTGATGAACATCTGATATATGTGAATGAAGTTTGTGGATTATTTAAGCTTGTAGGTGTACCCGGAGATGTTGTTAAGAAGAAGGTCTTCCCTTTATCTTTGAGGGGAGATGCATCGACATGGTATAGGCAATGTGATGATATGAGGTCTTGGAATTACAAACGATTGAAATTGGAATTTCATCAGAAGTTTTACCCTATGCATCTTGTTCATCGTGATCGCAATTACATATATAATTTTTGGCCTCGCGAAGGAGAAAGCATCGCTCAAGCTTGGGGGAGGCTTAAATCAATGTTGTATTCATGCGCCAATCATGAGATCTCAAGAGAAATGATTATTCAAAAATTTTATGCTCGGCTTTCTGGTAACAATCGCACCATGCTTGATACTTCTTGTGCTGGCTCTTTTATGATGAAGACTATTCAAGTCAAATGGGATTTATTGGAAAGAATTAAACGCAACTCTGAAGATTGGGACCTCGACAATGGTAAGGAGTCAGGTATGACACCTAGTTTTGATTGTGTTAAATCTTTTATGGATACCTATATTTTTTGTAAATTTAGCACTAAATATGGACTTGACTCTGAGATAGTAGTTTCTTTCTATGAATCTTTTGCTGCCTATGTTGATCTCCCCAAGGAGAAGTGGTTTAAATATCATCCTCCCATAGAAGTAAAAGTAGCTGCACCTATTAAAGTTGAATAAAAGACTATCACTTATAATAAACCTATTGTTCCTACTTCTTATGTTGAGAAACCACCTTTCCCTGTTAGGATAAAGGATCATGCTAAAGCTTCAACTGTAGTTCGTAAAAGCAATATTAAAACATATACACCTCCTGAGCAAGTTAAAGTTGAACCTAATATTGCTATTATTAAAGATCTCTTGTCTGATAATATTGATGGGCATGTTATTTATTTCTGTGATGAAACTGCTAGAATTGCTAAACCCTATGATAAAGATACACCTAGACCTGTGGTAGGCATGCCGGTTATTTCTGTTAAAATAGGAGATCATTGTTATCATGGCTTATGTGATATGGGTGCTAGTGCTAGCGCAATACCTCATTCCTTATACAAAGAAATTATGCATGAGATTGCACCTGCTGAAATAGAAGATATTGATGTCACAATTAAACTTGCCAATAGAGATACTATTTCACCAATGGGAATTGTTAGAGATGTTGAAGTCTTGTGTGGGAAAACTAAATATCCTCCTGATTTTCTTGTTCTAGGTCCCCACAAGATAGCTTTTGTCCCATTATATTTGGTAGACCCTTCTTAAACACTATTAATGCTACCATAGATTGCAAAAGGGATGTTGTTACTGTCGGTTTAGATGATATGACTCATGAATTTAATTTTTCTAAATTTAGTAGACAACACCGTGAAGAAGAATTACCTAGTAAGGATGAAATTATTGGTCTTGCTTCTATTGCCGTACCTCTTAGTGATCCTTTAGAACAATATTTGCTAGACCATGAAAATGACATGTTTATGAATGAAAGAAGGGAATTAGATGAAGTATTCTTTAAACAGGAACCTATTCTGAAAAATAATTTACCTATTGAAATCCCAGGGGATCCTCCTCCACCCAAGGGTGATCCCGTGTTTGAGCTTAAACCGTTACCTGATACTCTTAAATATGCTTATCTTGATGATAAAAAGATATATCCTGTTATTATTAGTGCTAACCTTTCAGAACATGAAGAAGAGAGATTATTGAAAACTCTGAAGAAGCACCGTGTTGCTATTGGGTATACTCTTGATGATCTTAAGGGCATTAGTCCCACTCTATGTCAACATAAAATTAATGTGGAAGAAGATGCTAAACCAGTTCATGATCATCAACGCCGGCTGAATCCTAAAATGAAAGAAGTGGTAAGAAAGGAGATACTAAAGCTCCTTGAGGCAGGTATAATTTATCCCGTTGCTGATAGTCACTGGGTAAGCCCTGTCCATTGTGTCCCTAAGAAGGGAGGTATTACTGTTGTTCCTAATGATAAAGATGAATTGATTCCTCAAATAATTATTACAGGTTATAGGATGGTAATTGATTTCCGCAAATTAAATAAGGCTACTAAAAAGGATCATTACCCCTTACCTTTTATCGATCAAATGCTAGAAAGATTATCCAAGCATACACATTTTTGCTTTCTAGATGGTTATTCTGGTTTCTCTCAAATACCCGTGTCAGCCAAAGATCAATCAAAGACTACTTTTACATGCCGTTTTGGTACTTTTGCTTATAGACGTATGCCTTTTGGTTTATGTAATGCACCTGCTACCTTTCAAAGATGCATGATGGCTATATTCTCTGACTTTTGTGAAAAGATTTGTGAGGTTTTCATGGACGACTTTTCCGTCTATGGATCTTGTTTTGATGATTGCTTGAGCAACCTTGATCGAGTTTTGCAGAGATGTGAAGAAACTAATCTTGTCTTGAATTGGGAAAAGTGCCACTTTATGGTTAATGAAGGTATTGTCTTGGGGCATAAAGTTTCTGAAAGCGGTATTTAAGTTGATAAAGCCAAGGTTGATGCTATTGAAAAGATGCCATCTCCCAAGGACATCAAAGGTATAAGAAGTTTCCTTGGTCATGCCAGATTTTATAGGAGGTTCATTAAGGACTTCTCAAAAATCTCTCGGCCTCTGACTAATTTATTACAAAAAGATATACCATTTGTCTTTGATGATGATTGTGTAGAAGCATTTGAAATACTTAAGAAAGCATTGATTTCTGCACCTATTGTTCAGCCACCTGATTGGAATTTACCCTCTGAAATTATGTGTGATGCTAGTGATTATGCTGTAGGTGCTATTCTAGGACAAAGAGTTGATAATAAACTAAATGTTATCCAATATGCTAGTAAAACTCTAGACAATGCTCAAAGAAATTATGCTACTACTGAAAAAGAATTCTTAGCAGTTGTATTTGCTTGTGATAAGTTTATACCTAACATTGTTGATTCTAAAGTAACTATTCACACTGATCATGCTGCTATTAAATATCTTATGGAAAAGAAAGATGCTAAACCTAGACTTATTAGATGGGTTCTCTTGCTACAAGAATTTGATTTGCATATTGTTGATAGAAAAGGAGCTGAGAACCCCGTTGCAGACAACTTGTCTAGGTTAGAAAATGTGCTTGATGACCCACTACCTATTGATGATAGCTTTCCTGATGAGCAATTAAATTTCATAAATGCTTCTCATACTGCTCCATGGTATGCTGACTATGCTAATTACATTGTTGCTAAGTTTATACCACCTAGTTTCACATACCAGCAAAAAGTTCTTCTATGATTTGAGGCATTACTTTTGGGATGACCCACATCTTTATAAAGAAGGAGTAGATGGTGTTATTAGACGTTGTGTACCAGAGCATGAACAGGAACAGATCCTACGCAAGTGTCACTCCAAAGCTTATGGAGGACACCATGCTGGAGATAGAACTGCACATAAGGTACTGCAATATGGTTTTTATTGGCCTACTCTCTTCAAGGATGCCCGTAAGTTTGTCTTATCTTGTGATGAATGTCAAAGAATTGGTAATATTAGTAGACGTCAAGAAATGCCTATGAATTATTCACTTGTTATTGAACCATTTGATGTTTGGGGCTTTGACTATATGGGACCTTTTCCTTCCTCTAATAGTTATACACATAATTTTAGTTGCTGTTGATTACGTTACTAAGTGGGTAGAAGCTATTCCAACTAGTAGTGTTGATCATAACACTTCTATTAAAATGCTTAAAGAAGTTATTTTCCCAAGATTCGGAGTCCCTAGATATTTAATGACTGATGGTGGTTCACATTTTATTCATGGTGCTTTCCGTAAAATGCTTGCTAAATATGATGTTAATCATAGAATTGCATCTCCTTATCACCCACAGTCTAGTGGTCAAGTAGAATTGAGTAATAGAGAACTCAAATTAATTTTGCAAAAGACTGTTAATAGGTCTAGAAAGAATTGGTCCGAGAAACTAGATGATGCATTATGGGCCTATAGAACTGCATATAAAAACCCTATGGGTATGTCTCCGTATAAAATGGTCTATGGAAAAGCATGTCACTTACCTCTCGAACTAGAACACAAGGCTTATTGGGCTATTAAAGAACTTAATTATGATTATAAACTTGCCGGTGAGAAGAGATTATTTGATATTAGCTCATTTGATGAATGGAGAACCCAAGCCTATGAAAATGCCAAGTTTTTTAAAGAAAAAGTTAAAAGATGGCATGACAAAAGAATACAAAAGTGTGAGTTTAATGTAGGTGATTATGTATTGCTATACAACTCTCATTTAAGATTTTTTGTAGGAAAACTTCTCTCTAAATGGGAAGGTCCTTACGTTATCGAGGAGGTCTATCGTTCCGGTGCCATAAAAATCAACAACTTCGAAGGCACAAATCAGAAGGTGGTGAACGGTCAAAGAATCAAACATTATATGTCAGGTAATCCCATAAATGTTGAAACCAATATTATCAAAACCGTAACCCCAGAGGAATACATAAGGGACACTTTCCAGAATGTTTCAGACTCCGAAAAGGAATAGGTATGTGGTACGGTAAGTAAACCGACTCCAAAATAGTTTTTTAAGGCAATATTTCTCCGTTTTGGAATATTTAGAAAAATAGAAAAATAAGTAGCAGTCTGAGAAGGACACGAGGGCTCCACGAGGGTGGAGGGCGCGCCCTACCCCCTGGGCGCACCCCCTACCTCGTGGGCACCTCGTGTGCTCTCCGGACTCCGTTTTTGTACACGACACATATTTTGGTCGGTAAAAATTCATTATATAACCTCCCGGGGGTTTTGACTCCTGTTTCATGCAAATATCTCTTGTTTGTGTTTCGAGTTGTTTCTGCTGCAGATTAGAGCAGGGTGTCTGTCGGTGTCAAAACCGGCGGATCTCGGGTAGGGGGTCCCGAACTGTGCGTCTAGGCCGGATGGTAACAGGAGGCAGGGGACATGATGTTTTACCCAGGTTCGGGCCCTCTTGATGGAGGTAAAACCCTATGTCCTGCTTGATTAACATTGATGATATGGGTAGTACAAGAGTAGATCTACCACGACATCAGAGAGGCTAAACCCTAGAAGCTACCCTATGGTATGATTGTATGTTATGGTTGTTGTCCTACGGACTAAAACCCTTCGGTTTATATAGACACCGGAGAGGGTTAGGGTTACACAAGGTCGGCTACAAAGGAGGAGATATCCATATACGTATTGCCTAGCTTGCCTTCCACACCAAGTAGAGTCCCATCCGGATACGAGACGAAGTCTTCAATCTTGTATCTTCATAGTCTAACAGTACGGCCAATGGAGATAGTCCGGCTGTCCGAAGACCCCCTAATCCAGGACTCCCTCAGTAGCCCCTGAACCAGGCTTCAATGACGATGAGTCCAGCGCACTGTATTGTCTTTGGCATTGCAAGGCGGGTTCCTTCTCCGAATACATCACAGAAGAATTTGAATATGAGGATAGTGTCCGACCCTGCAAAATAAGTTCCACATTCCATCGTAGAGAGATTAATATTTTCACAGATCTAATTTGCTGGCTTGTTTTGGCAGCATGACATTATGTCATGGCCCGATGATTATTCGAACCATTTCTTTTAACCAGCCCCGCACATAATGCGAGGCAGTTTTTCGATACGTCTTGTCAAAGCGGAGATCGTGTCCCCTTATTATGGGATTCTCATCAATACGAGTGTGGGTAACCCAACCGCGCCATCAATTGCGGAGCTTGAGGGATAAGCGAGTTTTACCAGGCAAGTGGGGACGCTTAGTTTCGTTCGCCCATATAAAGGGACAAGGATTCACCTTTCTGTCCACGCCTTCTTCCTCCTTTGCTCATCCATTTTCGCACACTTGAGCTCTAGCGCCCAAGTCCACTCTTCCCACCTCAACCTTCTCCAACCATGTCCGGAGCGGGAGGCAGGTGGATGGTCTCCTCCGTCACGGAGGGAGACATCAAAAAGCTGCGCGGAGCCGGATACTTAGCCGCGAACATCGCGCACAGGCTGCCCGCTGTGGGGCAGATCGTCCCTACCCCGAAACCTCACGAGAGGGTAGTTTTCCTTCACCACTTCCTCCGCGGACTAGGGTTTCCCCTCCATCCATTCGTCCGTGGTCTCATGTTCTACTACGGGCTGGACTTTCATGATCTGACCCCGAACTTCATCCTCAGCATTTCGGCGTTCATCGTCGTGTGTGAGGCTTTCCTCCGCATCCGGCCCCACTTTGGCCTGTGGTTAAAGACCTTCAATATCAAGTCGAAGGTAGTACGAGGCCAACAAGCAGAATGCGGCGGAGCCATGGTGGGCAAGATGCCCAATGTCATATGGCTCAAAGGCTCCTTCGTGGAGACAATAAAGGGATGGCATTCTGCGTGGTTCTACATCACCGAGCCGCGCGACGCCAAATGGGCGACAGCCCTTGAGTTTTGATCCGGATTCCCAACACGGCTCACTTCCTGGAAAGAGAAGGGCTTGTCGTGGGGTTCATCGCTGGAGCTAGATGGACTCCAGAAATGTATCCGGAGTATGACGAGCAAGAAGCTCAAGCTTGTCAACACAGTCCAAGTTATGGTTATCCGCCGGATCCTCCTGTGTCAACAACGGGATTTTACCTTGTGGGAGTTCGACCCGGCCCAGCACTAGACTTTGAGCGAGCTCTTCGATACGACGCACAAGGACGTCTAGAAGGTGCTGTTCAAGGGCACCGAGGTCCCCCCTTCTCTCGTCGAGGACCGCGGACTAAGCACAAAGCGTCTAGCGCGTTCGGTGAGTTCAATACGTCCCGTAGGACTTTTATTTTCCCTAGCTTAATTATGCGCGGGGTCTAATCTCCATGCCTTTGATAGGACTGGGTGGAGATGTCGGGGCAGATTAACTGTCCAGCCCCTTTGCCCGAAGACACTGCGAGTGCTCTCCTGACGGAGATGCTGGCTCCAGCTCCTTACAAGGTGCTGGAGAAGACCAAGAAGACCAAGGGAGCCCGAAAGAGTTCCCGACGCCAGGTGTTATCAGACTCATCGTCCGATAACTCTGCGGCACACTCTTCCCCTGAAGTCGAGGAGGAAGAAGAAGATGCTCCCCCTCCAGGCGGGGGAGACAAGAAAAGGAAGGCCGACCCAACTGGGGAGGCCGAAGGGTCCAAGAAGGGGAGGACTCTCCCTCTGGACAGTTCCACCGCCGCCGACGAGGGCGAGGACGAGTGGTTGCCCCGGGCCAAGCCCCCGAGGAGATGTAAGTATTCGGATACCAGAGTAACTCATAACATTCTTTTGTCGCACTGCTTTCCCTAACGCCGAACATGATTATGCAGGCCACCGCGAACCAGCATCGATGTATCATCGGACGGCTCCCTGGGCTCGTCGGACATGGATAGCGATCCAGTCCCGACTGCCACCTCCCCTCATCCTGCCGACGACGCTGAGGTGTTGTCTCAAGAGGCACCCGATCGAGGGGAGACAGTCCCGGAGGCGCCTCAAGGCGACCTTCCGGACTTTGGTAGCCGAGGGGATGGGGCCCCCGAGAGCTCCGAGTTCGGCCCTCAGCCAAACACCGCGCCGGACCCTCCAGCGGTTCCGGGCTCAGGCAGGCGGCCTCCTTCTAAGAGGGGCAAGACGCCTGTGCCGGTGACCTCTGTCCATCCAGAGGTGCTGGACAATCTGCTGGAAGCGCTTCGCAACGCTTCCATCAACGAGGAGCACCACACTATCATGAGTGCGGTGATCCAGAAGGTTCAGTCTGCCAAGAGCGGATTGACTGAAGCCTGTGCCAGCCTTCTAATAGGCTTCGAGGTAAGTGTTTTAAAATGTAGTAGAAATATTACCGCATAGACAGTAGCCCCTGATGCTTTGTTCGGTGTTCACAAAGAAAAGCCGAACAGAGGATCAAATAATATCGCAGGAGTCTAATATAAGTATGTCAATATGCGTATGCAGGCTTCGCTGCTGGCATCCGCCGCACTGACTGCGGAGGTCGCCATACTGAAGCAGGACCTCGAGGGGTCCAGGAAAGAGCTCGGCCTTGCCAAGAGGCAACTCGAGGAGAACAAGGGTAAGTAATACCCTGTCTATAGATATGTATATATATAAAGGAGGATGCGATTGCAAAATGACAGGATCATCGTATGTTTGCCAGGGGCCACGACCAAGGTGGCGACCCTGAAGCAAGTGCTAACCGAGGCCAAAGATAAAGTGGCCAAGGAGCACACCGAGCGAGTCTGAGCTTTCCGCGGCCCTCGAGAGTGTAAAAAGCGCCAAGGCCAAAGCCCAAAAGGCCCTCCAAGAGATCGACGCGATGAAGAAGATAGCGGCGGGTAAGGCTTTCTATATGCAAAGCAAGCATGTAAAAGTAAATTACCGATTACTTACCCGGATCCGGAGCTCGTCAGGAGAATTCGTAGATTTGCCCCGCAGTGTGTCCGATGCCACACAATTTTACCAGGCCGAGGACGGAAGCTCAACGGAGAAGCTGTTCTGGTCTCAGTATGCTGAGGCCGAACATCTGGTGCCAATGAGCGACCAGCTGAAGCAGATGGTCGAGCTACATAAGGCGGCCGATCAGGCCATGAAGAGCTTTATAGTCCGGTTGTGGCCTGGCGATGCCCTTCCGAACAGCTTCTTCGACCTAGTGAGGCGGCTCGTGGATGCCTGCCCGCGGCTGGAGGTCGTCAAGCGATCTGTCTACATTGAAGGTGCACGCCGGGCTTTCGCCCGTGTGAAATTGCAGTGGGTCAAGCTAGACGCCATGAAGCTGATCAAGGAGGGGCCGCCGGAGGGCAAGGAGCACCGCCACCCCAAGATGTACTACGAGGGTGTTCTGCCGGGTGCCCGTCTTATCGCGGATGAGTGTTCAAAAGATGTAATATTTGAATGGGACTTGCTCATTTTATCCTGTATTTATGAAAACTTGTTCATATGCGCTATGCAACGCTTGTTTGAATTTAAAATATTACCTTCTATTTGGCTGTTTATCCAATCTGAGAGATGGCTAGTCCTCGGCTTCTGCCCTCATGCCACGAGTGCTGGGGTGTTCGGGATAAACCTGAGCACTCTTGTTCCCATATTTGGGTCCTTCGAGGGAGGTGCTCAGCATAACGAACAAGGCAACCGGACTAATAATGCTTTATCACTCTCACTTAGCCATAGAATTCTATAATTTTAAATTTCGGCGAAGCCCCTGGTATTCGGAAGGCCGAATTCGGGGCGCGATACACGCCTGTAAGCCGGACAGGGCCGGTCCCACGCCCTAAGCGGCATAAGTCTTTAGGGACTCAAAAAACCTCGCCGAACAGCGACCAGTCTCTCGCCTTATCATGACAGTCAGTTTTAGCTTTCTCTACTAAGGTGTTAAGCCCGGTAGAACCAGGGCACAATTGCAGTAGTTCTCCTAGTGCTACCTTAGCCGATAGAGCGGAACGTAAGGTACCAAAACATAGGAGCCGGGCAAACCCAACATTTGACCAAAGGCATGATTCGGTGCTGATGCATATAATGCTATAAGTTCGGGGTGCCGCACTTGTGAAAGTGTTCGGACTTTTCACACCGTATTGTGGGGTACGTAAGCCCCTGGTGTATTGGCCGTACCAGAGTGTATGGTTGCAAGGCATCATTAATGAACACACACACACACACATATATATATATAACAAGAATGCAATAATAGTCGTAATGTGATGCATTGTTTATTAAAAAATTGCGTTAAAGCAGAGTGATACAGATAGTGCGATAAGCAAAGAGTAGGACTAAGTCCCTTCCAAGGGCAAGCTGAGGAATGATATTAAATTGAATATGTCACTCGTTACTGTAATCAACCTGGGAATTCCGTGATATAACGTAGCTGTCTGCCTCCTTGGTTGCTACATCATGTGTTTGGCAATAGTGCTGCCGGACAGTGTTTCCAGAGATTAAGGTCCTGAAAGAAAAAGAAAAAGAACCAAACGGGAAGCCCCTAGTGCGGTTTAGGCCGCGTCTTGGGGCGTGCCGTAGTTGTGCCCCCCTCCCCACCTGTGCCCATGGTATTTTTAATGCATAATTATGTACGCGCGGCATGAGTTTCACCGCTGGGCTGGGATTGGGGTGGCCGCCGTATTGCTACGCGAGCTCAGATCGCGCCAGGCGGTCTATTTGCCGATTGCCCCGAGCGCGCTTGAAGGTGTCCGGGCTGTGAAGCGCCGAACTGGTTGATTGCCTTGAGAGGCTGCTTTGCGCTTCTGCTGCGAGGGCCGCGGTGTGCTCCTTTGTTCGGAGAGAGTGCTCTATGTTTCCATTGATTGTAATA
Source organism: Triticum aestivum (assembly GCF_018294505.1). Classification (NCBI taxonomy): domain Eukaryota; kingdom Viridiplantae; phylum Streptophyta; class Magnoliopsida; order Poales; family Poaceae; genus Triticum; species Triticum aestivum. Next base: position 543,676,490 of record NC_057803.1, on the reverse strand, counting down.
ACTCCGCGAGGTCCTGGCATCTTGAGCTTGAGGTATGCATAATGCGGTACCGCATTGAATCTAGAAAATGCGGTTCGCCCGAGCAGCGCGTGATAACCACTATGGAACGGGACTATATCGAAGATTAACTCTTCGCTTCGGAAGTTATCCGGGGATCCAAAGACCACTTACAGTGTAATTGAGCCTGTGCAATGGGCCTCTACACCTGGAATGACTCCCTTAAAGGTCGTTTTTGTGGGTTTGATCCTTGAGGGGTCTATACCCATTTTGCGCACTGTGTCCTGATAAAGCAGGTTCAGGCTGCCGCCACCCATAAGGACTCGAGTGAGGTGAAATCCGTCAATGATTGGGTTTAGGACCAGTGCGGCGAATCCGCCATGACGGATACTAGTGGGGTGGTCCCTGCGATCGAAGGTGATCGGGCAGGAGGACCAAGGGTTGAACTTTGGGACGACTGGCTCCAACGCATATACGTCCCTGAGCGCACGCTTCCGCTCCCTCTTGGGGATGTGGGTCATGTATATCATGTTCATCGTCTGCACTTGCGGGGGAAACCTCTTCTGTCCTCCAGTGTGCGGCTGCCGGGGCTCCTCCTCGTCATCGCTATGCGGCCCCTTGTCCTTGTTTTCAGCAATTAACTTGCCGGCCTGCTTGAATACCCAACAATCCCTATTGGTGTGATTGGCTGGCTTGTCTGGGGCGCCGTGTATTTGACACGAGCGATCGAGTATACGGTCCAAGATGGACGGACCTGGCGTACTTTGTTTGAATGCCTTTTTCCGCTGACCGGGTTTAGAGCCTTTGAATCTGGCGTTGACTGCCGTATCCTCAGTATTTTTTCTGTTAATGCGGCGCTTATGCTTGTTGCAACGTGACCTGCTATTGCCGTCCTTGGTATCTGAGGTACCATGGTTCTTTGATATGTTATTACTGTGAGCCAGCCAGCTGTCTTCTCCTGCACAAAAGCGGGTCATGAGCATCGTGAGAGCTGCCATAGATTTCGGCTTTTCCTGACCAAGGTGCCGGGCTAGCCACTCGTCTCGGATGTTGTGTTTGAAAGCCGCTAAGGCCTCCGCATCCGGACAGTCGACGATTTGATTTTTCTTTGTAAGGAACCGAGTCTAGAATTGCCTGGCCGACTCTTCTGGCTGCTGAATTATGTGGCTCAAATCATCGGTGTCTGGTGGTCGCACATAAGTGCCCCGAAAGTTGTCGAGGAATGCGGCTTCCAGATCTTCCCAACAGCTAATGGAGTCCGCTGGCAAGCTTTTAAGTCAATGCCGCGCTGGTCCTTTGAGCTTTAGTGGGAGGTATTTGATGGCGTGTAAGTCATCGCCGCGGGCCATGTGGATGTGGAGCAGGAAGTCCTCAATCCATACTGCGGGATCTGTTGTGCCGTCATATGATTCAATATTTACAGGTTTGAAACCTTCTGGGAATTGATGTTCCATTACTTCGTCTGTGAAGCATAAGGGGTGTGCGGCGCCTCTGTATTGGCCTATATCTCGATGCAGCTCGAATGGGTCTTGCCCGCTATGTTCGGCCCGGCCGGATTTGCTTTTATTGTATCCGGCGTGACATTTGTCGTCTCGCAGAGTGGTGCGCCCTCGTGATCCATAGATCAATCTTGAATGCTTTGCCTTGTCCTCCAATATGTCTTTGCAGGTCTGGCGTATCTCCCCATGCCTTTTTATTTGAATGGCGTTGGGGTGGAGGCTGAGCTTTTGGCTGGAATGCCTCTCTATCGCGGCCGCGAGGTGGCCGGTCAGCCGTATCATACGCTTCTTCCTCCAGTCAGGGTAGTAACCTGCGCCTTGGGTAACTCTTGGAGGGGCGCTCGAGTTTATATTCCTCGGCCGCGAGGACTTCAGTCCATTTGTCAGCTAGCAGATCTTGATCAGCTTGAAGCTGCTGCTGCTTTTTCTTCAGGCTATTTGCCGTGGCCATAAGCCGACGCTTGAAGTGCTCTTGTTCGACGGGATCCTCTGGGACGGCGAACTCATCGTCACCGAGGCTTGCCTCGTCTTCGGAGGGGGGGGTGTAATTGTCATCCTCCTCCTCTCCGTCTGCCGCTCTCTCAGGAGAGCTGGCTCCTCCATCCTCCTGCTTTAAATCTTGCTGGAGGGGTTTGTTGTTTTCTTCAGCACTATCCGGAGTGTTATTATCTCCTGTGCCGGTATCACCACTTTTGCTTTGGCGGGACTTAGAGCGGCGCCGCTGATGTCGGCGTTTGGGTTGCTTCTTGGAGGGGTCATCCTCCGCTATCCCGTCGCCATTGCCTTCTTTGGGTGTATCCACCATGTATATGTCATATGACGAGGTGGCTTTCCAGTGCCCTATATGTGCTGGTTCATGTTCGTCTCCTACATTGTCGTCCATACCGTCGATGTCTTCGGAGTCGAAGTCGAGCATGTTGGTTAGATCATCGACAGTGGCTACGAAGTGGGTGGTGGGTGGGCGTAGAATTTCTTCATCATCCGCATCCCAATCCTGTTGGCCATAATCCGGCCAGGGCTCTCCTGACAAAGAGAGAGACCTTAGTGAATTCAGAATGTCGCCGAAGGGCGAGTGCTGAAAGATATTCGCGGCGGTGAATTCCATGATCGGCGCCCAATCAGATTCGATTGGAAGGGGCGTGGATGGTTCAGAGTCAGAAAAAGAGTCCGGCACCTTGGAGTCACGGGCTGCATAGAGGATTATGCTGGTGTTCAGCTCGATCACCGTTGAGACTGCAGCCCCTGAGGCGGTGTCTAACCACCCGTCCTTGATTGGCGCAGTTGGCTCCGAGCTAAGGGTTGGAGCTGATGCTGGCGCAGCCTCTGGGGTACTGTTCGGCGGCAGAGCTAGGTCATACCCATCGCGACAGTGCGGCGCGCCCGGCTGTGGCTCGAATCCGTCGAAGATCAAGTCTCCGCGGACGTCGGCCGTGTAGTTCAAGCTTCCAAATCTGACCTGACGGCCAGGGGCATAACTTTCAATCTGCTCCAGAAGGCCAAGCGAATTAGCCCCCAGTGCAAAGCCGCCGAATACGAAGATCTGTCCAGGGAGAAAAGTCTCACCCTGGACCGCATCGCCATCGATGATAGTAGGAGCCATCAAGCCTAACGGCGACGACACAGAGGAACTCTCAATGAAAGCACCAATGTCGGTGTGAAAACCGGCGGATCTCGGGTAGGGGGTCCCGAACTGTGCGTCTAGGCCGAATGGTAACAGGAGGCAGGGGACACGATGTTTTACCCAGGTTCGGGCCCTCTTGATGGAGGTAAAACCCTATGTCATGCTTGATTAACATTGATGATATGGGTAGTACAAGAGTAGATCTACCACGAGATCAGAGAGGCTAAATCCTAGAAGCTAGCCTATGGTATGATTGTATGTTATGGTTGTTGTCCTACGGACGAAAACCCTTCGGTTTATATAGACACCGGAGAGGGTTAGGGTTACACAAGGTCGGTTACAAAGGAGGAGATATCCATATACGTATTGCCTAGATTGCCTTCCACACCAAGTAGAGTCCCATCCGGACACGAGACGAAGTCTTCAACCTTGTATCTTCATAGTCTAACAGTCCGGCCAATGGAGATAGTCCGGCTGTCCGGAGACCCCCTAATCCAGGACTCCCTCAGTGTCTTCGCAAGAGTCAGTCGGGGAGAGCCGGGTGTCTCATCCAGCACCGAGATCAATGACAAACAATCATGTTGACCCCTTTGGGCCAGCAACGGAGGAAGAGATGGAGGCTGATTTGAAGAGGATAGATGCCATGGAAGAGGATCAAGAAGTCACTTCCCGCCTCCAAGCTGGATTCACAATGGGAGAACTGCAGAGCTCAGCTATTCCAAACTCGATTATCCCTTCCAGTGTTAGATTTCTTTCTTATGAGAATATGAAAAAGAGTGTCACTGGTTCTCCCGCAGCTATGCAGCACCCTTGGGTGCAGGGAGCTTTGGCTGTTATAGGAAAACTCTGAAAGGAAATAATGGACCTCAAGCAGCAAGTCAACAAGCTTGAGGAGGAGAATCATATCTTGAGGGGCATCATCGCCAAGAATATCACATCACCACCCCCTAAAAGAGAGACATAATCACATGGGTATGGGCACTCCACTTGGCAACCGCCAAGCTTGGGGGAGTGCCCCAATATCATATCACCATCACTTTTATCTTTACCATTTTTCTTAGTTCGATCCTTTTGGTAATATCTTGATCTAGTAGAATAAAAGTTCTTAGTGTGATCTAGTTGTGAGTTTTGCTTTATTATCCTTCTATGTAATCGAGTCCGTGAGCTATATAATAAAGATTAGTGTTGAGTCAAGGGCTTGATTATTTTGCCATGATCCTAAGTGAATAAAAGAAAAGGGAAAGAAATAAAAAGAAACAAAGAGATCATGTGAGTCTTATGGAGAGTAATGAGCTCACATAGAAAGAGTATGATGAACAAAAGTTGTTGAGGGTTGACAAACACAGTTTTGGTCATCGTTGCAATTAATAGGAAGTAATAAAGAAAGAGAGGTCTTCACATATAAATATACTATATTGGACATATGTTATGATTGTGAGCACTCATTAAAATATGACATGCTAAAGAGTTGACATTGGACAAGAAAGACAATGTAATGGGTTATGTTTTCTTACATCTGAGATGAATTATATTGTCTTGGATCTTCCAACATGATGAGCTTGCTTTTCCCCCTCATGCTAGCCAAATTCATTGCACCAAGTAGAGATACTACTTGTGCTTCCAAATACCCTTAAACCAGTCTTGCCATAAGAGTCCACCATATCTACCTATGGATTGAATAAGATCCTTCAAGTAAGTTGTCATTGGTGCAAAGCAATAAAAATTCTCTTTAAATATGTATGATTGATTGGTGTGGAGGAAATAAGCTTTATACGATCGTGTGATATGGAAGTAATAAAAGCGACAGACTGCATAATAAAGGTCCATACCACAAGTGGGAATGTAAAGTGACGTTCTTTCGCATTAAGATCTTGTGCATCCAACCATAAAAGCGCATGGCAACCTCTGCTTCCCTCTGTGAAGGGCCTATCTTTTACTTTTATCTCCTACATTGCATAAGAGTCATGGTGATCTTCACCCTTCCTTTTTACATTTTATCCTTTGGCAAGCACAATATGTCGGAAAGATCCTGGTATATATGGCTAATTGGATGTGAGTTTTCATGAACTATTACTGTTGACATTACCCTTGAGGTAAAACGTTGGGGGCCAAAACTATAAGCCCCTATCTTTCTCTGTGTCCAATTAAAACTCCATACCCATAAGTATTGCGTGAGTGTCAGCAATTGTGAAAGACTATATGATAGTTGAGTATGTGGACTTGCTGAAAAGCTCTTATACATTGACTCTTTCCTATGTTATGATAAATTGCAATTGCTTCAATGACTGATATTGTAGTTTGTTAGTTTTCAATGAAGTTTACGATTCATACTTGATATTGTGATTGAATTATTACTCTAGCATTAGAGATTATATGACAAGAATTATATAAGTTGATGTTCTAAGAATGATCATGATGCCCTCATGTCCGTATTTTATTTTTATCGACACCTCCATCTCTAAACATGTGGACATATTTTTCGATTCCGGCTTTTCGCTTGAGGACAAGCAAGGTCTAAGCTTGGGGGAGTTGATATGTCCATTTTGCATCATGTTTTTATATCAATATTTATTGCATTATGGGCTGTTATTACACATTATGTCACAATACTTATGCCTATTCTCTCTTATTTTACAATGTTTACATAAAGAGGGAGAATGCCGACAGCTGGGATTCTGGGCTGGAAAAGGAGAAAATATTAGAGACCTATTCTGCACAGCTCCAAAAGTCCTGAAACTTCACAGAAGATGTTTTCCGAATATATAAAAAATACTGAGAGCAAGAACTTCACCAGGGGGGCCACACCCTGCCCACGAGGGTGGGGGGCGCGCCCTACCCCCTAGGCGCGCCCCCTACCTCGTGGGCCCCCTAGTGGCCCTTCGGTGGCCATCTTCTGCTATATAGAGTCTTTCGATGGAAAAAATCATAAGCCATCTTCTCGGACGAAACTCCGCCGCCACGAGGTGGAACCTTGGCGGAACCAATCTAGGGCTCTGATGGAGTTGTTCTACCGGGGGAACCTCCCTCCCGGAGGGGAAATCATCACCATCGTCATCACCAACGCTCCTCTCATCGGGAGAGGGCAATCTCTATCAACATCTTCATCAGCACCATCTCATCTCAAAACCCTAGTTCATCTCTTGTATCCAGTTCTTGTCTCCAAGTCCAGGATTGGTGCTAGTAGGTTGCTAGTAGTGTTAATTATTCCTTGTAGTTGATGCTAGTTGGTTTAATTGGTGGAAGATCATATGTTCAGATCCTATATGCATATTAATACCCCTCTGATTATGAACATGTTTATGCTTTGTGAGTAGTTACTTTTGTTCCTGAGGACATGGGAGAAGTCTTGCTATTAGTAGTCATGTGAATTTGGTATTCGTTCGATATTTTCATGAGATGTATGTTGTCTCTCCTCTAGTAGTGTTATGTGAACATCGACTACATGACACTTCACCATTATTTGGGCCTAGAGGAAGGCATTGTGAAGTAATAAGTAGATGATGGGTTGCTAGAGTGACAGAAGATTAAACCCTAGTTTATGCGTTGCTTCGTAAGGGGCTGATTTGGATCCATATGTTTCACGCAATGGTTAGGTTTACCTAAATGCTTTTGTTGTAGTTGCGGATGCTTGCAATAGAGGTTAATTATAAATGGGATGCTTGTCCAAGTAAGGGCAGCACCCAAGCATCGGTCCACCCACATACCAAATTATCAAAGTACCGAACGCGTATCATATGAACATGATGAAACCTAGCTTGACGATATTCCCATGTGTCCTCGGGAGCACTTTACATCATATAAGAGTTTGTCCAGGCTTGTCCTTTGATACAAAAGGATTGGGACACCTTGCTGCACTTTATTTACTTTGGTTTCTTGTTGCTCGTTACAAATTATCCTATCACAAAACTATCTGTTACCACTTATTTCAGTACTTGCAGAGAATACCTTGCTGGAAACCGCTTATCATTTCCTTCTGCTCCTCGTTGGGTTCGACACTCTTACTTATCGAAAGGACTACGATAGATCCCCTATACTTGTGGTTCATCACCCTCAAAATGCTAAGGACAAAGGATTGGCTCAAGCTCAAAGCTCAGGACTCTACATTTTTTCATTTTAAGTGATCCAAGATCACACCGAGTCCATAGGAAAAGCCAATACTATCAAGAGGGGGTGAGGTGTTGCTTAATGAGTTTCTTGCTCAAAGTGCTTAGTGATATGCTCCAAAAACCCTCAACTACTTTCTCACATCCACATATGTCCCAAACCAAAAGTTAAACTCAGCCCCACCGAATCTGTCTATCCGACGCCACCGAGTTCAGTTGACATAGCCACTGCCAGAAACCCTAGTCTTTTCGGTCTTACCGATAGGGATCTCGGTCTCATCGAGATGGGATTGTAATCTCTCTGTTTCCCTTCGTAATGTTCTGGTCAAACCGAGATGAGTGATTGTTCCCACCGAGATTGCAATGCAAACTCTCTGTTTCCCTTTCGTAACGTTTCGGTACAATCAAGATGAGCGAATCGGTCCCACCGAGTTTGCCTGACAAACTTTCTTTTTGTCTATTACAAAAATCGGTCCCACCGAGTTTGTGTAATCGGTCTCACCGAGATTACGTTATGCCCTAACCCCAACGAAATCGGTCTCACCGAGTTGACATGTCGGTCCCACCGAAAATCCTAACAGTCACATTATGAACTAAATCGGTCTGGCCGAGTTTCATGATTCGGTCCCACTGAGTTTGGTAAATTATTTGTAATGGCTATATTTTGTATGGAGGATATATATACCCCGCCACCCACTCTTCATTCATGGAGAGAGCCATTAGAACATGCCTACACTTCCAACATACATTTTCTGGGAGAGAACCACCTACACTTGTGTTGAAGTCAAGATATTCCATTCCAACCACATAAATCTTGATCTCTAGCCTTCCCCAAGTTGCTTTCCACTCAAATCATCTTTCCACCAAATCCTATACTATGAGAGAGAGTTGAGTGTTGGGGAGACTATCATTTGAAGCACAAGAGCAAGGAGTTCATCATCAACACACCATTTGTTACCTCTTGGAGAGTGGTGTCTCCTAGATTGGTTAGGTGTCACTTGGGAGCCTCTGTCAAGATTGTGGAGTTGAACCAAGGAGTTTGTAAGGGCAAGGAGATCGCCTACTTCGTGAAGATATACCCTAGTGAGGCAAGTCCTTCGTGGGCGACGACCATGGTGGGATAGACAAGGTTGCTTCTTCATGGACCCTTCGTGGGTGGAGCCCTCCGTGGACTCGCGCCACCGTTACCCTTCGTGGGTTGAAGTCTCCATCAACGTGGATGTACGATAGGACCACCTATCGGAACCACGCCAAAAATGTCCGTGTCTACATTGCGTTTGCTCCCTCCAAACTCCTCCCTTTACCTTCATATGCATTTGTTTGACTTTCCGCTGCTATACTCTTAGAATTGCATGTGTAGGTTGATTGCTTGACTTGTGCTAAGTTGCTAAAATCTGCCAAGAATCAAAATTGGGAAAAGGCTAGATTTTTATTTGGTAAAGTAGTCTAATCACCCCCTCTAGACATACTTTCGATCCTACAAGTGGTATCAGAGCTTTGGTCTCCATTTGCTTTGATTTCTATAGCTTTTGGTGGTCATAGCCTTGGTTTCACAACCTAGGAGAGTATTGCGTCTAGCGAGGGAAATTACCACCGTAGAGGTCCTTACTTTGATGGTACTAATTTTGCTAGTTGGAAGCATAAGATGAAAATGCATATTCTTGGACATAACCCCGCCGTTTGGGCTATTGTGTGTATTGGCTTGCAAGGTGAATTCTTTGATGGGAGAGAACCAAACCGTGAAGCTACCGCGGAAGAGTTGAAGATGCTGCAATACAATGCTCAAGCTTGTGATATTCTCTTCAATGGATTGTGCCCCAAAGAATTCAACAAAATCAACCGTCTTGAGAATGCAAAGGAAAATTGGGATACTTTGACTAATATGCACGAAGGTACCGACTCCGTCAAGGAATCCAATTTGGATGTGCTTCAAAGTCAACTTGACAAGTTCAAAATGAAGGATGGTGAAGGTGTCGCTGAAATGTACTCTAGGCTTGCTCTCATTACAAATGAGATTACCGGCTTAGGAAGTGAAGAGATGACCGATAGATTCATCATCAAGAAGATCCTAAGAGCCTTGGATGGAAAATATGATACCGTGTGCACATTGATCCAAATGATGCCCAACTACAAAGATCTCAAGCCAACGGAAGTCATTGGAAGAATTGTTGCTCATGAGATGTCACTCAAGGATAAGGAAGAGCTCCACAACAAGTCAAGTGGTGCCTACAAAGCCTCATGTGATGCCCCCACATCATCAAATGAGAATCAAACCTTCAATGAAGAATTGAGCCTAATGGTGAAGAACTTCAACAAGTTCTACAAGAGTAGAAGCAAGGAAAGAAGTTCCAAGTCAAGGTCCTACAATGACAAAATATCTTCTAGTCGTGAGCGTAACTGCTACAATTGTGGAAGACCCGGAAACTATTCAAATGAGTGTATGACTCCTTACAAAAGAAGAGAAGATTCTCCCAAAATAAGAAGTAGGAGAGAAGAATCACCGCCAAGAGAGAGAAGGAGTAGAGATGATCGTTATGAACAAATACCCTCTCGGAGAAGCAAGGATTCGGAGAGGAAGGACAAATCATCAAAGAACTACACAAAAATAAGACATCAAGCTCATGTTGGTGAATGGGTATCCGGCTCCGACTCCGACAATCACTCTGAAAGAAGCTATCACTCCGACTCTGAATATACTCAAGATGAAGGTGTTGCCGGTCTAGCACTTGTGTCAACCGACTCCTACGACATATTTGACTCACCAAATGAAGGAATTGGCAGATGCTTCATGGCTAAAGGTCCAAAGGTAACACACCCCGGGTATGTTGATTTCAATAGTGATGAAGACAATTTGCTAGGAGATGATGATTTACTTGTTGACAACTCTAGTTATGAAAACTATGATGAACTTGCTATTCATCATAATAATCAAGATAAAACGAATGACGATGATAAGAATAAGATTGAGCGTCTAACTAAAGAACTAAACACTCTTAAGTTAGCTCATGAAACTACCTTGGAAGATCATTGAGAACTTTTAAAGACTCATGAGAAGCTACACTTTGAAAAACTCAACCTTGAGCAAGAGCATGAGTTCTTAAAAGCAATCAATGATGATCTTCGCAAGAAAAGTTCTTCTTACATTGCCAAGCGTTTAGTCTTGTCTACTTACATGCCACAAGTTAAAACTAGCAACAAGAGTAAGAAAGATTCTTCTTCTAGTAGTAACAACAATCATGCTAAATCCAATATTATTGCTTCTAGTAGTTCTCTTGATTCCACTAATGATTCTCTTAGCCAAGTTACACTTGAGCAAGAAAATATCTTATTGAAGGTAATTATAGAGAAAGGTGTTTACAAGAGCCTTGCCGGGAGTAAGCAATTCGAGGAAATTGTACGCAAGCAAGGAAGACACCGGAAGAATCAAGGTGTAGGTTTTGAACGAAAGTTCAATGCCAATGGAGTTGAGTGGGAAGACGATCAATACCCCAAGATGAAGTTTGTTCCTCAACAAGAGAAGTATGATCCTACTTCTTTCCAAGGAACACAAGCTCAAGATGATCTTCCACCACAAGACCACAAGCTAAAAGGCAAGGACATGCTTCAAGAGGAGATTGATGCATTTGAAGAAGCACCTAAGGCCTTGGTCAAGTGGGTTCCCTAGACTACATCAAGTTCTACTTCATCAAGTACGACTACAACTCCAAGGATTCCCATCAAGATGGTGTGGACCCCAAAGAAGAAGAACTAGAGAGTTCTTGAGGGTGACTCCGCCAACATACTTCACTCATATCATTTTGGCGAGGACAAGTGCAGACAACTTCCATATCTTGCACTATTTCAAGGAGTCACAAACCCTCTTGTTGGTAAGAAAGGGACAAGGTAACCTAATGCTTTCATGGACATCATCCTATGTGAACATCACTCTATGTCTATGGATATCCTTGTTTGTTCCCTGTGGGACTAACCCGTGTAGCTATTGAAAGTGCAACTCACTCCAAAGGATTGCTCCAAAAGATCTACATCAACATTGAGCATCTACATCGTCAACACCTACATGAAGTCATCATCAACAAAACCCAAGGTTAGTTCATCCCTCTTAGGGGGGATATCACATCTAGGGGGAGCTTTACCCCAATCAATTGAGCTAAAGCAACTCTAATGGTGTGAACACAACAATGCTTTATGTAAAAGTGGCAACCCCACTTGTGCTTAAACGATGATTATGACCTACAATCAAATGTTCTCATTTGAGTCCTAAGTCAATATACTCATATATAGATGACCTAGTCATCACCAAATTGCTTGATAGATGCTAGAGTGAGTGTGCATGCTTTGTCACATATTTCATTTTCCATCTTATTGTGTGAGCATGTTGGATGCATATTTTACTCATTCGAGGACATTCATTTGTTGCTTTGATTGTTTGGCTTTTTCTCTTTTGCCAAATGGATGGACAAGAATGCCTAAGAACTCCCTCTAGCTATCTATGATTTCCTTGTCTCAAACTCTATTCATGCTACATCACAAAGTTTGATCAAGTCAGATTCGAACCACTCTGTGTGAGGAGCACTCAGAGTCCCCGATTCGTCATAGACTTAAACTTCCAAAACCTCTTTGTGCATTTCGGTATGACCGAGTCATCCATTTCGGTCACACCGAGATCACTAAGTTGATCTAGGTTTTCAATCTCGGTGCAACCGATTAGAACGTTTCGGTCACACCGAGTTGCAGTAACCGATTGCAGTTCTGCATCTCGGTGCCACCGAGTTGTTACACTCGGTCACACCGACAAGGTCAGGTTATATATACTGACGGGTCAAATTTTGGAAAAATTTCTGAAACCCTTCACCCGCGCGTAACCTGCTCTGCCTCTTCGGGTCTCCGGATTGTCCTCTCGCCGCCAACGACCTCCCGCCGCTGGTCTCCGCCGCCGTCAACGGCAATCTGCTCCGCCGTTGCCGCCGTAGTGAACACTCGCCGCTCTAGGGTAAGTGTTCGACCCCTTGTGCTGTCTTTTTCACTCCGATTCCTAGCACAAGGACAATGCCATGTTTCTTTCCACGATTGAGTTTGATCCATCCAGCTAAAACTCCCTTAGGTCTAGATTGATTCGAAAATTTTAGGGTTAGCTCTCCACATAACTCATCTCGGACCGACCGAACTGTAGAGATCAGTCTCACCGATTCGGCCTTGGCCATTGTACATGCGCTTTTCGGTCTGACCGAAACGTGCAAATCGGTGTGACCAAGTTGAAAATTATGTGAAACCCTAGCAATCTCGGTGCCACCGAACGATGAGTCGACCCTACCGAGTTCACTAGTTTAGGTTCCAAGTGTTGCTTTGGTATCACCGAGTTTGTCAATTCGGTAGTTCCGACATCACTTCTGTCGAGAACTAAAACTAAGATTTTTGACTCAATTATTTTGCAAAACCTCTGTACTTTGTGATGCTCATCTACTCTACCTCATCTACAACCTATTCACAGGGTCTGCTGACAGTTTGCCTGCAAGATGTCTGATCAAAGTGACAGCCAAAACAAATCTGAAGAACAGGTTCAGATGAGTGAGGGCACTAGTCCCTCCAGCTCTTCTAATGATGGAAGCAGGAGCACTCCAAGCAACTTACCTAAGGCAGCAACCAGATCCAGGAAGAAGAAAACCTCAGAATCTGAGGATGAGGATTATGTGGCCATTGAGGATGAGGCCACTTCAAGGAAAAAGGTGCTGAAAAAGGAGTATGGCACAGCTGCTACAGTTAAGCCAGGGATGCATAAGAAGGCACTAGCAAAGAGAGTTCCTATGTCTAAGGCCAGAGCATCCACCACTGAAACCTCCAAGTCAACTGAAGAGGTAGTTGGAGAAGGGAAGAAAAGGAAGGAAAGGGTCAAGAAGACCACTGCCAGAGTGCTTGGCAGATCATCCATAATGAGAGGTTCAGATGAAGAGGAAGAGGATGCTGCACCGGCTCCTAAGGCTCATAAGCTTATGGGAGATGCAATCAAGTCAGGGGCTGCTCCATCAAAGCCTAAGTCTGCTCCCAAAGCTCCAGCTCAGAAGTCTGCTCCAAAGAGAAGCACTAGAAACATTTTAGCTGCAGAAAAGAACAAGGCCCCAGTGCCTGAGACTGTTGATGAAGAAGATGATGAAGCCCAAGTGTTAAGGAAGCTCAAGCCCAAGATCCCTGACCACAATGACGCACATCCTGTTGCAGAAAACATGAAAATCAGGAAGGATTCGGGACTGAGATAATGGAGACAGTCTGATCCATATGCTGTCAGGAGGAGAACTGATGTGGATTACAGGTTTCACACTAAGGAACAAGAAGACTTCTATGAGACAATTCTGCTTGACAAGAAGCCCATAGTGTGTGACATGAGATGGGTTGACTGGGAGTACATCAAAGAGAATGAAGATCACTATCCAGGTGTATATGACAGCTTCAAAGCATGTGGAGTCGATACATTTGTTGCCCAGAAGCTCACCAAGTGGAATGATGAGCTGATCATGCAGTTTTACTCCACTGCCCACTTCTACCCAGATGGGAAGATCATTTGGATGTCTGAAGGTACAAGGTACCAATCTACCATTGAAGAATGGACTCAGTTGATCAATGCCCCGGAATAAAGTGACGATGACTTGGATCTTTATGCTAAAAAGAAGAAAGACCATAACTCTATGGCCAACATGTACAGAGAGATCCTAGATGATGCATTGGATACTCATAAGTTTGGATCTGTCCACTTCTTGTTGTTTGGTTTGCCTACCATCAACTGGATCCTAAGGCACACATTGCTACCCAAGTCAGGTGATCATAAGATGATCAGAGGACATGCTATCAATTTGCTCCATTTGTTTGATGTGCCTCAAAAGTTCAAAGTCATGAGTCTGATTGTGGAGACAGTTAAAAGGACAACAGCTGATCAAAAGAGAAGTTGTGGGTATGCCCCATAAATTCAGGAGCTCATCAACTCCAAGATGGGCACAGGCAAATATCTATTGGATAAGGAGCAGCTGCCCATCTACCCTGAATTTGAATACAACACTGTTGTCATGAATGAAAATGAACCATCATCAGCTCAAGCACATGAGAAGAGAGAGAGAAGGCAAGGGCAGAGAAAGCTCCAAAGATGCCAACTGTTGAAGAGGCATCTCATGTATTCTTGAAGACCAAGCAAGATCAGCTTGGATATCTAATCCAATCCACCTTGAGGATTGAGAAGGGCTTGGCCACCCTGACTCAAAACCAGGAGAGCTTGGAGAGGATCGTTGAGCAGAAATTCTATGATCTTGATGTCAAAATCACTGAGATTCAGTCAGCAGTTGAGCAGCTTCAGGAGGAAGCAGAGGAGAGGAGAGGAAAATCAACCACTGATGCTTTCAAGCGCGTGCCACGAGGTCCAAGGTCTGCTGCAGTGCCAGTCTTAGATACTAGAGCTTTAGTGTCAGCACCAGCAGCTACAGCTCCAGTGCCACCTCCAGCAGCCACTCCATCAACTCCATCTACATCAACAGAAGCTTTCGTCCTTGGAGTCATCTCTACACCTCCTACCAAAGATCAAGCCCGAGAGACGCATAGCACTATGCATTTTCAAACTTTTTGGTAACTTGTTGCCAAAGGGGGAGAAAAATGTATAGATCATAGGCTTCGAGAGAGTATGTTGCTTTTTATCTCTCTTGCTATTTTGGTTGAACTACTTTATTGTGTCCTTGTGTGAGATACTTTATGTCCTTGTGAGATACTTGTTTGATCATGTGTTTGATCATATGCTACCCTTAATGCTTGTTGGATGATATTATCTCTTATAACCCTATACGATCATTCACTTGCTTGGTGATGAGTGCATGTTTTTAACTTCTATTATTTTGAGCACTCCACCAAGATGTATGTGACATGGAAGAGTAACCCATGATCCTAATTGATTGTGCATTTGCATTCAAAAGCAAATTTTAAATAATGCACAAATTTAGGGGGAGCTCTTGCTTATCACATACTTCTCAAAGCGATGATGTTTTTCAATCTTATTATCTTTTGTCGAAGCTTTGATCTATATGTTGTCATCAATTACCAAACATGGGAGATTGAAAGTGCAACTATCCCTGGGTAGTCTTGGTAATTCCTAACAACATATAGCTCATTGAGCTAATGCTACTTCAAGATAAACATTTCAGGAAAGCTCAATGATTGGCATGGCATGGATGAGAAATGTGGACCCCTCAAAATGCTAAGGACAAAGGATTGGCTCAAGCTCAAAGCTCAAGACTCTACATTTTTTCATTTTAAGTGATCCAAAATCACATCGAGTCCATAGGAAAAGCCAATACTATCAAGAGGGGGTGAGGTGTTGCTTAATGAGTTTCTTGCTCAAAGTGCTTAGTGATATGCTCCAAAAACCCTCAACTACTTTCTCACATCCACATATGTCCCAAAGCAAAAGTCAAACTCGGCCCCACCAAATCTGTCTATCCGGCGCCACCAAGTTCAGTTGACATAGCCACTGCCAGAAACCCCAGTCTTTTCGGTCTTACCGATAGGGATCTCGGTCTCACCGAGATGGGATTGTAATCTCTCTGTTTCCCTTCATAAAGTTTTGGTCAAACCGAGATGAGCGATCGGTCCCACCGAGATTGCAATGCAAACTCTCTGTTTCCCTTTCATAATGTTTTGGTACAACCGAGATGAGTGAATTGATCCTACCGAGTTTTCCTGACCAACTCTCTGTTTGTCTATTACCAAAATCGGTCCCACCAAGTTTGTGTAATCGGTCTCACCACGATTACCTTATGCCCTAACCCTAACGAAATCGGTCTCACCGAGTTGACATGTCGGTCCCACCGAAAATCCTAGCGGTCACATTATGAACTAAATCGGTCTGACCGAGTTTCACGATTCGGTCCCACCGAGTTTAGTAAATTGTGTGTAATGGCTAGATTTTGTGTGGAGGCTATATATACCCCCTCCACCCACTCTTCATTCGTGGAGAGAGCCATCAGAACATGCCTACACTTCCAACATACATTTTCCGAGAGAGAACCACCTACACTTGTGTTGAGGTCAAGATATTCCATTCCAACCACATAAATCTTGATCTCTAGCCTTCCCCAAGTTGCTTTCCACTCAAATCATCTTCCCACCAAATCATATCCTATGAGAGAGAGTTGAGTGTTGGGGAGACTATCATTTGAAGCACAAGAGCAAGGAGTTCATCATCAACACACCATTTGTTACCTCTTGGAGAGTGGTGTCTCCTAGATTGGTTAGGTGTCACTTGGGAGCCTCCGTCAAGATTGTGGAGTTGAACCAAGGAGTTTGTAAGGGCAAGGAGATCGCCTACTTCGTGAAAATCTACCCTAGTGAGGCAAGTCCTTCGTGGGCGATGGCCATGGTGGGATAGACAAGGTTGCTTCTTAGTGGACCCTTCGTGGGTGGAGCCCTCCATGGACTCGCGCAACCTTTACCCTTCATGGGTTGAAGTCTCCATCAACGTGGGTGTACGATAGCACCACCTATCGGAACCACGCCAAAAATCTCCGTGTCTACATTGCGTTTGCTCCCTCCAAACTCCTCCCTTTACCTTAATATGCAATTGTTTTACTTTCCGCTGCTATACTCTTAGAATTGCATGTGTAGGTTGATTGCTTGACTTGTGCTAAGTTGCTAAAATCTGCCAAGAATTAAAATTGGGAAAAGGCTAGATTTTTATTTGGTCAAGTAGTCTAATCACCCCCCTCTAGACATACTTTTGATCCTACAGGTAGTACTGCTCCTAGGAGCGGTAGTACCGCAGGCCCTTGCGGTAGTACCGGGCCCAGGCGCGGTAGTACCGCAAGCACCGACAGTAGTACCATTCCTTTCGAGCTGTAGTACCGTGGCCCCAGGCCAGGCGCTACTGCGGCTGCAGTAGTAGGAGCGGATGTAATTTTTTACATCCGCGCCCTTCGCGGTAGTACCGTGCCCGGTGCGCGATAGTACCGTGCGTAGTGGTCTGGCTCAGCAGCCTGCGCGGCAGTAGGAGCGGATGTAATTTTTTACATCCGCACCCCATGCGGTAGTACCGCCCCTGGCACACGGTACTACCGTGTCAGATTTTTGCATGGAATCCAACTCAATGGAAGTTGCCACATATGTATTTTTGTATGTCTGTGCCTTCTCAAAATCTGGAACATCCCTGCCTTGTGGTAGTACCGCAAGGGGGAGCGGTAGTACTGTGCCAGCGGTTCTACCAC
The DNA here is from genome assembly GCF_018294505.1 of Triticum aestivum. Lineage (NCBI taxonomy): Eukaryota > Viridiplantae > Streptophyta > Magnoliopsida > Poales > Poaceae > Triticum > Triticum aestivum. Next base: position 543,659,044 of record NC_057803.1, on the reverse strand, counting down.
CCTCTACTTCAGTGCATTTGGGTTGTCCTAGTTTGTGTTGCTCAGGCGGTAGTACCGCGGGGCCCTGTGGAAGTACCGCATGCCCCTGCGTAGTACCGCGGCCCTGGCGCTGTAGTACCATGCTATGCAGGTTGGGTTGGTGGATAATAGTTGGATTTGTTCTTGCACTATATAAGGGGTGTCTTCTTCTCCGAGTTGACTATCTCTTCCATCCCCAAGCTCCATTAGTGCTCCAAGATCCTTTTTCGCCCGATCTCTCTCCCTAGCCAATCAAACTTGTTGATTCTCTAGGGATTGGTTGAGAAGGCCTAGATCTACACTTCCACCAAGAGAAATTTGATTCCCCCACTCATCCCTTGCGGATCTTGTTACTCTTGGGTGTTTGAGCACCCTAGACGGTTGAGGTCACCGCGAAGCCATATTCCATTGTGGTGAAGCCTTGTGGTATCGTTGGGAGCCTCCAATTAAGTTGTGGAGATAGCCCCAACCTTGTTTGTAAAGGTCCGGTCGCCGCCTCCAAGGGCACCAATAGTGGAATCACGGCATCTCACATTATGTGAGGGCGTGAGGAGAATACGGTGGCCCTAGTGGCTTCTTGGGGAGCATTGTGCCTCCACACCACTCCAACAGAGACGTACTTCCCCTCAAAAGGAAGGAACTTCAGTAACACATCCTCGTCTTCACCGGCTCCACTCTCTGTTATCTCATGCCTTTACTTGTGCAAGCTTGTTATTGATATATCCCTTGCTTGCTTGTGTACTTGTTCTTGTTGCATCATATATGTTGCTCACCTAGTTGCATATCTAGACAACCTACTTTGATGCAAAGTTTAATTTGGTAAAGAAAAGTTAAAAATTGTTAGTTGCCTATTCACCCCCCTCTAGTCAACTATATCGATCCATTCAATTGGTATCAAAGCCTCGTCTCTTTATTAAGGACTTTGCCGTCCGAAGAGTATGGTTGACACCGTAGACGGTGCGGAGGAACACTCCAGTGTGAATACAATCTCGTCTACGGCCGATGGGTCTTGTGAGGAATTCAATGTGGCTTTAGACACATTGAAAACCTCCATGACGACCGAGGTTGAAAGCATGTTTAATAAATTCTTAGAAGGGCTTAAACTATCTACCGCACCGGTGAAAGTGGGTGATCCCACTAACAAGGTGACGGATGCTAACTCCAACAAGGGGGAAGCTACTAGTGAAAAGGCTCCTTCTTCTAGTGGTAAAGTTGGCAACGACATCTTTGCCCATGTGGAACCTCCACTCACTTATGGTGGACCGATTCCTTCCACTCATTAGAATCATGCCAGTCCTCCCCCTAAGATTGTGAAAAATGAGGACTTTGATTCTTGGGTTTATCGCTTTAAGCGTGTTAATACTAATCTTTGGAGAATCATTGAAGAAGGTTTCTATCCGCATGACCGAAGCAACTTCACCCCTAGAGAAGCCACAGATAATCAATTCAATGAGAAAGCTCTCTTCATCATCCAAGATGCAATTCCACCCGAAGATCTTGCTCATCTCCGACCCTTCACCATGGCCAAGGATGCATGGCGTCATGTTGTGTCTCTCTATCGGGGAAGCGCAAGCATTCAACGCTCCAACTATGAAGTGGTGCAAGATGAAGCCGATGAGTTTGCAATGAAGGAAGATGAAGAACCTCGTGAGATTTATTGGAGATTAACTACTCTCGCGGTCTCACTCCAAGATCATGGGAGCAAGGATACGGATGACAATTGGATCAAGCGCAAATTCCTCAAGGCCATGATGCCTTACCACAAGGCCATGTCCTCCGTCATTCGTCAAAGGCCGGACTTCCACACATTGTCCTCAAGTGAAGTGTTGGATGAGTTTGTGGCTATGAGCATCTTGGACAAGACTGCCGACAATGCGGTGTTACGCTCTCAAAGAGCAAAGAAGCCCAACCTTGCCTTGAAGGCCAAGGTTAGTGTGGAGGAAGAGGAAGAAGAGGAAGAAGAGGAGAGCAATCCCGAAGATACAAAGTATGCCTATCATGAACACATGGCTCTTGCCTCAAGGCAATTTTGGAGCAAGAAGAACACAGGGCCCAACTTCAACAAGAACAACTCAAGTGGCGCGAAGATCAAGCAACGAGTGAGGACTTGCTACAATTGTGGCAATGTGAGCCACTTTGTGGCGGAATGTCCTTATGAGAAAAGGGAAGACAATGGTGGCAAGCTCATCCAAAAAGACAAGGCCAAGTCTTTCCCCAACAAGAGCCACCTTACCAAGAAGACTCCTCCCAAGGGGTTGGTGGCACAAGAAGAGTACAATGAGGATGATGATGATGATGATGACGATGATGATGATGATGAAGACGGTGAGTCGGTTGCCGTGGTCTCCATTGCCATTGCGACAACTCCACGGGTGTCTCTCTTTGACTCTCCCAATGAGAACTTCACCGCCAAGTGCCTCATGGCTAAAGCCACCAACAAGGTAACCCCCAACATTAAAACTACCATCATTAATAATCCTTCTTTGACGGATTGCATTGATGAACATGAGGGGTCCAATGTGGAGGAGAATGAATTTGAGTCTTTTATGAGTAAGCTCAAGGGTAAATCCAAGAAGCACTTTGTTGATCTCTTGGAACAACTTGGTGAAGCCAATGACATGATCGAGGCTCATGAAGATACCATCTCTAAGATGGAGGGGCATAGTCGTGACTATGCCGATGAGATTTCGGATCTTTCCAATGCTCTTAAGGAAGATCAAGGTCTTCGTTTGGCTCTTGAGGAGTCATACAATGATGACCATGCTAAATTAAAGAAAGATCTTGATCATGCTCTTGTCGTATCTCGTGTGCTAGACTCCGAGAAGGCCAAGCTTGGGGTTGATCTTGCTAGACTCAAAGAGGAGTTTGATCTACTTGACAAGGCTCAAAAGGTCTTGAAGGGTGCTCATGCTAGCCTCGAAGAGTCTCATGATCAACTCCAAGTAAAGCTAACCAAGGAGAAAGCCACCTTCCCTCATATGGTCTTAATTGATAATGCAAATGCTACTAACCCATGTTGTGAGCATGTGCATCTTGTTGAGGAGAATGCAAAGTTGAAGAAGCAACTTGAGAAAGGCCTTGTGTCATGCATACAAGGTGAGAAGAACCTCAATGACCTTTTGAGCAATCAAAAGGGGGTTGTGGCCAAGGAAGGAATTGGGTTCACACCCAAATCAAAGAACAAGAGGAATGATGACAAGGCCAAATGACCTCCCCTCTCAAGCAAACTTTTGTGAAGAAGGAAGATGGTGCTTCGAAGAAGAAGAAGAAGAAGAATGTGAAGGGTAGTGATGCTAAGAAGGGTAATGCTACCCCTCTCAACAAAGCCAGCGACTTTAACCCTTCTTATGTCTTATGCCGTGCTAGTGATGGACATGTTTATGCCAAATTTGTTGGTTCTTATTATGAGTACATTGAATGGTCTATTTGGGTTCCTAAGACCCTTGCTACTAACATCAAAGGACCCATTACAGAATGGGTACCTAAAACCAAGCATTGATTTCTTGTAGGTGTTTGCTTCCGGTGGGGGATCATGGTTGCTCGATAGTGGAGCCACTAATCATATGACCGGAAGCAAGGACTTGGTGGTGGACGTTCACAAGATTCCATCCATGCCCACCAATGTCGAGTGGGATGATGCCTCGTCCTCTAAGGTATTGGGACTTTGCAAGGTTGTCATTTCTCATGATCTCATGATCGAGAAGGTCATGCTTGTTGAGTCCCTTGCATACAATTTACTTTCCATTCGTCAACTTGCACTCATGGGATTTGCCACTTTCTTTGATGTTGATACCGTGGCCCTCTTGTGGAGCAAGACTCTTAAAGTAGCCTTTGTTGGGCATGTCGAAAACGGTCTCTATGTTATTAACTTTTCGGAGCGACTCACTAAGACCGCGACATGCCTAATGACTAAAGTTGACGTGGGCTGGCTTTGGCATCGCTGTTTAGCCCATGTCAATATGAGATCTTTGCAAAGTCTTCTCAAGGGGTACCATGTCCATGGACTAACAACTGTTAGTTTTGCTACAGATTGTGCTTGCAGTGCTTGTATCGAAGGAAAGCTACATGAAAAGTCTCACCCTCCCACGACTATCATTTACTCGAAGAGGCCTTTGGAGCTCCTTCACATGGATCTCTTTAGGCCTCCATCTTTCGATAGTCTTGGGGGTAGGAAGTATTGCTTGGTGATTGTGGATGATTATTCAAGATACACTTGGGTATATTTCTTCAAGAGGAAGAGTGAGACCCAACAAACCGTCATTGACTTTTCAAATGAAGCTCAACGTCAACACAATGCAAAGATCTTGACGATAATAAGTGACAACGGCACCGAGTTCAAGAACTACACCTTGGATGAGTTTCTTAGTGATGAGGGGATCAAGCATCAATATTCCGCACCTTACACCCCTCAACAAAATGGTGTAGCGAAGAGGAAGAACCGGACGTTGATGGATGCAGCAAGGACCATGATGGCGGAGTTCAAGCCTCCATCCAACTTTTGGGCCGAAGCCATCCATACCACGTGTCATGCATCCAATCGGCCCTACCTCCGCAAAGGCTTGAACAAGACTCCATATGAGATACTCACTGGTAACAAGACCAACCTCAAGTACTTCCGGGTGTTCGGGTGTAAGTGTTCCATTCTCAAGAAAGGTGTTCATTTGTCTAAATTTGAGGCTAGAGCTCATGAGGGCATATTTGTTGGTTATGCTAGAAACTCCCATGCTTACCGTGTCCTCAATAAGTCCACGGGGCTTATTGAGGAGACATGTAACATGGAGTTTGATGAGAATGACGGCTCCCAAGTGGAGCAAAGTGGCACTTGTGATGTAGGTGATGAAATTCCTCCCCAAGCCATAAGAAGAATGGGTGTTGGTTTTATCTAAGTATGGCAATGGGTCGGGTTTGGATCGGGTTGAACAATATCAAATCCATATCCATATCCATGAAGTCAGTCTTTGCCCGCCCATGGAAAAATCCATGGGTGAAAAATTGTGTCCATGTCCAAATCCGACGGATATCCATATCCACCGGATATCCATTGGGTCCTCTCGAGACATATAAATAAAAATTAACACAATATTAACACAAACTCTTCCATTCTTCACCTCGTGGAAGGCTAGGCTTCACTTATGGTAAGTCAACATCCAGTAACAACCTAAGATCATTTAGTATTTTTCTAACAGTTGAGAATGATGAGTCATTTAAGAAGGAGATAAAAATAAGGGAACGGGTGTTGGAGTATGTTACAAAGGGGATTGATTGTCAACTTATAAAAGTTATGATGGGGATTGTGTGATTTCTTATGCATGTTTTAGATAAAAAAGTGTAAAATTATCTTGGGACATGTGAACGTGGGGCAGGGATGGTAGATTTTTTCCCATTAAGTCATACTATCGGGTCGGGTTTGGGTATATCTATGGGTACAAGATTATATCCATGCCCTACCCACGAACAATCTGGTCGGGTTTGGGCGCCGCCCATGGACACAAAAGCATATCCAAACCCTTTCATTTGGGTCGGATATCCATGGATATCCATGTCCATGGATAAAATTGCCATCCTTAGTTTTATCCTACCCATTGAGGATCCCCTTGTGGCCGAAGGAGAAGGACAATGTTCCACTCACGTGGAGCCAACACCAACTCAAGGCCCACACGCTTCCGAAGAACAAAGTGAAGGCCCTCAACCTCATGAACAAGACCAAGGGCAAGATCAACCTCAAGATGGTGTTGAATCACCAAGTGATGCCCAAGGTCAAGTTCTATCATCCAAGCAAGTTCAAGATCAAGAGCAAGCTCAATATCAAGAACGAGCTCAAGATGATGCTCAAGATGATCAAGTGACCGCTCCTCAACTCTCTCCAAAGGAGGAATTAGAGCGTCGTGCCGCCAAGATCGCATCCAAGCTCTCCACCAAAGATCATCTCATGACAAATGTGTTTGGAAGCTTAAGAAAGGGGGTAAGCACTCGTAGACAATTAGCAAACTATTGTGAACATCACGCGTTTGTCTATTGTGTTGAACCCCAAAAGGTCTATGAGGAGCTCGAGGATCCGAATTGGCTTAATGTCATGCACGAAGAACTCAACAACTTCGAGCACAACAAGGTGTGGAGATTGGTGCCAAGGCCAACGGGGAACCATAATGTCATTGGAACCAAGTGGATATTCAAGAACAAGCAAGATGCTCATGGGATTATCATTCGCAACAAGGCTCGTTTGGTAGCTCAAGGGTACTTCCAAGTTGAGGGGTGAAACCTTTGCTCCCATTGCTCGCCTTGAATCCATCCGCATGTTGATTGCTTATGCTTCTAATCATAACTTTATGCTACAACAAATGGATGTGAAAAGTGCTTTTCTTAATGGTCCTATTAATGAGTTGGTATATGTCAAGCAACCCCCCGGGTTCGAGGATCCCTATTTTCCCAATCATGTGTATCAACTCGATAAGGCACTCTATGGCCTTAAGCAAGCCCCACGTGCGTGGTATGACCACCTTACCGAGTTGTTGCAAGATCGTGGTTTTGAAATTGGGAAAATCGACCCACTCTTTTTACTAAGAAGGTCAAAGGGGAGTTGTTTGTGTGACAACTATATGTTGATGATATTATCTTTGGTTCCCCTAACAAAGCTTTCAATGAGGAATTTGCCACACTCATGACCTCCAAGTTCAAGATGTCCATGGGAGAGTTGAAGTTCTTTCTCGGGTTCGAAGTCAAGCAACAAAGAGAAGGAACCTTCATCAACCAAGCCAAGTACACTCAAGACATGCTCAAGAGATTCAAGCTAAGTGATGTCAAGCCGACTTCCACTCCAATGCCCGTTAAATGCCAACTTGACATAGATCCTAATGGTAAAGCGGTGTATCAAAAGGTATATCGCTCCATGATTGGCTCCCTGCTTTACCTTTGTGCATCTAGACCAGATATCATGTTGAGTGTGGGAATTTGTGCACGGTTTCAAGCCACACCTAAGGAAAGCCACTATGTGGCGATCAAGCGAATCTTTCGATATTTGGCTCATACCCCAAACTTTGGCTTATGGTATCCAAGAGGATCTAACTTCAATCTTGTGGGCTATTCGGACTCCAATTCGGCGGGAGACAAAGTGGATAGGAAGTCAACTTCCGGAGGGTGCCAATTTCTTGGTTGCTCTTTGGTGAGTTGGTCTTCCAAGAATCAAAGTTGCACGTCTCTCTCGTCCATGGAAGCAGAGTATGTGGCTGCCGGTGATGTCTACTACACAACCTTCTTCTTGTAGATGTTGTTGGGCCTCAAAGTGTAGAGGTTTCTAGGACAGTAGCAAATTTCCCTCAAGTGGATGACCGAAGGTTTATCAATCCGTAGGAGGCGTAGGATGAAGATGGTCTCTCTCAAGCAACCCTGCAACCAAATAACAAAGAGTCTCTTGTGTCCCCAACACACCCAATACAATGGTAAATTGTATAGGTGCACTAGTTCGGCGAAGAGATGGTGATACAAGTGGTATATAGAAGGTAGATATAGGTTTTTTGTAATCTGAAAATATAAAAACAGCAAGGTACCTAAAGATAAAAAGTGAGCGTAAACGGTATTGCAATGCGTTGCAACAAGGCCTAGGGTTCATACTTTCACTAGTGCAAGTTCTCTCAACAATAATAACATAAATGGATCACATAACTATCCCTCAACATGCAACAAAGAGTCACTCCAAAGTCACTAATAGCAGAGAACGAACAAAGAGATTATGGTAGGGTACGAAACCACCTCAAAGTTATTCTTTCCAATCAATCCGTTGGGCTATTCCTATAAGTGTCACAAACAGCCCTAGAGTTCGTACTAGAATAACCCTTAAGACATGAATCAACCAAAACCCTAATGTCACCTAGATACTCCAATGTCACCTCAAGTATCCGTGGGTATGATTATACGATATGCAGCACACAATCTCAGATTCATCTATTCAACCAACACATAGAACCTCAAAGAGTGCCCCAAAGTTTCTACCGGAGAGTCAAGATGAAAACGTGTGCCAACCCCTATGCATAGGTTCATGGGCGGAACCCACAAGTTGATCACCAAAACATACATCAAGTGGATCAATAGAATACCCCATTGTCACCACAGGTATCCCACGCAAGACATACATCAAGTGTTCTCAAATCCTTAAAGACTCAATCCGATAAGATAACTTCAAAGGGGAAAACTCAATCCATTACAAGAGAGTAGAGGGGGGAGAAAACATCATAAGATCCAACTATAATAGCAAAGCTCGCGATACATCAAGATTGTACCACCTCAAGAACATGAGAGAGAGAGAGAGAGAGATCAAACACATAGCTACTGGTACATACCCTCAGCCCCGAGGGTGGACTACTCCCTCCTAGTCAGGCCGGGATGATGAAGATTGGCCACCAGAGAGGGATTCCCCCCTCCGGCAGGGTGCCGGAACGGGTCTAGATTGGTTTTCCGTGGCTACGGAGGCTTCTGGCGGCGGAACTCCCGATCTATTATGCTCGCCGATAGTTTTAGGGTATATGGATATATATAGGCGGAAGAAATACATCAGGGGAGCCATGAGGGGCCCACGAGGGTGGAGGGCGCACCCAGGGGGGTGGGCGCGCCCCCTGCCTTGTGCTCTCGTCGTTGATCCCCTGACGTGCACTCCAAGTCTCCCGTATTGCTTTCTTTCCAAAAATAACTTTTCCGAAGGTTTCATTCCGTTTGGACCCTGTTTGATATTCCTTTTCTGTGAAACACTGAAACAAGGGAAAAACAGAAACTGGCACTGGGCTCTGGGTTAATAGGTTAGTCCCAAAAATCATATAAAATAGCATATAAATGCATAAAAACATCCAAGGTTGATAATATACTAGCATGGTACAATCAAAAATTATAGATACGTTGGAGACGTATCAGCATCCCCAAGCTTAATTCTTGCTCATCCTCGAGTAGGTAAATGATAAAAACAGAATTTTTGATGTGGAATGCTACCTAACATATTTATCTATGTAATTGTCTTTATTGTGGCAAGAATATTCAGATCCATAAGGTTCAAGACAAAAGTTTAATATTGACATAAAAATAATAATACTTCAAGCATACTAACTAAGCAATCACGTCTTCTCAAAATAACATGGCCAAAGAAAGCTATCCCTACAAAATCATATAGTATGGCTATGCTCCATCTTCACCACACAAAGTATTTAAATCATGCACAACCCCGATGACAAGCCAAGCAATTGTTTCATACTTTTGATGTTCTCAAACTTTTTCAATCTTCACACAATACATGAGAGTGAGCCATGGATATAACACTATAGGTGGAATAGAAGGGTGGTTGTGGAGAAGACAAAAAGGGAGAAGATAGTATCACATCGACTAGGCGTATCAACGGGCTAAGATGCCCATCAATAGATATCAATGTGAGTGAGTAGGGGTTGCCATGCAACGGATGCACTAGAGCTATAAATGTATGAAAGCTCTACAAAAGAAACTAGTGGGTGTGCATCCAACTCGCTTGCTCACGAAGACCTGGGGCATTTTGAGGAAGCCCATCATTGGAATATACAAGCCAAGTTCTATAATGAAATATTCCCACTAGTATATGAAAGTGACAACATAGGAGACTCTCTATCATGAAGATTATGGTGCTACTTTGAAGCACAAGTGTGGTAAAAGGATAGTAGCATTGCCCCTTCTCTCTTTTTCTCTCAATTTTTTTTATTTGGGCCTTCTCTTTTTTATAGCCTCTTTTTTTATTTGGGCTTCTTTGGCCTCTTTTTTTCGTCCAGAGTCTCATCCCGACTTGTGGGGGAATCATAGTCTCCATCATCCTTTCCTCAGTGGGACAATGCTCTAATGATGATGATCATCACTCTTTTATTTACTTACAACTCAAGAATGACAACTCGATTCTTAGAACAAAATATGACTCTATATGAATGCCTCTGGCGGTGTATAGGGATGTGCAATGACTCATGAGTGACATATATGAAAGAATTATGAACGGTGGCTTTGCCACAAATACGATGTCAACTACATGATCATGCAAATCAATATGACAATGATGAAGCGTGTCATAATAACGGAATGGTGGAAAGTTGCATGGCAATATATCTCGGAATGGCTATGGAAATGCCATAATAGGTAGGTATGGTGGCTGTTTTGAGGAAGTTATATGGTGGTTTTATGGTACCGGCGAAAGTTGCGTGGTACTAGAGAGGCTAGCAATGGTGGAAGGGTGAGAGTGCGTATAATCCATGGACTCAACATTAGTCATAAAGAACTCACATACTTACTGCAAAAATCTATTAGTTATCGAAACAAAGTACTACACGCATGCTCCTAGGGGATAGATTGGTATGAAAAGACCATCACTTGTCCCCGACCGCCACTCATAAGGAAGACAATCAATAAATAAATCATGCTCTGACTTCATCACATAACGGTTCACCATACATGCATGCTACGGGAATCACAAACTTCAACACAAGTATTTCTAAAATTCACAACTACTCAACTAGCATGACTCTAATATCACCATCTCCACATCTCAAAACAATCATCAAGTATCAAACTTCTCATAGTATTCAATGCACTTTATATGAAAGTTTTTATTATATCCCTCTTGGATGCCCATCCTATTAGGACTAAATTCATAACCAAAGCAAACTACCATGCTGTTCTAAAGACTCTCAAAATAATATAAGTGAAGCATGATAGTTCATCTATTTCTATAAAATAAAACCACCACCGTGCTCTAAAAAGATACAAGTGAAGCACTAGAGCAACAACAAACTACTCCGAAAGATATAAGTGAAGATTAATGAGTAGTCGAATAATTATGCAACCATGTGAAGACTCTCTAACATTTAAGAATTTCAGATCTTGATATTTTATTCAAACAGAAAGGAAAACTTAAATAAAATATAATGACGCTCCAAGCAAAACACATATCATGTGGTAAATAAAAATATAGCTCCAAGTAAAGTTATCGATGAATGAAGACGAAAGAGGGGATGCCTTCCAGGGCATCCCCAAGCTTAGGCTTTTGGTTGTCCTTGAATATTACCTTGGGGTTCCTTGGGCATACCCAAGCTTAGGCTCTTGCCACTCCTTATTCCATAGTCCATCGAATCTTCACCCAAAACGTGAAAACTTCACAACACAAAACTTAATAGAAAATCTCGTGAGCTCCGTTAGCGAAAGAAAACAAAACACCACTTCAAGGTACTGTAACGAACTCATTATTGATTTATATTGGTGTTAAACCTACTGTATTACAACTTCTATATGGTTTATAAACTCTTTTACTAGCCATAGATTCATTAAATAAGCAAACAACACATAGAAAACAGAATCTGTCAAAAACAGACCAATCTGTAGTAATCTGTAACTAACACAAACTTCTGGAACCCCAAAAATTCTAAAATAAATTGCTGGAAGTGAGGAATTTATCTATTAATCATCTGCAAAAATAATTAACTAAATATGACTCTCCAATAAAAATGGCAGCAATTCTCGTGAGCGCTAAAGTTTATGTTTTTTACAGCAAGATCAACAAGACTTTCCCCAAGTCTTCCCAACGGTTCTACTTGGCACAAACACTAATTAAAACATAAAAAAACAATCATAACACATGGTAGATGATTAATTTATTACTAAACAGGAGCAAAAAGCAAAAAAACAAGAATAAAATTGGGTTGCCTCCCAACAAGCGCTATCGTTTAACGCCCCTAGCTAGGCATGATGATTTCAACGATGCTCACATAAAAGATAAGAATTGAAACATAAAGAGAGCATCATGAAGAATATGACTAGCACATTTATGTCTAACCCACTTCCTATGCATAGGGATTTTGTGATCAAACAACTTATGGGAACAAGAATCAACTAGCATATTAAGGTAAAACAAGCATAGCTTCAATACTTTAAGCACATAGAGAGGAAACTTGATATTATTGCAATTCCTACAAGCATAAGTTCCTCCCTCATAATAATTTTCAGTAGCATCATGAATGAATTCAACAATATAACCAGCACCTAAAGCATTCTTTTCATGATCTACAAGCATAGAAATTTTACTACTTTCCACATAAGCAAGATTCTTCTCCTTCGAAATAGTGGGAGTATCATAAGAGACACGAATACTATAAATTGTTTCCACATTAAAAGAGTAATGTTCAGAAAAAGGGTAACATAATCATGACAAGTTTTATAAATATAATCATCACTACTTTTTATAGCGTATGTATCATCACAATAATTATCATAAGTAGCAACTTTGTTCTCATCATAATCAATTGAAACCTCTTCCAAAATAGTGGAATCATTACTAAATAAAGTCATGACCTCTCCAAATCCACTTTCATCAGTGTAATCAACATAAGTAGGAGGCATGCTATCATCATTATAAATTTGCATATCAAAACTTGGGAGACTAAAAATATCATCTTCAAGCTTGGGACAAACATTAATTGCAGCAAATATATTCTCAAAAACATCATCTTCTTCAAACATAGAATCCCCAAGCTTGGGCCTTTTCATATCATAAGCATAATCACTTTCATCATCAATAGTATGGATAGCACCAATAGTATAGCAATTATCATATTCTTCCAAGCAAGTGCCAAAAATATTTTCAAGATCATAAGAAGTATCATTATCTTCCCAATCATAGTCATCACAACAAGCAATAGGCATAACGAGATCATCATCAAGTGCATCATATTCCACAATTATATTTTCATGAGGCACAACAATAATAGGGGCAGCATTATTTGGGAGAGATATCTTTTTACCTCTCTTCCTTTTTCTTTTCTTCTTCTTCACCACATCATGTGTGGGTTCAATCCTCTTTTTGGAGCTCCTTATTAATGAGATTGGTTGAATAGAAGGATCCTCCTCATTACCTGATTCATCATAAGAAATAATAGGAGGGTATTGGGAAGTCTCTTCCATTTCATTAGTATTCTCTGCATCTTCTATTTGTTTTCTTTTCTTTATGTAGTTGGCAATATAAGGATTTTCAATACAATTCACCGCACAATACATATAAATTTCCTCTAGATCAAAGCCAAGAAGTTTATCACGGGCAAATACTGGAATATAGTTCGTTATACGGTTCATTTCTTCTTAACCCATAAGCAAACTAAGTTCATTATGATGTGCAAGAGAAATCAAGTCATCACAATTTTTGGAAACGATTAGATCATGAAACAATTTGCATCGGATGGTTAAATGACCATGTTCATTGCAAAGCTCACAACTATGGCCAAGAAAATTTAAATTTTCAGCACAAACATCTAGCCTTTCTTGCAACAACTTAGTTTCTAAGTCCTTATGCCTTTTGCAATATCTATCTTCCCTATTTGATGTGTACTTTCAAACCCAATGCACTCCACAAAAATTGACAAGTTTATAGGAGACATTTTCATCATAACTAGTGCAATCATCATTAGTACTATGGATATTCAAGGAGTTCATACTAACAACATTGCAATCATGCTCATCATTCAAAGATTTAGTGCCAAACATTTTAATGCATTCTTCTTCTTCTAACACTTTGGCACAATTTTCCTTTCCATCATACTCACGAAAGATATTAAAAAGATGAAGTGTATGAGGCAAACTTAATTCCATTTCTTTTTTGTAATTTTCTTTTATAAACTAAACTAGTGCTAAAACAAGAAACAAAAAGATTCGATTGCAAGATCTAAAGATATACCTTCAAGCACTAACCTCCCCGGCAACGGCGCCAGAAAAGAGCTTGATGTCTACTACACAACCTTCTTCTTGTAGACGTTGTTGGGCCTCCAAGTGCAGAGGTTTGTAGGACAATAGCAAATTTCCCTCAAGTGTATGACCTAAGGTTTATCAATCCATAGGAGGTGTAGGATGAAGATGGTCTCTCTCAAGCAACCCTACAACCAAATAACAAAGAGTCTCTTGTGTCCCCAACACACCCAATACAATGGTAAATTGTATAGGTGCACTAGTTTGGCGAAGAGATGGTGATATAAGTGGTATATGGATGGTAGATATAGGTTTTTGTAATCTGAAAATATAAAAACAGCAAGGTAACTAATGATAAAAGTGAGCGTAAACGGTATTGCAATGTGTTGAAACAAGGCCTAGGGTTCATACTTTCACTAGTGCAACTTCTCTCAACAATAATAACATAAATGGATCACATAACTATCCCTCAACATGCAACAAAGAGTCACTCCAAAGTCACTAATAGCGGAGAACGAACGAAGAGATTATGGTAGGGTATGAAACCTCAAAGTTATTATTTCCAATCAATCTGTTGGGCTATTCCTATTAGTGTCACAAACAGCCCTAGAGTACGTACTAGAATAACACCTTAAGACACAAATCAACCAAAACCCTAATGTCACCTAGATACTCCAATGTCACCTCAAGTATCCGCGGGTATGATTATACGATATGCATCACACAATCTCAGATTCATCTATTCAACCAACACATAGAACCTCAAAGATTGCCCCAAAGTTTCTACCGAAGAGTCAAGATGAAAACGTGTGCCAACCCTTATGCATAGGTTCATGGGCGAAACCCGCAAGTTGATCACCAACACATACATCAAGTGGATCAATAGAATACCCCATTGTCACCACAGGTATCCCACGCAAGACATACATCAAGTGTTCTCAAATCCTTAAAGACTCAATCCGATAAGATAACTTCAAAGGGAAAACTCAATCCATTACAAGAGAGTAGAGGGGGGATAAAACATCATAAGATCCAACTATAATAGCAAAGCTCGCGATACATCAAGATCGTACCACCTCAAGAACACGAGAGAGAGAGAGAGATCAAACACATAGCTACTGGTACATACCCTCAGCCCCGAGGGTGGACTACTCCCTCCTAGTCAGCCGGGATGATGAAGATTGCCACCAGAGAGGGATTCCCCCCTCCGGCAGGGTGCCGGAACGGGTCTAGATTGGTTTTCCGTGGCTACGGAGGCTTCTGGCGGCGGAACTCCCGATCTATTCTGCTCCCCGATAGTTTTAGGGTATATGGATATATATAGGCGGAAGAAATACATCAGGGGAGCCACGAGGGGCCCATGAGGGTGGAGGGCGCGCCCAGGGGGGTGGAAACTCTCAAGTGTGAGTTCTACTTGTTTCATCTATTTTGCCGAGGTCTTTGCATTGATCCTTCTCGCTTCTCGTGCGTGTTTTTGTGTTTTGTGTCTTAAGTGGTGGCACCGGTGCTCCTGCTCGCCGTTCCAATCCCAGTTGTGACACGGGCTCCAAGCGTCTGCGCAACCAAGACGAAGCTCCTGAGGGTTCCAATGCCCCCAACACAGGACCAAGACCACCGCCACCAAGCTCAAGGAGCCCACCAAGGGCACGGATATGATTCCTCTTCCGAGTTTGCCACTCGAAGAAAAATCAACCCCTATGCGAATCCTCGTGCCAACTTTGGCGGGAATGATATGTTCTGGACCAAGCAGTAGTATCTCACTTATGTGGATGTGATCAAGGCAAAGCAGAACCTCTATGTGGACGTGCACTGGATTGACATGCATCACATGTGAAATGAGAAGCACTATGATTACTTTGGTGAGGCTCTGGACCTCATGGAGCAGTTTGGCATTGAGCATGTGATCTCTTTTCATTTGGATTATGACCCTGAGATTGTGGCCCAGTTCTTTGCCTCGCTCCACTTCCATACTGATGAGGCATGGAGGATGACCTGGATGACCAACGGACAGCGGCTGACTGCTACATGGAAGGACTTCATGGATTTGCTTCAGGTTCCTGATGAGGGGCCCAACACACCCGTTGGTGTACGACCTCATGCCAATTCCAAGTCAACCAACAAGGACAAGCTTCTACCCTACTATGTTGAGAAATCGCTTCCCAATGGCAAGAAGACATGGGTGTTGAACCCCTTCCCCGACATCATGTATCGCATCTTCCGCAACTCTCTCTTTCCCCGCATTGGTGATAAGGACAAAGTGCATGCCAATCTTGTGGATATGATGCTCATCTGTGAGGAGGCACGTCTCTCTCAGACTCAACCACTTGATATCTCACACATCATGTGGTGCGAGCTTCGGTTTGCGGTGTTCACCCGTAAGGTTCCCATCTACGGACCTTAACTGTTTCTGCTGATCACGAGGACTTGGGAGAAGCTCCTTCCCAATGATGAGTTCCTTGCCCCTGACTGGATTTGTCATGACCCCATCAGGCTCCGTATCAAGCCCTAGTGGGCCAACACTACTACCCATGCTGAGGCAACGGCTACTCAGATGGATGTGGATGCAGATGAGGTTGAGGAGGAGGACGCTAATGAGGACAGCTCTGATGGCTACTCGCCTTCATCTTCTGAGCCCTCTTAGGCTAAGAAGCTGAAGAACAAGATGAAGGCTCTGTTCTGCATGTAGGCCAAGGGGCAGTACTTGTCTCATGTTTCTCAGAAGGAGTCGCCGCCATGACAAGCGGATCTTGAGGACGTTTGGTGAGCAGATATCCAGCGGATCTGAGAGGGTCATCATGCCAGAGGCAGCCTAGATGGTGAAGCAGGGCTACAGATGGACTGATTCTGAGGAGGACAAGGACGAGTCCGTCCCAGCTGCCGAGTCTGACGAGGAGCGTGCGAGTGATTACTCCGCTTGAGCCACCACTTGTGTTGTAGGCTTCCTCTCTGCCTTTTTGGCATCTCGATGCCAAAGGGGGAGAGAGTGTAGGATTTGCGAGTCGTGTTTTTTTTCGTGTGTCGTTTGCTTTTGTTCCGTTGAACCTCGTTTGCTTTGGTTTGGTTTGCGCTTGTGAGACCTATCTATCATATGGTGTAAGGCATATGCACTCTATCGTACCTTATTGAGCTTATGCTATCTTGTGCTATTTATATTATGCTCATATGTACTATCTTGCTTAGTGGTAGCCTTTTTGTTGCAAGATATGCCTTGTCTCTAAAATATAGGGGGAGTGTTGATCCTAGTATGTGTGCCGTGCAGTCCAAAGCACTCATCTAGATAGCACACGTCTAGGGGGAGCCCGTCTATATTTTAGAGGTATGGGGTTTGCCCATGTTTTATGTTGTCTCTTTTTATGCAAATCCCGTATTGTCATCAATCCACCAAAAAGGGGGATATTGTAAGGGCATATTTATCCCTTAGTTGTTTTGGTGATTGATGACAATGCTTTTGCAGACTAATCGTGTGCATTGAGTATTTCAGACATTTCATCACTAGGCACAAGACGTTTTGGTGCCCCTCGAAGACTATTGAAGACGACGTTTCTCTATGTTTCTTTTTGGTGGATTTGAGTCGTAGGAAAGCCGTACTATTAAGAGGGGGTCCGCTTTGCAAAGGTTTGGGTGGAATCATCACGTACACATATTCTCCTTTGCACCGCCTTTCCTTTGTCACTTTGGAGCATCCTCCGTCTTTTCTTGTCTATGCAAATTGTCGTGTTGGCTGAGCTTGGGCATGCGGTAGTACTGCTCCTAGGAGCGGTAGTACCGCAGGCCCTAGCGGTAGTACCGGGCCCAGGTGCGGTAGTACCGCAAGCACCCACGGTAGTACCGCTCCTTTGGAGCTGTAGTACCATAGCCCCAGGCCTGGCGCTGCTGCGGCTGCAGTAGTAGGAGCGGATGTTATTTTTTACATCCGTGCCCTACGCGGTAGTACCGCACCTGGTGCGCGGTAGTACCGTGCGTAGTGGTCTGGCCCAGCAGCCTGCATGGCAGTAGGAGCGGATGTAATGTTTTACATCCGCACCCCACGCGGTAGTACCGCCCCTGGCACATGGTACTACCATGTCAGATTTTTGCATTGACTCCAACTCAACGGAAGTTGCCACAGATGTATTTTTATATGTCCGTGCCTTCTCAAAATCTGGAACATCCCTGCCTTGCGGTGGTACCGCAAGGGGGAGTGGTAGTACCATGCCAGCGGTTCTACCGCCCTCTGCTTTAGTGCATTTGGGCTATCCTGGTTTGTGCTGCTCGGGCGGTAGTACGCGGGGCCCTGCGGTAGTACCGGGGCCCTGACACGGTAGTACCGTGCTATGCAGGCTGGGTTGGTGGATAACAATTGGATTTGTTCTTCCACTATATAAGGCGTGTCTTCTTCTCCGAGTTGACTATCTCTTCCATCCCCAAGCTACATTAGTGCTCCAAGCTCCTTTTTTGCCCGATCTCTCTCCCTAGCTAATCAAACTTGTTGATTCTTTAGGGATTGGTTGAGAAGGCCTAGATCTACACTTCCACCAAGAGAAATTTGATTCCCCCACTCATCCCTTGCGGATCTTGTTACTCTTGGGTGTTTGAGCACCCTAGATGGTTGAGGTCACTGCGAAGCCATATTCCATTGTGGTGAAGCTTTGTGGTGTCGCTCGGAGCCTCCAATTAAGTTGTGGAGATAGCCCCAACCTTGTTTGTAAAGGTCCGGTCACCACCTCCAAGGGCACCAATAGTGGAATCATGGCATCTCGCATTGTGTGAGGGCGTGAGGAGAATATGGTGGCCCTAGTGGCTTCTTGGGGAGCATTGTGCCTCCACACCGCTCCAACGGAGACGTACTTCCCCTCAAAAGGAAGGAACTTCGGGAACACATCTTCGTCTTCACTGGCTCCACTCTTGGTTATCTTGTGCCTTTACTTGTGCAAGCTTATTTTTGATATATCCCTTGCTTTCTTGTGTACTTGTTCTTGTTGCATCATATAGATTGCCCACCTAGTTGCATATCTAGACAACCTACTTTGATGCAAAGTTTAATTTGGTAAAGAAAAGTTAAAAATTGTTAGTTGCCTATTCAACCCCCCTCTAGTCAACTATATCGATCCTTTTAGTAGCCTCTTTCGATAAGTAAGAGTGTCGAACCCAACGAGGAGCTAAAGGTAGAAAAAATATTCCCTCAAGTTCTATCGACCACCGATACAACTCTACGCACGCTTAACGTTCGCTTTACCTAGAACAAGTATGAAACTAGAAGTATTTTGTAGGTGTTGTTGGATAGGTTTGCATGATAATAAAGAGCACGTAAATAAAAAGTAGGGGATGTTTAGATGAAGACACAACTAAGTTAGTTTTAGTAGAGAGCTTGTTGTCACACAAGAAAGTTATTTTTCCCTAGGCAATCGATAACTAGACCAGTAATTATTATTGCAATTTTATTTGAGGGAGAGGCATAAGCTAACATACTTTCTCTTCTTGGATCATATGCACTTATGATTGGAACTCTAGCAAGCATCCACAACTACTAAAGATCATTAAGGTAAAACCCAACCATAGCATTATAAGGCATCAAGTCCTCTTTATTCCCATACGCAAACAACCTACTTACTCAGGTCTATGTTTCTATCACTCACACCACCACCATAAGCAGGTCATGAACATACTACAACCCCTACAGTGGGGATCCCTCACCCTTGCGCGACATGGAGAGCACCGTAGGACAGCACCAATAATAAAACATGCAACTCAAACAAATCACGATCATCAATTATCCCATTGGACAAATCGGATCTACTCAAACATCATAGGACAGCCATACATCATTGGGAAATAATATATAGCGTTGAGCACCATGTTTAAGTAGAGATTACAGCGGGTAAAAGAGGGGTTACACCGCTGCATAGAGGGGGGAAGAGTTGGTGATGATGGAGGTGAAGTTGTTGGTGTAGACTCCAGTGATGATGATGGCCCGGCGGCGTTCCGGCGCCACTGGAAGAGAGGGGGAGAGGGCCCCCTTCTTCTTCTTCTTCCTTGACCTTCTCCCTAGATGGGAGAAGGATTTCCCCTTTGGTCCATGGCCTCCATGGCATGGGAGGGGCGAGAGCCCCTCCGAGATTGGATCTGTCTCTCTGTCTCTCTTTGTTTCTGCGTTCCAGATTTTGCCCTTTCACCGTTTCTTATATTCCCGAAGATCCGTAACTCCAATTGGGCTGAATTTTGGACACGAATTTTATCCGGATATTAGCTTTCTTGTGGCGAAAGAAGGGCACCAACCACCTTACGGGGTGGCCATGAGGGTCAGGGGCACGCCTTCCCCCTGGGGCGTGCCCCCTGCCTTGTGGGCCCCTCGAGCATCGTCTCGCGTTGATTTCACTTCCCAAAATTCACATATATTCCAAAAAAATCTCCGTCAGTTATTATCCCGTTTGGACTCTGTTTAATATGGATTTTCTGTGAAACAAAAAACATGCAACAAACAGGAACTAGCACTGGGCACTGGGCACTTGATCAATATGTTAGTCCCAAAAATAGTATAAAAAGTTGCCAAAAGTATATGAAAGTTGTATAATAGTGGCATGGAACAATCAAAAATTATAGATACGACGGAGATGTATCAGCATCCCCAAGCTTAATTCCTGCTCGTCCTCAAGTAGGTAAATGATAAAAAAGATAATTCTTGATGTGGAATGCTACCTAGCATAATCTTGATCATGTAATCTAATCATGGCATGAATATTAAGACATGAGCGATTCAAAGCAATAGTCTATCATTTGACACTAAGATAATAATACTTCAAGCATGCTAATAAAGCAATCATGTCTTTTCAAAATAACATGGCCAAAGAAATTTATCCCTACAAAATCATATAGTCTGGCTATGCTCCATCTTCACCACACAAAATATTCAAATCATGCACAACCCCGGTGACAAGCCAAGCAATTGTTTCATACTTTTGACGTTCTCAAACCTTTTCAACTTTCACGCAATACATGAGCATGAGCCATGGAAATAGCACTATAGGTGGAATAGAATATGATGATGGAGGTTGTATGGAGAAGACAAAAATGAAGAAAGTCTCACATCGACGCGACTAATCAATTGGCTATGGAGATGCCCATAAATTGATGTCAATGCAAGGAGTAGGGATTGCCATGCAATGGATGCACTAAGAGCTATAAGTGTATGAAAGCTCAAACTGAAACTAAGTGGGTGTGCATCCAACTTGCTTGCTCATGAAGACCTCGGGCATTTGAGGAAGCCCATCATCGGAATATACAAGCCAAGTTCTATAATGAAAATTCCCACTAGTATATAAAAGTGATAACTCAAGAGACTCTCTATATGAAGAACATGGTGCTACTTTGAAGCACAAGTGTGGTAAAAGGATAGTAACATTGTCCCTTCTCTTTTTTCTCTCTCTCTTTTCTCTTTTTTTGTAGGCTTCTTTGGCCTCTATCTTTTTTTGGGAGGGGGGCTTCTTGACCACTTTTATTTTGATCATGGGACAATGTTCTAATAATGATGATCATCACACTTTTATTTACTTAAAACTCAATATTACAACTCGATACTAGAACAAAGATATGACTCTATATGAATGCCTCCGGCGGTGTACCGGGATGTGCAATGATCTAGCGTAGCAATGACATCAAAAAATGACAAGCCATGAAAACATCATGCTAGCTATCTTACGATCATTCAAAGCAATATGACAATGAATGCTCAAGTCATGTATATGATGATGATGGAAGTTGCATGGCAATATATCTCAGAATGGCTATGGAAATGCCATGATAGGTAGGTATGGTGGCTGTTTTGAGGAAGATATAAGGAGGCTTATGTGTGATAGAGCGTATCATATCACGGGGTTTGGATGCACCGGCGAAGTTTGCACCAACTCTCGAGGTGAGAAAGGGCAATGCACGGTACCGAAGAGGCTAGCAATGATGGAAGGGTGAGAGTGCGTATAATCCATGGACTCAACATTAGTCATAAAGAACTCACATACTTATTGCAAAAATCTATTAGTCATCGAAACAAAGTACTACGCGCATGCTCCTAGGGGGATAGATTGGTAGGAAAAGACCATCACTCGTCCCCGACCGCCACTCATAAGGAAGACAATCAATAAATACCTCATGCTCCAACTTCGTTACATAACGGTTCACCATACGTGCATGCTACGGAAATCACAAACTTCAACACAAGTATTTCTACAATCCACAACTACCCACTAGCATGACTCTAATATCACCATCTTTATATCGCAAAACTATTGCAAGGAATCAAACATATCATATTCAGTGATCTACAAGTTATATGTAGGATTTTATGACTAACCATGTGAATGACCAGTTCCTGTCAACTCTCTAAATAGATATAAGTGAAGCAAGAGAGTTTAATCCTTTCTACAAAAGATATGCCCATTCTCTAACAAATATAAGTGAAGCAAAAAAACATTCTACAAATGGCGGTTTTCAATGTGAAGAGAAATAGGCAATCCAAACTTCAAATGATATAAGTGAAGCACATGAAGCATTCTATAAAGCCATAGTCTTATAAGTGAAGTGCAATGAGCATTCAATAAATCAACCATGGACTATCTCATACCAGCATGGTGTGTCAAATAAAAGTGAAAACCAAATGCAAAAGACGCTCCAAGATTTACGCATATCATGTGACGAATAAAAATATAGCTCCAAGTAAAATTACCGATGATCGCTAAAAGAAAGAGGGGATGCCTTCCGGGGCATCCCCAAGCTTGGTTGCTTTGGAGTCCTTGAATATTTCCTTGGGGTGCCTCGGGCATCCCCAAGCTTAGGCTGTTCCCGCTCCTTATTCCTTCATCCATCGTGATCTCTCCCAAAACTTGAAAACTTCAATCACACAAAACTTAACAAAAAGTTTGGTAAGACCCGTTAGTATAATAAAGCAAATCACTACTCTAAGTACTGTTGCAAACCAATTCATATTTTTTGCATTGTAGCTACTGTAATATAACTTTTCCATGGCTTAATACACTGATAGAAATTGATAGTTTCATCAAAACAAGCAAACTATGCATCAAAAACATAATCTGTCTTAAACAGGACAGTCCATAGTAATCTGAACATTCACCATACTTCTGGTACTCCAAAATTTCTGCAAAAATTAGGAAAAATAAAAAAAAATTATAGGAAGACAGTGCAAAAAGTTTCAGAACCGTTTGATGTTCCAGTAAAAAAAATGTAAAATTGCGCACTACAGCCAAAGTTTCTGTTCTGCAGCACACAAACCAACAAGCAATGTAAACATCCTAAAGGCAAATCTTGGCCCATTATTTTTATAATACAATGGAATTTTACAAGGGGATACTTATTTTTGTTGAAAAGTTTCTGTAATTAAGATTAATAAAGTTTCCGTGAGCATGAACAAAGTTCAAGGAGCTCCCCCACTTCAACAATGCTTGTCTCTCCCACTTTCACTTTCCTTTTTGAAAAGTTTTGGGTTCCCCTATTTTTTAAACTATATAAAAGCACTCAACTGAAATAAATGACTCTCTAAAACTTCCGGGTTGTCTCCCTGGTAGCGCTTTCTTTAAAGCCATTAAGCTAGGCATAAGGTGCTCAAGTAATGAATCCACCCGGATCCCAAGGTATATCGAAGCCAATTTTAATTAACAATGGTTTGTGATTTAGTAGTGAGCACAAAGCAACATATATCATGTAATGATGTAGTCTAACTCTCTTCCTATGCATCGGCATGTCATAAAAGAACAATTCATGCACACATAGTGAATGCCAATGCATAGTATAACCAGTTTCTTGCAATTTTATCATATTGGAAACATGGAGAGGCGGAGATGTAGTTCCTCTCTCATAATAATTGCAAGTAGGAGCAGCAAGCACATGCATATTATATCTATCAAAATCATCATGTGTAGTAGTGAAACGCAATCCATCAATATAATCCTTAATAAGGGCAAACTTCTCCGATATAGTGTAGTCGGGAGAATTCAAATAGATAATAGGACTATCATGTGTGGGTGCAATAGCAACCATTTCATGTTTAACATAAGGAACTATAGCAAGTTCATCTCCATAAGCATAATTCATATTGGCATCTTGTCCACAAGCATAGCAAGCATCATCAAAAAGGGATATTTCAAAAGAATCAACGGGATCATAACAATCATCATAGCAATTATCCTTTGGTAAGCACGAAGGGAAATTAAACAATGTATGAGTTGAAGAGTTACTCTCATTAGAAGGTGGGCACTTGTAGCTAATCCGCTCTTCCTCCTTTTGTTCTTCGCTCTCCTCATCATCTTTTACATCCAATGAGCTCACAGTTTCATCAATTTCTTCTTCCATAGACTCCTACAAAATATTATTCTCTTCTCGGACAGCGGAGACTTTCTCAATAAATTCATCAATATCATAATTGTATTTATAATTCTCATAGCAATATTTAAGGATGGCTAAATTTTCAGGTCTATAAACTGAATCATCAAAATCTTCAAACTCTTTAAACAAATATTCAATTTCATAAGTACCCATAAAAGCAATGAATTCTTCTATTTGTTACACATCATAATAATCATATATACCATTAGCATAAGAAGCCAAGGTTTCATCATCATTAAATTCACATGAAAAGGGAAGGTGTGGAGCCTTCATCCTAGAGCAACAAGTATAATCATATCTCAAGCATAGTTGCCGAGCATACCAATGCAACATATAAATTTGATCCCATAATAGTTACCCTTTTTGAGTTAAGAGATAATCCCTAAAGTATTCACTTTGATCCAGCGTTACTCCCATTATAAAGTTGAATGGGGTTTTCTCAGGATTATCAAAGTAGTACATAATATCTTTCACATAATGAGCATCGAGGGTTTTAGGAGGTTCCCCATCTCCATGAGTAGCAAGTAAACCTAATTTTTTTGGTATTTCGTGTTCCATATCCATAACTAAAGATAGAGAACAACTTAGAACATCAAATAAAAATTACTTAGTGATAAAGCAAACAAGCACACATGAGAATATTCACCCCACGCTATAACTCCCCAGCAACAGCACCAAAAAATGTCTTGATAAACCCCAAGTATAGGGGATCAATTGTAGCCTCTTTCGATAAGTAAGAGTGTCGAAACCAACAAGGAGCTAAACATAGAACAAATATTCCCTCAAGTTCTATCGACCACCGATACAACTCTACGCACGCTTAACGTTTGCTTTACCTAGAACAAGTATGAAACTAGAAGTATTTTGTAGGTGTTGTTGGATAGGTTTGAAAGATAATAAAGAGCACGTAAATAAAAAGTAGGGGCTGTTTAGATGAAGACACAACTAAGTTAGTTTTAGTAGAGAGCTTGTTGTCACACAAGAAAGTTATTTGACCCTAGGCAATCGATAACTAGACCGGTAATCATTATTGCAATTTTATTTGAGGGAGATGCATAAGCTAACATACTTTCTCTTCTTGGATCATGTGGACTTATGATTGGAACTCTAGAAAGCATCCGCAACTACTAAAGATCATTAAGGTAAAACCCGACCATAGAATTATAAGGCATCAAGTCCTCTTTATTCCCATACGCAAACAACCTACTTACTCGGGTCTGTGTTTCTATCACTCACGCCACCCACCATAAGCAAATCATGAACATATTGCAAACCCTACAGCAGGGATCCCTCACGCTTGCGCGACATGAAGATCACCATAGGACAACACCAATAATAAAACATGCAACTCAAACCAATCACGATCATCAATTAACCCATAGGACAAAATGGATCTACTTAAACATCATAGGATAGTCATACATCATTGGGAAATAGTATGTAGCATTGAGCACCATGTTTAAGTAGAGATTACAGCGAGTAAATGAGGGGTTACACTGCTGCATAGAGGGGGGAAGAGTTGGTGATGATGGTGGTGAAGTTGTTGGTGTAGATTGTGGTGATGATGATGGCCCCGGCGGCTTTCCGGCGCCACCGGAAGAGAGGGGGAGAGGGCCCCCCTTATTCTTCTTCTTCCTTGACCTTCTACCTAGATGGGAGAAGGGTTTCCCCTCTGGTCCATGGCCTCCATGGCATGGGAGGGGCGAGAGCTCCTCCGAGATTGGATTTGTCTCTCTGTCTCTCTCTGTTTCTGCATTCCAGATTCTGCCCTTTCACCATTTCTTATATTCCTGGAGATCCGTAACTCCGATTGGGCTGAATTTTGGACACGGTTTTTATCCGGATATTAGCTTTATTTCGACGAAAGAAGGGCACCAACCGCCTTATGAAGTGGCCACAAGGGTCAGGGGCGCGCCCTTTGCCTCGTGGGCCCCTCGAGCATTGTCTCATGCTAATTTCACTTCCCAAAATTCACATATATTCCAAAAAAATCTTCGTCAGTTTTATCCCTTTTGGACTCCGTTTGATATGGATTTTCTGCGAAACAAAAACATGCAACAAACAAGAACTGGCACTGGGCACTTGATCAATATGTTAGTCCCAAAAATAGTATAGAAAGTTGCCAAAAGTATATGAAAGTTGTATAATATTGGCATGGAACAATAAAAAATTATAGATACGACGGAGACGTATCAAGGCTACTATCTCAGAGTCAAGTCCATATTTAGTGCAAAACTTTTGAAAAGCATCGGTATTCATAAAAGATTTAACACAATCAAACCTAAGCTTAATACCTAACTCTTTACCTTCGTCGAGTTCCCAATCTTCAGAGTTGCATTTAATTCTTTATAAAAGATTCCACCAGAATTCAATAGTCTTCTTCATAAAAGAACCAACACAAGAAGTATCAAGCATGGATCGATCATTATGGGAAAGCCGAGCATAAAAATTCTGGATAATAATTTCTCTTGAGAGCTCATGATTGGGGCATGAATATAACATTCACTTAATCCTCCCCCATGCTAGAGCAATACTTTCTCTTTCATGAGGCCAAAAATTATATATATAATTCCGATCACGATGAACTAGATGCATAGGATAATTTTTTGATGAAACTCCAATTTCAATCGATTCCAATTCCAAGATCCAATATCATCGCATAGCCTATACGTGCCAATGCTTTTCCCTTCAAAGATAAAGGGAAAACCCTCCTCTTAACTTCATCTCTGGGTAAATCTGCAAGCTTAAACAATCCACACATTTCTTCCACATATATCAAGTGCATATTAGGATGTTCGGTTCCATCTCCTGCATAAGGATTAGCTAGCAGTTGTTCTATCATACCCGAAGGAATTTCATATTCAATATTTTCGGTAGGTGCAGTAGGTTGAGGGGTAACTAATTTTGGTTCTGGTCGAGGTGAATATACCCCGAACAAACCCCTCAAAGGATCGTTTTCCATGGTAACAAGTGACAATAAATTTCAGCACGTAGTAATAATTTTTCCTTACCAATTTCCACTTACCAAGAGTGCTTCACTCCCTGACAACGGCGCCAGAAAATAGACTTGATGACCCACAAGTATATGGGATCAATTGTATCCTTTTCGATAAGTAAGAGTGCTGAACCCAATGAGGAGCAGAAGGAAATGACAAGTGGTTTTCAGCAAGGTAATGTCTGCAAGTGCTGAAACTGTAAGTAACAGAGTAGTTTGATAGCAAGATAATTTGTAACGAGCAAGTAACGATAGTAGTAACAAAAGTGCAGCAAGGTAGCCCAATCCTTATTAGGCAAAGGACATGCCGAAACGGTCTCTTATAATAAGCAAAGTGTTCTTGAGGGTACACGGGAATTTCATCTAGTCACTTTCATCATATTGATTCGATTTGTGTTTGCTACTTAGATAATTTGATATGTGGGTGGACCGGTGCTTAGGTGCTGTTCTTACTTGAACAAACCTCCGACTTATGATTAAGCCCCTCGCAAGCATCCGCAACTATGAGAAAAGTATTAATAATAAATTCTAACCATAGCATTAAACTTTTGGATCCAATCGGTCCCTTACAGAATGGCGCATAAACTAGGGTTTAAACTTTGGTCATGATACGTCTCCAACGTATCTATAATTTTTGATCGTTCCATGCTATTATATTATCTGTTTTGGATGTTTTGTATGCATTAATTTGCTATTTTATATGATTTTTGGGACTAACCTATTAACCTAGAGCCTAGTGCCAGTTTTTGTTTTTTCCTTGTTTTAGAGTTTCACAGAAAAGGAATACCAAACAGAGTCCAAATGGAATAAAACTTCCGCGATGATTTTTCTTGGACCAGAAGACACCTAGGAGACTTGGAGTGCAAGTCAGAAGAGCCACGAGGCGGTCACGAGGGTGGAGGGCGCGCCCACCGGGGTAGGGTGCGCCCCCCGACCTTGTGGGCCCCTCGATGACCCCCTGACCTAGATCGTCCTCCTATATATTCTCATATACCCCAAAATCTTCCAGGGGAGCCACGAAACCACTTTTCCACCGCCACAACCTTCTATACCTGTGAGATCCCTTCTAGGGACCTTTTCCGGCATCCTGCCGGAGGGGGATTCGATCATGGAGGGCTTATACATCAACACCATTGCCTCTCCGATGAAGCGTGAGTAGTTTACCACAGACCCACAGGTCCATAGCTAGTATCTAGATGGCTTCTTCTCTCTCTTTGATTCTCAATACCTTGTTCTCCTCGATGTTCTTGGAGATCTATTCGATGTAATACTCTTTTGCGGTGTGTTTGTCGAGATCCGATGAATTGTGGATTTATGATCAACTTATCTATGAATATTATTTGAATCTCCTCTTAATTATTATATGCATGATTTGATATCTTTGCAAGTCTCTTCGAACTATCGATTTGGTTTGGCCAACTAGATTGTTTTTTCTTGCAATGGGAGAAATGCTTAGCTTTGGGTTCAATCTTGCGATGCTCGATCCTAGTGACAGAAGGGGAGCCAACATGTATTGTATTGTTGCCATCGAGGATAACAAGATGGGGTTTTCATCATATTGCTTGAGTTAATTCTGCTACATCATGTCATCTTACTTAATGTGTTACTCTGTTCTTATGAACTTAATACTCTAGATGCAGGCATGAGTCGGTCGATGTGTGGAGTAATAGTAGTAGATGCAGAATCATTTTGGTCTACTTGACACGGACGTGATGCCTATATTCATGATCATTTCCTTAGATCTTGTCATAAGTTTGCGCTTTTTTATCAATTGCTTGGCAGTAATTTGTTCACCCACCGTAATAATTTCTATCTTGAGAGAAGCCTCTAGTGAAACCTATGGCCCCCGGGTCTATTTTCCATCATATAAGTTTCCGATCTACAATTTTAGTTTCTGATTTACTTTCTTTGCAATCTTTTACTTTCCATTCCATAAACCAAAAATATTACTTTACCATTTACCCATCTATATCAGATCTCACTTTGTAAATAACGGTGAAGGGATCGACAACCCCTTTGTCGCGTTGGGTGCAAGTTGGTATTTGTTTGTGCAGGTATTCGGTGGCTTGTTGTGTTGTCTCCTACTATTTTGGTACCTTGGTTCTCAAAACTGAGGGAAATACTTACTCTACTTTGCTTCATCACCCTTTCCACTTCAAGGGAAAAACCAACGCAAGCTCAAGAGGTAGCAGGAAGGATTTCTGGTGCTGTTGCCGAGGAGATCTATGCCAAGCCAAGACATACCAAGTACCCATCATAAACTCTCATCCCTCGCATTACATTATTTGCCATTCGCCTCTCGTTTTCCTCTCACCCACTTCTAAAACAATTTTCAAAAAGATTGCCCTTTTCTTCGCCTTCTCTCCGTATGTCTTTTTGTTTGTGTTTCCACGTGCCTTCTACTTGCTTGCATCTTTGCTTGCTAAAAATCTACAGATATGGATCCACTTAAAGTGTTCTACTTGGATCATCTTCGACTATTTATGCTCATGTTGAAACTCCAGCTAGTTTAGTTGAGGGAAAATGTTTAGATGAGCATGCTCATTTTGTGTGTCATCGTTTGTCTGAAAAAGGGAGACTCTTATGGAATCAAATAAACAGTTTGCTATGCTATGCTTGGAATCTTTGTGAAATTTGTGATTTTGACCTGTTTCTCTAAGAACTCTAAAAACACCTTCCCTACCTATGTGAGTTTAATGATAATGAAATCTTATCTTCTTATGAAAATGGTGTTTATAGTTACTATGATATCGAACAAATTGAAGAATTGTTGCTTTTAAGGGTGCTTATGAAGTTGCTTCTTTGATTGAAAAGTATGATATTACTCTCTACAAATCTGAAAATTTCGACATACTTAAATATTGCTATGAAAACTATGCTCATAATGCCTATGTCAAAGAATTTATTGAGAAAATGACCGTTACTTTGGAAGAAAATAATGATATGCATGAATCTATAGATAGTTATGATTCCGATGATTTGACTGACATATCCCTTGATGAACATGATGCTTTCTACTCTTGTGGCCATGATGCCAATATTTATGAAGATGAATTTGCTATAGTTCCTTATGTTAAACATGAGATTATTGCTATTGCACCCATACTTGATAGTTCCTTGAATCAAAAGCATGATTGCAATGGTTTTACTATAAATTATATTAATGTCAATTGTGTTAATGATATGCAAAACTCTAAGCTTGGGGATGTTAATTTTGCTATGACTATTGCTTGTTGCAATGATCATGATTGGGGTGATTCTTCTTATGATCTTGAAAAAATATTTAAGCCGCATAATGAATATGAGATTGATAATAATGTTTGCAATAATATTGAAAGTGGGTTTGGAAGAGTGTGAACTTTAGATCCCACATATTTGGATAATGTTCAATCTTATGAAGTTTTTGATAAAAGTGGGTTTGGAGAGGTCATGACTTTATTTTATGATAATCCCACTATTTCAGAAGAGTGTCAAATTTGCATGCATGTGGATCATGTAGAGAATATTTTTTGTGATAGCTAAGTATGATCCCACATGTAATTATTATGAGAGAGGGAAATATGGTTGTAGGAATTTTCATGTCACTAAATTACCTCTCGTTATGTTGAGATTGTTATTGTTTCTTTCTTCTTCTTGCATATGGTAGTTTTTGCTTGTCTTGATAATTTGTTTGCTTATAAAATCCCTATGCATGGGAAGCATGTTAGACTTAAACTTGTTTGTCACATGTTTCATGATGCTCTCTTTGTGTTTCAATTACTATCTTTCATGTGAGAATCATTGAAATCTAAATGCCTAGCCAAAAGGCTTTAAAGAAAAGCGCTTGTTGGGAGGCAACCCAATTTTATTTTTTTCTTGCCTTTTAGGTTTTGTTTTGCAATAAATTTTTCATCTAGCCTCTGTTTAGATACAGTTTTATGTTTTAATTAGTGTTTTTGCCAAGTAAAACCTTTGGGATAGCTTACGATGATAGTTGATTTGATCCTGCTAAAAAACAGAAACTTTTGCACCCAGGAGATTAGTTTTCATTTTTTATATAAGCACGATAAAATACTGATTATTTTTGAAGAGGTTTAATAAACAAATTTCCTAGCACTTCCTAATTTCTCAGGATTTTTGGAGTTACAGAATTATTCTAAATATCCAGATTGCTACAGACTATTCTGTTTTTGACAGATTCTGTTTTCGCGTGTTGTTTGCTTGTTTTGATGAATCTATGGCTAGTATCGGGGGGTATGAACCATGGAAAAGTTGGAATATAGTAGATATTTACACCAATATAAATAAGGAATGAGTTCACAACAGTACCAAAAGTGGTGATTTATTTTCTTATACTAACGGAGCTTACGAGATTTTCTGTTGAAGTTTTGTGTTTTGAAGTTCTCAAGTTTTGGGTAAGGATTTGATGGACTATGGAATAAGGAGTGGCAAGAGCCTAATATTGGGGATGCCCAAGGCACCCCCAAGGTAATATTGAGGAAAAAGGGCCTAAGCTTGGGGATGCCCCGGGAAGGCATCCCCTCTTTCGTCTTCGTCTATCGGTAACTTTACTTGAGGCTATATTTTTAGTCACCACATTATATGTGTTTTGCTTGGAGCGTCTTGTATGATTTGAGTCTTTGCTTTTTAGTTTGCCACAATCATCCTTGCTGTACACATATTTTGGGAGAGACACGCATGAATCATGATTTATTAGAATGCTATATGTGCTTCACTTATATCTTTTGAGCTAGGCAATTTAGCTCTAGTGCTTCACTTATATGTTTTTAGAGCACGACATCAGTTTTATTTTATAGAAATTGATGAACTCTCGTACTTCACTTATATTATTTTGAGAGTCTTTAGAACAACATGCTAATTTTCTTTGGTTATAAAATTAGTCCTAATATGATAGGCATCCACAAGGGATATAATAAAAACTTTCATATAGAGTGCATTGAATACTATGAGAAGTTTGATTCCTTATGATTGTTTTGAGATATGAATATGGTGATATTATAGGCATGCTAGTAAGTAGTTGTGAATTTGAGAAATACTTGTGTTAAGGTTTGTGAGTCCCGTAGCATGCATGTATGGTGATCCGTTATGTAACGAAGTTGGAGCATGAGATGTTTTTTGATTGTCTTCCTTATGAGTGGCGGTCGGGGACGAGCGATGGTATTTTCCTACCAATCTATCCCCCTAGGAGCATGCGCGTAGTACTTTGTTTTGATAACTAATAGATTTTTGCAATAAGTATATGAGTTCTTTATGACTAATGTTGAGTCCATGGATTATACGCACTCTCACCTTTCCGCGAATGCTAGCCTCTCTAGTACCGTCTCTGTTGGAAAAGGCAGTGCCTAGGAGGCGCTTAGGCACGCTTAGGCGCTAGGCAATGGCCAAACGCCTCGCGTAGGGCATAAATGGAGGTCTAGGCAAGGCAATCAAGGAATTGCCTACCCAAGCACGAAATCATGCCACATACTGCACTGATATGCCAAACGAGTTATATTCCAATGGAAGTAGATGGTAATTAACTTATTTATATACCCTAAACTAATATCAACACCCATATAATAATCATAAATACACTATGAGTAAAAACTATATTGCCGCCTAGGCCGCGCCTAGGGCGCTTAGGCACCGCCTAGGCACTAGATGAAGGCCAACTGCCTCGCTTACGCCTACCGCTTTTTCCAACCTTGTACCATGAAACTTTCACCGGTACCATAAACCCACCACATATCCTTCCTCAAAACAGCCACCATACCTACCAATTATGGCATTTCCATAGCCATTCCGAGATACATTGCCATGCAACTTTTCACTGTTTCGTTTGTTATGACACGTTCCATCATTGTCATATTGCTTTGCATGATCATGTAGTTGACATCGTATTTATGGCAAAGCCACCGTTCATCATTTTTTATACATGTCGATCTTGATTCATGGCACATCCCGGTACACCACAGAGACATTCACATAGAGTCATATTTTTGTTCTAGTATCGAGTTGTAAGTAAATAAAAGTGTGATGATCCTCATTACTAGAGCATTGTCCCATGTGAGGAAAAAAAGAGAAAGGTGATGTCTACTACACAACCTTCTTCTTGTAGACGTTGTTGGGCCTCCAAGTGCAGAGGTTTGTAGGACAGTAGCTAATTTCCCTCAAGTGGATGACCTAAGGTTTATCAATCTGTAGGAGGCGTAGGATGAAGATGGTCTCTCTCAAGCAACCCTGCAGCCAAATAAGAGAGAGTGTCTTGTGTCCCCAACACACCCAATACAATGGTAAATTGTATAGGTGCACTAGTTCGGTGAAGAGATGGTGATACAAGTGCAATATGGATAGTAGATAATAGTATTTGTAATATGAAAATATTAAAACAGCAAGGTAACTAATGACAAAAGTGAGCACAAACGGTATTGCAATGCTAGGAAACAAGGCCTAGGGTTCTTACTTTCACTAGTGCAAGTTCTCTCAACAATAATAACATAATTGGATCACATAACTATCCCTCAACATGCAACAAAGAGTCACTCCAAAGTCACTAATAGCGGAGAACAAACAAAGAGATTATGGTATGGTTCAAAACCACCTCAAAGTTATTCTTTCCAATCAATCCGTTGGGCTATTCCTATAAGTGTCACAAACAGCCCTAGAGTTCATACTAGAATAACACCTTAAGACACAAATCAACCAAAACCCTAATGTCACCTAGATACTCCAATGTCACCTCAAGTATCCGTGGGTATGATTATACGATATGCATCACACAATCTCAGATTCATCTATTCAACCAACACATAGAACTTCAAAGAGTGTCCCAAAGTTTCTACCAGAGAGTCAAGACGAAAACGTGTGCCAACCCCTATGCATAGATTCCCAAGGTCACGAAACCCGCAAGTTGATCACCAAAACATACATCAAGTGGATCATAGAATACCCCATTGTCACCACAGGTATCCCACGCAAGACATACATCAAGTGTTCTCAAATCCTTAAAGACTCAATCCGATAAAATAACTTCAAAAGGGAAAACTCAATCCATTACAAGAGAGTAGAGGGGGAGAAACATCATAAGATCCAACTATAATAGCAAAGCTTTCAATACATCAAGATCGTGCCACCTCAAGAACACGAGAGAGAGAGAGATCCAACTATAATAGCAAAGCTCGCGATACATCAAGATCGTGCTACTGGTACATACCCTCAGCCCCGAGGGAGAACTACCCCCTCCTCATCATGGAGAGCACCGGGATGATGAAGATGGCCACCGGAGAGGGATTCCCCCTCCGGCAGGGTGCCGGAACGGGTCTAGATTGGTTTTCGGTGGCTATGGAGGCTTCTGGCGACAGAACTCCCGATCTATTGTGTTCCCCGAAGTTTTTAGGGTATATGGGTATATATGGGAGGAAGAAGTACGTTGGTGGACTTCCAAGCTGTCCACGAGGAAGGGGGCGTGCCTAGAGGGGTGGGCGCGCCCCCACCCTCGTGGGCATCCCGGGACTCTCCTGGTCCAACTCCGATACTCCGTGGGCTTCTTCTGGTCCAAAAATAAGTTCCGTGAAGTTTCAAGTCAATTGGACTCCGTTTGATTTTCCTTTTCTGTGATACTCTAAAACAAGGAAAAACAGAAACTGGCACTGGGCTCTAGGTTAATTGGTTAGTCCAAAAAATCATACAAAATAGCATATAAATGCATGTAAAACATCCAAGGTGGATAATATAATAGCATGGAACCATCAAAAATTATAGAAACGTTGGAGACGTGTCAGCATCCCCAAGCTTAATTCATGCTCATCCTCGAGTAGGTAAATGATAAAAACAGAATTTTTGATGTGGAATTCTACCTAAAATATTTATCCATGTAGTTATCTTTATTGTGGAAAGAATATTCAGATCCATAAGATATAAGACAAAAGTTTAATATTGACATAAAAATAATAATACTTCAAGCATACTAACTAAGCAATTATGTCTTCTCAAAATAACATGGCCAAAGAAAGCTATCCCTACAAAATCATATAGTCTGGCTATGCTCCATCTTCCCCACACAAAGTATTTAAATCATGCACAACCCCGATGACAAGCCAAGCAATTGTTTCATACTTTTGATGTTCTCAAATTTTTTTAATCTTCACGCAATACATGAGCGTGAGCCATGGACATAACACTATAGGTGGAATAGAATGGTGGTTGTGGAGAAGACAAAAAGGAGAAGATAGTCTCACATTGACTAGGCGTATCAACGGGCTAAGGAGATGCCCATCAATAGATATCAATGTGAGTGAGTAGGGATTGCCATGCAACGGATGCACTAGAGCTATAAATGCATGAAAGCTCAACAAAAGAAACTAAGTGGGTGTGCATCCAACTTGCTTGCTCACGAAGACCTAGGGCATTTGAGGAAGCCCATTATTGGAATATACAAGCCAAGTTCTATAATGAAAAATTCCCACTAGTATATGAAAGTGACAAAACAAGAGACTCTCTATCATGAAAATCATGGTGCTACTTTGAAGCACAAGTGTGGAAAAAAGGATAGTAGCATTGTCCCCCCTTTTTTTGTTTGGCCTTTTTTGCCTCCCTTTTTTTATTTGGCCTCCCTTTTTTTATTTGGCCTCCCTTTTTTTATTTGGCCTTTTTTGGGACAATGCTCTATTAATGATGATCATCACACTTCTATTTATTTACAACTCAATGATTACAACTCGATACTAGAACAAAGTATGACTCTATATGAATGCCTCCGGCGGTGTACCAGGATGTGCAATGAATCAAGAGTGACATGTATGGAAGAATTATGAATGGTGGCTTTGCCACAAATACAATGTCAACTACATGATCATGCAAAGCAATATGAGAATGATGGAACATGTCATAATGAATGGAACGGTGGTAAGTTGCATGGCAATATATCTCGGAATGGCTATGGAAATGCCATAATAGGAAGGTATGGTGGCTGTTTTGAGGAAGGTATATGGTGGGTTTATGATACCGGTGAAAGGTGCGTGGTATTAGAGAGGCTAGCAATGGTGTAAGGGTGAGAGTGCGTATAATCCATGGACTCAACACTAGTCATAAAGAACTCACATACTTATTGCAAAAATCTATTAGTTATCGAAACAAAGTACTAAGAGCATACTCCTAGGGGGATAGATTGGTAGGAAAATACCATCGCTCATCCCCGACCGCCACTCATAAGGAAGACAATCAATAAATACATCATGCGCAGACTTCTTAACATAACGGTTCACCATACGTGCATGCTACGGGAATCACAAACTTCAACACAAGCATTTCTCAAATTCACAACTACTCAACTAGCACGACTCTAATATCACCATCTCCATATCTCAAAACAATTATCAAGTATCAAACTTCTCATAGTATTCAATGCACTTTATATGGAAGTTTTTATTATACCAATCTTGGATGCCCATCATATTAGGACTAAATTCATAACCAAAGCAAATTACCATGATGTTCTAAAGACTCTCAAAATAATATAAGTGAAGCACGAGAGTTCATCTTATTTCTATAAAATAAAACCACCACCGTGCTCTAAAAGGATATAAGTTAAGCACTAGAGCAACGACAAACTACTCCGAAAGATATAAGTGAAGATCAATGAGTAGTCAAATAATTATGCAACTATATGAAGACTCTCTAACATTTAAGAATTTTATATCTTGGTATTTTATTCATACAGCAAGAAAAACAAAAGAAAATAAAATTACGCTCCAAGTAAAACACATATCATGTGGTGAATAAAAATATAGCTCCAAGTAAAGTTACCGATGGAAGTAGACGAAAGAGGGGATGCCTTCCGGGGCATCCCCAAGCTTAGGCTTTTGGTTGTCCTTGAATATTACCTTGGGGTGCCTTTGGCATCCCCAAGCTTAGGCTCTTGCCACTCCTTGTTCCATAATCCATCAAATCTTTACCCAAAACTTGAAAACTTCACAACACAAAACTCAAAATAGAAAATCTCGTGAGCTCTGTTAGCGAAAGAAAACAAAAAAAACCACTTCAAGGTACTGTAATGAACACATTATTTATTTATATTGGTGTTAAGCCTACTGTATTCCAACTTATCTATGGTTTATAAACTATTTTACTAGCCATAGATTCATCAAAATAAGCAAACAACACACGAAAAACAGAATCTGTCAAAAACAGAACAGTCTGTAGTAATATGGATCAAACATATACTTCTGGAACCCCAAAAATTCTAACATAAATTGATGGACGTGAGGAATTTAATCATCTACAAAACTAATTAACTGAAAAGCACTTTCCAAATAAAAATGGCAGCAATTCTCGTGAGCGCTAAAGTTTCTGTTTTTTACAGCAAGATCAAAAAGACTTTCCCCAAGTTTTCCCAACGGTTCGACTTGACACAAACACTAATTAAAACATAAAAACTCAACCATAACAGAGGCTAGATGCAATATTTATTACTAAACAGTAATAAAAATCAAGGAACAAAAATAAAATTGGGTTGCCTCCCAACAAGCGCTATCGTTTAACGCCTCTAGCTAGGCATGATGATTTCAACGATGCTCACATAAAAGATAAGAATTGAAACATAAAGAGAGCATCATGAAGAATATGACTAGCACATTTAAGTCTAACCCACTTCCTATGCATAGGAATTTTGTGACCAAACAACTTATGGGGACAAGAATCAATTTGCATAGGAAGGTAAAACAAGCATAACTTTGAAACTTTCAGCACATAGAGAGGAATCTTGATATTGTTGCAATTCCTACAAGCATATGTTCCTCCCTCATAGTAATTTTCAGTAGCATCATGAATGAATTCAACAATATAACCAGCACCTAAAGCATTCTTTTCATGATCAACAAGCATAGAAAATTTACTACTCTCCACATAAGCAAAATTCTTCTCATTCGGGATGGTGGGAGTATCATAAGAGACTTGAATACTATAAATTGTTTCCACATTAAAAGAGTAATGTTTAGAAAAAGGGTAATCATAATCATGAAAGTTTTATAAATATAATAATCACTACTCTTTATAGCATAAGTGCCATCACAATAATCATCATAAGTAGTAACTTTGTTCTCATCATAATCGATTGAAACCTCTTCCAAGATAGTGGAATCATCACTAAATAAAGTCATGACCTCTCCAAATCCACTTTCATCAATATAATCATCATAAGTAGGAGGCATGCTATCATCATTATAAATTTTCATATCAAAACTTAGGAGACTAAAAATATCATCTTCATTAAACGTAGCATCCCCAAGCTTGGGACAAACATTAGTTGCAGCAAATATATTCTCGAAAACATCATCTTCTTCAAACATAGCATCCCCAAGCTTGGGCCTTTTCATATCATAAGCATAATCACTCTCATCATTAATAGTATGGATAGCACCAATAGTATAGCAATTATCATATTTTTCCAAGCAAGTGCCAAAAAGATTTTCAAGATCATAAGAAGTATCATTATCTTCCCAATTATAATCATCACAACAAGCAATAGGCATAACGAGATTATCATCAAGTGCATCATCTTCCACAATTATATTTTCATAAGGCACAACAGTAATAGGAGCAACATTATTTGGGAGAGATATCTTTTTACCTCTCTTCCTTTTCTTTTCTTCTTCTTCACCACATCATGTGTGGGTTAAATCCTCTTTTTGGAGCTCCTTATTAATGAGATTGGTTGAATAGAAGGCTCCTCCTCGTTACCCGATTCATCATAAGAAATAATAGGAGGATATTGGGAAGTCTCTTCACTTTCATTAGTATTCTCTTCATCCTCTATTTCTTTTCTTTTCTTTATGTAATTGGCAATATAAGGGTTTTCAATGCAATCCACCGGACAATACATATAAATTTCCTCTAGATCAAAATCAAGAAATTTATCGAGGTTAAATTTTGGAATACCCTCAGTTATACGTTTCATTTCTTCATAACCCAAAATAAGACTAAGCTCTTTATGATGCTCAAGGGTAATCAAGTTATCACAATTTTTGGACACGACTTGATCATGAAACAAATAGCATTGGAGCTTTAAATGACCATGTTCATTGCAAAGTTCACAAGGATGCAGATAAATATTGAATCTTTCAACACAAACATCTAGCCTTTCTTGCAACAATTTAGTTTCTAAATGCTTATGCCTCTTGCAATATCTATCTTCCCTATTTGGTGTGTACTTGCAAACCCAATGCACTCCACAAAAATTGACATGTTTATAGGAGACATTTTCATCATAACTAGTGCAATCATCATTAGTACTATGGATATTCAAGGAGTTCATACTAACAACATTGCAATCATGCTCATCATTCAAAGATTTAGTGCCAAACATTTTAATGCATTCTTCTTCTAACACTTTGGCACAATTTTCCTTTCCATCATACTCACGAAAGATATTAAAAAGTTGAAGCGTATGAGGCAAACTTAATTCCATTTTTTTGTAATTTTCTTTTATAAACTAAACTAGTGATAAAACAAGAAACTAAAAGACTCAATTGAAAGATCTAAAGATATACCTTCAAGCACTAACCTCCCCGGCAACGGCGCCAGAAAAGAGCTTGATGTCTACTACACAACCTTCTTCTTGTAGACGTTGTTGGGCCTCCAAGTGCAGAGGTTTGTAGGAAAGTAGAAAATTTCCCTCAAGTGGATGACCTAAGGTTCATCAATCCGTAGGAGGCGTAGGATGAAGATGGTCTCTCTCTAGCAACCCTGCAACCAAATAACAAAGAGTCTCTTGTGTCCCCAACACACCCAATACAATGGTAAATTGTATAGGTGCACTAGTTCAGTGAAGAGATGGTGATACAAGTGCAATATGGATAGTAGATAATAGTATTTGTAATCTGAAAATATAAAAACAGCAAGGTAACTAATGACAAAAGTGAGCACAAACGGTATTGCAATGCTAGGAAATAAGGCCTAGGGTTCTTACTTTCACTAGTGCAAGTTCTCTCAACAATAATAACATAATTGGATCACATAACTATCCCTCAACATGCAACAAAGAGTCACTCCAAAGTCACTAATAGTGGAGAACAAACAAAGAGATTATGGTATGGTTCGAAACCACCTCAAAGTTATTCTTTCCAATCAATCCGTTGGGCTATTCCTATAAGTGTCACAAACAGCCCTAGAGTTCGTACTAGAATAACACCTTAAGACACAAATCAACCAAAACCCTAATGTCACCTAGATACTCCAATGTCACCTCAAGTATCCGTGGGTATGATTATACGATATGCACCACACAATCTCAGATTCATCTATTCAACCAACACATAGAACCTTAAAGAGTGCCCCAAAGTTTCTACCGGAGAGTCAAGATGAAAACGTGTGCCAACCCCTACGCATAGATTCCCAAGGTCACGGACCCGCAAGTTGATCACCAAAACATACATCAAGTGGATCATAGAATATCCCATTGTCACCACAGGTATCCCACGCAAGACATACATCAAGAGTTCTCAAATCCTTAAAGACTCAATCCGATAAGATAACTTCAAAAGGGAAAACTCAATCCATTACAAGAGAGTAGAGGGGGAGAAACATCATAAGATCCAACTATAATAGCAAAGCTCGCGATACATCAAGATCGTGCCACCTCAAGAACACGAGAGAGAGAGAGATCAAACACATAGCTACTGGTACATACCCTCAGCCCCGAGGGAGAACTACTCCCTCCTCGTCATGGAGAGCACTGGGATGATGAAGATGGCCACCGGAGAGGGATTCCCCCTCCGGCAGGGTGCCGGAACGGGTCTATATTGGTTTTCGGTGGCTACGGAGGCTTCTGGCATCGGAACTCTCGATCTATTGTGTTCCCCGAAGTTTTTAGGGTATATGGGTATATATGGGAGGAAGAAGTACGTTGGTGGACCTCCCGGCTGTCCACGAGGTAGGGGGCGCGCCCAGGGGTGGGCGCACCCCCACCTTCGTGGGCAGCCCGGGACTCTCCTGGTCCAACTCCGATACTCCGTGGGCTTCTTCTAGTCCAAAAATAAGTTCTGTGTAGTTTCAGGTCAATTGGACTCCATTTGATTTTCCTTTTCTGTGATACTCTAAAACAAGGAAAAAGCAGAAACTGGCACTGGGCTCTAGGTTAATAGGTTAGTCCCAAAAATCATATAAAATAGCATATAAGTGCATGTAAACCATCCAAGGTTGATAATATAATAGCATGGAACAATCAAAAATTATAGATACGTTGGAGATGTATCAAAAGGCCAAATAGAAAAAGAGAAGGCCCAAAAAAGGAGAAGAAAAAAATGGGAGAAAAAGAGAGAAGGGACAATGTTACTATCCTTTTTTGCCACACTTGTGCTTCAAAGTAGCACCATGATCTTCATGCATTATAAAGAGTCTCCTATGA
Source organism: Triticum aestivum (assembly GCF_018294505.1). Classification (NCBI taxonomy): domain Eukaryota; kingdom Viridiplantae; phylum Streptophyta; class Magnoliopsida; order Poales; family Poaceae; genus Triticum; species Triticum aestivum. Next base: position 543,617,567 of record NC_057803.1, on the reverse strand, counting down.
TATCACTTTCATATACTAGTGGGAATTTTTCATTATAGAACTTGGCTTGTATATTCCAATGATGGGCTTCCTCGAAACGCCCTAGGTCTTCATGAGCAAGCAAGTTGGATGCACATCCACTTGTTTTTCTTTTTGAGCTTTCATAAACTTATAGCTCTAGTGCATCCGTTGCATGGCAATCCCTACTCACTCACATTGATATCTATTAATGGGCATTTCCATAGCCCATTGATATGCCTAGTTGATGTGAGACTATCTCCTTCTTTTTGTCTTCTCCACGACCACCGTCTATTCCGCCTATAGTGCTATGTCCATGGCTCATGCTCATGTATTGCGTGAAAGTTGAAAAAGTTTGAGAACATCAAAAGTATGAAACAATTGCTTGGATTGTCATCGGGGTTGTACATGATTTAAATATTTTGTGTGATGAATATGGAGCATAGCCAGACTATATGATTTTGTAGGGATAAACTTTCTTTGGCCATGTTATTTCGAGAAGACATAATTATTTGTTAGTATGCTTCAAGTATTATTGTTTTTATGTCAATATTAAACTTTCATTTTGAATCTTACGGATCTGAACATTCATGCCACAATAAAGAGAATTACATGGATAAATATGTTAGGTAGCATTCCACATCAAAATTTCTGTTTTTATCATTTACCTACTCGAGCAGGAATTAAGCTTGGGGATGCTTGATACGTCTCCAACGTATCTATAATTTTTGATCATTCCATGCTATTATATTATCTATTTTGGATGTTTTATATGCATTAATATGCTATTTTATATATTTTTTGGGACTAACCTATTAACCTAGAGCCCAGTGCCAGTTTTTGTTTTTTCATTATTTTAGAGTTTCGCAGAAAAGGAATACCAAATGGAGTCCAAACAAAATAAAACTTTCACGATGATTTTTCTTGGACCAGAAGACACCCAAGAGACTTGGATTGCAAGTCAGAAGAGCCACGAGGCGGCCACAAGGGTGGAGGGCATGCTCCCCCGACCTTGTGGGCCCCTCGGTGATCCCCTGACCTAGATCTTCCTCCTATATATTCTCATGTACCCCGAAAACTTCCAGGGGAGCCACGAAACCACTTTTCCACCGTGATGTCGCTTGAAGCTACCTCGGTATTTCCCCAAAGAGGAAGGGATGATGCAACATAGAGGCGGTAGGTATTTCCCTCAAATATGAAACCAAGGTTATCGAACCAGTAGGAGAACCAAGCAACACAACGTAAACAACCCCTGCACACAGATAACAAATCCTCGCAACCCGACGTGTTAAAGGGGTTGTCAATCCCTTTTGGGTAACGGTGCCAGAAATTGGTGCTTGACGGGAGAAAGTTGTAATAGATTGAATAAATAGATCGCAAATAAAATAAAGTGCAGCAAAGCATTTTTGGGTTTTTGGATTCATAGATCTGAAAATAAAAGCAAATAAAAATAAATCCCAAAGGCAAATAATATGAGAAAGAAGATCCTGGGGCCGTAGATTTCACTAGTGGCTTCTCTTGAGAAAAATAGCAAATGATGGGTAAAAAAATTACTGTTGGGCAATTGATATAACTTCAAATAATTATGACGATATCCAGGCAATGATCATTATATAGGCATCACGTCCAAGATTAGTAGACCGACTCCTGCCTACATCTACTACTATTACTCCACACATCGACCGCTATCCAGCATGCATCTAGTGTATTAAGTTCATGGAAAAATGGAGTAATGCCATAAGAACGATGATATGATGTAGACAAGATCTATCTATGTAGAGATAGACCCCATCATTTTATCCTTAGTAGCAACGATACATACGTGTTGTTTCCCTTTCTGTCACCAGGATCAAGCACCGTAAGATCGAACCCACTACAAAGCACCTCTTCCCATTGCAAGATAAATAGATCAAGTTGTCCAAACAAAACCCAAATATCGGAGAAGAAATACGAGGCTATAAGTAATCATGCATATAAGAGATCAAAGTAACTCAAATAAATTTCATGGATATAAAAAGATAGATATGATCATAAACTCAAAGTTCATCGATCCCTACAAATACACCGCAAAAGAGTTACATCATATGGATCTCCAAGAGACCATTGTATTGAGAATCAAGAGAGAGAGAGAGAGATGAAGCCATCTAGCTACTAACTACGGACCCGAAGGTCTACAAAGAACTACTCACGCATCATCAGAGAGGCACCAATAATGGAGGTGGTGAACCCCATCCGAGATGGTGTCTAGATTGGATCTGGTGGTTCTGGACTCTACGGCGGCTGGATGAATATTTCGTCGATGCCTCTAGGGTTCTGGGATTTTTGCGGTATTTGTAGAGCAAAGAGGCAGTCTGTGGGGCACCCGAGGTGGGCATAACCCACCAAGGCGCGCCTGGGCCTCCTAGTGCGCCATGGTGGATTGTGCCCCCTCTGGGCACCCCCAGGCACAGCCAGGGCCTACTGTGTTCCTTCTGGCCCATAAAAATTCTCCCTAAACTTTTGTGGCATTTGGACTCCGTCTGATATTGATTTTCTGCGATGTAAAAACACGGAAAAATAGGAACTGGCACTGGGCACTATGTCAATAGGTTAGTACCAAAAAATGGTATAAAATTACTATAAAATGATTATAAAACATCCAAGATTGATAATATAACAGCGTGGAACAATCAAAAATTATAGATACGTTGGAGACGTATCAGCATCCCCAAGCTTAATTCCTACTCGTCCTCGAGTAGGTAAGTGATAAAAATAGAATTTTTGATGTGGAATGTTGCCTATCATGTCATATCATATTCTTTTCTTTATAGCATGGACAATTGGACTTTTATGTGATTCAAAGAAATAGTCTAGTTCTGACATATAATTTAGATACTCAAGCATATCAACAAGCAACCATGTCTTTCAAAATATCAACGCTAAAATAAGTTATCCCTAGCCCATCATGCTCAACCATTGATCCATTCATGAAACACACCCGAATATTAGCTACACCCAACACTTAAGTAGGATCATATTGCCTCCTAGTTGGTGCTTTTGTAAGAGAGGATGGAGACTCAAATTCAAAATAAAAATTGCATAAAGTAAAAGAAAGGCCCTTCGTAGAGGAAAGTAGGGATTTGTAGAGGTGCTAGAGCTCAAAGCGAAAAATTAGAGATAAAAATATTTTGAGAGGTGTATCCATCCCACCAACGAAAACGCCTTAGAGTTCCCAATACTTTCCATGCATAGATATATCATAGGCAGTTTCCAAACAGAAAATAAAGTTTATTCCTTTTTCCACCACACTTTCACTTTCCATGGCTAACCGTATCCACGGGTGCCCTTCATACCAACACTATCCGAGGAATTTATTATTTGACAACATAAAGTAAATTCATTTTTGCATTTCGGGACTGGGCATCCCTAATACCTTTGCTTTACTCTCGTGCAATGACAAGTGAATAAACACTCATCTTGAGAATAACACATCTAGCATGGAAAATATTAGCCACCCCTCACCGCACTGCGAGCGAAACAAACACACAAAAGAGAAGTTTATTTTTGAAAATTAGAGATGGCACATGCAAATTTGCTTAGAACGGCAAAAGAATACCTCATATAGGTAGATACTAGCAAAAGAGCCCGTGCGTTGCAACGGGAGAAATATTTATCACGCCCTTAAATTTGTTGCAATGGAAGAAAACTCCATCACATTTCCCTATCAGATACTCCCTCTGTTTCTAAATATAAGTCTTTTTAGACATTTCAAATGGACTACAACATATGAATGTATGTAGACATATTTTAGAGTTTAGATTCACTCATTTTGCTCCGTATATAGTCACTTGTTGGAATCTCTAGAAAGATTTATATTTGGAAACAGAGGGAGTAGCAAGTATGGCTCAAAATACAACTGATGGCTTCATTTCCCATATCAATTATTCCCAACATGAAAAAAGTTTGTGCTTTCAACAGGACCATTTTTGCAAAACGACTGAGAAATGTATGTTTGTTCAATTCGGGTCTTTCCTAGTTGTATTCCCACGTCAACTGTTTGAGGTGCTATCTAGTCATGATGGTGTATTAATTGTCTGAGATTAATTCAAGACATCTTAATCTGATTAGGTTAACTGTTGTCACTGGCTCATTAAGAAATAATCACAAACATGGATAAATATTTTCCCTAAACCTGGGATATTTTCCTCATGGACTTGGAACAATTCTTGGAAGCTAGAACAACTTTATCCTAAACCTTAAATATTTTTTTCATAAATCTGAACATTGTTCTGCTTAATAAAAGATATATTAACTTGATAAAAGATGATGTTCATAAAAAAATGCCGTCTAAATATACTTACATGCGATATTGTTTTGAACATTTTGTTTTTCTTTTCCGTTATTTGGGATTCTATTTGTGTACCAACCCAAGACATGCTTATTGTTCTTTATGTATTAACAACTGAAAATCGTCGAGGTATGTGTGTGAATAGATATAATAGTAGAATTTAATTTAGACATTTCCATTTATAAACTCTGACTTTAAGAGTAGGAATTGCAAGAAAAATAGTTTCATAGAAGACTCCAATTTACAGTTTTTATGGTAATAACATTTATGCATGATGCTAATCCACAAATTATTATTAAGAGTAATGACTAATGTTCACCTTTTTGGATTTAAAACTGGATGAATATAGCAAGGAAACATGTGAAATAGATCAAATAACAATTGCATGCATAATTATGAAGTTATGGTTATAACACTGGCGGGAATACATATCTCATTACCTTCCAGCTTCCACGTTTCTCTGAGAGAGAGAAAATCAAGGTTCAATGGTGCAACTCGATGGTGAACACATGATGGTCACATGCTCTGAACATCAGGACTACCCTCTCAAAATTAGTAGCTTCCCAATACACTCTCACGGTGCAACTCGACAACTCTGTCATTGAGAAAAAAACAATAATCCAACCCATGCGTTGTGCAGCCAACTGTAACTCCTTCAGACTACCACAAATTATTTTACTTACTGATTTTTCATTTGGTTTTTGGCACCAAAAGAGAAGAAAAGCAAATACCATTAGAATTTCAGTAAGAGCTCAGTAGAGTACTACATATATTTCCCAGGCAACAAACAGAAAGGTTTAGGGATCTTCTTTCCAAATAATGTGAAGGATTGCTATATTGTAACAAAAAAACAGAAAGTACAAACAAGAAATACAGCAACAACTACCATGTTGTAATCAAGTTGTTTATGCCATGTCGAAGTAATTGGACACGGATACCCCGAAGACGGTGAGACGATATTTTAAGACATCAGGGCTAGCAAAGCCCCTCAGCCCGACTGCCCGGCCGCTTCTGCCGGCTCCCCGTCCGACTGCTCTGCCCGGCCGGCTGCCGACTGCTCTGCCTAGCGGGCTGCCGACTGCGCCAACCAGTCGGCTGCCGACTGCAGCCCGACTCGACATCGACAAGACACCTACAAAACATCGACAAGACAGCCACATCGCAGCCATACCTGGCCACTATTGCTGCATTGGCATACACTATTTATCCATCACCATCAACAGTGTGCAGTACCATCAATAATGTAACTTGTCCCCTGGGCACTAGTATATAAAATGACCCAGGGGAGCAAGCCATCGGGCCATGGCCACAAGGCCTCCCACAGGCTAGCAATCTAACTAGCTATCCATCCATCCATCCATCCATCCATCCAGGGGAGTCACCCTCTCACGCATGCATGCTAGCTAGCAAGATAACTAGCTAGCTCACACATACATCCATTCACCCAGGGCCAAGCATACACTTGTGCCCATATGCATATACCAAGTCAGATGCACTTGGCACTGATCTCAGATACAACTCCAGAAGCACTCTGTACAAATATACCAGATATACTCAGACATACAGAAGTAGGGGTGTTATCTCTCTGGATAGCCCCGAACCTGGGTAAACTAGCGTGTGCTACTCGCATACCCGCTCCCGGTCCTATCAGCGGCAGTCTTACCCTCACACTAAGCCCTTGTGGCATCTGTCGACTCGCAAGCCCCCCATGAGAATACCACGACAGTTGGCGCCCACCGTGGTGCGGTACTATGCTACCGCGCTGCTGCTGGTTTCGCAGTCCGGGCGGGACCATCTTTGTCATCTCCGCCACGACGTCGCCTTCGTCTCTCCGGTAGCGCTCGGGGGCTCGACATCGACACGCCGCCGGAGCGGCCGCGAGGGGCGGCGCGTCCTTGCTGCCGGCGTCGCCATCTTCATCATCACCGCGACGTTGCCACCTCTCCGGCGCCGGTCGAGGGCTCGACATCAGCACGCCCTCGGCGCGTTCGTGAGGGGTGGTGCGTCTTCGTCATCACCACCGCAACGCCGGCGGTCCGTTTGCGCGCGCCGCACGCGGGGCCTTGCTTTGGTCGGCCGTGTCGGTCCACATGCCGCTCACGTCTGCTCCCCTCCGCGTTGTGCCTTGCTCCGCCGAAGCATGCATTTTCCACTCCATACCATCTACAAGCTAGCTAGATGCTAGTCAACAATGGTCAAACTGTAGCTATATGCAAGCCAGATAACGCTTGCACACTGCTCATACACTACCTGGGCACTGCCCGTATGCTACCCAGTCAACGCGTCGTTTGTTGCTATCACCTGCGTCCGGCCTCCGCCCGCTGCTACCGCTTCCATGCTGCCCGCTCTTGTGCATGTCCGGCCGCCGCACTCCGCCCTACCGAGTCTTCGCGGCCGCCCTCGGCCTCGTGGCGCAGCTCCACCCCAGCGCGTGGCTCCGCCCGCGTTCGGCCTCCCTTGCTCATCTCTGGGCTGCTTTTCCCCCGGCTGCCCATACGCTGCTCCACCACCATGGTCGTGGCTACCTCAACGCCATGGCCCTGAGCTCCCTTCTCGCTCTCCGCCTCATCGTGCTGCTGCAGTCCATGGCGTTCTTATCCTCCTGCCGCCCCATCTCGCTGCTCGTCTCCATCCACGCCCGCCTGTCCGAGCTCCCTCCTGCGCTGCTCCGGCCATCGTGGCCGCGCCCCATCCGTCCAGCTCTTCCTACCGAGCCTGGCGCCGCGCTCACTGCCTCCTCCGCCCGCGCCTCCTCGGCCGAGCCCGCGGCCAGCAGCGCCGCCCCCCCTCCACTGTAGCTCGGCCGCAGCTTGCCCCGTTGTCAGCGGCCGCGCCGCGCTGCTCCATCCTCCACGCACGCACGTGGCTCCGCCCGCTCCGGCCCAGCGCCTTGCAGTCCGCCCTCTGCGTCACCTACTCCGCTTTGTCCCGCGCGCATCGGCTCCACCTCCTGCGTGCCCGCTCCGCCGCGTCCCTGCATCGTCCCGCGGCGCCTCCGCCTGCGACGCCCGGCCCTGCCCCACGGCCGGCTTCGTTGGCCCAAACTGCGCCTACAGCTGCACGCCCGCGCCGGATTCCCCGTAACCCGGCGTGCCAGCTTCGCCCGCGCCGGATTCCCCGCAACCCGGTGTGCCGGCTTCGCCCGCGTATGATTCCCCGCAACCCGGCGTGCCGGCTTCGCCTGCGCCGGATTCCCTGCAACCCGACCTGCCGGCTTCCCCGCAACCCGGCCTGCCGACTTCGTCCGCGCCGGCTTCCCCGGCGACCCGGCCGCTTGCCGGCTCCTCCCGCCAACCCGGCAACCCGGACGCTTGCCGGCTCCGCGCGCGCCCGGGCTGCGGCGTCCGGCCGGCGCCTACCTCTGGCCCCGCCCGTGCTCCCGGGCCGCCCATGGTCGGCCGCTGGCTTGCCGGTCCCCGCAGCTCCGGTCTTAGCTCTCCCAGGCCGGCTGCCCCGCGCTGTGACAGAAAGAAAAGTAAGATATGCTGGCTGGAAAAAGAAAAAGAACCCGGCTGGTCAGGCCGGATGTGTAAAAAAAAGAAAGAGAGAGAAAGGAGAGAGATGTGCGTTCGACTGCACGCGGCCAGCTAGAATTGGCGTCCGACTGCCAGATGTGCGTCCGACTGCCCATATCAGGCTTAAAAATTGTGCCTAACTGCCAGATGTGTGTCCGACCACCTGCTGTAAAGAAGGTGTTGGCCGCCTGCCGGCTACAAAGAGTCCGGCTGCTGAGTCGGAATCCGGCTGTCCAGTCAGATGAAAAAGAAATGTCCGTCTGGTTGAGCCCACACCCGTACAAACAGAAAAAAAAGAATCAACTTCAACAAAGAAGACAAAGTAGTTGCCGGAAGATCCGGCCCGACTGCTCATCAGTCGGCCCAGATCTCGGGGGCTACACCCAGCGGGTGCGCTGACGCGCCCCTGTGAAGAAGAAGACAAAGTACTTGCCGAGAGATCCGGCCCGACTACTCAGCAGTCGGGCCGAATCTCGGGGGCTACACCCAGCGGGTGCGCTGGCGCGCCCTCGCGAAGATTGCAGACAAGAGAAGAGTTTTGTCCGGTTGCCAGCAGCCGGCAGAAGAGAAAAAGAAGAAAAAGGGCGTTGTAAGACGCCTCGCCGCCTGGCTGGTCGAACCTGACCGGCCGGGACCCCCCCTTCGAGCACCCGGGGGCTCGAAGGCTACACCCGGCGGGTGCGCCGACGCACTCCGCGAGCGCCGAGCCGCGCCGACTGTCTTCGACGATCGTGACTACACACAAATCAATGTGAGCCCTTCACCCTCATATTTTTGCACTACGCAAGCACGGATAACCCCGAGCGATGCTCGGGGAACTATCTCCGCTTTTTTCACAGACGACTTAGTACCATGCGCGGTACCAAAGGCTCACTCTTAGTCACAGACCGCAGAGCGGCTGTCCGGCTAGCAAGGGTGAACGCTGGAGGCCACCCACACGAAAAACGTCCGGGAAGAAAAACACTTCGAGCGACCCGACCGTTTCCTTTATGAGTATTTGCTCTGTTAAATCTGCTCCCAGATTCTAAATACTGTACACTCCGCTTCACGGCCCACTCTCAGCCACAGACCGCAGAGCGGCTGTCCGGCGAGCAAGAGCACAATCCAAAAAGCGGAGGGAACATGAAAAAGATTGAAGGCGGCTCGGACGAAACCGAGTCGGCACCCTCCGCATAAAACTTGCAATGCTAAAAGCAAACATCTGATATATTTGCGTGGACTAACTTTGTCTTTTTCATGATCATTTCCATGAACACTCGCCAAAAAAACCTCCGCCCAACTTTGCCAAGTTGTCTGAAGGCTTGGGGGCTACTGTCGGAGTAATTGGACACGAATACCCCGAAGACAGTGAGACGATATTTCAAGACATCGGGGCTAGCAAAGCCCCTCAGTCCGACTGCCCGGCCGCTTCCGCCGGCTCCCCGTCCGACTGCTCTGCCCGGCCGGCTGCGGACTGCTCTGCCCAGCCAGCTGCCGACTGCGCCAACCAGCCGGCTGCCGACTGCAGCCCGACTCGACATCGATAAGACACCGACAAGACATCGAAAAGACAGCCACACCGTGGCCATACCTGGCCACTATTGCTGCATTGACATACACTATTCATCCATCACCATCAACAGTGTGCAGTACCATCAATAGTGTAACTTGTCCCCTGGGCACTAGTATATAAAGTGATCCAGGGGAGCAAGCCATCGGGCCATGGCCACAAGGCCTCACACAGGCTAGCAAGCTAACTAGCTATCCATCTATCCATCCATCCAGGGGAGTCACCCTCTCATCGCATGCATGCTAGCTAGCAAGATAGCTAGCTAGCTCACACATACATCCATTCATCCATTCATCCACGACCAAGCATACACTTGTGCCCATATGCATATACCAAGTCAGATGCACTTGGCACTGATCTCAAATACAACTCCAGGAGCACTTTGTACAGATATACCAGATATACTCAGACATGCAGGAGTAGGGGTGTTATCTCTCCGGAGAGCCCCGAACCTGGGTAAACTAGCGCGTGTTACTCGCATACTGCCACGACCGGTTTTTCCGGGTAATAAATTTCCAGAAAAGACCGTCGTGCTCATCAGCCCCAGGATTACTGTTAGCTGATGAGGCTCCAACTGGATACAGAAATTCCAAGCAGAATACAACATATGTAGTACAAGACCATTCTGGCCTATGAGTACAACAAATGGTTTCTAGTGGTTGATGGCGGAAGCGGTTTGTGAAACATCAGTGTCTATGGGACTCCATTTCCCACGGGAACAGCTGACCAGGTTAACTCCTATCTTCGCGAGGCTGCTATCTCCATTGTGTGGGTTCCGGGGCTGGCATCGCGTCACTCCTCTCCGAGCAAGAAAATCTGGCCAAGACAATAGCCAGGGACAAGCCAGTGAGTATTTTGAATGTACTCGCAAACATTATGAACACATGTATAATATAACAATGATGTGCTAAAAATATTTTATACTCATGACGTCAGTCACAAACGATAAATAAAACTCTGATGCGTGCAAGCAAGTTATTTATAAAAATGCAATAACATGGTAGTATTAAAATTTATGAAACAAATAACAAGCAATGCCACAGTCGGGCGTCTGAGCGACACCGCACAAAGGGCTTTAAAAGAAATGCCACAGTCGGGCGTCTGAGCGACACCACATAAAGGGCTTTAAAAGAAATGTCACAGTCGGGCGTCTGAGCGACACCACATAAAGGGCTTTTAAAAGAAATGCCACAGTCGGGCGTCTGAGCGACACCACATAAAGGGCTTTAAAAGAAATGCCTCAGTCGGGTGTCTGAGCGACACCACATAAAGGGCTTTAAAAGAAATGTCACAGTCGGGCGTCTGAGCGACACCACATAAAGGCTTTTAAAAGAAATGCCACAGTCAGGCGTCTGAGCGACACCACATAAAGGGCTTTAAAAGAAATGCCTCAGTCGGGCGTCTAAGCGACACCACATAAAGGGCTTTAAAAGAAATGCCGCAGTCGGGCGTCTGAGCGACACCACATAAAGGGCTTTAAAAGAAATGCCACAGTCGGGCATCTGAGCGACACCACATAAAGGGATTTTAAAAGAAATGCCACAGTCGGGCGTCTGAGCGACACCACATAAAGGGCTTTTAAAAGAAACAATCATAGTGAATATCCTGGAGGTAGAACCATCCCAGAGATACTCGATAATAACAATAATATCACGGGTTAGTCAACAATAATAATAATCATAGTTATCACAAGTCACGAGTAGTAATTCCATTTCTGGTTAACCGTTTCACCTCCGAAGACCGACACTAAGACCGACACCTGACCCATCCCAGACTGTAATCCTTAACCATGGACACGGCTATTCGAATAGGTTTATTCTCTGCAGAGGGTGTACTCTTTACCCACGAATAACGGATTTCTTTAGTCCATCGGGACTAATTCCGTCTACGGTCTTTTTGTTGAAAACACACCTAACTTGCACACACCAGCTTATCTCACATGTGTCTGGAATCACCCACGACACCTGTTAAGCAAACTCTAAGTGGGGAGGCTACAACCTCGCGTAGCATGGGATCAAATTTATATCGCGCGCTCTAAGGGGTGGCCTCCCCTCTCGGTCCCAACCAGAAACACCCATGCCCCCGGGCCAGGTGGCTTGCCTACCAGCTACAACTGGTACCTTCCACCATGGCCTCTCTGTACGGTGTGTGCTAGAAAGAGGTTGACAACTTACTGAACCGTACTCTACTTGCTGTAGAGACGAGTGGTAGTACGAAACAAGTATGGGGGTTACTGGAACAAGACTCGATCTACGGTCGACTCAGGAGGTTTAAGTATTCCCTGCATGATTAGTAAAACGAATATATTTCAACCAACAGAGTCACCGCTCATATCACCTTACCATGCCATACCAGACATAACCGTCCCGACGGAGACCGACGACAAACTCATGCCTACCCAAGGCATAGGTTTTCCCGGGTTCCTGCCGGTATGCATGCAAGGCACATGAGGGTGATTATTATCACAAGTGTGTTCATTTCCAACAGCCTGGAAATCACTAATATGCACTCATGCATATGATCACACCACATGAAATAACGAGTCCTTCGAAATGCAGTGGTGTTATAATGTATCCACGATCACACCAAAAATATTATGCCGGGATTCAGAATGCTTGCCTTCAATGTAGTGGAGGGGTGAGGTGCTCTCCAAAACTTTTGAAAGTTTCTTCTCTCTCCCCAAAATCCTATTTAAAAATATATTTGAATTAACACACATTTCAAAAACAGTACAAAAAAGTTGTTTGAAATTTTTTCAAATAAATCTTAAAATAAACTAGACCAAATTTGAGGAAGGTAGGAAAAAGAATCAACTCATTTGGACTTATATTTAAAAAGCTATAGGCAGTCAAAGATTTGGTCAAATCTGTTTTTAAAATAAAACAGAAAAGAAAACGTTTCAGATAGAAATACGCTTTCGGTGCAGAGGAGGCGTACTTGAGGCTTTACGCCTCCACTTAACCACGTGGACAGACACGGGGTCGCTGACAGTGGGTCCAGAGGGCCCACTGGTCAGGTTTGACCAGTCTTCTCCCTCCTCTTTCTCTGTCCCGAGCGGAGGCGGGACTCCGGCGATCACCGCCGGTGATTGGCGGCTCCGTTCGAGAAACCAAAGTCATCCACGGGTTCAGGGGGTCGAGGCGGTCCCGCCGGTGGGTGCTACGGTCTCGGGAGTGGACGGGGTCGTCGGCGGTGAGCTTCGCGGCGGACGGAGAGCTTCGGGAGCAGAGTGGTTTTGGGGCTACGGTGGTCCTCCATCAAAATCAAGTAGGGGGTATGGTTTACGGGAGGATGAGGGGGCTCTTGGTGGAGAGAACAGAGATTGGGAGGCCCTGGTGGTGCCGAATTGGCGGGGGCAGTGGTGGCGGCTGCAGTTGCCGGAGGTGGGGAAGAAGACCTCCCCCGGGTCGATTGGCTGCCATGGGAGGACTAGGGGAGCATTCTAAGGCTTACTGTGTACTCGGGGAGGCTCGGGGGCCTCCTTTTATAGCTCGTCGAGGTCGGTTCCGCGGCGGCCGGATAAGCTCTCCGGCGAACCGCCTCTCTGTAGCTTGCAGGGCAACGTGGCGTGGCTTTGGCAGCGCCTACATGGGCAGAGGCTGTCGGGCAGCGGCGGCGGCTAGCTCTTGGCTTGCCGGGCGTGGCGAGGGGCGGCTTGGTGCGTAGCGGTGAGAAAGGGAGTGCGTGGCAAGGTTCTGCAGTGTGGGCGAAGACAGGGGCGCGACGCGGCGGCTTGTGTGTGCGGCTGCAATATGCGCGCTCTGGGCGCGCCCAGCGCACGCACACCAGATGCTCGGCGAAATGCCATGGCACTCCAGAGCGCTTGGTTGAGGCTGGGAGTTAGCAGGTCTAGGTTTGGGCTCGCAAGGGGATCAGTGGACAAGCTGGTTTGGTCAGAGGTGCAAGCTCACAGTGCAATGCCACAACTCATGTCAAAACAGATCATGCACTCCAGGTGTTTGACAAAATGCCAAGGGCACTTAGGCAAGTCTTGGAGTGGTCAAAAACTCCATATGGAAGTCTCTTTAGATGCAAGAGAGAGTGGTGAGGTTATTTGGCCAAAAGCAGAAACTTGCTAGTGCAAGTTTTGCAAAACTTCAATTCTGGACAGGAAATAAATAGCATTATTTCATGAACCAAAAATGATCCAAAAGGTGCATGCTCCTGGACTTAAGGGTTTAACAAGGGGGACTACCAGTAGGAGAAATAATCAAGGGTTAAAGAGCAAGTAAAATGGTGGTTGCTGTACAAACCATCAAGTTGGTCCAGACTGAAGATGAGGTTGATTCACTCAAAATTTTCAAAGAACAACCCTGGATTTTTGCACGAAGTGGAATAATATGCTCCTACTGACCTCCCCTAATTTTGGTAGAAGTTTTAAAGAAATATATTAATGGGTTGCAGTGCAAAATGCACTCTAGACCAGAGAAGAAAGATTGAGTGTAGGGCTCAAAATATTACATGAATTAAATATATTGCTGCACAACAGTGATTTAAAAACATCACATGACATCTCCAAATTTTTGTGGAAATTTTAAGTGAATCTATCAAATGGTTGTAGTTCAATTATGGCCATTTAACCTTGAAAAACTATTTTCAAGAAAGTAAAGATCAAGCAATTAAATTAGTTAATTAGTTACACTGATAGAAGGAAAGTTTTTCTTGAGAGGTTAAACAAGTCCAAAAACATATTTAAAAAGGAATTTTCTCTTTGGGAAAAACTCATCAAAACAGGGAAAGAAAATAAAATGGAGCTCAGAAATCCAAAGTTTTAATTCCTGACAAAATTTTAATCCATTAAAACAAGGCCAAAATTTTGGGGTGTCACACATACCCGCTCCCGGTCCTATCAGCAGCAGTCTTACCCTCACACTAAGCCCTTGTGGCATCTGTCGACTCGCAAGTCCCCCGTGAGAATACCACGACATGCCACGAATATTTTTGCATTCTTCTATGCTCATGTAAATACTCTCTACACACATTGGTATTCTGCTATCTCTTTGGAAATGTTTTCTGTACTTTGTATTGTCTACCGTTGCTTCTGGATCATGATTCTCCCATGCACGAACTAATCTTCAGTGGCTAGCTCTTTGCTACAAGTCAGTTTATCCCCGCGACCGTGAGCAGCTTGAGAGGCCGATGTCATTAGTTGTGTAATAGAACAACGACATGGCGGGCACGAGAGGACAGTTCCATATTTTGGCTGTGGCATGTACAGTTCCACCATACCTTTAATCTATGTAAACTCCTAACTCAGCCCACAAATAAGAAAGTGAGCAATCAGAAACTAAATAGGCTAGAATAAGGAGAGGGGCGTTTTGGAGCTCGAGCTCAGCTGCACCCATAATCTGAGTCGTCGATATCTGCCTTGGGATGTGAACAAAACCTGCTGTGCTGTCAGATACGAGCGTCGCATAAATAGGGAATCTCGGAAATACAGTAGGGAACAGTGTGCAATACGTGGGGTCGGGGCGACGCAGACGGACGGACGGCGCGACTGCTCGGTCTGGGCCGTGGATCAGCACGTTGGGTTTCCATCTAGCCCGTGGTCCAGGAAGGTACCTTTTCTAGCCTGGGCCTTGGTTCAGATAATGGGTCCTGGACGGTGGGCGGATTCTGCGCCGTCGTGCCGGTCCAAGGGTAACGACCCGTGCGCACGGGCAACAACAAAAAAAAGATTTGTCCATCCCCTTCCCCAGCTCGTTCTGGAAGAGCCGTGACCGGCGGCGTAACCTAGAGTGCGAGCGACTTGAATGCGCTACTGCTGCCGGGCGGTGCCGGGCGGAGTTCCTGGTCGGCGGTCGGTGCGTTTGCAAGGCAGGATACCGAACTATGGAGGCGGAGGGAATGGAGTTCCTGCTCGACGCGGTGGATAGGTAATTTCCGGGCAGATCTCTGCATTTTTGGTTATCCTTTTAATTTTTCTCGGCCTGCACTGCATACGAATCTGACCTCTATTGCCGGCTAATCGACTTTCCTCGCGCAGATTTCCCGCAAGGGAAGAATTTGCGGACAGCCTTGAGCACCCAGATCTAGTGCCGCTCCTGTATCTGCTGCAGAATGGGGAAGCAACTGAAGATCGTGTTGAGGCCAATGGGGAATCTGGGCTAGCTCGGGTGGACGATGAGGGCGTAGGTGCAGACCGACCACATGGTGAACGTCGTCCCCGTGCTGAATCTCTGACGAGGTCTGCCCAGTCAACTGATAGGGTGAATCCGCAAGCCCCCGGGTGGACAAAAAGGTAAGAGCACGTGATCTCCTCCCTTGGTCTTTGTCATTGAACAGATGAGTTCTCATGAGCATCACATGTATGTGCGAAACGTATAGACTGAGATAGAAAACAACCAAATAGGTTCTGAATGATGTCATGATCACTGTTGGTCGATTGAGCAATACCTCTTGAAAAATAACCTGAATTGAAGGAGCAGCTATTTTTGCAACTGGTTTGTAGAATGTAAAATACACCTGATGGCGTTGCAATATTGTTGGCAATGACAAAAAATAATTCAGATAGCCATGTTAGGAAAATGGAAGTTGACAACAGAGATGTCTTCCTATTATGGTGATAATATGAAATCAGTGAAAACCGCGTCAATTGGCATATCATTGAACCATACTTCTGTTTGTGTATATTCTTTTTTGCCGATGTGCGATATGGAAATGAAATAATAATGAGAATGGAGAACTAGGTAGATGAAGCGTCGCATCTCAGTTGAAAATTTGGATTGAGTGGATACTGTTAACGTTTACTTTTGGTCAAAATTCAGGCTACGCCTAGGAAGCGCGCCGCCCGACCGAGTCCCGTGCCCCTCAAGGATGAGTGCTCTAGAGATTTCTATACGCAAATATGCAGAGCAGCCTGACAAGAGTGTCGTTAGGCCTGAACTGGGGCTCAGTTTCGATTCGCTAGGCGAGGCATATGACTTCTACAACCTATATTCTTGGGAAGTCGGTTTCGGAATAAGATATGGAAAGAGCAGACTCAACGCCGAGCGAACTAAAACCATGTAGGAAATTGTTTGTGGTTGCTCGGTGAGTTCGTAATTTGATTCCAGCAAAGAAAATTTTAGATACTAGTGTGTGTGAGCAAGATTTCGTCTGGGACATGGTGCACTGCTGACTGTTGACATGTCTTCCTTTGTGGTGTGTAGGGGAAACCTGAATCCGAAAATAGTAGGTCCTGCAGATGTGAGTGCCCTGCTTTGATCAGGCTGCTGTGTGCATCGGACAACAGCTGGTACATAACAGAGCATCGAGCGAGTCACAACCATTCGATGTCTTTGACAATGGGAGAGAAGGTGCACTGGCCTTCTCATAAGCACATTTATGTATACACCAAGGATCTGATTAAGCAACTAAGGGAGAACAATGTTAACCTTGGTAAGGTTTACAGCATTATTGGGAGCTTCTTTGGGTCAGTCGAGAAGGTACCTTTCACAAAAAGGACGTTGAGAAACATTTGTGGGAAGATTAGCCATGAGCAAGCTGAGGACGATGTCCGAAAAACACTTCAAGCCTTTGCTGACATCCAGGCGAACGATCCAGGATTTACGTATGTAGTGTTGGAAGAGAAAGATAGCAAAATCAGAAACCTCATGTGGGCTAATGGCAGCAGCCGGATGCAATACAAATTCTTTGGTGATGTAGTTACATTCGACACGACTTACAGGACCAACCTGTACGACATGCCATTTGGGCTATTTGTCGGAGTTAACAACCATTACCAGAGCATCATACTGGCAGGGGTTTTGATGCGCGACGAACAAGAAGAGAGCTTCGAATGGGTGTTCGAAGAATTTGTACGGATGATGGGCGGGCCAGCGCCGAAGACAATACTCACAGGTATTGTGGGCGTGGTGCGAATCTTATTTGTCCTGATCCTTGTAACCTAGGACATTGTGTTGACAGAAAAAAATGACATTCACCAACTCATAATTGTGCAGTTGATATGTCTGATTCAAATCTTCTTATTTTGTTCACAGATCAATGCAGAGCCATGGAGGTTGTAATCAAGAAAACTTATCCTGATACAGTACATCGTTGGTGCAAATGGCATGTCCTAAAAAAGGCGAAGGAAACACTAGGACCACTATACACCAAGAAGAGTGACTTCCAGGCTGAATTTCACAAAGTTGTGAACCACATGCTAACTGAAGAAGAGTTTGAATCAGCCTGGCAAGCTCTCCTCGACAAGTACAATTTGAGGAATCATAACTATATGACCCAAATTTATGAAACCAGAAAGAAATGGGCGAAACCATATTTCCGGGGTGTTTTCTGTGCAAAAATGACAAGCACCCAAAGAAGCG
The DNA here is from genome assembly GCF_018294505.1 of Triticum aestivum. NCBI lineage: Eukaryota > Viridiplantae > Streptophyta > Magnoliopsida > Poales > Poaceae > Triticum > Triticum aestivum. Next base: position 543,599,870 of record NC_057803.1, on the reverse strand, counting down.
AGAGCGCAATCCACATGCTGAAATCATACATGCCACCAGCCAGCCCAATGCATGTTTTCGTCCGACAATACATGAAACTGCAGTTTGATCGAGAACGGGACGAAAGCTATGAGGAGAAGAGGACTATGATTGTAAGTAGCTTCATGCCGTACACAATATGCTGATCTTGGGTCGTTGTGTCGTCTGGGGACTTAGTGGATGAGATTCTTATGTATACTGCTGTGTTTTCATTGCAGGGCGGTGCTGTCAGACGTACTAACCTTGCTATAGAGCGTCATGCCAGCAAGGTTTATACAAGGAGCATGTTTGAGGAATTTGGACGACTACTTATCGAAGCAACATCATACAATGTTACTAAGGTGGAAAAGAAGAGGAAGTACATCACCACTCACAACAATGCGGCGAAAAGAGAGAAGTGGAGCAGAGTTGAATATGAGGTTACCATTAATGAGGACGAATCAAAATTCACTTGCGAGTGCGGCCAGTTTGAGCACACAGGGATGCTGTGCAGCCATGCATTGCGGGTAAAAGAGCCAGAAAACACGTAGCGTTTAATATAAAAAATCCAGTAACTGAAAAAACCCTGACTAGCTAGTGGTTTTTTCTCGTGCAGGTTATGGAAATTCTGCATGTAGAAGAAATCCCTAAATGCCACGTCGTAAAACGGTGGACAAAGGATGCAAGAGACATAATACCAGGTCACCTAGTCCAGTACCAGAGAGACAATTCACAGAACATGTCATTCACTTGTAGGCATGCGACACTATACTTCAAAGCCATGGAAGTCGTGCGGATGGGTGACGCAAGTGCAGCGTGCTACGAGCATGTCAACGCTGCACTTGATTCGGTGATTCAGAGTGCAGCGCCTTTGCCAGAGAAACGTGATGGACTGGCTTTTGAGGATCGCGTGATTCCAATGACTGATGTCAGGATATCTGCCAATGGCGAGCAAGAAAATGCTGAACGAGAGGCCGACCATTGCGCAAGTGCCGGAAATTCATTCAGCACGAATGCCATGCAGTGCCTCACAGCTCCAGAGAAGCGTCGAGGTCCTGGCAGGCCTACGAACAACAGGGAGAAGGCGCCGTATGAAGGACTGAGTAAGAGAACAAGGTTCTGCAGCATATGTCGGTGCGAAGGGCACAAGAAAACGACATGCCCAGAGAGAGGGGATATGCCGAAAAAGCCACGGAAGCCTGGTAAATGCAAAAACTGCGGAATAGAAGGGCACCGACGAACGACGTGCACGAGACCACTAGGGTTTGCAAAGAATTGATATAGGTTTCTACGCTTATGTGTTTTTCGAGATGGCTTGTAAACTATGGTAGAGTGGGACGCACACGATTAGTGTTGAACCCTTGTATACCGCTCTGCTGAGGTTTTCTGTGCTTATCGTCCGGGAAACTTGTTTACTAATGTGCTAAAGTTAGAAAACTGAAATTGCTACTGGCTGTAACATTAATAATAAGTTGCTTAGTTGGTCGTCTGTGTCATACGGATACATTTTTGCTTACAGTGGATGGCGACATAAATGGTGGCCTGGATAGGCTTACGACTTGTTTGCCTCTCGACGGCAAAGTCGCAACGTTAGCCTGTGGTATCTATGGCCGTAGCAACCAATTCAAAATTCAAAAAAGGTACCGTATGCAGGGAAAGGGCGCCCTTGGAGCTGGCAGATGGCACGGTATAAATAGGAGGCCAAGGCTGAGGTGGTACACTTCAGACACACCACTTCCCACAGTGCAGTTCGAAAAATTTCAAATCGCCCGCCTGCATCCGATGGGAGGCTCAGTCGCTGAATCGAGGAGTAGTGGCACAACCAGAGGCGAGGGGCATAATGCGTTCCTCCACCTGATTACTCCTGTGAGTTCCTCAGATCTTTTTCTGAAAAATTGTTTTGTAATCTATGCATATGCTTCAGCCGCACATCAATTTCTGAAGGGAGCAAGAAACTACATGTTGCAGCCTTCATCTCCATCGCCGGCGGAGTCCGTATCTACCGCCTGGAGCACGAAACACCAGCCAGATGATTTGGAGCTCGGGAATGGAGAGGTCAGGATTTCAAACTGTACAAAACTGTCGCGTAAACAACTGAACCTTACATCAATCCATTCTTATACAGTTATGTCTCGGTTCTCTTTAGGGGGAGGTCGTCCAAGACGATGCGTTTTACGAGCAGCCTCTCGTTCATGGTTTGGATGCCATGGTGGGGCAAGAACCCTTGAAAGAAGGGTTTGGCGATTACGATCCAACTGCTGCTCCTGACTCTCCTCGAAGCACTGGTAGCTCTGCCGTCGACGACGAATCTAGAGTCGTTTGTGGAGGCCATGTTGTAGACACTGAAGATGAAGAAGACATCATCAGCATGCCGCCGAAACGCCATCGTATTTGAGAGTAGAAAACGTAGCTTGAGGACAAGTGCTACTTGATTAGTCTGGTAAAGAGATGACGGTGATTTAGTTCGTAGCAGGCGTTCCACTAGGTTCATCATTGAATGTAGAATGTAGTTTCCCGTTTCGTGTTCACTCATTATCCGTCAGTAATGTTGAACTCCACGGGTCATGTGCTGGGAGTACGGGGGATAGGGCATGGTATGGGGCCGATCTATATTTTTTGCCTGACTTATTTCTCCTTGTCGTGAAGCTGCGTGTGTTCTTGCCGGTCAATAAATATAATTGGAAAAGGGACCGAAACGGGCAGCGGGTAGAGAACCCATGATATAAAATTAGTTGGTCCGATTTGCCTCGTGGTGTGAGTGGGAGAGATATCTCGTGAAATGCAAAAAAACATAATAAATGCGTGGGTGGGTGGATGTTGGCAGCAAGAGGGAGGACCGCTGCTCCCGTTTATTCCTTCCCCTTGGCATTGACCGGACTGAAACAGTGAATGAACTGTTCCGACCGGGGAGCATTTCAGCTAGTACCGGTCTGGTTCGGGAAAAAAGGACATGTGTACATCTCCTGTGTCCGTCCACTATGGGCAGCTTGCGCAGGTGGGCAATTTTAGAAACCGGGTTCAGATGGACCACGTAGTAAACAACCTGAATAAATTTTAAAAAAGTGAGCATATACACTCCGTGACAGGTGATATTTTGCAACGGGGTCATGATCCCAGGAGGCAAGCTACGTCCACGGTGTGGTATGCTAAATTCATCCCATGGCGAACCGTGCACCACTCCAAAACGCGGCAACCACGACCATCGATTGCAGAAAAATTCGTAGTATACATGGCAAAAAAATGCTGCTTTAGACATTTTTGGGCGGCGTGGGCAGCTAGTAGTAAAGATGATTTGACCTCTCACTGTGGCAAGGGGGGGTGAGAGACAGCTCGTTGCCTCATTTACAAAAAGGCTACCCGGGCCAGCGGCTAAAGTACTACTTTCTCCATCCCAGCTGCTTCACTTCCTCCTCCTGCACTGCTCCATCCCCCATAACCACTGTTGAGGAAGAACTAGATCTGGCGTCCGAGTGTTGAGACGACGACGAGATCATCTGCGCCCCTGCAGATAGTGCTCAAGGTGAGGTTCCCCGGTTCGGCAGCAGAATAAGTGGCAACATTGCTTTCTGAGCTGCACTTTTCTCTTTTCTTTGGGCTGCACTTTTGAGGTTGATTTTCCATTGGTTGGTGGTGCTGCCCTTTTCTAACTCCTAATCCATGATTCCTTGGGTAGGGCATTGAGCATGGAACCGCCGGATCGTCCATGCAAGAGGAATCTCCCATGTGGGGAAGGTGATGGCGATGGAAAGAAGAAAAAGCCAAGATCCGTCGGACCTAGCGAAGGATCCATCGATGGAGCGCGTGCTGGAGGCGAGGGCACTTCTGCAGCCACCCCCAATGCCTCAGTAAGCTGATATGCAGCAGTTCATCTTATCCGCAAAACTCATCTTCGCCGCGACCGTCGGGATTCGATTCGAATCTTTCTGCCGTGTTCTAGATTTGCAATGTTTTAGTGCGACGGATTAAGCCTGACTGGTGTGGTCGTTCAGAAACAAATCTTGCAGGGAGGAGCTGTTGCCGTTTGAGAGTCGCCCAACGATGCTACAAGGAAAAGGAGGGGAGAGCTGGTCAATGACAACAACCAAAGGTCATCGAGACGGCGTGTATCTCGGCGTACACTTGTGTTGGTTCATGGGTATCCACACCATGCCGGTCAAGTAATACCATTTGTGCCGCCGGGCCTGCTAGCCGAATCGACAGTACTTCATGGTAGAGTTGTAAGGTGTACTTGGAGCTGTCAGCATGTCCTCCGACTAGGGTTGACTCGCTACCCAATAGTGCATAGAACCGGCATGGCCAGCTTGTTGACTGCTGCATGGACGGGGGAGGCCGATAGAAGGTTCTATGCATGGCTGCTTAGTAGATTTAGGTGGCAAGACATGAGATTCACTTTCCCTGATGGCCAGCATAGATATTTCACTCCAAGATCCATTGTTAGAACATTGGGTCTGAGTAACAGTGGCCGCCAAGTCAGTATGATAAAGTTGCCTCCAAAACGTAGGCAAAATTTGGCACTCCATATTAGAACAATCCTAGGAATAGAGACTAAGAAGCATGCCAGGGATGGGGGTTTGACAATTCGAGCCGTAAGCAACGCTATCAACAGAATGATCGCTTTAGGAGATCTCTGTTATAGAGAAAGAGCTTTTGAGATGGCTTTCTCACTGTTAGCGGCTGGTACATGTGTTGGTCCTAAGCAGTCGTACACGTCGATACCTTAGGAGATGTTTGCTTGTGTGCTCTGCGCTGAGGGGACTGGTGAGTATGATCTAGCAGAATGGACATTTGAGATCATCAGAGCAGCTGCGAAGAAACTACAAAAAGATTTGGCGGCCGGTGTGAGAACTCTGATTGTTGGCGGCAGCCATTTGGCACTCATTGTAAGTGCTCTCGAGATAGTAATTTACAACATGTATGCATTGAATCATCATGTGAAAAAGAAAAGAAAACTGAATCTCTAACACGTTCGGCCACTTCCTTGTTTTCTTGATTGAACACTTGCAGCCATGGTTCTTCGACTAGATGAACTTCGGTGCAGATAACGTGGAGCCGCACACCGTCCCCCGCATAAGCGTTTACACCGGGGAGATATACATGAGGCTGATATATCTCACAAGGGAATACCCCTCTGTTTTTAATGTAAGACATGTTAATAAATGAATGTGCTTTCTGTCCATGCAAAATGTGAACTAACACATAAAAATTTCGTTGCTTGACGTGTGCAGACCAAGTCTTATGATGAGTTCAACCCGCTAGATGATGTGTGGCACGGGGTGGTGGGCGAGCCTAGTGGGATCCTGCGACATCCAGGTAAATAGAAACGAGCGTTAGTGATTTCCATTGAAAAATAAGAAAGTGCTTGTGAAGATATCAGAATAGTTTATCCTATCTTACTGAAACAATGCTCTGTTTTCGGGTTGGAAACAGATCAACTGGAAGCGCCACGGGTAGTTTAGGATATCATTGCAGCAAACCAACAGGCTGCCATGGACTGTTCCATAGATGTAGGCGATGAGGATCCCAGGGTTGAATGCGAGGACGATGAGAAGCATAGGGAACGCACAACTGCTAAAGGTAAATGGGCCGCAGAAGAGAGTTCAGAAAGCTCAAGCAGCGACAGTGATGAGGAACCAATTGACCCTAGTGTGCGACTAGGCAGAAGGTTGGAACGAGCTGACATAAGAGGTTCACATCGTAGCACTTACCATTCGAACCGATATCACACACTGCTAATAATAAAAGAACGAGGGCACGGTGACTAACTAATGTTTTTTTAAATGTCGCTGCAGGAGAAAACATTGATCCACCAAATCCCAATGCCAGCTTAAGAATCAGCAATGATGTCTGGAATGCCCGTGTTACACGCAATTATTGACAAACAAAATTGCATTAACCATTATCAAAACCGAGAAGAAATTGTGATATGGAGCTTCAACATGATGCTGTTGCCATGCAGGGCCGCGCAGAATGAACCGGATGCGGGCATGTCTGCAGCCTAGAATTGGTGATCAAGACGCTGGGGGGAGTGCAGCAAGGGGAACTGCTAGAGATCCATCTATGCTACGTAGCAGGGGAGAGAGCCTGAGAGCAGAGCTGACAAAACTTGAGGCCCAGGGAAAAGCAGACCTAGAATGTGAGTATAATGACATTCTTGAACAAAGTAAATTTCATTTGTGGTAGCGTCACGGGTTGCACTACAAATAAGGAATTGGTACGATTCTGAAAATTATTCATGTGTGTAATAGATGCGCAAATCCATGGAACTTTCCCAGATAGGGAAGGAACTTGTAAAGATGATGCAGTGATTGTTGACGAGGAGAGACATGAGTGTCTAAGAACGTTATCTGCAGCTGCACTTGCTGTTGTGGAGCAAGCTATGGATAATCCAGAAGTTTTTGAAGGTTTGTCATGCAACACAAAAAAAGGCTATCTTGTTTTGGGAGTGATAAGTAACATAGTAGGGGAAATTTGATGGCAGGCATATTTGATCAAGCTAGAAGACTTCTTTCAAATGTTGGAGCTGACGGAGACACCGAAGGTAAAAATAAAGAAGACCAATCACCAGCGTTGGTGTTTGCATATTTAGCATTCTTACTCTGTAGTAACAGTGTTTGTTTTGTTTAATATTTCCAATTGTGACTATGCAGATGCTGGAGCGGACAATCATGCATATGGCAACAGCCGATCCAATGGTAACAATCACGAACAGATACACTGGGCAGAACTAGAGAGGGAAGGCCAAGATGACCAACAGGAAAAAGGAGGTGAAGCTGCAGGGGATATCCAAACTGACGGCGAAGTTAGGGACAATAACTGGAGGGAGCTACTGAATGCAAGCCAACAGGCGGCTGCAAACATGTCTCCACTCGCCACCAACGGTGAGCGTATGGTCGGCAGGGAACAGGACTGCTTGCGTCATAACGAGGGTACAAATTGCTGCCTTACTAAAATGCTGCAGCCATTCCCAAGAAAAACAAAAAAGTCAGTCTGATCTAATGTCAAACTATATTTCCGGTGTTTCAGATCTAGATGATGAGTTCTTTGGGGGTGCATCATGGTGGGTACTGACTATTCTGCTGAAGACGATGAGTTGACAGGTATGGTCGTACTAAGACAATCCTCCAAGGTTATTATGAAATAATATTTGTTAACAATGATCCTGAAAAAAAATCTGTGTTTTGCAGAATTGGATGATGAATTTCTGGTAGTAGCATCGCAAGTCCCAGTCAACTACATGGGCGAAGCTGAAGCATTGAATGGAGAAACAACTATGCCGGGATTGAATAACTTAAATGATTTGCTAGCCGCCCTGAACACATGCGTCCGGTGGATCGCATGGATAGGAGGTTTACTTCTGAATTTTAGCAAAATATCCGTACATGACTACATGTTGAATTAAAAAAGCAAATAATACATCGAAACAACTCAGCAGATGTTTAAAACTAACCTTGTTACTCCGTGTCAATCAGTAATACTGGTGGTTGGTAGCGCAAGGGCAGGAGATGCTGACGATGAAGACCCCCCCCCCCCATCAGCGGCCCTATATTGCCGGGTTGGCACGGTGTTCCAGATGCACCGGGAGGGCCAGCAGCAATGGGAGAGCAGCGTTCCAGGCAGCGCCAAAGAGCCCGTCCACATGGATTAGATGTTCCTCCAACATGTCGGCCTGGTCCTTCCTTCAAACATGACAACGGAGGTAACAACAACACGCCAAAGATAGCTTGATTCAAACACTTTTGCTTTTGTTTCTCATGAGTTGAACCGAACATCATATGGATGTGTCCTGTAGATTCGGATGATGGTGAACCTCGTAGACATGGACTACAAGCTGTGAATGATGGGTCAGCCGCACGCTTACATCAAGCAGTTATCACGTATCTTCATGCCTGTGATGCTGCCAAAAATGGTAAAACAAACACAGTACCTGCAGACGTGATCGATACAGTAGAAATGTGTGCAGCAGTGGAGCAAGTCGGTTAAGCTGCAGATGTGGTGGTTGAGCAAAATGGAACGAGAAAAAAGACGGCTCGTCCATCTGTGCTAGATGTGCAAACATACTGCAATCCTGGTCCTTATTTCCGGCGTGACGAAGCAGGTACTTCAACATGATTGTATGTACAACTGTATATCTTGGTAAACCTTTTCTACCCATTGAGCAAAATATGTGTTCTACAGATGGCGCCGACGGTGAAGCTCGTGCACATGGTTTTGCTTTAAACGGGACTGGCTCACTAACTAACTCCCAACAAGTTGTCCTCGCTTACCTGAAAAAATGTGGGATTAAGCACACTGTGACACACGGCAGCAAGAGACAAAATGAAGCAGCAGGGACTGGTGTGGTAGGTGAGAAAACATCTTCAAGGAGGGATTGGGGGGATAAGTACCCGCCGTCAATTGGGTTGAACCATTCCCATCCCTCTCCTGAAGCAATTTCAAGGTTCAATGCTAACATGACTGCCTGTGAGGGTGGAATTTTAAAGAAGTAAGCGAAAAACGGATGCAATTCATCGTTTATTCCTTTTGTTTACAAAAAAACATGGATGAGAAAGAAAGTTAAGAAGAAAAATAACAGTTTAGAATTTCCCAAAAAAACTATACTAACTACCGGGGCTTTTGCAGGAAATGGGTTAAGCACTTCCATCCAATTTTGGCGGTTGCATCAGGACAAGACATCAGAGATGAGTTGATGCCAGGGGGGAGGTGACCATGAATGTTTGGAGGTGTATTCAACACATGCTACGTGAAAAGGATAATGGAATATACGTCAAGTGGCTCGACAGGTTCAGGGGGCTGTTCGACCCACGCTTCGTTGTAAGTCACAACATATTCGAAAATATGGACAAAAAATTAATGTTAGCAGCACTGATTGTTTTGCTTGTTGATGGGGAATAACGCATGTTGTGTGTGGCATTTATATTTTCAGGAAGAGGTTTGCAGGGATGACGGTGACACAGACTAGGATTACATAGAAACTATGATGAATTCAGAAGTAATTGGATATAGGATTGATTGGCTGAAGAAGGTAAATTTATTCTGAGAGTTATTGCAAGTAAAAAAAATGTGTCGCTTCCTGTGACTAACCTGGAGTTTTTATTCTCATGATGTGAACAATGACAGTTCTGGTTCCCAGTTGAATTTATGGACTGCTGGGCAATGTACCTTCTGGACAAGGATGAAAAGACAGTGATGGTGCTTGACCCAACTGAGACCGATGTCATGGATGAGATGAAAATTAAACACGAGAGCCATGCAAAGAAGTTCCAGCGAAGGTTCTGCTCTCTATTCAACAACTATTTCGGCAACGGGTTGGTTGAAACAGAGGGTTGGAAATTCCTCTACCCATTGGTGGCGCAGCATGAACCGTGCAGCAGGTGCGTGTCACATAAAACCCATAACATTCCGTTCCCGAGAACACACAAAATCGTGCCTTAAATTCAGTAGCACCACATATGGGTCAAATGTAGTGAGCAAAGATAAAAAATTATGATGTTAATAAGTACAGTTTGTTTCTGACAGGGAAGACAGCGGAGTGTACATCACACACTACTACACTGACTTCACCGGGTTGTACCTCCGTTCAACACAAAGCTAGGTTGGTAAACCTGACAAATATAGGACCATATTTTAAGATAGCATGAATTTTGTTGTGAGAAGTCTACAAAAGAGATTGTAACACCTAGTTGGTTCCGGTGTCGCCATGCAGGACCAGATTGATGGTTTGCGTGCAAAGCTAGCCTATGAAATTGTGACCATGAAGGGGAACAAGGGAGACGTTCCAGAGTTCGCATACGACATGATCATAGATTGATGGCCTGAAGATGAGCATGCAAGCAGGTCCCTGGGGAGACCGACTCTAGGCTCCGCTTATCTTTTGTTTATCCTCGTGGTACTAATAGTTGCGCAACTGAAGGACTAAGGTTTCATTTTGGATCGCTCGAAAATCCACTAAGGCGAAACATACTAGTTTTTATCAGCGATGTAACCCCTAAGTATGACCTTAAGACCAATAAGCTAGTGTCTGACAGCAGGGCGGACGACTGTTGTCATGGGCAAGTGAAAACTTATCACTATCGCTTTATGGCCGCTGTCAGTCGTTTTGCTTGTGGCGCGATTAGTAAATTTGATAGGTCTTCACTAGTATTTGATTTTGAAAATCGAAGCACGTGGATCAGTTTTACAAAGCGATTTACCTGATGTTGTTTGTTGATGGGGAAAGTTCCTTCAGCATAGTGAATGGCGGTAGTAGCATGATTTCCATACTCATGTTCCCTTGCAGTACAACTACCATTGCAGTCTAATAGAAATTGTTAGTAAAAATTAAATACTCAGAACGTTTAGAAGGCAGAAAAACATAAGTTTAAAAAAAAACTACAAATGAAAGAAGATTCTTTGGGTAGTTGAGTTTGCTAGATTTATGAACCCATGCATCCTGGTAAAAATATACATCGTTTGAAATACATGTATGTGCTCGAACTTTGAACTTTTCAGGCGACAAAGTCACACAGTTATCAGCTAGAAATGCATCCTCAATTTGGGGAATGCTACGATCGGTTGCTACATAATTGATTGTTGTCATATTAGAATATTTGGTGAGGGGTATAAAAAAATCATGGTTTAGCGGTCAAAACTTTAAATTTTACAGTTGTGGATATGTGGGATGGGGTGAGGGGGCGTGATACAGGGAGCTAAAAATAGATTGAGCAGAACTTCCGTTTTCTTTGGGTGAAGCTATTTCCCAAACCCGTCTAACATGTATCAAAGCTGGTTTCAAGAGTAGATGTCATATGGACCTTGTTGCACATAAATTGATTGGCTTCACGAACTTACAAACGCCGATTTGAGAAAATTGGATCCTTAAGTTGGTAGACGAATGGGATTTGGTTCGGCAACTATGTTGGATAATTTTGTAAAAAAATGTTGTCCATATAAGAAAAGAACATTCCAAACAACCTAGTGAGTATGAGTTTCAGTAGATAAAGGGGATCGATTTCCGATTGAAAAGCGATTTTCCGTTTCGGTAGGACTTACAAACAAGTGGTTCATACTACATTCCTAAAACAGATTTCTTGATGAAAACCTGCCGAATACCATGGTTCACACGTCTACTGTGGCGTTTACAATACTCGATAGATCATAAAACAGAGTAAAAAAGCAAGTCGAACATCTAAGCGATAAACGATGCGTTCTGATACACCGAAATCAGCAGGAGATACATATTAATTCGGACGAAGCAGTTCCCCCAACCCGCTGCCCCTCTAACCGGACTGGTTTGACCCAAGCCAGGAGTCGGTAGGTGCTAGTACCGTCCACAGAGCCTCATGCGCCAACTTGGAAGAATTGCCCTGAAGTTTGACACACTCATGCAGTGCCTACCTTTTGGTTTTGCCCACATTGTACTATTGTCAGGACCCCGACTCGATGTCACATCGATCTAGCCGGTAACACCTCATATCACTTTGCGGCCTCACGCACGGTATCCCCACGGGTGTCGCCTTACCTTTGCTCGGAACCGTTTGCGCCTTTTGGCTCACGTATATGATAGTGTCGCTAGCATCCATATGATAAGGAGCCCGGGCTGACATGACTAGTCGTAAACCCAAAGTGGCACAGACTTACAGGGACAGGCATCCATGACCCAGCTTCGAACGTGTCGGTCATCAGCAAGTGGGTCCGGGCTGTAGCACTGGGCTAGCAGGACTCCGGTAAACCGGGCTGTAGCGGGCTAACAGGACTCCGGTACTCAAAGCGTGACATTTCCCCGAAGGGACAGACACAGGAACGAAGAAGGACACATGCCGGCCAGCCTAAGTGTTCCGGAGCAGTAGCAAGCTACCATGGCTCAGTGGAAACACTAGGAGACATTTCCCGGTAAGAGAGGCTACTAAAGATAAACAACTAGATGGTCAGATCCCACACATACCAAGCATTTCAATAACATACACACAATATGCTCGATATGTGCAAATACAACATGGCATCACAACATGTCTCTACGACTCAAGTAATTATTCATTAGGCTCCGAGGAGCGAGACATTACAAACATGGGTCTCACGACCCAACAATCAGAGCATACAAGTCAAAGCACAAGCGGAAGCTATCATGTCTGAGTACAGACATCTATAAATGAAAAAGGCTGAGAAGCCTGACTATCTATCAGATCCTGCCGAGGGCACAAGATCGTAGCTGAGGTATCAAGCTAAACGTCGAAGTCCACGTGGAACTACTAGTGAGACTGAAGTCTCTCTGCAAAAACATAAAATAGGCAAACGTGAGTACAAATGTACCCAGCAAGACTTACATCAGAACTATCTACATATGCATCATTATCAACAAAGGGGATGGTGGAGTTTGACTGCAGCAAGCCAGCTTTGACTCGGTGGCTATCCTGAACTACGACTGCAAGTAACTCTTTTGAGGTGGCGCACACGAGTCCACATATTCACCAACCAATACACCACTATGGATCCGCTCCCGTCTCCCTACGAGAACGCCATCCATAGCACTCACGCTTATCTTGCGTATTTTAGAGTATCCACTTTCACTTGTCTATGAACTGTACAAGGGGTCCACGTTTCCATATCCGAGGAATCCGGCTATTCGAATAGATGATGTTAACCCTGCAGGGGTGTACTTCTTCACACACGCTCTCGCCACTTACCGCCCTGTACACGTCATGTACCTCGGCAACCTTCAAGCGGAAGCCGGGCGAGGGAGTCGGCCACGACCTGACTAACCGAACAAGTCTCTAGTCCAGGTTTATCGCCTATTCGGGTTCCATCCGCAAGGAGATCCGGCCGGGGTGTCGCTTACGGCCCCAAACGATGTGTGCAGGGTTCCCAAGCCCACCAACCGGGTGCCACTTGGTACACCGGGCCACTGTGCCTAGTCTGTCCCAAGCCCACCTGTACCGGGTGCCACTTGGTAGACTACTAACACTACCTACAAACACCAGAAACTAGTTGCAACTCCTGGACAGAGATCATGTTGATTAATAAGTCGAGAGGGGCACTTAAGCATTCCAATGTGTGGTAGTAGCTGGTCATGGATCACAAACACAGAACTCAGTTCCTGAGGACGGCTGCAATGAGACAACCCACCATGTACTCCTACATGGCCTCTTACCGCTACCTTTTACCAAATCGTGTTCACACACTTAGCTCACACACATGGGGACATGTTCACACGCCTCTGATTCATCCCCGATGAATCAGACCTGACTCAACTCTAAGCAGTAGCAGGCATGACAAACAAGCATGAATGAGTAGGCACATCAGGGCTCAAACAACTCCTACTCATGCTAGTGGGTTTCATCTATTTACTGTGGCAATGACAGGTCATGCAAAGGATAAAGGGTTCAGCTACCGCAGCAAGTATCAAATATGTCGTTGTTGTCCTAATGCAGTAAAAGAGAGCAGGAGCGAGAGAGTAGGATTGTATCGGAATGAACAAGGGGGTTTTGCTTGCCTGGCACTTCTGAAGATAACATTGAGTCTTCATCAGTGTCAACGATCACATCATCGGTATCACGTCTATCGAGAGGGGACAAATACCGGCAACACAGAAGGAACACAATCAATGCAATGCACAATATGATGCATGATCATGACATGGCAAAATGAATGTGTTTTGAGCTAATGCAACTAGCAACAGATTAAATGAAGTTGGTTTGAATACAAGATTCAAATTCAAACTCCATATGTGATTATTTAAATGCCCTTTATATGATTTGTGCTAAACAGCACCTATAAGTTGTTCTAACATGCATGAAAATGGTACAGATGGATTCCTTGAATTTTTCTGATAATTTTTCATATATAAATTATTTAATTTGGAGTTACGGTTAATTTTCTATGATTTTTAGAAGTTTTAGGCATTTTCTGGAATTTAATAAATCATTTCTGATTTATTTAAAACTCCAGAAAACAATTACTGCATCAGCCTGACGTCATGATGACGTCAGCAGGTCAACAGGGCGCCTCCAGGTCAAACCTGACCAGTGGGGTCCACTGGTCAGTGACCCAGTCAACTAACCGGGTTAGTTAGCCCTAACTAACTTAGTTAGCCGGGCGGGGCCCGCATGTCAGTGGCTCACCTAATTAACTAAATTAATTAACACTAATTAACCTAATACTAATTAAGCAGGCGCCTGGGCCCACACGTCAGGGGGTCAAACCCCGGGTCAAACCCGCCGGAGTTGACCCGCGGCTTGTCGCCGGCGACGCCAGCAACGGCGGAGGGCGTCGGAAACGCTCCTTCGGCGACCAAAACGGCGACTGAGGGGCTCTACGCGTAGCTGGGAGTCGCCCGCATCCATTTGTGCAAGCGGCAGGGGCTGAGGTGGCCCGAGCTCACCGGAACGGGGCCCGCGGCGGCGACCGGAGCTTCGGGTTCGAGCGGGGCGAGGCCACAGAGGACGGGAGGGATGGTTAAGGGGCTCGCCGAGCTCCTGAGGATGCTAGGAGCACGGTGCCATGCTCGGTTTCGAGCCTTGCTGTCTGCAGTGACGGCGGCGACACCGCCGGCGGAGCCGAGCTCGCGGCTCCGGTGGGATCGGGGCTACAGGGCGCAATCGAAGGGGGAAAGAGGGAGGGGAGGCGTAGGAGCTCACAGCGGTGCCGTAGAGGAGGTCAGCGAGCTCGGGGAGGGGCTGGTGACGACGGGAGGTCGCCGGCGATCTCGGTGGCCCGAGGAGGAAGAAGACGTCGGGGACGGCGCTCCGAGGCTTCCGGCGTCACATGGGTTGGTGGAGACGAAGAAGAAGGCGCGGCGGTTCTTCTGGAGGCATCGGCGAGGCGAGGGGTGGCCGGTGGCCGCGGCGAACAGCGTCGGTGGCGACGGCTGCGCTCGGCACGAGAGGGAGAGAGAAACAGAGGAGGGGGGAGAGCTCGGGAGAGAGTGAGGGAGTTCGTGGGGCCGCGTGGCGTCTCCAGGGAGTAGTGGAGGCAAGCAGGGAGGCAGGAGGTGGCCGAAGCAGGGAGGAGGTGGCCGGGGCGCGTGGCCGCGCGCGCCGGGCGCGTGCCCGTCCTCCTGCAGAGGAGGAAGGCGACAGGGGAGGCGCTGGTGGGCTGGGCCGGCCAGGGGGGGGGAGCTGGGCCGGCTCGTGGCGCCAGGTAAGCTGGGCTTCTCTCTTCTGTTTTGTTTATATTTCTGTTTTCTATTTTGTTCTGTTTTATTTTAATATCTTTTGCCATTGTTTGAATTTAAAAATAATTCAAACAATGCCAAAACTCCTCTGAATATTTTTATTTTGCTAGATGGACTTTTCCAAAAGCTCATAAAATAATTCAGGGATATTTGAAATTATATTCTAATTATATGAATATAATTCAAGTTCAAATAGCTAATGATTTAAATTCAAAGTCCCAAAAATAAATCCTTAAAAATGTTCAATATTTTGGTTGGGACCAGAACCCTTACCAAAAATTATCAAACATTTAAGAAGAGCCTTTTGGGGCAATGAATAAGATTTCTAGGGTTTTTGCCCCTCTTTTATTTAGGGTTTTGAGGCTTCCAATAATTCCTCAATTCAAGTTTCAAAATATAGACATGATGCACACATGAAGCTAGGCTAGAGCAATGCCAGAAGCTAGGGATGTGACAACTCACCCCCACTAAACAAGAATCTCGTCTCGAGATTCAAGCGTAGGGTAAGGTGAAGGGGAAACGCAACTAGTATAATCTTCACGATCCAGGGTGCACTTCAGTTGAACGTTGATTTGAACACCATCTTGGTCTTGTCGTCTTGCTCTGAGAACTTCAGCTAATCATGACAAGAAGAGGAAAGGAAAACTCTAAAAGGATAGGTTTTCTCGAAGGTCGAACAACTCAGGACTAACTCACAGAATGAGACTTAGAACCATCTCTCGGGTGAGACACGAGATACACATCAAGAGGGGTGGAAAGAAACGAATGACGAAGGTTCACTAGGTAGACAACAATTCCACACTTAAGAAGGTGGTAATCGATTGTTAACGTAGCGAGGAGTTGAATTGTCTTAATACCATAACGATACACCTTAGGGAAGGTGACTCGTAGAGATATTTCCTTAAGTGGCCAAAAGAATTACTTTTGATTCGGAGATCATTGAAACTCTTCATACCAGCATAAGGCAATTCACAACGGTCGTTTGGAGGGGGTCAGTAGAATGGCATACTCAGACTTGGATGATGTGGATTACCTTGTTGAAGAAAACATAATGGATGAATTTCCTCATCACCGGAGATGGAAGAGACCCATGGTAGAATGGCACATTGGTGGTGCAAGCTGGGAACAAAATGCAAATGCTGGAATGATTCTGGTAACTGGGGAAGAACCCAACAAAGAGAGTGGATTCTATGTTTGAAAGATCATAGCATTGCCGAGGAAACTGAGAGCAACCACGGTTAGTGCCGATGATAACACGTAGCGCTTGTGCGTGCTCTCAAGAACTTGAACATTTCCATATTCATCAAAGTTTTACCAACATCCGTGTCAAGGATCCTGGCAACACAACTTGCTACCATGATGAATGGTGATGGAGGATGCAGATGCGAAGGAGGATAACACTTTCTCAGATTTCACCTTAGCGAGGCCAAGCAAATAAAATCTGGATGATCGACCGAGAGACATTTAGCACTCCGCTTCTAATGTTCTCCTTAATGTGCTAGTGTAATACACCCATAGATATGGTTTGATATCTAGAACATCAAGTAAAAGGTCGGACTTCGGGAGCAATAGAATCCATAAGGAACAGTTACGGAGGTAAATCCTACGAAATCCTTATGGGGAGGTGGCTAACTTCCTCAACCAAGATACTACAATAATAGGTCTTCCGGCTGGGTGTGTTGGCCACGACATCCACTTTACCGGTTATCGAGGGACCAATATTATAGTTCTTGGGAAATGTTCCAACCATCATATCTGCCTGAGACTCAGATCTGGTTGGTGTCAGGATATTCCAGACTCATCGAGTCTAGGAAGAAAAATGAAAGTTTGCAACACAAATCGACGAGATGACGTTGCGAGATTCTCGGAAATGAACTACGATAGCAAGCTCCAAAACATGAGCTGGTTCTGCTACAAACATGTGAACACGTTGTTCCAGACAAGCATGCCCACATGGTAGTCTTACAATAAAACACTACCGAGTTCTGGTTGGGAGCCATCATCGAGGATATCGAAGTTCTTTCATAAGTCCGGATTAGCTCTTATGAAGATACTCCTTCTCCTTGAACAAATCAGTCGGTGGCTTGATGTGCTAGGATACACATATGGAATGAAGATGATCAGTCTATCAAACCACAGAATACTTCGCACGTGCATAACTGACTTGGGATGGTTCCAGAGGAGGCAAAAACATGCTTTCTCGAATTCACGTCGGCAACTTACATCAAATGCACGTGAATCAAAGGAAGTCACTTCTTTTATCCAAACATATACTTCATGAACGGGCATGAAGAAAATGCTTTCAAAAGTTTCCAACACTAACTTAATGTTCAACAACATCATGGAGGAGATAAGAATGTTGTCAATGGGCTCAACAACAACTCATCGGAATTTCCATATCACTGGACTTCCACCATCGTGTGAACACGGTGATAGCATTGGTCAGCCCCAAAAGATATAATGGTGTATGCTCGAGGGATCAACCACGAGTAAGACAACATTACGAACATCGTTGGTTCTGACTTGATTTGACGATAGCCCACACTCAAATCAAAGGATTGATAAGACAATAGGTCCAGCAACTGATCACAGGGACCAATCGATGAAGATATCATCTTTCTTCAACACACACTACACAAGAATATCCCTTTGGAACGAACTAAGTCAGGCAAGCTTTTATCTTCCAACCCTCCAAGTTATTGTTTAGCTTAACCAACTAGCTCAGGGATATCTAACACCGATTCTTGGAGAGAAGGTGGTTCACAAGAAACCAACTTGATCACGAGCTCAACATAGCGGTCAGGTGACAACCTGGTAATACTTCCGAGAAGATATTCGGAAATCACGAGCCACCGGTATGTTACTAAGCTCGAGAACAATCTTGCTTTTCAGGGCAAGACGATATGATCAATAGAGCAAGAATTTGAAATAATCCCAACTCATCGATCGAGGAGTGAACCAGGAGAATGGACTAGGTAGCACGATCAATCTTAGAATGATGATTCAATAACCAACACACTAAGAATAAAATTATTGTCTTTTAACTACCCAGCAACGAGGTTGCTAGGCGTATTGATTTCACGCATCACAATTCATTTGTCGGTATTCCGGTTGCATCAACACGAAGACCGAGGAATGACTAATGACGACAAGAAGTATCACTGTACCAGGAGTTCATAGGATGGTGTGCAATTCCTATAACAATCCCGATTTAAAGATGGTAATACTCCAAGGTAGAACAGAACAAAAGCTGGATTAGCAATTTGATCTGCGGAGCACAACTTCTTTGACCCAATCCTGGATATGGAAGAGGTACTGGAGTTTGTTTCTCCTAGTCATTCCGGAATAGAATGGCTTGACAGACCACAAGAGTCATAGGCATCGATGAACGAACGCACGCATACTCTTGACTATCAATTGATAGACGAGGGTCAGAATGCAACTAAAGAGAACAGCTCAAAGGAACATATAACTTTCTGAGTTGTGGATGCATAGATTAGTATGTCGAACCAAGTTCAACATATTTCTTCCGGATAACCCATGCAGAAAGGTAGAACTGGCAGAGTCACGATTTATGAGTGGAGATCTCCTCAAGAGTACTCTAATTGTGATCTTTTTTTGATCCAATAAACATCTGCCATAAGTAGTTCATGGTATTTGGAAGAAGAAGATACCACGGACTTCAAGGACTATCGCAAGGTTACTAATATCCTAAAGGCACTAGCAATTGCTATCAACATGAAGTAGGTAGAGTGAATCTCGGGTTCAAAACCCCAGGAACAGAATGCCTACTAACTAATAACATCACGGGATGCTTTCGAGAATAGAAGCCAGAATCATCACACTGGGATCACAAAACATGGCTAGATTACTAGATGACTCCCTAAACACCTAGGGTCATAATAGTAACTCCAACATAATGTCAAGGCAATAGAATACCTCAACTCAACAATTAGTGTGATTGAGCTGGCATAAGGAGCATCGAAACCAGAGGAAAGGATTTGCAAATGCATCAGACTATTTAGAAACCTGGAATGACTCGGACAGCATAACGGCTGTAAATGCTCAGAAAAGATTTGAGACATTCACAAAAATGGTGGCATAACCACTCAGAAGCACAATATCAAGGTTTGGAGATCAACAATTAACATACAGAAGTAGTAGGAACTGAACTGAGGCTTAAGTCCAACAATCTTATAAGTCTACGGATTAGTAACACGTGATCCTGATAGAAAGAAGAGATAGCCTAGTTCTTAATCCCCGTAGAAGAGAAGATGATGACTCAGATCAGAAGGGCCATGAGGTATAAGGAGTAAAAAGAGCCTTACGTTCCATCCCACAATCAATTCCCTTATATAACTAAAGAATTTCTAGACTCAACTTCGACCAGTTTGGCTTGGTAATCCTACAGGCAGTCAAGCTCTGATACCAACGCTGTCAGGACCCCGACTCGATGTCACATCGATCTAGCCGGTAACACCTCATATCACTTTGCGGCCTCACGCACGGTATCCCCACGGGTGTCGCCTTACCTTTGCCCGGGACCGTTTGCGCCTTTTGGCTCACGTATATGATAGTGTCGCTAGCATCCATATGATAAGGAGCCCGGGCTGACATGACTAGTCGTAAACCCAAAGTGGCACAGACTTACAGGGACAGGCATCCATGACCCAGCTTCGAACGTGTCGGTCATCAGCAAGTGGGTCCGGGCTGTAGCACTGGGCTAGCAGGACTCCGGTAAACCGGGCTGTAGCGGGCTAACAGGACTCCGGTACTCAAAGCGTGACATTTCCCCGAAGGGACAGACACAGGAACGAAGAAGGACACATGCCGGCCAGCCTAAGTGTTCCGGAGCAGTAGCAAGCTACCATGGCTCAGTGGAAACACTAGGAGACATTTCCCGGTAAGAGAGGCTACTAAAGATAAACAACTAGATGGTCAGATCCCACACATACCAAGCATTTCAATAACATACACACAATATGCTCGATATGTGCAAATACAACATGGCATCACAACATGTCTCTACGACTCAAGTAATTATTCATTAGGCTCCGAGGAGCGAGACATTACAAACATGGGTCTCACGACCCAACAATCAGAGCATACAAGTCAAAGCACAAGCGGAAGCTATCATGTCTGAGTACAGACATCTATAAATGAAAAAGGCTGAGAAGCCTGACTATCTATCAGATCCTGCCGAGGGCACAAGATCGTAGCTGAGGTATCAAGCTAAACGTCGAAGTCCACGTGGAACTACTAGTGAGACTGAAGTCTCTCTGCAAAAACATAAAATAGGCAAACGTGAGTACAAATGTACCCAGCAAGACTTACATCAGAACTATCTACATATGCATCATTATCAACAAAGGGGTGGTAGGGTTTGACTGCAGCAAGCCAGCTTTGACTCGGTGGCTATCCTGAACTACGACTGCAAGTAACTCTTTTGAGGTGGCGCACACGAGTCCACATATTCACCAACCAATACACCACTATGGATCCGCTCCCGTCTCCCTACGAGAACGCCATCCATAGCACTCACGCTTATCTTGCGTATTTTAGAGTATCCACTTTCACTTGTCTATGAACTGTACAAGGGGTCCACGTTTCCATATCCGAGGAATCCGGCTATTCGAATAGATGATGTTAACCCTGCAGGGGTGTACTTCTTCACACACGCTCTCGCCACTTACCGCCCTGTACACGTCATGTACCTCGGCAACCTTCAAGCGGAAGCCGGGCGAGGGAGTCGGCCACGACCTGACTAACCGAACAAGTCTCTAGTCCAGGTTTATCGCCTATTCGGGTTCCATCCGCAAGGAGATCCGGCCGGGGTGTCGCTTACGGCCCCAAACGATGTGTGCAGGGTTCCCAAGCCCACCAACCGGGTGCCACTTGGTACACCGGGCCACTGTGCCTAGTCTGTCCCAAGCCCACCTGTACCGGGTGCCACTTGGTAGACTACTAACACTACCTACAAACACCAGAAACTAGTTGCAACTCCTGGACAGAGATCATGTTGATTAATAAGTCGAGAGGGGCACTTAAGCATTCCAATGTGTGGTAGTAGCTGGTCATGGATCACAAACACAGAACTCAGTTCCTGAGGACGGCTGCAATGAGACAACCCACCATGTACTCCTACATGGCCTCTCACCGCTACCTTTACCAAATCGTGTTCACACACTTAGCTCACACACAGTAGGACATGTTCACACGCCTCTGATTCATCCCCGATGAATCAGACCTGACTCAACTCTAAGCAGTAGCAGGCATGACAAACAAGCATGAATGAGTAGGCACATCAGGGCTCAAACAACTCCTACTCATGCTAGTGGGTTTCATCTATTTACTGTGGCAATGACAGGTCATGCAAAGGATAAAGGGGTTCAGCTACCGCAGCAAGTATCAAATATGTCGTTGTTGTCCTAATGCAGTAAAAGAGAGCAGGAGCGAGAGAGTAGGATTGTATCGGAATGAACAAGGGGGTTTTGCTTGCCTGGCACTTCTGAAGATAACATTGAGTCTTCATCAGTGTCAACGATCACATCATCGGTATCACGTCTATCGAGAGGGGACAAATACCGGCAACACAGAAAGGAACACAATCAATGCAATGCACAATATGATGCATGATCATGACATGGCAAAATGAATGTGTTTTGGGCTAATGCAACTAGCAACCAGATTAAATGAAGTTGGTTTGAATACAAGATTCAAATTCAAACTCCATATGTGATTATTTAAATGCCATTTACTTCATTTGCCCTAAACAGTAGTGATAAGTTGTTCTAACATGCATGAAAATGGTACAGATGGATTCCTTGAATTTTTCTGATAATTTTTCATATATAAATTATTTAATTTGGAGTTACGGTTAATTTTCTATGATTTTTAGAAGTTTTAGGCATTTTCTGGAATTTAATAAATCATTTCTGATTTATTTAAAACTCCAGAAAACAATTACTGCATCAGCCTGACGTCATGATGACGTCAGCAGGTCAACAGGGCGCCTCCAGGTCAAACCTGACCAGTGGGGTCCACTGGTCAGTGACCCAGTCAACTAACCGGGTTAGTTAGCCCTAACTAACTTAGTTAGCCGGGCGGGGCCCGCATGTCAGTGGCTCACCTAATTAACTAAATTAATTAACACTAATTAACCTAATACTAATTAAGCAGGCGCCTGGGCCCACACGTCAGGGGGTCAAACCCCGGGTCAAACCCGCCGGAGTTGACCCCGGCTTGTCGCCGGCGACGCCAGCAACGGCGGAGGGCGTCGGAAACGCTCCTTCGGCGACCAAAACGGCGACTGAGGGGCTCTACGCGTAGCTGGGAGTCGCCCGCATCCATTTGTGCAAGCGGCAGGGGCTGAGGTGGCCCGAGCTCACCGGAACGGGGCCCGCGGCGGCGACCGGAGCTTCGGGTTCGAGCAGGGCGAGGCCACAGAGGACGGGAGGGATGGTTAAGGGGCTCGCCGAGCTCCTGAGGATGCTAGGAGCACGGTGCCGTGCTCGGTTTCGAGCCTTGCTGTCTGCAGTGACGGCGGCGACATCGCCGGCGGAGCCGAGCTCGCGGCTCCGGTGGGATCGGGGCTACAGGGCGCAATCGAAGGGGGAAAGAGGGAGGGGAGGCGTAGGAGCTCACAGCGGTGCCGTAGAGGAGGTCAGCGAGCTCGGGGAGGGGCTGGTGACGACGGGAGGTCGCCGGCGATCTCGGTGGCCCGAGGAGGAAGAAGACGTCGGGGACGGCGCTCCGAGGCTTCCGGCGTCACATGGGTTGGTGGAGACGAAGAAGAAGGCGCGGCGGTTCTTCTGGAGGCATCGGCGAGGCGAGGGGTGGCCGGTGGCCGCGGCGAACAGCGTCGGTGGCGACGGCTGCGCTCGGCACGAGAGGGAGAGAGAAACAGAGGAGGGGGGGAGAGCTCGGGAGAGAGTGAGGGAGTTCGTGGGGCCGCGTGGCGTCTCCAGGGAGTAGTGGAGGCAAGCAGGGAGGCAGGAGGTGGCCGAAGCAGGGAGGAGGTGGCCGGGGCGCGTGGCCACGCGCGCCGGGCGCGTGCCCGTCCTCCTGGCAGAGGAGGAAGGCGACAGGGGAGGCGCTGGTGGGCTGGGCCGGCCAGGGGGGGGGGGGGAGCTGGGCCGGCTCGTGGCGCCAGGGAAGCTGGGCTTCTCTCTTCTGTTTTGTTTTATATTTCTGTTTTCTATTTTGTTCTGTTTTATTTTAATATCTTTTGCCATTGTTTGAATTTAAAAATAATTCAAACAATGCCAAAACTCCTCTGTATATTTTTGTTTTGCTAGATGGACTTTTCCAAAAGCTCATAAAATAATTCAGGGATATTTGAAATTATATTCTAATTATATGAATATAATTCAAGTTCAAATAGCTAATGATTTAAATTCAAAGTCCCAAAAATAAATCCTTAAAAATGTTCAATATTTTGGTTGGGACCAGAACCCTTACCAAAAATTATCAAACATTTAAGAAGAGCCTTTTGGGGCAATGAATAAGATTTCTAGGGTTTTTGCCCCTCTTTTATTTAGGGTTTTGAGGCTTCCAATAATTCCTCAATTCAAGTTTCAAAATATAGACATGATGCACACATGAAGCTAGGCTAGAGCAATGCCAGAAGCTAGGGATGTGACAACTATACATGTTGGTAGATTGTTGTTCGGTTTACGGTTGTCGGCCACAAACAAGGGGATAAATAAGTGAGCCATTTGAAATGACTCTGCATGACTTTGGGAGAACATCGGTAAGATTAGACGTGTTTAAGAGAATGGACCTACCTTTGTTAGAGGGATCTTCAGCTTCTGGCCGTCGTAGTGACGAGCGATGTGGAGCACGCACGCGCCGGTTTCTTGTCTGTTTTGACATAGAAAAGAATGAAAAAAAAGATAAATAAAAATTAAGGCATGAGAAAAATGATGAAATTTCCTATAGAATTAGGGGAGAGAAGGCTACATACGTATCGAAATTTTCCTCAGCTACAACGGGGTATTTGGTCGCCCATTGGCCGTCTTGCGTGGGCCAGCCAGCATAGTACTCATTCAGGCACTGGAAGAGAGCGTGATGAAGCTTCCAAGCTATCAGTTCATGCTTGTCTTTTTTTGTGTCGCTCGGACCTCCTCCTCTGGTGAGAGGGTCAAGCACATGGAGCTTCCTTGACATCATGTCCCACATCAGTATTATCCATCCACCCTCTGATGGTACTGGCAAGAAGAACTGAGAAGAGCACAGCAAAAAGGTTTAGCTACAATGAAATTGAGAGGTTGATATGTATACGACAAGTTGGTGCACAAGAAACGTCGAAAGCATATGAACTGGAAGTAGTTGAGCTGAGCATTGATGTCATTAAGTTCACGAGTTGGGGTGTACCATCTGGCAAGAGGTTATGTCATATGGGATCTCGTTGCCAACCAGCTGCTTCTGGATCGAGATGTTCGTCAAATATTCATGGTCCGCAAGGACAATGGTCTAGTAAGGGGTGAATGCATAAGAGGTCAGATGTTGAACGATAAACTTGAATGAATAGCTGAGAGGGCATGCACGGAGGAAGAAAGGATGAGTACGAAAAAATGGGGGCATCTAGGCAAGCCAGAATTACCGCAAATTCAGGTTCCATATTGTGCCTCCAGTTCATGTATTGACACTTTGAATTCGCTTCCTGGTCGAACTGGGAATACCGCCGCATAATTATGGAAAGAAGCTCGTGGTGAAGGTGCTGCATCCCGACAAGCTGCTCGCGCAACGCCATCCGGGTAACGCGGATCAGCCTTGGACTGTCGTGTATAATGTAGTACCTATAGTTCATTTGGAGAATTCAAAAGAGAAACGGGTTAGAAAACAAGGGTGCTGAATAATGAGCACAGCTGGACCTATTGTAAATAATGAAAATTCAAACGGCGGGATAAAAATGAATAAGTTGAACGGGAGACACCTCTGTAGGTCTTGCATTGGCAGCTGTGTGAATTGGGCAGCAATAAGGTCAGTTGTTGGCATGTGTGGCGGATGTGGCACAACACCATTCACCCATGGATCGGTTGCATATCCATGCTGGAATATGTATTTCCACTTGTGTAGATTGGTGCAGCACTGTCCAAAGACAGTAAATGAAGTGTTGACTGGAAGGTCTGCGTACATTTGAGCGATGGACATTAAACTGGACTTGAAGTAATTGAGCGCATTGGAAGATGCTCGCGAGGAGGATTTCTTGCTGTTTGATGTAGAATCCTGCGCATCCATGGCGCGCTTGCGCATACCGGGTGGTGGCAGAGGCGACATAGCTGGAAAAAGTCAAAAAACACAATATAACCAAGAGATTAGAGATGTTTCTGGGTGAGGTCCTCCTTGTGGGTGGGAGTATATGAAAAATTTGCGATAATGTATTGCAGGATGTCATCTGACCTTCACAATCAGATAGCTCAAGCCTTTGTCCCTATATTTTTTTCTGTGAAAGGCGTCCTAAACCATACAGACTTGGAGGTGGTAGGGAGTGCTAATGGATGGCGGCAAACAAAGAAACAAATGAATGAATTGTGCATGTGAAGGCTACAAATGACATTGTCTAAACTGATTAATTTTGCTTTTGCTGACCTGACTATGGACACTTAGTGAAACCCCGAGCGCGGCAGCACACACAACGACTTGAAACTGATTTTATTACTTTGTCTGAGAACGTGTAGAAGTCCATTTGAAGCCCATTCTTTGCTTCCAACAGGGCCTGCTGGATTTTGTTGGTGGCTTGGGTCAAATACATAATGCCTCTCGCATTGTGCTGTTTTAAAATCATCGTGATCTCGTCAGCTACCTGCGATACATTGTATGGTGAGGACCTGGGGATTTACAATCACTGGTAACTGATTTCGGAAATTAAAGCATAAAAAAATTAAAGAGGAAGCACATACTAGATGAGAATACTTGTCCCGTAGATACTTTGCAAAATGAAGTGGCCCGGGAGCGGGACCGGTAGGTGTTAAAACCTCTGTTTGCCCATGCATTACAGGAGTTGTGTTCGGGGGGTGTCCTGCCGTCGGCGTGCCGGAACGCCTAGTAAGCCTGTTGGTGGTTGCAGACGGCGGAGCTGATGGCGGAAACTTGTGGCGTGTGTAGCATACTGTCGAAGCATCTCTCAGCTGCATCCGAAAAAATAATAATAGTGAACATGAGACAATAACTGGCTGTGTGAATTCAGATAAGCACACAACATTGGTGAAAGAATATTTCCTGCATGCTCAAGCAGAAAAATAAGTAAAAGCTAATCTTTACATTGGCATGCGCGTAGGAGGTAGTTCCTTTAACTGGGTCAGCAGCCATGGCAAGCATTCGACGGAAGGACTCGGGGTCAAATTCTGATATCCGAGGAAGCACACTATGCGACTTATTGAAAATGCCAAGGTCGAGGTTGTCAAGCAAAAAGACCTGCAAAACCACGACCACATTGGCAAACACCATGTCAATACTTGAATGGTTGCAAAATAAAACAGACCTACAACAATTACAAAAAAATGACAAAATGAACTTGCTTGAAAAAAAGATGACAACCAGTTAGGTTGGTCGATAAATTATTGGCCAACATGTCTCTCTTAAGCTTCTTAACTGCATCGAGAAGGTGCTGAAGGACATACTCACACCAGTTAAATTGATCGATTGATTCAGTGTTTGCTATGGCTCCCCAAAAGTCAATGGTCGTGTAGTTGTGCTTCGTGGTTGGAACTAGCACATGACCCATAACGAATATCACAAATGCGATCTGGAAACAATCTTTCTCTAGTTTGCTTGAATTCTCATTGATGTCATGCATCAAAAAATCTTCAGCTGCCCTCAAGCTGTGTACTCCTGTTTTGTTCATCTGAAGTGTTGTCTTTATAAAATGAACAGCCTCAGGATTGATGTTTGCATCCCTCCCCTTCACACTACGGTGGCCACATGGTATCCCGAAAACCTTGTAGAAATCCTGTGGGTAAAACTTAAGAACCTTGTTGTCCCTCAATTTAATCTCCCTGCGGCTGATGCTAACTCTGCTCATAATCCACGCGCTCGTCTTCAGACTCAGCTTCTGTAGTGCTGGCAGCTTCAGCATACCTCCAAACCCAATCTGCTCTACTAACCACTTCTTGTAGTCATCAAAAGTCTGAATTACACTGATTGCATGCTTCAAGGAGATGCGTGATGTTGACGCGGGTGGATCTCCGGGCACAGCGCTGGAGGATGACCCGTCCAGGTCGGAATCATCTCCGACGGCGGCTGCGCCCGGGGTGTCGTTGCCACAACCATCCCGCTGCACGCCACGGCTACCAGACTCAGATCTATGGTCATCCTACAGGGGGTTCGACGAAAAAGGGGTACACAAAAAGCAAGTGAGCCAGATCTGGACGAGATGCATGCCACACTACTGATAGTACAACATGGACAGAGAAAACATAATATGGGAGGGAGCGTACCATGTTGTTGTGAGTACGGATAGGGTACTGCCTGGCAAAGAGGAGGGCGGCGGGGCGGATCCCTCGCAGATGATCTGCTGCTCGCCGGCGGCCGGCTTGGTCGGTATGGTTCACGATATGGCTGGATCGGTGGAGAAGGGATGAAATGCAGCCGCCCACCCACCCACCGCCGCTTAGGTGAAATGACAAGTTTGCCCCTTCATAATTAGAGTCAGTGCATGGTTGGGGGCATGGGCAACATGCCGCATGTTCCGGCTTGTCATGTCCAATAATTACGGTCGCCCATATTAACATTAAGAAAACAAAACTGAACGAAGTGGGCGCGTAAATACAGTATCGAAAATGACTGGACCAACACAAGAGATATCGTATAACATACATTTCTTCATTACGGTCTAGGGAAACTATAGAATGCAGTGGCGCAAACATTGCTCAATCTGGGATTCAGACAGACGGACGTCATTTTAAGAATATCTTGATTACCAACTGCTGCGTTCCATATAAAATACTAATAAACATAACAGCGACAGTATTCTTGCACGGGATTGGCTAGGGGGGAAACAGGCTTAGCGGTAGAGGGAGCCACCCTTGGTTACAATTAGTCCAGCCTAACCTAACTACCACGCAGCAGTAGCTGCGACTCATCCACGCACCACTTTAAATTAAGCAAAGTACATAGCAAGCACGACCATCAGGATGGCTATGGTGAGCAAGATGTTGACAACAGCCATGAGCACGGCGACTGCGGCTAGTCCTTGTGCTCCATATGCTGCCCCGGCCGACGCAGCTGGCATGATGGCCTCAGCAAACAGATTGTTGACCGCCTGCGGGGGCTGGTGCATCGCGGCTTGGATCTGCGGCGTAAGATTCGGCTGGGCGTGCTGCTGCGCCTGGGGCTGTATCGCAGCTGGAACCATCTGGACAGGCGGGTTGCCATGATGAACTGCGAATCCATGCCCAACCGGGTGCCATCCAGCTTGATGCTGCGCAGCAACAATATGGTCCTGAGTCATCCTCCTGCAATATGCGCGCTGGAACTCGAAGAAACGACACTGACGAGCCTGACAAAAATTGAAACACATACTGGAATGCATTAGTCCGACGACCTGCGATGACAAGCTATGTCAGCTAGATGCAGGGTCGGGGCTTTCTGAATCAAAAAAACAACTTACATCATAGCGGATGCACTTGTAGAAACGATGACCGGCGTTGTTGCCGGTCCTGGCGACGGCGGTGACAACCTCATCGCCACAAAGTGGGCAGGCAATCAGAGGGAGCAGCCATTCCGCTAGCACGGGGAGAGAAGAGGACGACAATGAGGACATGGCGGGTCAACCAGAGATGGCTGGGCAAGGTCGAGCTCAATGATTCAAGAGGGGGGTGGGAGGGGGAGAATAGTGAATGCGGTGGATGAGGTTGTGACGGTTGGGCCGATGGACATTTATTGTAACACCTGTGCCGACGGCGTGTGTGAGGATCGTTCGTTCATACGGCTCATGATGGCTCAGCTAGGAGGCGGAGCCGTCGCGCACCCATCTGTCCCGCACCGGCGTCGGCTGGAGCCGTCGCAATCAATGCTACTCTGACACACGAGACGGGAAATGCATATACGGTCAGGAAATACATGAAGACGCACATATCTTGGCGCATAGGAACGGTGTGGATATCAGGCTCAGCTGAGCTCGAGCTCAGAAACGGATTTTCGCTAGAATAAGTGAGTTTGCAGTCACCCTTATTTTGGCAAGGCAAAGATTTGTGAAATACTCTCAAGTTTCTTGTGACCATGTGGAATAGAAGAATCTGAATCCAAGAAAGGCACAACAATATAGCTCTTTCACCATGCTGGCACTAATAAGAAGCTACGGTTAATATCTCCAAGAAATAGAAACAATTCCCAATATATAGTAAGCAATTCTCATATCCAATGATGCATGAAGCTACCTACCTGATCCTCATACTGAAGTTTGATGTTGGCCTGAATATATATGCAACAATGAGCACTGCACTTTATTTGCTAGTCCCCGCTGCAATCAAATTGTCAACATTCATACACAAGTGCATGTACAATTTCAGATTTGGGAAGGAAATCGTAGAATGTGTTGGCATGAATCCTGCTAGCCCTGTTGCCTTGAAGCTCCTGCACCAAGAAACAAATATCCATTCATAGTTTACCGATCCAGATCAAAACCATAAAATGAGCCATTCTAATCGTGCAATGCAATCCTAATCTTCCTCTGCAAGTAGCAAGCTGCTTCCTCTGCCTGCAACTGCCTGCTTCCTCCGCCAATAGAGTGTGCAGGTCACACCACTCACACACGGCCGGCGACGGGAGCACAACACGAACGGCATGGATGACTGAAGATCCATCCGTGGCAGAGCAAGCTGGAAATGAAATCGATCCCGGAGGAGGAAGAGTTGGCTTTTGACCATGGTCATCAAATGCAGAACGGACAACACCTAGTACGATCCATCCATGATGGTTGTTTCACACAGTTTAGCTAAGCACTAACAGGTCATTATATAACAAAAAACTTTGGCGCATGTCACTTAGCTTACCTCGTCCTCTTGGCTAGCCCAAACGAACTGAGCCTCAAGTCACATGGGAGTAATCCCCATTCTGGTGTGGCGGCACGGAGGGGATCAGGCGGCCGCCCGTGGTGGAGACGGAAATTCTGCCGGAAGCTTTAGCAGGGCTACGCTTGATGTGCCGCCCACCCCATGTTGCACCGCGCCGCCCCATCCACATACCCACCATCGCCCCCATCTCCCTTAATTCCGGCCGAGTGGCAGCCCAAAAACACATGTGCGCCTCCATCCTCTCCAATGCTTCTGGTGGAGGTCGGGGCGTATGGCGAGCGGGGGATGGACTGGTGGATCCGGCGCGTCTCCACCAGGGCGAGCTCGTCCCCCACCGTGGCCGGCGCGGCACCTGATCGAGCGTCGCCCCGGGTCGGGCACCTCTGGCGGCTGAGATCGGGAGGAGAGGGAGAGCACAGATAGAAGAGATGTTTCCTTTCTTTTTTTACAGCCCGTGCACTTTAAATAGGACTGAGGGTGCGAAACGTTTTCTGACTTAACAAAGAATTGCAGGTTCAATACTAAAAAACACAGGGACTTTTCCGAAAAAGTGTCGCGACGGTGAACCCGGAGACTCAATCCGTGCTTTATTATTAGGGAGAGATAGTGGACTCTTGTGGCAAAACTGGGCTAAAGGTTTTTGGATGCACAAGTAGTGATCATACTTAGTGCAAAATGAAGGCTAGCAGAAGATTGGGAAGTGACCAACCAAGAAACGGATAATCTCATAAGCAAGCATTAAGCATAAATAACACCGAATAATGCACCACAAGTAGGATATAATTTCATTGCATGACTATTGACTTTCGTACTTGCATAGGGAATCACAAACCTTTACACCAATATTCTTACTAAGGCATAATTACTCATCAATATAACTCACATATAACATCATCATATCTCAAAACTATTACTAAGAATCAAGTTTATTTTGTCCAATGATCTTCATGAAAGTTTTTATTATATCCTTCTTGGATATCTGTAGTGACCAGACCTCAAACGGTCCAATCTCTGTGCTCCGGTGTCATTCCTGGATCAGTAATGCTGACACCACACAGTACTTGAAGGATTTATAACAGAGTAGCAATCACACACTTATTACATCGAGTGTCTCCAAAGAGATCTTATTACAATAAATATGGCTTAAGGCCATCTAATAACGATAACAGCGGAAGGCTTGGAAGATAAGTGAGTCCATCAACTCCAACGGCATCACTAAGTATAGAACCACGACCTAAAACTCCTTAATCGTCGTCTGAAATGTCTGCAACATTAACGTTGCAGCCTAAAAACGGGTCAGCACATGGAATATGCTGGCAATGTAACACATAGAGAGTAATGGAATGAAACAGCTATACTATATGCATATTTGGCTGGTGGAAAGCTCTATGGTTACAGTTTTGCGTAAAGCCAATTTTTCCCTACTGCAAAGGAATAAATTTTTGTTTAACTATTATAGTGGTTGTTGAACATTGAGAATGGTTGATAGGATCCTCAATCCCAATTAAGTAACATCATTAAATAAACCCATCAAATTAAATTTTATAGTAACATGTTGAGATTCACATGATAATCCAGGTACTAGATACTCAAGATGTCCATAACCGGGGACACGGCTAACCATGATTAGTTTATACACTCTGCAGAGGTTTGCGCACTTTTCCCCACAAGACTCGATCTCCTCCATTGGGATTCTCACACTACATGGTGTTTGAGAAACGGATGCCCGAGACATAGTCTTTCAGAAGCGCTAGGTGTTGGGGAACGTAGCATAAATTCAAAATTTTCCTATGTGTCACCAAGATCTATCTATGGAGTCATCTCGCAACGAGGGAGGAGTGGATCTACATACCCTTGTAGATCGCGCGCGGAAGCGTTCAAGAGAACGGGGTTGATGGAGTCGTACTCGTCGTGATCCAAATCACCGATGATCCTAGTGCCGAACGGACGGCACCTCCGCGTTCAACACACGTACGGAGCAGCGACGTCTCCTCCTTCTTGATCCAGCAAGGGGGAAGGAGAGGTTGATGGAGATCCAGCAGCACGATGGCGTGGTGGTGGAAGTAGCGGGATTCCAACAGGGCTTCGTCAAGCGCTACGGGAGGAGGGAGATGTGTCATGGGAGGGAGAGGGAGGCGCCAGGGCTTAGGTATGGTTGCCCTCCCTTCCCCCCACTATATATAGGGCCAAGGGAGAGGGGGGGCGCAGCCTTGGCCCTTCCTCCAAGGAAGGGTGCGGCCAGGGAGGAGTCCCACCTCCCCAAGGCACCTAGGAGGTGCCTTCCCCCTTTAGGACTCTTCCTTTCCCTCATCTCTTGGCGCATGGGCCTCTTGGGGATGGTGCCCTTGGCCCATACAGGCCAAGGCGCACACCCCTACAGCCCATGTGCCCCCCCGGGGTAGGTGGCCCCACCCGGTGGACCCCCGGGACCCTTCCGGTGGTCCCGGTACAATACCGGTGACCCCGAAACTTGTCCCGATAGCCGAAATAGCACTTCCTATATATAATTCTTTACCTCCGGACCATTCCGGAACTCCTCGTGACGTCCGGGATCTCATCCGGGACTCCGAACAACTTTCGGGTTACCGCATACTAATATCTCTATAACCCTAGCGTCACCGAACCTTAAGTGTGTAGACCCTACGGGTTCGGGAGACATGCAGACATGACCGAGATGACTCTCCGGTCAATAACCAACAGCGGGATCTGGATACCCATGTTGGCTCCCACATGTTCCACGATGATCTCATCGGATGAACCACGATGTCAAGGACTTAATCAATCCCGTATACAATTCCCTTTGTCTAGCGGTACGATACTTGCCCGAGATTCGATCGTCGGTATCCCGATACCTTGTTCAATCTCGTTACCGGCAAGTCTCTTTACTCGTTTCGTAACACATCATCCCGTGATCAACTCCTTGATCACATTGTGCACATTATGATGATGTCCTACCGAGTGGGCCCAGAGATACCTCTCCGTTTACACGGAGTGACAAATCCCAGTCTCGATTCGTGCCAACCCAACAGACACTTTCGGAGATACCTGTAGTGTACCTTTATAGCCACCCAGTTACGTTGTGACGTTTGGCACACCCAAAGCACTCCTACGGTATCCGGGAGTTGCACAATCTCATGGTCTAAGGAAATGATACTTGACATTAGAAAAGCTTTAGCATACGAACTACATGATCTTGTGCTAGGCTTAGGATTGGGTCTTGTCCATCACATCATTCTCCTAATGATGTGATCCCGTTATCAACGACATCCAATGTCCATGGTCAGGAAACCGTAACCATCTATTGATCAACGAGCTAGTCAACTAGAGGCTTACTAGGGACATGGTGTTGTCTATGTATCCACACATGTATCTGAGTTTCCTATCAATACAATTCTAGCATGGATAATAAACGATTATCATGAACAAGGAAATATAATAATAACTAATTTATTATTGCCTCTAGGGCATATTTCCAACAGTCTCCCACTTGCACTAGAGTCAATAATCCAGTTCACATCGCTATGTGACTAACACTCAAGGTCACATCCCCATGTGACTAACACCCAAAGAGTTTACTAGAGTCAATAATCTAGTTCACATTACCATGTGATTAACACTCGATGAGTTCTGGGTTTGATCATGTTATGCTTGTGAGAGATGTTATAGTCAACGGGTCTGAATCTTTCAGATCCGTATGTACTTCGCAAATCTCTATGTCATCTTGTAGATGCAGCTACTACGCTACATTTGGAGCTATTCCAAATAACTGTTCTACTATACGAATCCAGTTTACTACTCAGAATAATCTGGATTAGTGTCAAAGTTTGCATCGGCGTAACCCTTTACGACGAACTCTTTTACCACCTCCATAATCGAGAAAATTCCTTAGTCCACTAGTTACTAAGGATAACTTTGACCGCTGTCCTGTGATCCATTCTTGGATCACTCTTGTACCCCTTGACTGACTCATGGCAAGGCACACTTCAGGTGCGGTACATAGCATAGCATACTGTAGAGCCTATGTCTTAAGCATAGGGGACGACCTTCGTCCTTTCTCTCTATTCTGCCGTGGTCGAGCTTTAAGTCTTAACTTCATACCTTACAACTCAGGCAAGAACTCCTTCTTTGACTGATCCATCTTGAACACCTTCAAGATCATGTCAAGGTATGTGCTCATTTGAAAGTACCATTAAGCGTTTTGATCTATCCTTATAGATCTTGATGCTCAATGTTCAAGTAGCTTAATCCAGGCTTTCCATTGAAAAACACTTTCCAAATAACCCTATATGCTTTCCAGAAATTCTACGTCATTTCTGATCAACAATATGTCAACAACATATATTCATCAGAAATTCTATAGTGCTCCCACTCACTTCTTTGGAAATACAAGTTTCTCATAAACTTTGTATAAACCCAAAATCTTTGATCATCTCATCAAAGCATACATTCCAACTCCGAGATGCTTACTCCAGTCCTTAGAAGGATTGCTGGAGCTTTGCATACTTATTAGCATCTTTCAGGATTGACAAAACCTTCCGGTTGTATCACATACAACCTTTCCTCAAGAAAATCGTCGAGGAAACAATGTTTTGGCATCCTATCTGCAAGATTTCATAAATAATGCAGTAATCGCTAATATAATTCCAACAGACTCTTAGCATCGCTACGAGTGAGAAAGTCTCATCGTAGTCAACTCCTTGAACTTGTCGGAAAACATCTTAACGACAAGTCGAGCTTTCTTAATGGTGATACTTACCATCATTGTCCGTCTTCCTTTTAAAATCCATATGTACCTAACAGCCTTACGACCATCAAGTAGTTCTTCCAAAGTCTACACTTTGTTTTCATACATGGATCCTCTCTCGGATTTTATGGCCTCGAGCCATTTATCGGAATCCGGGCCCACCATCGCTTCTCCATAGCTCGTAGGTTCATTGTTGTCTAGCAACATGACTTCCAAGACAGGATTACGTACCACTCTGAAGTAGTACGCATCCTTGTCATCCCACGAGGTTTGGTAGTGACTTGATCTGAAGTTTCATGATCACTATCATAAGCTTCCACTTCAATTGGTGTAGGTGCCACAGGAACAACTTCCTGTGCCCTGCCACACACTAGTTGAAGAGACGGTTCAATAACCTCATCAAGTCTCCACCATCCTCCCACTCAATTCTTTCGAGAGAAACTTTTCCTCGAGAAAGGACCCGATTCTAGAAACAATCCCTTATTGCTTTCGGATCTGAGACAGGAGGTATACCCAACTGTTTTGGGTGTCCTATGAAGATGCATTTATCCGCTTTGGGTTCGAGCTTATCAGCCTGAAACTTTTTCACATAAGCGTCGCAGCCCCAAACTTTTAAGAAATGACAGCTTAGGTTTCTCTAAACCATAGTTCATACGGTGTCATCTCATCGGAATTACGTGGTGCCCTATTTAAAGTGAATGTGGTTGTCTTTAATGCCTAACCCATAAACTATCGTGGTAATTCGATAAGAGACATCATGGTATGCATCATATCCAATAGGGTGCAGTTATGATGTTCGGACACACCATCACACTATGGTGTTCCAGGCTGTATTAGTTGTGAAACAATTTCCACAATGTCTTAATTCTGTGCCAAACTCGTAATTCAGATATTCATCTCTATGATCATATCATAGATATTTTATCCTCTTGTCACGACGATCTTTCAACTTCACCCTGAAATTACTTGAACCTTTCAATAATTCAGACTCGTGATTCATCAAGTAAATATACTCAACATCTACTCAAATCATCTGTGAAGTAAGAACATAACGATATCCACTACATGCCTCAGCACTCATTGGACTGCACACATCAAAATGTATTACTTCCAACAAGTTGCTTTCTAGTTCCATTTTACTGAAAACGAGGCTTTCAGTCATCTTGCCCATGTGGTATGATTTGCATGTCTCAAGTGATTCAAAATCAAGTGAGTCCAAACGATCCATTTGTATAGAGTTTCTTCATGCATATCTACCAACAAACATGGTTCGCATGTCTCAATCCTTTCAAAAACGAGTGAGTCCAAAGATCCATCAACATGGAGCTTCTTCATGCGTTTTATACCGATATGACTTAAGTGGCAGTGCCACAAGTAGGTGGTACTATCATTACTATCCTATATCTTTTGGCATGAACATGTGTATCACTACGATCGAGATTCAATAAACCATTCATTTTAGGCGTAAGACCATTGAAGGTATTATTCAAATAAACAGAGTAACCATTATTCTCCTTAAATGAATAACCGTATCGCGATAGACATAATCCAATCATGTCTATGCTCAACGCAAACACCAAATAACAATTATTTAGGTTTTAATACCAATCTCGATGGTAGAGGGAGCGTGCGATGCTTGATCATATCAACCATGGAAACACTTCCAACACATATCGTCAGCTCACCTTTAGCTAGTCTCCGTTTATTCCGTAGCTTTTATTTCGAGTTACTAACACTTAGCAACCGAACCGGTATCTAATACCCTGGTGCTACTAGGAGTACTAGTAAAGTACACATTAACATAATACATCCAATATACTTCTATCAACAGTCTTCTCATCTACCAAGTATCTAGGGTAATTCTGCTCCAGTGGCTGTTCCCCTTTATTACAGAAGCACTTAGTCTCGGGCTTGGGTTCAACTTTGGGTTTCTTCACTTGAGCAGCAACTGACTTGTTGTTTCATGAAGTATCCCTTTCTTGCCCTTGCCCTTCTTGAAACTAGTGGTTTCACAAACCATCAACAATTGATGCTCCTTCTTGATTTCTACTTTTGTGGTGTCAAACATCGCGAATATCTCAAGGATCATCATATATGTCCCTAATATATTATAGTTCATCACGAAGCTCTAGTAGCTTGGTGGTAATGACTTCGGAGAAACATCACTTTCTCATCTGGAAGATCAACTCCCACTCGATTCAAATGATTGTTGTACTCAGACAATCTGAGCACAAGCTCAACAATTGACCTTTTCTCCTTAGTTTGTAGGCTAAGAAAATCGTCGGAGGTCTTATACCTCTTGACGTGGGCACGAGCCTGAAATCCCAATTTCAGCCCTCGAAACATCTCATATGTTTCGCGACATTTTAAAACGTCTTCGGTGCCTCAACTCTAAACCATTTAACTGAACTATCACGTAGTTATCAAAATGTGTATGTCAGATGTTTGCAACATCCACAGACGACGTTCGAGGTTCAGCACACTGAGCGGTGCATTAAGGACATAAGCCTTCTATGAAGCAATGAGGACAATCCTCAGTTTACGGACCTAGTCCGCATAATTGCTACTATCAACTTTCAACTAATTTTTCTCTAGGAACATATCTAAACAGTAGAACTAAAGCGCGAGCTACGACATAATTTGCAAAAACCCTTTTGACTATGTTCAGGATAATTAAGTTCATGAACTCCCACTCAGATAGACATCCCTCTAGTCATCTAAGTGATTACATGATCCGAGTCAACTAGGCCGTGTCCGATCATCACGTGAGACGGACTAGTCATCATCGGTGAACATCTTCATGTTGATCGTATCCACCATACGACTCATGCTCGACCTTTCGGTCTCTTGTGTTCCGAGGCCATGTCTGTACATGCTAGGCTCGTCAAGTTAACCTAAGTGTTTTGCATGTGTTCCGAGGCCATGTCTGTACATGCTAGGCTCGTCAACACCCGTTGTATTCAAACGTAAGAATCTATCACACCCGATCATCACGTGGTGCTTCGAAACAATGAACTTTCGCAACAATGCACAGTTAAGGGGAACACTTTCTTGAAATTTTAATGAGGGATCATCTTATTTACTACCGTCGTTCTAAGCAAATAAGATGTATAAACATGATAAACATCACATGCAATCAAATAGTGACATGATATGGCCAATATCATATTGCTCCTTTTGATCTCCATCTTCGGGGCTCCATGACCATCATCGTCACCGGCATGACACCATGATCTCCATCATCATGATCTCCATCATCGTGTCTTCATGAAGTTGTCTCGCCAACTATTACTTCTACTACTACAGCTAACGGTTAGCAATAAAGTAAAGTAATTACATGACGTTGTTAATGACACGCAGGTCATAAATAAATTAAAGACAACTCCTATGGCTCCTGCCGGTTGTCATACTCATCGACATGCAAGTCGTGATTCCTATTACAAGAACATGATCAATCTCATACATCACATATCATTCATCACATTCTTCTTGGCCATATCACATCACATAGCATACCCTGCAAAAACAAGTTAGACGTCCTCTAATTGTTGTTTGCATGTTTTACGTGGCTGCTATGGGTTTCTAGCAAGAACGTTTCTTACCTACGCAAAAACCACAACGTGATATGCCAATTGCTATTTACCCTTCATAAGGACCCTTTTCATCGAATCCGATCCGACTAAAGTGGGAGAGACAGACACCCGCTAGCCACCTTATGCAACTAGTGTATGTCAGTCGGTGGAACCAGTCTCACGTAAGAGTACGTGTAAGGTCGGTCTGGGCCGCTTCATCCCACAATGCCGCCGAATCAAGATTGGACTAGTAACGGTAAGCATATTGAACAAAATCAACGCCCACAACTACTTTGTGTTCTACTCGTGCATAGAACTACGCATAGACCTAGCTCATGATGCCACTGTTGGGGAACGTAGCATAAATTCAAAATTTTCCTACGTGTGAGCAAGATCTATCTATGGAGTCATCTAGCAATGAGGGAGGAGTGGATCTACATACCCTTGTAGATCGCGCACGGAAGCGTTCAAGAGAACGTGGTTGATGGAGTCGTACTCGTTGTGATCCAAATCACCGATGATCCTAGCGCCGAACGGACGGCACCTCCGCGTTCAACACACGTACGGAGCAGCAACGTCTCCTCCTTCTTGATCCACCAAGGGGGAAGGGGAGGTTGATGGATATCCAGCAGCACGACGGCGTGGTGGTGGAAGTAGCGGGATCCCAACAGGGCTTCGCCAAGCGCTGCGGGAGGAGGGAGATGTGTCATGGGAGGGAGAGGGAGGCGCCAGGGCTTAGGTATGGTTGCCCTCCCTTCCCCGCACTATATATAGGGCCAAGGGAGAGGGGGGGGGGCGAAGCCTTGGCCCTTCCTCCAAGGAAGGGTGCGGCCAGGGGAGGAGTCCCACCTCCCCAAGGCACCTAGGAGGTGCCTTCCCCCTTTAGGACTCTTCCTTTCCCTCATCTCTTGGCGCATGGGCCTCTTGGGGCTGGTGCCCTTGGCCCATACAGGCCAAGGCGCACACCCCTACAGCCCATGTGCCCCCCCGGGGTAGGTGGCCCCACCCGGTGGACCCCCGGGACCCTTCCGGTGGTCCCAGTACAATACCGGTGACCCCGAAACTTGTCCCGATGCCGAAATAGCACTTCCTATATATAATTCTTTACCTCCGGACCATTCCGGAACTCCTCGTGACGTCCGGGATCTCATCCGGGACTCCGAACAACTTTCGGGTTACCGCATACTAATATCTCTATAACCCTAGCGTCACCGAACCTTAAGTGTGTAGACCCTACGGGTTCGGGAGACATGCAGACATGACCGAGATGACTCTCCGGTCAATAACCAACAGCGGGATCTGGATACCCATGTTGGCTCCCACATGTTCCACGATGATCTCATCGGATGAACCACGATGTCAAGGACTTAATCAATCCCGTATACAATTCCCTTTGTCTAGCGGTACGATACTTGCCCGAGATTCGATCGTCGGTATCCCGATACCTTGTTCAATCTCGTTACCGGCAAGTCTCTTTACTCGTTTCGTAACACATCATCCCGTGATCAACTCCTTGATCACAATGTGCACATTATGATGATGTCCTACCGAGTGGGCCCAGAGATACCTCTCCGTTTACACGGAGTGACAAATTCCAGTCTCGATTCGTGCCAACCCAACAGACACTTTCGGAGATACCTGTAGTGTACCTTTATAGCCACCCAGTTACGTTGTGACGTTTGGCACACCCAAAGCACTCCTACGGTATCCGGGAGTTGCACAATCTCATGGTCTAAGGAAATGATACTTGACATTAGAAAAGCTTTAGCATACGAACTACATGATCTTGTGCTAGGCTTAGGATTGGGTCTTGTCCATCACAACATTCTTCTAATGATGTGATCCCATTATCAACGACATCCAATGTCCATGGTCAGGAAACCGTAACCATCTATTGATCAACGAGCTAGTCAACTAGAGGCTTACTAGGGACATGGTGTTGTCTATGTATCCACACATGTATCTGAGTTTCCTATCAATACAATTCTAGCATGGATAATAAACGATTATCATGAACAAGGAAATATAATAATAACTAATTTATTATTGCCTCTAGGGCATATTTCCAACACTAGCACCTTACGATGGGTAGACCGTACCACCTACACCCCCTACATCTGCTAGTCTATCACTGTAAGAGTTCGCACGACTTAGTAAACTATGCTAGAGCCCATAATAGCTTGTGGCCGCACACGGAAGTTTCTAGCATGAAAAATCTCATGATCCCTTTGAGCCTGGGTGGCGGTCCAAAAGAAAACAGGCAATCCTGGAATACCCAGGTACCTCAATCCACCCAGATGTGTATTTAAGTTGCCACCTTAGATAAACCATTGATTTAAAAATCTCACATTTGTCATGGATATCACTCACACAATCCACGTCTACTAGCATAGCATAGCAATAATAAGCAAACGTAGAAGTAACTCCCAAAGGTTTGATAATAAATAGGTAATAGGTACTACATCAACTACTTCCCAAACCCACAATTTAATTAGATCCTAATCATGCAATGTGAAGGGATTGATCTAATGCAATAAAACTGGGTAGTAGAAGGTATGATCAAAGTGTTACTTGCCTTGCTGATGATTCGGGAAACTTAGTGATTCAAAGTAATTAGCGGCGCACTCCGGGTACTCTATCACAAACAAACAAGCATACAATAAGTACTCAACTAATGCATAGGTAAAAGTCAAATAAGAGATCTAACCAGAAAGTTCAACTTAAGAACTCCGGTTGGCGAAAAGAATCAAATCGAACGAAGCAACGAAAGACAAACGGCAAAAGAAACAGACTTCATTTACTATTCTGGATCTAGGGCAATTTTTACAGTGGCAAAACTTGTTTGAGTTGGTTAAACGGAAAGAGGGTTTCGAGACCAAATTCCAGGCGCTTGAATCGCCTGATTTCGATAAACGAGCGAGAAGTTATACTAGAACGAAAATCGGATCAGAACTCACGATCAGAAAAATTGCGGATTTAATCCGAGAAAAAGAAAAACGACGAACAGTTTAACGAACGAACGTTCGTTAACTGGATCTAAACAACGAAGACGTTCGTTAAAACGAACAAACGAGCGAATGCTCGCTAAATAGACTAAAACAAAATAAAATCGATCTAAAAAAAGAATCTAAAAAATAAATAAACCGCGGTTTAAAAAAAACGGACGACGGCTACCTCGGCGGCGGGTCCGGCGGGCGGCGGGGCGGCTCCGGCGAGGCGGCGCGGGCGGCGGGGCAGCAAGGCGGCGGCGCTGGCGGCGCAGGGCGGCGGCGAGGCGACGGGGCGACGTGAGGCCGCGGGCGGCAGCGGCGGCGGCGGCGGCGGCCTAGGGTTAGGGTTAGGGTTAGGGCGTGGCGCGGGGCTCGAGGCGGGCTGGGGCGCTGGTGGGCTGGCCGGCTCGGGCAGGCGCCTTATAAAGGCTGGCCCGGGCGGAGTCCCGCTCGGGTACGACCCAGAATCGGTTCGCGTTTTTTTAATATAATAACGCGCAGAAAAACAAATAAAAGAAATACTAAATGGCCTCCAAAAATCCCAAAATAAAATTTCCCTGGCTTTTAAAATCAAGCAGCACAGGATGAACATTTATTTGGGGCCTAAATGCAATTTTGAAAAATGCGCATTTTTCCTAATTTCAAATAAAATAGCGAATAAAACCAAATAAAATCTTATTTGTTTTTTTATTAAATCCTCAATATTTCTTAATTTTGGGAAAGTCATTTTATTCCCTCTCTCATATTTTTGCAATGGAAATTATTGAAGATAAAATAAATAAAATCAAATGATCCTATTTTTTCAAAATTTGAGACAACTCAAATATGAAAAATAACGAGATCCCCAACTCTCTCCGAGGGTCCTTGAGTTGCGAAAAATTTCTAGGATCAACCAAAATGCAATAAATATGATATGCAATGATGATCTAGTGTATAACATTCCAAATTGAAAATTTGGGATGTTACAAACCTACCCCCCTTAAGATGAATCTCGCCCTCGAGATTCGGGTTGGCTAGAAAATAGGTGAGGGTGGTCCTTCAGCAAATCTTCCTGTCATTCCGAGGTGGCTTCATCCTCCGTGTGGTGGCTCCACTGATCCTTGCAAAACTTGATAACCTTGATGCGGGTGACTCGACTGGCATACTCTAGAATCTTAACTGGTTTCTCCTCATAGGTCAAATCACTGTCTAACTGAATTGCTTCCAGTGGTACGGTATCTCTCAGCGGTATGTCAGCCATCTCCGCGTGGCACTTCTTCAACTGGGATACATGAAATACGTCGTGAACTCCTGACAATCCTTCGGGCAATTCCAACTTGTAGGCTACTTCTCCCATACGTTCCAATACTTTGTATGGGCCTACAAAACGTGGCGCTAGTTTTCCCTTAACTCCAAAGCGCTTAACTCCTCGAAGTGGTGATACTCGAAGATAAACTCGGTCTCCGACTTTGTAAACTGTCTCCTTGCGTTTAGAATCTGCATAACTCTTCTGCCTGGATTGAGCTACCTTTAGCCTGTCGCGAATTAATTTCACTTTCTGTTCAGATACCTTTATCAGATCCGTTCCAAACAATTGGCGATCTCCAACTTCATCCCAGGACAATGGGGTCCTGCACCTCCTTCCGTACAAGGCTTCGAAAGGGGCCATCTTCAAACTGGTTTGGTAGCTGTTGTTGTAAGAGAACTCTACATATGGCAAATTCTCATCCCAACTAGATCCGTAATCTAGCGCACAAACTCTTAGCATATCCTCCAAGATCTGGTTGACTCTCTTAGTCTGTCCATCTGTCTGCGGGTGAAAAGTTGTGCTAAACTCTAGTCTGGTTCCCAAAGTCTCATGCAACTGATTCCAGAACTTTGAAGTAAACTGGGTTCCTCTATCTAATACAATGCTCCTTGGAACTCCATGCAGACATACGATCCTGGTCATGTATATCTTTGCCAACTCTGCACTGGTATAGGTAGTCTTCACTGGAATGAAATGAGCTACCTTTGTCAAATGATCGACTACAACCCATATCGAG
Organism: Triticum aestivum; assembly: GCF_018294505.1. Classification (NCBI taxonomy): domain Eukaryota; kingdom Viridiplantae; phylum Streptophyta; class Magnoliopsida; order Poales; family Poaceae; genus Triticum; species Triticum aestivum. The sequence goes on along the minus strand of NC_057803.1, from coordinate 543,556,381 downwards.
TCATAGCCTGAACGTGTTCTGGGCAATCCTGTAATAAAATCCATGCCTAGCTTATCCCACTTCCATTCGGGTATCGGCAATGGTTGTAGCAATCCTGCTGGCTTCTGATGCTCTGCCTTCACTCTCTGACATACATCACAAATTGCTACGTACTCCGCAATATACTTCTTCATTCCGGTCCACCAGAAAATATCCTTCAAATCCAAATACATCTTGGTATTTCCTGGGTGAATCGAATATGGTGAATCATGGGCCTCTTGCAGAATTAGCTTCCTAAGCTCCGGATCATTTGGCACATAAACACGGTCTTCAAACCATAAGGTATCGTGCTCATCCTCACGAAATCCCTTAGCTTTTCCTTTGCTAATTTTCTCCTTAATAGAAGAAATCTCCTTGTCAGTCCTTTGGGCTTCTCTGATTTTATCCATCAATGTAGACTGAATCTCCAATGCTGCTACATGGCCTCTCGGGACTATTTCTAAACATAACTCTCGAAGATTTTCGGCTAACTCCCTTGGTAATTCTCCCGTCATTAGGGTGTTGACATGGCTTTTACGGCTTAATGCGTCAGCTACTACGTTAGCCTTTCCGGGGTGATAATGCAATTTCATATCATAATCCTTGATGAGCTCCAACCATCTCCTTTGTCTGAGATTCAACTCCTTCTGTGTGAAAATATACTTCAAACTCTTATGATCCGTGTACACCTTGCAATGGTTTCCAATCAGAAAATGTCTCCAAGTCTTCAGTGCATGCACTACGGCTGCTAACTCCAAATCATGCGTAGCATAATTCAACTCATGAGGCTTAAGTTGTCGTGAGGCATATGAAACAACTCTCCCTTCCTGCATAAGCACTACTCCAAGTCCTCGACGTGAAGCGTCGCAATACACCTCATAATCCTTGGTCTGGTCTGGCAAAATCAACACTGGTGAAGTAACCAAACGTTTCTTCAACTCCTGAAAACTAGCCTCACATTACTCTGTCCATATGAACTTGGTATCCTTCTTCAACAACTCCGTCATAGGCTTTGCAACCTTTGAGAAATTCTCAATAAACTCCGGTAGTATCCTGTGAGTCCAAGAAAACTCCGGATCTCTCCCATGGTGGTTGGTGCTTCCCACTTGGTCACGGTATCAACTTTAGTGGGATCTACTGCTATACCTTCTCCGGATATAACGTGTCCGAGAAATCCAACTTCCTTCAACCAAAACTCACATTTGCTAAACTTGGCATATAGTTAATGTTTCCTGAGCTTTCCAAGAACCAAACGCAAATGTTCCTTATGCTCCTCTGCATTCTTTGAGTAAACCAGGATGTCATCAATGAACACTACGACAAACTTATCCAAGAACTCCATAAACACTTTGTTCATCATGTTCATAAAATATGCAGGTGCGTAGTCAGACCAAATGACATAATGGTATACTCGTACAGCCAATACCTGGTGGTAAAAGCCGTCTTGGGTATATCCTATTCCCGAATCTTCAACTGGTGGTATCCTGATCGTAGATCGATCTTGGAAGATACCTTAGCTCCTTGCAATTGATCAAACAGATCATTGATCATCGGTAGTGGGTACTTGTTCTTGATGGTTACTTCATTCAATCCTGGATAATCGACAACCATCCTTAACGATCCATCCTTCTTCTCCACTAGAAGTACTGGCGATCCCCAAGGTGAAGAACTTGGGTGAATATAACCTCTATCCAGTAACTCCTTAAGTTGCTTCTTAATTTCCACCAAATCCTTTGCAGGCATCCTATATGGTCTCTTTGATATTGGCCCTGTGCCTAGCAATAGCTCAATCAAAAACTCAATATCTCTATCCGATGGCATACCTGGCAACTCTTCTGGAAATACTTCGGGGAAATCCTTCACTACTGGTACTTCCTCCTGCACAACTCCTGTTAAGCAATTTACTTGAGTCCTCTTTGGCACTTGTCGGGATACATACTTGATCCTTCTCCCTTCTGGGGTGGTAAGCAAAATTGACTTACGAGCACATTCAATATTCCCTTCATACTTTGATAACCAATCCATGCCTAATATCACATCCAATCCTTGGGATTCCAATACTATTAGGTCTGAGGGAAAAACATAGTTACCAATCCTTAATGGTAACCGATCACACCATAGACTAGCCATATATTCTGCTCCAGGCGAGGTTACTAACATGGGTGACCTAAGGGCTTGGGTTGGCAGTTTATACTTATCCACAAATCCCCTTGATATGTATGAATGCGATGCACCAGTATCGAAAAGAACGAGTGCAGTAAATGACTTAACCAAAAACTTACCGATTACTGCATCCGTTTGCTCTTCAACCTCCTCCACACTAACGTGGTTCACCTGTCCCCTGTTGAAAGGGTTCGTCTTCTTCCCAGAGCTTCCATTGCCATTTCCATTTTGTGATTCAGGACATTCATTGGCATAATGGCCGGTCTTCTGGCATTTAAAGCAAGTGACTTGGCTCAGGTCTTTCTTGGCTGGGGTTGATGGGTTGGTACGGTTCTGGCCGTTGCTTCCTCCATTCCCATTACCATTCCTGGGGCCATTGTGATTGTGTGTGCTACCTCCTCCATGGGTATGCTGAAAATGTCCTCCCGGTCTAGGGGTAAATCATGGCTTCTGCTGAGCTCCTGAATTGTACTTTCCTTGTGTATACTTCCTCTTGCAATTTTCAATTTCCTGCTGCTTCCCTTCAATCATAAGAGCACGATCTACCAACTCCTGGTAGTTGTTGAAGGTTGCTACCATTAACTGCATGCTCAACTCATCATTCAATCCTTCCAGAAACTTCTCCTGTTTAGCTGCATCCGTAGCAACGTCATCTGGGGCATAACGTGCTAGCTTACTAAAGTCCTCCACATACTGGCCAACTGTCCGTCCTCCTTGGCGCAAGTTGCGAAACTCTCGCTTCTTCATGGCATAGCTCCTGCTGAAACATGGGCAGTTCGAAAAGCCTGCTGGAACTGGTCCCATGTGACAGTATCGACAGGGAAAGTGGCTGTGAAATTCTCCTACCATGATGTTGCGGGTCCTTCAAGCTGATGTGCAGCAAACTTCACCTTCTCCGCATCCGTGCATCCTGCTGTGGTCAACTCTCTAGCTGTCTTGCAAAGCCAATCATCTGCTACTATCGGCTCGGTGCTACTAGAAAAAACCAGCGGATTCAGCCTAAGAAAACGGGCTAAGTGATCAACAGGTGGTGGTGGTGGTGGTGGGTTGTTGTTGTTGTTCCCCTGATTCTGATTCTGGACTAGCAACTGCATCAATGTGTTCTGCTGCTGGATCAAGTGGGTGAGCTCCGGTGGAAAGGTAAATCCGGGTCACGCCTCGGAGGCATCTGAGGGTTTAGAAAAGATGAGGTTTAAGAATAGAGGGGGTCTAAAGAGAAAACACTACCCATATGCACATGAGGCAAAAGCAAACAATTCACTTCATTCAATCAAACAAGGGCATACAATCGATCTAACTATCGCAAAAGTTCTCGGACTACTATATTTACATGGTGGACTACTACTACTGATGAGGTGGTCTACTAGAAATATTCTTTGGTTGCAGACTCCATGATATCTGCTCCGGCTTCATCAACATAGTCATCATCGCTATCATCTGGATCCGAGTCGGTGTCGTCGATGATGATGTAGTTTTCTGGGCGAATCTCCTTGGTTTCTTCGTCTTCATCTACTGGCGTAGGGCCTCCCATAAATTTTCCAATCTTCATTGTTAGGTCGGCATTCTTATCCACTAATACTTCAATTTCCTCTTCATAATCTTCACGTGTAGCCTTGAGTTCTTCCTCCAGTTCCTTGATTCTTGTCCTTGCCTTCTTCAGGTCTATCATGTCGGCGCACATCTGGTTCTCATGACGTCGAATGTGCTGGTTTAACTCCTGGATAAAAGCTGCAATTGATCTATCCTTTCTGGTGCTGATCATTTCCCAGTGCTCATCTCGGCGCCCACAAATCTGGTAGATAGTATCCTTGAGATCATTGCGGTAGACTTCTCCAATGCGTCCCATGGCGATGTGAGCTGCCATGCTCTTTCCTAGACTCCAAGTTGGTGCATCAAAAGAAAACTCTATGGGCTCAGTGACTTGCATAAACGTCCTTCCTGGAACTTGAACTTGAATCATCCAGCGCTCTTCTTCAGGTAAAGTGGCGTTGTAGGTTCCGATGAAGCTTGGCACTCCTATGTTCAGGTATCTAGTGACTTCCTTCGAGTGACGTCCAAAGGGTGTATCTTCATCCGGTTGCGTGAACTTGTTCCTTGCATCCGCCATCCTAAAGAGTAAAAAAGATGAGAGGTCAGAAGAGAAGAGTGAGTAGTGATCTAGGTCTTTAGCTTAGTGGTCGTGTCCTACAGTCAGCGTGTGCTCTGATACCATCTTGTAGCGACCAGACCTCAGACGGTCCAATCTCTGTGCTTCGGTGTCATCCCTAGATCAGTAATGCTGACACCACACAGTACTTGAAGGATTTATAACAGAGTAGCAATCACACACTTATTACATTGAGTGTCTCAAAAGAGATTTTATTACAATAAATATGGCTTAAGGCCATCTAATAATGATAACAGCGGAAGACTTGGAAGATAAGTGAGTCCATCAACTCCAACGGCATCACTAAGTATAGAACCACGACCTAAAACTCCTTAATCGTCGTCTGAAATGTCTGCAACATCAACGTTGCAGCCCGAAAACGGGTCAGCACATGGAATATGCTGGCAATGTAACACATAGAGAGTAATGGAATGAAACAGCTATACTATATGCATATTTGGCTGGTGGAAAGCTCCATGGTTACAGTTTTGCGTAAAGCCAATTTTTCCCTACTGGAAAGGAATAACTTTTTATTTAACTATTATAGTGGTTGTTGAACATTGAGAATGGTTGACAGCGTCCTCAATCCCAATTAAGTAACATCATTAAACAAACCCATCAAATTAAATTTTATAGTAACATGTTGAGATTCACATGATAATCCAGGTACTAGATACTCAAGATGTCCATAACCGGGGACACGTCTAACCATGATTAGTTTATACACTCTGCAGAGGTTTGCGCACTTTTCCCCACAAGACTCGATCTCCTCCGTTGGGATTCTTGCACTACATGGTGTTTGAGAAATGGATGACCGAGACATAGTCTTTCAGAAGCGCTAGCACCTTACGATGGGTAGACCGTACCACCTACATCCCCTACATCTGCTAGTCTACCACTGTAAGAGTTCACACGACTTAGTCAACTATGCTAGAGCCCATAATAGCTTGTGGCTGCACACGGAAGTTTCTAGCATGAAAAATCTCATGATCCCTTTGAGCCTGGGTGGCGGTCCAAAAGAAAACAGGCAATCCTGGAATACCCAGGTACCTCAATCCACCCAGATGTGTATTTAAGTTGCCACCTTAGATAAACCACTGATTTAAAAATCTCACATTTTTCATGGATATCACTCACCCAATCCACGTCCACTAGCATAGCATAGCAATAATAAGCAAATGTAGAAGTAACTCCCAAAGGTTTGATAATAAACAGGTAATAGGTACTACCTCAACTACTTCCCAAACCCACAATTTAATTAGATCCTAATCATGCAATGTGTAGGGATTGATCTAATGCAACAAAACTGGGTAGTAGAAGGTATGATCAAAGTGTTACTTGCCTTGCTGATGATCCGGGAAACTTAGTGATTCGAAGTAACAAGCGGCGCACTCCGGGTACTCTATCGCAAACAAACAAGCATACAATAAGTACTCAACTAATGCACAGGTAAAACTCAAATAAGAGATCTAACCAGAAAGTTCAACTTAAGAACTCCGGTTGGCAAAAAGAATCAAATCGAACGAAGCAATGAAAGACAAACGACAAAAGAAACAGACTCCGTTTACTATTCTGGATCTAGGGCAATTTTTACAGTGGCAAAACTTGTTTGAGTTGGTTAAACGGAAAGAGGGTTTCAAGACGAAACTCCATGTGCTTGAATCGCCTGATTCCGATAAACGAGCAAGAAGTTATACTAGAACGAAAATCGGATCAGAAATCGCGATCAGAAAAATCGCGGATTTAATCCAAGAAAAAGAAAAACGACGAACAGTTTGACGAACAAACGTTCGTTAACTGGATCTAAACGACGAACATGTTCGTTAAAACGAACGAATGAGCGAACGCTCGCTAAATAGACTAAAACAAAATAAAACCGATCTAAAAAACGAATCTAAAAAATAAATAAAATGCGGTTTTTAAAAAAACCGGGCGGTTTTCTAAAGAAAACCGCCGGCGACGGCGGCTACCTCCGTGGCGGGTCCGGCGGGCGGCGGGGCGGCTCCGGCGAGGCGGCGCAGGCGGCGGGGCAGCGAGGCGGCGGCGTGGGGCGGCTGCGAGGCGGCGGGCGGTAGCGGCCTAGGGTTAGGGTTAGGGCGCGGCGCGCGGCTCGAGGCGGGATGGGGCGCTGGTGGGCTGGCCGGCTCGGGCGGGCGCCTTATAAAGGCTGCCCCGGGCGGAGTCTCGCTCGGGTACGGCCCAGAGTCGGTTCGCGTTTTTTATATAATAACGCGCAGAAAAACAAATAAAAGAAATCCTAAACGGACTCCAAAAATCCTGAAATAAATTTTCCCTAGCTTCTAAAATCAAGCCGCACAGGGTGAACATTTATTTGGGGCCTAAATGCAATTTTGAAAAACGTGCATTTTTCCTAAATTCAAATAAAATAGCAAATAAAACCAAATAAAATCTTATTTGATTTTTTTATTAAATCCTCAATATTTCTTTATTTTGGGAAAGTCATTTTATTCCCTCTCTCATATTTTTGCAATGGAAATTATTGAAGATAAAATAAATAAAATCAAATGATCCTATTTTTTTTCAAAATTTGAGACAACTCAAATATGAAAAATAACGAAATCCCCAACTCTCTCCGAGGGTCCTTGAGTTGCGAAAAATTTGTAGGATCAACCAAAATGCAATAAATATGATATGCAATGATGATCTAGTGTATAACATTCCAAATTGAAAATTTGGGATGTTACAATATCTATCACTTTGGAACTAATTTTCATGTGTTGCTTTTCATAAGCTCAAACAAATATAAGTGAAGATCATGAGCATAATTTTTCTTTCTTTTTCTCAAATAATTTAAGTGAAGCAAGAGAGAATTTCTTGAAAATTTTACTAACTCTCAAATAAATCTAAGTGAAGATCATGAGCATAATTTTTCTTTCTTTCTCTCAAATAATTTAAGTGAAGCAAGAGAGAATTTCTTGAAAATTTTACTAACTCTCAAATAAATCTAAGTGAAGCAAGAGACCATTTATTTAAAAATACTAAGTACACCATGCTCAAAAAGATATAAGTGAAGCGCTAGAGCAAGTCCATAGCTCATAAAAATTTAAGTGAAGTATAGACAACAATTCTAACAAGTCATGACATAATTTTGACTCTCCAAAATAGGTGTGTCCAACAAGGATTGATGACTTAAAATACAAAATAAAACAAGCAAAAACTAATATCATACAAGACGCTCCAAGCAAAACACATATCATGTGACGCATAAAAATATAGCTTCAAGTAAAATATCGAGAGTTGTTGGAAGAAAGCGGAGATGCCACTCGGGGGCATCCCCAAGCTTAGTTGGTTGCTCATTTTTGGATAATAGCCTGGGATGCTGGGGCATCCCCAAGCTTAGGCTCTTCTATCCTTCCTTCATCCATCTCAAGATAACCCAAAACTTGAAAACTTCAATCACACAAAACTCAACAAAACCTTCGTCAGATCTGTTAGTATAAGAGAATAAATCACTACTATAAGTGTTGTATCAAACCAATTCATATTTTGTTCTTGCATTATATATACTGTATTCCAACTTTTCTATGGCAAAAAATCATCAAAGAAAACCATAGAGCCATCAAAATAAGCACACAATACAAAGAAAACATAATCTGTCAAAACAGAACAGTCTATAGCAATCTGACTATTTTGAATACTTCTGTAACTCCAAAAAGTTTGAAAAATCAGGACGACCTGAGAAATTTGTATATTGTTCTTTTTAAATTGGAATGAGTATTTTATCAATCTCTGGTAAAAAATGATAAATATTTTCGCGAGTGCAAAACTTTCTGTTTTTTTAGCATGATCAAACAACTATCACCCAAGAAGATCCTAAAGGCTTTACTCGGCACAAACACTAATTAAAACACAAAAACACAATCATAATAGTAGCATAATTATGCTAACACTCAAAAACAGGAAACAATTTTTTTATTCATTGGGTTGCCTCCCAACAAGCGCTATAGTTTTACGCCCTTAGCTAGGCATAAGGCAAGGATCTAAGTTTTGTCATCTTTGGTTCGAGATCCATAAGATGGCCTCATGATTGATTCATAAGGTGGCCTAATTCTTGTTCTAGGAAAGTGTTACATACCCTTTCTCAAAGGAAATTCAAACTTAATATTGCCTTCTTTCATATCAATCACATCACCAATAGTGCGTAAAAACGGTCTACCAAGAATAATTGGACAAGACGGAATGCAATCAATATCAAGAAAAATAAAATCTATGGGCACATAATTCCTATTTGAAAGAATAATAACTTCATTAATTCTTCCCATAGGCTTTTTAATAATAGAATTCGCCAAGTGCAAATTCAAAGAACACAATTCAAGATCGGTAAGACCAAGCACTTCACATAAGGATTTCGGAATTGTAGGAACACTAGCACCCAAGTCACACAAATAAAAACACTCATAATTTTTAATCTTGACTTTGATAGTAGGTTCCCATTCATCTTGCAATTTTCTATGAATTGAAACTTCTAATTCCAACTTTCCTGTTAAAGCTTTCATCATAGCATCAACAATATATTTAGTAAAAGCTTTATTTTGTTCATAAGCATGGAGTGAATTTATCATGGATTGCAACAAAGAAATACAATCAATCAAAGATCAACTATCATAATTAAAGTCTTTGTAATCCAAAAGAGTGGGCACATCACTAGCTAAAGTTTTGACCTCTTCAAACCCACTTTTATCAATTTTCTCAACAAGATTTTCACCCTACAAAATATTGGGACGCCTTCCACCTAAAGTTGACTCTTATCCAGTCCGTTTTTCATCAATATTAACTTTACTAAACAAGGAATCAATATAAGAAACACCAATCATTTTACGATCTTCATCACTTTTGCGAAAGAAATCACTCGAAAACGCCTTTTCTAAAAATCCTCTTTTAGCTCTAAGCATAGCGGTTCTTTTCTTACTTTCATCCATAGAAACATAAAGAGCTTTAATTGATTCATCAACCTTAGGCACAAAAATTTTCATCTTGAGATTTTCCACATCATGAGCAATTCTATCTACACTTCTAGACAAATCATCAATCTTACTCAACTTTTCTTCTATGGAAGTGTTGAAAACTTTTTGTGTGTTGATAAATTCTTTAATATTATTCTCAAGATCAAAGGTGTTCCTATTATTATTATAAGATTGATTTCCATAGGAATTACCATAAATATTAGAGGAATTACTAGGAAAAGGCCTAGGATTAAAATTCCCTCTATAAGCATTGTTATTGAAATTATTTCGAGAGATAAAATTCACATCTATGGCATCACTATTTTGCTCAAACAAAGTAGACAAAGGCATATCATTAAAATCAATAGGAGCACTCCTACTAGCAACCAATTTCACAAGAGCATCAACTTTTTCACTCAAAGAAGAAATTTCTTCAACCGAATTAACTTTTTTTTACTAGTAGGAGATCTTTCGGTATGCCATTGCGAATGATTTGCCATAATATTATCAAGCAATTTGGTGGCTTCACCCAAAGTAATTTCCATAAAAGTACCACCTGCGGCGGAATCTAAAAGATTATGAGAAACAAAATTTAAACCCGCATAAAAATTTTGTATGAGCATCCAAAGATTTAACACGTGAGTTGGGCAATTCCTTAGCATCATTTTCATCCTTTCCCAAGATTCTGCAACATGCTCATGTGCAAGTTGCTTGAAATTCATGATCTGGGTTCTAATGGAAATAATTTTTGTGGGCGGAAAATACTTAGTGATAAAAGCATCTTTGAACTTATTCCAAGAATCGATACTATTGCGAGGCAAAGAAGAGAACCAATTTTTTGCAGAATCACGCAAAGAAAATGGAAATAATTTCATATTCACCACATCATTGTCCACATCCTTTTTCTTTTGCATATCGCATAATCCCACGAAGGTATTAAGATGGGACGCGTCATCTGTCGGTGTCAAAACCAACGGATCTCAGGTAGGGGGTCCCGAACTGTGTGTCTAAGGTTGATGGTAACAGGAGACAGAGGACACGAAGTTTTACCCAGGTTTGGGCCCTCTTGATGGAGGTAATACCCTGCGTCCTGCTTGATTGATAATGATGAATATGAGTATTACAAGAGTTGATCTACCACGAGATCGTAATGGCTAAACCCTAGAAGTCTAGCCTGTATGACTAAGGTATTGAGTATATCCTATCCGGACTAAGTCCCCCGATTTATATAGACACCGGGAGGATCTAGGGTTACACAAGGTCGGTTACAAAGAAGGGAATTTGCATATTCCGTCGCCAAACTTGCCTTCCACGCCAAGGAGAGTCTCATCCGGACATGGGTGTAGTCTTTGGTCTTCATATCTTCAAAGCCCATCAGTCCGGCCCATAGATAACAGGCCGGACGCCCGAGGACCCCTTAGTCGAGGACTCCCTCAGTAGCCCCTGAACCTGGCTTCAATGACAAGGTATCCGACGCGTAGTGCTTTCTTCGGCATTGCAAGGCGGGTTCCTCCTTCCGAACTCCCGAATAATCTCCAGACGAGTTGATCGTGTTTGGACCTGTAACACACACTGCACACAACCGCAGAGAGAATATAATAACACATAAGTCCAATCTGCTGACAACTTTAACAATGCGACGTCACGCTTGTCCGATTCGTACCATTTTTTGCCCCACGTTTTGAGACTCGGTTGTCATTGTCATGTCTTGTCAAAGCAGAGATCGTGTCCCCTTATTACGGGATTCTCATCAATACGAGCATGGGTAACCCAACCGTGCCGTTTACACAGCCCTTGGGAGCAGGCAAATTTTAAGGCGAATGGGGGGGCGTTCGATATTCACCGCCCTTATAAGGAGATAAGATTCCCCTTTCTTCTCCCACGCTTTCTTCCTACCTATCTGTTCTTGAGCTCCAACGCCCAAGCTCTCATTTCCTTGTCTTGAGAAAGCACTCAACCATGTTTGGATCAGGAGGTCAAGGAAAATGGATGGCCTCCTCTGTTAAGGAGGAGGACATCGCCGAGCTTCGGGCGGCCGGGTATCTGGCGAAGGAAATCGTTCACCGTCTCCCAGCCCAGGTTCAAATCATCCCCACACCGAATCCCAACGAGAGGGTAGTGTTTATCCCTCATTTCCTCCGCGGGCTAGGGTTTCCATTCCACCCCTTCGTCCGGGGTTAATGTTTTACTACAGGGTAGATTTCCATGATCTATCCCCGAACTCCTTCCTCAATATCTCAGTGTTTATTATCGTATGCGAGGCCTTCCTCCGCATCCACCCCCACTTCGGGTTGTGGCTCAAAACCTTCAACGTGAAGCCCAAGGTGGTGGACGGACAGCACGCAGAGTGCTGGGGCGCCATGGTGAGTGTCGGTGTCAAAACCGGCAGATCTCGGGTAGGGGGTCCCGAACTGTGCGTCTAGGCGATGGTAACAAGAGGCAGGGGACACAATGTTTTACCCAGGTTCGGGCCCTCTTGGTGGAGGTAAAACCCTACGTCCTGCTTGATTAATATTGATGATATGGGTAGTACAAGAGTAGATCTACCACGAGATCAAGGAGGCTAAACCCTAGAAGCTAGCCTATGGTATGATTGTTGTTCGTCCTACGGACTAAAACCCTCCGGTTTATATAGACACCGGAGAGGGCTAGGGTTACACAGAGTCGGTTACAATGGTAGGAGATCTACATATCCGTATCGCCAAGCTTGCCTTCCACGCCAAGGAAAGTCCCTTCCGGACATGGGACGAAGTCTTCAATCTTGTATCTTCATAGTCCAGGAGTCCGGCCGAAGGTATAGTCTGGCTATCCGGACACCCCCTAATCCAGGACTCCCTCAGTAGCCCCTGAACCAGGCTTCAATGACGACGAGTCCGGCGCGCAGATTGTCTTCGGCATTGCAAGGCGGGTTCCTCCTCCAAGTACTTCATAGAAGATTTTGAACACAAAGGTAGTGTCCGGCTCTGCAAAATAAGTTTCCACATATTGCCATAGAGAGAATAATATTTACACAAATCTAATCTGCTGACGTATTCCGTAGCGTGACATCACACCACGGCCAAGTCTTTATTCGAATCGTTTTACTGTCCCACCTCAGCGCGTTTAGCGAGGCGGTTTCCTTGGCACGTCTTGTCAAAGCAGAGATCGTGTCCCCTTATTCCGGGATTCTCATCAATACGGGCGTGGGTAACCCAACCGTACCCGTTGGTATGTTTTCTCGATCAAAGGCGAGTCCCAAACGGTCACGGGGAGGGCCCTTGGTATTCAACCTCTTATAAAGAGACCAAGGCCTTACTCCTTTCTTTCAATCTCAAACGAGTTCGCCCTTCGCCTCGAGTTCCAACACCCAAGGCTCCAGATTTCAGGCGCTTCGGACCTTCGACAATGTCCGGTTCCGACCTTCGAGGCCGATGGATGCCCTCCTCCATCACGGAGGAGGACGTGCTGAAGTTGAGAGAGGCCAGGTTCTTGACCGGCGAAATCTCGCATAGGCTGCCTGCTCAAGGGCGGGTCATTCCCACTCCCAAGCCTGGTGAGAGTGTGGTGTTCATGTCTCACTTCCTTCGGGGGCTAGGCTTCCCGACGGATCCCTTCGTGAGGGGGCTCATGTTTTATTATGGGCTGGAATTTCACGACTTAGCTCCGGAGTCCATCCTCCATATTTCCTCATTCATCGTCGTGTGTGAAGCCTTCCTCCGTATTACTCCTCACTTCGGACTATGGCTCAAGACCTTCAAAGTAGAGCCGAAGATGATCGAGGGACGGCACGCGGAGTGCGGAGGTGCTTTTATAAGCAAGAATGCTGGTGCTCCATGGCCCGAGGGCTCTTTTCCAGGGGAGTCCAGCTTATGGCAACGAGAGTGGTTTTATATCACAGCTCCCAGGAGCACCAAGTGGGTGGCGCTGCCTGCTTTCCGCTCGGGTCCCCCGCCACGACTGGCGTCATGGGTCAATAAGGGGCTGGACTGGGGGCCGGCAAAGGACGTGCCCCTGTTGCAGGGCCGCATCCGAGATCTCCTAGAAAGAGACATCAGTCTGGTCGTGGTGACGCAGGTTATGTTAATTCGCCGAGTTCTGCCCTGCAAACGTCGCCCCCTCCGCCTGTGGGAGTTCAACCCGGAGGGACCACGAGTTCTCCAACATTTTCTTGGCATGACGCCCGTGGAGATGTACAAATTGTTCTTCGGACCACAAGTAGTGTGTCCGGATTCTACGGAGGACGCAGGTCTGAGCTGCAATCGTCCGGATACTCAAGTAAGTAGCCTTGTGCCCGGACTCGCTATCCGTATATTTATCATAAAATTGCCCCTAAAAGAGTTGTCCTTTAAACAGGAGTGGATAGCGAAAGCAAAGCTAATCAGGTGTCCGGCCCCCCTCCCCGAGACCACGCCGGGTCCCGTGCTAGTCAGGATGTTGGAGGTTGTGCCTTCAAAGGAAAGCGAGGGAGGGGACAAGGAAGCTACAGCCTCCTCGAAGGAGGTTGTCCGGAAGGGAGGAATCGAAAATTCCTCTCCTCAGGGGAAGAAGAGGACCGCCTCTGAAGACCCGGAGACCATGGCCTCAAAGCGGGGGAAGAAATCTTAGCCAGAGGGTCCTGTGCTGGGGGATACTTCGGCCGAATTATGCCCTCAAGGGGATCAGCCCTCCACCGAGCCGTAAGTAGAGAGGAGTTTTATTTTTAAGAAACAAGAGAAATCCTTACTTTATGTCTGAGAAAAGTAATCGAAAATTTACCTTGTAGCTCGGACCTTAGCCCTTCTCAGCAGAGCTCGTCTTCGGGGGATCTTCTTCCGGAGATGATGGAGAGCGGAACGCCTCCCCCTGCCGTACCGCCTTGCGAGGCGGGCGACCCTGAAGTATCGTCGTGGAGGGTTTCTTCGAATCCGGCAGGGCCGAAGGTAGTCATATGGCCCCCCCAAAGCCCTCCGCGTCCGGCCTTCGAAAAGGGCCATCGGACGAGTCCGGCGCCGTCTGGTGCGCGGTCGGAGGAGCTGAAGGATCTGCTAGGGCGAGCATCTATCTCAGAGGAGCACCGTGCATTGATGGGTACGGTGATTGAGAGGATTTCATCCGCGGAGAGCGGATTGCACGAGGCCGTCAGGAGTTTACTGACAGGTTTTGAGGTACGCGAAATAATGTACCCTTTTTGGACAGTTGCGCATAAATAAGATGCGCCCTGTGTAGATAGTAGCCCCTGAGACTCTGTGCGTTGTCAAAAGTGACGGCGCGCAGAGGATCATAATCCCAGGTCTAATATGCCGCCTTCATACGTAGGTGGCGAAGTGTCCGGTGGCAAGCCGGACTGATGAATTTGCCGAGCTAAAGCGGCAACTTGACGTGGCAGATGCCGACATCGCGCTTGTCAACAAGCGGCTTGACGAGGCGCAAGGTATGTAATTCCTCCGGCGGCACCTGGTAAGAGGAGCTTTATGCCAGTATCTTACAATGTGTGCGCTTGATGCAGATGGTGCTGCCGCCATGGAGAATCTTCGGGCGGAACTTGCCCGAGCCAAGGAGCAAGCCAGGAAAAGTGATGCGGCTGCCGGAAAGGCAATTGAAGAGCTGAAAGCCGAACAGGCTGCTCACTGCCGAAGCAAGAAGGAAATGGCCGAGATGGCCGTGAAGCTGAAGAACGCTGCTGACCGTTGCAAGCTTCTTGAAAAAGAAGATCGGGCGGAACAGACGGACCTGGAGAAGGCCGTTGCCGATGCCAAGGATGCTCGCTCTGCGATGAGGGCTATGAAGGAGGAGCTGCGTCAGGCCGGAGAGATCGCGGCTGGAAAGCCCTTTATGCTGCGGAGGAAGTTCTGTGATCCTAAACATGCTCCGTTAGACCGGATGTGGAGTACGGCGGACACCTATCTGGATTTGGCAGCGAGTGCCGCGGATGCGGCCGAACACTTCCGAGATCAAGAAGATCGCGAAGTGGAAAAGCTCTTTTGGTCGCAGTTCCACAATCCGGAGCGTCCGCTGTCATTAGCCGATCGTTTGGCCGAATGGGCCGAGCTAAATAGGTTGTCCGGACTCGCCATGAAGTATGTCATGAGTCATCTGTGGCCAGAGAGGCCAGAGCCGAAAAGTTATTTCAACTTGGTGCAGCAGTTCCTTGGTGCGGCGCCGCATATCAATGCGATGAAGAGGTCAGCGTGCATAGAGGGTGCGCGGATGGCTCTTGCCCGTGTCAAGACATACTGGGCGGAAATGGAGGCCACCGCTGTTGCATCCCCAGACTCGGATGGAAGCCGAGTACCTGCCGAGCACTATTTTCAGGAAGTTCTGCAAGGCGCTCGTTTAATAGAGACGCAGTGCTCGAAGGACACTATATTCGAATAGCATATTATTGTAAAACAATATTTTGATAAATTGTAGAAGCTTTTTATACTTGTGCCTGCAAGTATTATAATACCTCCTGTGCGGCCGTTTAACATATATGTATATATAATCTGAAAGATGGCAGTCGTCGGCTTCAGCCCCCACGCACATAATGCGGGGGTGTTCGCAGAAGGCGCATTTTCACACTTGATCCAACGTCTTGGTCCTACAAAGGAGGTGATAGCGCAGCGAACTAGGCAATCGGACTATGATGCTTTATCACTTTCACTTAGCCATAGGAGTTTGACAGTGAGGCTACTTATATAGCCCCTGGTGGCGCCTGCGCTCGCCCGAACTCGGGGCGCGTATGTGCCTGGCCGGGAAGCGGCCCTTCGTTAATGCGGAGGAATCCTAAAGATTCCGGTAAGTCATCGAGTGGTTGACCAGTCTCACGCTATATCATGACAGTCAGTTTTCGGCTTTCTCTACTGAGGTGCTCGCCTGGCCAAACCGGGGCACAATCGCAGTAGTTCTCCTGGTGCCGCCTTAGCCGATAGAGCGGAACGTAAGGTAGCAAAACACAGGAGCCGGGCAAACCCAACATTTGATCAAAGACATGATTCGGAGATGATGCATATAAGGCCAAACTCGCGACGCCGAACACTCCCTAAGGTATTCGGTCTTTATGAGGGCGGGCGGGATAACGCCCTTAGTAATAAGCCCCTAGTGTCCAGGTACGCGCAAAACTCTGACGTGGCCACATGCCAAAACGCCAGCCTCCTCCTTGGTTATACCAAGAAACCAGGGGATGTGTATCAACAAGAGACAGTAAAAAGGTTTACGCAAGGTCTTAATCTGAAAAGAATCCTTGGAACGGGTCCCTGCTGCAGGTCTGCGCCTGTGTCTCCGTTGTGCCGTATCCTGGACGGGCGTAGCACGGTGTTCATCTGTAAAAGAGAGGAACTTAGTTAAAGAAAGATCGTGCCGAACATGAGTTATACTAAATAAACGAAGTATAAATCGAAATGGGTAAAATTGAGCTTTATTGTCTCTTGTTTTATATGCGCGGAGCCCCTAGTACAGGGGTATACGGCTATTAAGCCTTTATCAATTGTATGTTTATGCCGGACTCGTCTAGCCGTGTCCGTGGTCTTGACGACCTGTTTAGGTGCTTTGGCTGGTGAAGCCGCTTTATTGTGGGGCTGTCAAGGCAGCCGCACTGTCTTCCGCGGGGAGGAACACTCAATGTTTTCCCTTTAATGAGATGATGCCTCGTGGACCGGGCATCTTAAGCGTGAGAGATGCATAATGCGGTATTGCGTTAAAGCGGGCGAAAGCTTCGCGTCCCAGCAGTGCTTGATAGCTACTTGAGAATGGGGCGATGTGGAAAGTTAGCTGTTCGCGACGGAAGTTATCGGGGGAGCCGAACATAACTTCTAGCCGGAGAGAACCCATGCAACGGGCATCCGGGCCTGGCGTTACCCCTTGAAAGGAGGTTTTGCTATGGCGAATTTTTGTTGGGTCTATCCCCATGTTGCGGATTGTGTCCTGGTATAACAGGTTTAGACCACTGCCGCCGTCCATCAGGACATTTGTAAAGTGGAGTCCGCCGATTATTGGATCTAATACCAAGGCAGTCCAGCCTGCGTTCCGGATACTTCTAGAGTAATCCTGATGGTCGAAGGTGATCGGTTTTAACAACCATTGGCGAGACTCCTTTGGGATAGGCCGTATGGCGCGTATCTCTGTTGGCGCCATTCTGTTCGTCACGTGAAGTAAGTTTACTGTTTTGACTTCTTGTGGGAAATCCTTTTGTTTCCTGGTGCTCTGCTTGTGGGGTTCGTCGTCGTCCTCACTTGGTGTGTCGAGCCCCTTGTGTTCGGCGTTGAGTTTGCCGGATTGCTTGAAAACCCAACAATCTCTGTGGGTATGGTTCGCAGGCTTCCCGGGAGTACTGTGTATTTGACATATCTTGTCCAAGATTTTGTTTAAGTTGGATAGCTCGTCCCTGTTATCCTTGAGGGGCGGCTTTCTCTGATTCTGCCGCGAGCTTTTGAATCCGGCGTTGACCGCCGTGCTCTTTGGGCTGTTTCTCTTATTCCGGCGCTGGTCCTTGTTGCGTCGGGGTTTTCCGTTTCCATCCCTAACTTCGGATGTACTTGGGTCGCTGGTGCTACATCTTGCCAACCAGCTGTCCTCTCCTGCGCAAAAGCGGGTCATGAGGCTTGTTAATGCGGCCATTGTTCTTGGCTTTTCTTGGCCGAGGTGTCTGGCGAGCCATTCGTCTCGAACGTTATGCTTAAAAGCTGCTAGGGCTTCGGCGTCCGGACAGTCGACTATCTGATTCTTTTTAGTAAGAAATCTGTTCCAGAATTTCCGGGCTGACTCTCCGGGCTGTTGAGTTATGTGACTGAGATCGTCTGCATCCGGAGGGCGGACATAGGTCCCTTGAAAATTTGCCCGGAAAGCATCCTCAAGCTCTTCCCAACTTCCAATGGTGTTTTCGGGAAGGCTTTTGAGCCAATGCCGGGCTGGCCCTTTAAGCTTGAGGGGTAAGTATTTTATGGCGTGGAGGTCATCTCCTCTGGCCATGTGTATGTGGAGGATATAATCCTCGATCCAGACCCCAGGGTCTGTTGTTCCGTCGTACGCCTCTATGTTTACGGGCTTGAATCCCGCTGGAAATTCATGGTCCAGCACCTCATCGGTGAAACATAGGGGGTGTGCGGCACCCCTGTATTTGGGTGTGCCGTGATGTTCGGATATTTGTTGTGTTGCATTGCTTACTAGAGCTTGCTTTCTTGGCCCGTAGATAGATCTGGCTGGGCCATCTTTTTGATGCGGATCCTTTGGTGGATCGCGTGCCGGCTTGTGTGCGTCGCCGCTTGCCGCTCCATGCTGGCCATGCGGTCGTCTATCCGACCGGGTGGCTTTCCTATTTTTTGACTGCGGGGGCTCTAAGGCCTCCTCGTCAAATTCAGGCAGTAGCTTTCGCTTTGGATAGCTTTTTGTGCGGCGACTGCCGCCATATTTGTCTGCGGTGTTGCGTACTTTGCTCCATCTGATTCTGAGTGCATCTTCCGCAGTTTTGAGCTTCCGCTTCTGCTTTTTCAGGCTACGCGCAGTAGCGACGAGCCCTTCGTGGAGGTTCTTCTGCTCCATGAGCCTATCCGGCGTAAGGTCGTCCGGACTGTTGTTTTCGCCGGGGACGGGGTGTTCGGTTTGTTTATCCAAGTTGCCCTGTTCGGACGGTTGCTCGAAGGCATGTTCGTCGTCCGCCGGCTCATCCTGCTCTATGGCTGGGTCTGTATGGCTGCTGTCTCTGTCGAGGCGGGGCTTGGAGCGGCGCTTACGTCGCCGCTTTGATTGCTTTTCGAGTGAACGATCCCTCGTTGCATCCCTGTGTTCCTCGTCGTCGCTTCCTTTGGGTGTGTCCACCATGTATACATCATGAGATGAGGTGGCTGTCCAGTGCCTTATAGGCGTTGGTTCATGTTCATCTCCTACATCGTCGTCCATACCGTCGATGTCTTCGGAGTCGAAGTCGAGCACGTCGTTTAAATTATCGACAGTGGCTACGAAGTGGGTGGTGGGTGGGCTTTGAATTTCTTCATCATCCGCATCCCAACCTTGTTGACCATAGTCCGGCCAGGGCTCTCCTGATAAAGAGAGAGATTTTAGTGAATTCAGAATATCGCCGAAGGGCGAGTGCTGAAAGATGTCCGCGGCGGTGAACTCCATGATCGGCGCCCAATCGGGTTCGATCGGTAGGGGCGCGGAGGGCTCGGAGTCTGGAGAGGAGTCCGGCTCCTTGGAGTCACGGGCTTCGCAGAGAATAGGGCTGGTGTTCGGCTCGATCGCCGTAGAGATTGCAGCCCCCGAGGCGGTGTCCAACCACCCATCCTTGATTGGCGCAGTTGGCTCCGAATTAAGGGTCGGAGCTGATGCGGGTGCGGCCTCCAGGGCACTGTTCGGCGGCAGAGCTAGATCATGCCCATCGTGATAGTGCGGCGCGCTCGGCTGCGGCTCGAATCCGTCGAAGATCAAGTCTCCGCGGAAGTCCGCTGTGTAGTTTAAACTTCCAAATCTGACCTGATGGCCAGGGGCGTAGCTTTCGATCTGCTCCAGATGGCCAAGCGAATTGGCCCGCAGTGCAAAGCCGCCAAATACGAAGATCTGTCCGGGGAGAAAAGTCTCACCCTGGATCGCATCGTCGTTGATGATCGGAGGAGCCATCGGGCCTAAAAGTGACGACACAGAGGAACTCTCAATGAAAGCACCAATGTCGGTGTCAAAACCGGCGGATCTCGGGTAGGGGGTCCCTAACTGTGCGTCTAGGCGGATGGTAACAGGAGGCAGGGGACACAATGTTTTACCCAGGTTCGGGCCCTCTTGATGGAGGTAAAACCCTACGTCCTGCTTGATTAATATTGATGATATGGGTAGTACAAGAGTAGATCTACCACGAGATCAAGGAGGCTAAACCCTAGAAGCTAGCCTATGGTATGATTGTTGTTCTTCCTACGGACTAAAACCCTTCGGTTTATATAGACACCGGAGAGGGCTAGGGTTACACAGAGTCGGTTACAATGGTAGGAGATCGACATATCCGTATCGCCAAGCTTGCCTTCCACGCCAAGGAAAGTCCCTTCCGGACACGGGATGAAGTCTTCAATCTTGTATCTTCATAGTCAAGGAGTCTGGCCGAAGGTATAGTCCAGCTATCTGGACACCCCCTAATCCAGGACTCCCTCAGTGAGCAAGCTCACCAATGTCTCCTGGCCAAAAGGCACATTCGTGGAATCTGTCAAGGAATGGCAGAAGCCATGGTTCTACATCACCGACCCCCGCGATGCCACCTGGGCTGCGGCTGCTGAATTCAATTCCGGCGCCCCCGTGCGGCTCACCTCCTAGGTCGAGAAGAGCCCAAACTGGTGTTCGTCGGACAAGCTGATTGCACTGCAAACACGTATCCAAAGTATGATCGATAAGGACATCAAACTTGTCAACATAATCCAAGTGATGTTAGTGCGCCGAATCCTTCCCTGCCAGAGCCTAAGCCGTCCTCTATGGGATTTCAACCCGAAGAAACACCATACCCTGGTGAGGCTTTTCGAAATGACTCACGAAGATGCCTGGAAGTTGCTTTTCAAGGGCAACGAGATACCACCGACCACTGGCTCGGACCGGGGTCACGACATAAATCACCCTCCCAACGAGGTATGTTGTTTTCAACACATCCCTTACTTGCTTGTTTCAAGCATGATATCTAAGCTTCCATTACCATTGCTTTTTCAGTATTGGTTGAAGAAGGCGAAGCAGATCCGGTGTCCGGCTCCCTTGCCCGAGGAGCCAGTCATCCCGCGCTTAGCAAAGATGCTGGAGCCGACACCTTATAAGGCACCAGAGAAGAAGGCCACAGGGAAGGCCAAGGAGGCCCGGAGCAGCCTCCGCCGTAAGGGTACCTCGGACGCGACGTCCGAAGACAGGGCCCATTCCCCTACCGCCGAAGAAAATGCGGATGAGGAGGAGGAGGAGACCGACTCTCCCCCTAATGGGGGAAGGAAGAAGAGGGCGGCCTCCGCAACTCTGGAGGCGGAGGTGTCCAAAAGGGGGAAGGGGTCCCTCGCGGATAACTCCGCATGGGACGTCGAGGATAGTCCGGAGAGACGCCCCCACGCTAAGTCTTGGGCTGCATCGTAAGTACTAACACCTTATCTTCCCATGAAGTTTCCCCTTTTTATTGTGTTGAGACGATTGATTATGTTATTGTAGTCCGGCCCACAACATCCCTCCGCGATCCTCGTCAGGAGGCTCGCTGGATTCCAAGGCGATGGCCAGCGACTCCCCGCCAGCCGCACACTCCCCCAAGAACAAGAATGATGCGGAGGTGCTGTCCTAAAGGACTGTTCCCAGTGGGGGAGAGGCTCAGGAGGCGCCCGAAGGCGTAACCCCCATCGCTGGACACCAAGGGGAACCAATCCCCCGGAGACTGGCAGGAAGGGCCGTATACAATTCGGCCCTCAACCAAACTCAATTTCGGAGACCGAGGCGGCTCCGGAATCCAGCACACACCCTCCTTCGAAAGAAGGGGGATGCCTGTTCCGCCGGTGGCCCCTGTCCAACCAGGGGCACCGGGCAATCTGCTGGGAGCGCTGTGAGGCGCTTCCATTATGGATGAGCACCGTGTCCTGATGGGCACGGTGATTGAAAAAGTCCAGTCCGCCAAGAGCGGACTAACCGAGGCTAGTGGCAACCTTCTGACAGGTTTTAAGGTAAGTGACGCCAACAGGAGAAAATCCCAATGTACACAGTAGCCCCTGAGACACTGTCCGGTGTTCGGATAGAAAAAATCGGACAGAGGATCAATCTCCGACATCAGGAAACTAACTAAATTTTTGTTAACTACAGGCGTCATTGCTGGCCACGGCCTCGCTTACCGCCGAAGTCTCCAGACTGAAGCAGAAACTGGCGGAGGCTGAGGGAGAGCTGAGCCAAGTGAAGCGGCAGCTCGAGAAGAAGCAAGGTCAGCAATAATATGTTATATATTCGAAAAGAAGAAAATGACATGCGATGACCAAAATGACATGATTTGTATAGAAGCGACGACCGAGGTCGAGGCCCTGATAAAGGCCCTGGACGAAGCCAAGGGGAAGGCTGTCCAACAGCAAGACGCCCATAAGAAGCTCAAGGCCCGGGTCGGCGAGGTCCAGAAGGAGCTCCAGGACATGGTGAAGAAGTGTGAAGCCTTGGAGCGCGAGGCATCGACTCGAGAGGCCAAACTTACCAAAGCTCGTCAGAGCGCGGAGGCCGCACGGAATGAGGCCCGGGATGCTCTCCAAGAGATCCAGGAGGCGAAGAAGATCACAGCGGGTAAGGCTTTTAACATGCAAAGCAAGTATGCGGAGAGGAAATACCTTTTACTAACCCGGATTCAGAGTTGCCCAGGGGCTTTTGTGGATCTGTCGTGCAGTGTATCCGATGCTGCGGAGTTCTTCCGAGCCAGGGAAGGGGATTCTCCGGAGAAGCTGTTCTGGTCGCAGTATGCTGTGCCAGAACATCCGGTGGCCTTTGCCGATCAACTGAAACAGTTGGTCGAGCTGCATAGGATGGCCGAACTGGCCATGAAGGATTTAATAATCCGACTATGGCCAGCCGAAGCTATACCTAGCAATTATTTTGGCCTCGTGAAGCGGGTGGTGGAGGCTTGTCCACGGCTAGACATCATCAAGCGACTAGTTTGCATCGAGAGTGCCCGCATGGCCTTCGCTCGTTGCAAGATGTGGTGGGCGAATATGGATGCCGGCGAGGTGGCTCGGGGCCGCCGAAGGGCAAGGAGCACCGCACACCCGAGCGATATTTTACGGATGTCCTGGAGGGATCTCGACTTGTAGCAATGCAGTGCGGGAAGGATATTATTCTTGAATAAATACATTCATATTTTGCCTTGTATGATGAAAACAAATCCGCTTTGTAATATAATTTTTATTATGTTTTAATTGTATCCTCCTGTGCGGCCGTGTTGTATGAAATCTGAGGGTTGGCCAGTTGTCGGCTTCTACCCTCACGTAGGTAGTACAGAGGTGTTCGGGATGGTATCTAAACAATATTGATCCAGTTGTCGGCTTCTACCCTCACGTAGCGCAACGAACCAGGCAACCAGACTATACGGCTTGAACACCCTCACTTAGCCATAGGATTTTTATAATAAAACATAGGCGCAACCCCTGGTATACGAACCAGGGTGCTGTCAGCGTGTGATCAGGAAGTACCGATCCTTCACGAAATGCGGAAAAACCTCCAACAATTTGAGACCACCGAACAGCTGACCGGCTCTCGCCGCATCATGACAATCAGTTTTCGGCTTTCTCTACTGAGGTGCTCATCCGGTTTAGACCAGGGCACAATCGCAGTAGTTCTCCCTTTACTACGCTAGCCGATGTAGCGGAATGTAGGATAGCAAGCACAAGAGCCGGGCAACCCAACTATTAACCAAAGACATGATTCGGAGCTAATGCATATAATGCTAAATTCGGGGTGCCGAACTATACTTACAAGAAGTGTTCGGACTTTTGTTGGCGTAATGCGGGGTGCTATGAAGCCCCTGGCAAATATCAAAACGTACCAAAGTGTACGGGTGCTACCTGATGGGGTTATCCACATGGAAACTGAAAAAATAAAGAAAAGAGAGAAAGAAAACAGAAAAGATGTAAGGGTAAAAAGCTGGGGTCCTACGGCTCCAGCTACAAACTGTTTTCACTGTAATGTAATTAGTACGTCAAGGCGCATTGATACAAGTAACGCAATAAGCAAGAAGCTATTTAACATGCCGAAACCAGGGAAGAGCTGCCTGTGGGTCCTGGAAGATAGGTAGAGTTATCGTTAACGGAATCACCTAAAAAGTCCCCGTATGTCTACGCTCCTCGCCATCTTGGTGTGTTTATCCTTTAAGAGGACCGATAACCAGACCACCGATGGGGTCTGTGGGATTAGAACCTTAAATAAAACAAGCAAAAGTGAAAGTATGTGTGTATCCGATGGCGGTTGAGCCGTGCCGTGGATCACAAGCTAGCTATGCCTCTGTCGATGCCCATGGAATTTTGAGTGCGTAGTTATGTATGCGCGGCACGCAGGCCACCGCTTGATCGGGACTGAGACGGAGGCCGGATTGCTAGTCGAGCTCCTGACGAGCCGAGCTCTCCTACTGCAGAGTAGTTCGGACCCTCTTAAGGGTGTTCGACGGCTCGGCAGCCGAATGAAGGTTCTGCTTGAGAAGGCCGCTTTGTACTTCTGCTGCTAGGGCAGCTGTGTGCTCTTCTGTACGGAGAGAGCGTGCCGTATTGCCATTGACTGTTATGACACCGCGTGGGTCGGGCATCTTGAGCTTGAGATAATCATAGTGTGGCACTGCGTTGAATAGAGCAAACGCAGTTCGTCCGAGCAGCGCGTGATAGCCGCTGCGGAATGGGACGATATCAAAGACTAACTCCTCGCTTCGGAAGTTGTCCGGGCATCCGAAGACAACCTCTAGTGTGATTGAGCCCGTACAACGGGCCTCTATGCCTGGAATGACTCCTTTAAAGGTGGTCTTTGTAGGCTTGATCCTTGATGGGTTAATGCCCATTTTTTGCACTGTATCCTAATAGAGCAGATTGAGGCTCCTACCGCCGCCCATAAGGACACGAGTCAGGTGGAATCCATCAATTATTGGGTCTAAGACCAGTGCGGCTAAGCCTCCATGACGGATACTGGTCGGGTGATCTGGGCGATCAAAAGTGATCGGGCATGACAACCATGGGTTGAATTTTGGGGCGACTGGCTCTATCCCGTAGATGTCCCTGAGCGCACGCTTGCGCTCCCTCTTTGGGATGTGGGTAGCATATATCATGTTCATCGTTTTGACCTGTGGTGGAAACTTCTTTTGTCCCCCTATGTTCGGTTGCCGTGGCTCTTCGTCATCGTCCTCGCTTTGTGATCCCCTTTCCCTGTTCTCGACGTTTAATTTGCCGGCCTGTTTGAAAACCCAGCACTCTCTATTTGTATGATTAGGAGGCTTGTCGGGGGTGCCGTGAATCTGTCACAGACGATCAAGTATGCGGTCCAAGATGGATGGGCCCGAATTGTGCTTTTGGAATGGCTTCTTCCGCTGACCAGACTTAGAGCCGCTGTATCTATTGCGTTGAGACTTGTCTTTGTTGCTTTTAACTTCAGGGGTGCCGGCGTCGCTTGCATTGTTTTTGCTACAGGCCAACCAACTGTCCTCGCCCGACAAAAGCGGGTCATGAGTGCCGTGAGGGCTGCCATGGATTTTGGCTTTTCTTAGCCTAGGTGACGAGCGAGCCATTCGTCGTGGATGCTATGCTTAAAAGCTGCTAGAGCTTCTGCGTCCGGATAGTCGACAATTTGGTTCTTTTTAGTTAAGAACCTTGTCCAGAATTTCCTGGGGGACTCTCTGGGCTGTTGAACTATATGGCTTAAGTCGTCAACATCCGGAGGCCGAACATATGTACCTTGGAAGTTATCGAGGCAGGCCTCTTCCAAGTCGTCCCAGTTGCCAATGGAATTTTCAGGCAGACTGTTTAGCCAATGCCGAGCTGGCCCTTTGAGTTTTAGAGGGAGGTATTTTATGGCGTGGAGGTCATCTCCGTGGGCCATATGGATGTGGAGAATGAAGTCCTCGATCCACACCACTGGGTCCGTGGTTCCATCGTATGGTTCGATGTTCATGGGCTTGAATCCTTCGGGGAATTCGTGATCCAGGACCTCATCGGTGAAGCAATGAGGGTGTGTGGGGCCTCTATATCAGGCCATATCATGACGCAGCTCTGATAGAGTCCGTCCACGGTGTTCGGCCCCCGCATGACTGGGTTTGTCACGTCCGAATAGGTGGCCGTGGTCATGTGTCGAGGTGCATCCTCGCGATCCGTAGATTGATCTTGTATGTCCTGCTTTATTATTCAGGTTCTGTCGGAGGTCATATGTATGGCCATGGGCTAATTTACCTCTGCCTGAGTGATGAGGCGGGGCAGGCTGTTGTTCGGCATGAGTTGTCATTTTGTCCTGACCACGTGGTGGTCGGTCGTCCGTATTGTGCGATGGCGGTATGTACTCCGGCGCCTCCTCGTCAAACTAAGGTAGCAATTTGTGATTTGGGTAGCTTTTGGTTGGGAGCTTGAGGCCGTACTCCTCGGCTGCTAGGACATCAGTCCATTTATCATTGAGCAGATCTTGGTCAGCTTGAAGCTGCTGCTGCTTCTTTTTCAGGCTTCTTGCCGTGGCTATTAGCTGGCTCTTAAAGCGCTCCTGCTCAAGAGGTTCCTCGGGCACGATGAAGTCTTGGGTGCTGAGGCTCACCTCATCTTCGTAGAGCGGGAGGTAATTATCGTCCTCTGAATCTTCGTGCGTGGCCTGTTTAACAGGGCTAACCTGCTCAGCTTCACGTTCATCTTGTTTCACTACTAGAAAAATGGTTGTTAGTGGCGCACTAGTTTTGCTATTAATGGCGCACTATAGGTGCGCCACTATTAACACGCCACTAGTAACAAATAGTAATGGCGCACCTCTGGTGCACCATTAGTATCCCAGATAATAGTGTCGCACCACATAGTGCGCCATTACTATGTCCAACAGTGGGCCATTACTATGCCTCCTAGGGGGCATATTTACCTTCACATATGCCCCCAAGTGCGCCATTACTATGCCCCATAATGCGCCACTGGTATTTAGCCTTGGTGTGCCACTAATGCTCAATATGGTGCGCCACTATTGTGGGCATATTTGCCTTCACCTATGCCCCAAGTGCGCCATTACTATGCCAGATAACGCGCCACTGGTATTTATCTTGGTGTGCCACTAATTCTCAATATGGTGCGCCACTACTATGAATATTATGAATTATTATTTTTTGCTTTTCTGGTATTTGCACAGGTTACAAAATACGTTGCAACATAGAATATAAACATCACACAATATAATTCATCATATTAGTCTCCAAATTCAAAATAGCGAACAAAGTTCAAACATTAGCCAAGTTTAGGTCTCGAGACATTAGCAAAGTTCATCATATTAGCCGAGTTTATCGTCACATTACAAAGTCGACATCGATCATCTAAACTACCATCACATAGAAGAGAGCTGCGGTCACGATGAGCATCATCGCGATGAAACTGGCCTTCATCCGGTTCGTCCTCCACTCCCTCCTCTCTCCCGCTAGATAGCGCACGTATCTAGCTTCCGCCTCCACCCTAGTGGTGTACCCTTTGTAACTGTTACCGCTGAAACGGTGAACCTGTCTCCGACACTCCTCCTGGTCGTCGTAGACTCCGGGAACCTTACCCTTGTACACGACATACGACAGCATCTCTATGCACTAGACAAACAAAACGTTAGTAGCAATTCACAGATAATATATAAGCAATATATAAGTATGCAACAAAAGGATCAGAAGAGAAAAGCAACACATTAATAGCATGATTCACGGTCCTACTAATAAATAGCATCGATTACATATAAGTTGAACGAATGTCCAAACTAAAGAGACATACAAGTTCATTACAATTTAATTACAACATGAGCTAATCGATATTTCAGAACTACATAGCATCAATACTTTCAACTCGACTCAAGGACCGGAGCGTGGATGAAGCCGCCGCCTTTCATGATGGTCATGAATGTGTGGTCGTTGTCAGCCTGCATTTGTAGTGTTGTTTCTATTTCACTGTTGCACGGTTGATATTTGAGGTAGAACTGCCCCGAGGTACGAAGGACATCTTGATAGATGATTTCCACAAACTCCGACTGGATGCAAAAGAATTCTTGTCTGATGTCCTCGTCCTGGATTGTTGAGAAGCGTGAGGCCCATTCTTTGAGATTATGTGGTAGCATAAGGTGATTATGGTCCCGTACGGTCGCCCGCGTGTGATGGAGGGCGTAGTAGGCATCCTTCTGACTGCCAGGCGGCTGCTTGACGCAGAGGAACGTCGTTACGTGGGTGAACACGTGCTTGCCATACCTACAAATTGGCCTCCTGAAGGTGCCTCCAGATTTGGCGTAGCCGAGGAGAGCATCATTAAGAACTTTCTTCATATTTGTGTAGTCTTTCTTCGACTGACGGTCCGAGTCGAAATACATGGCCACGGAATATTTTAGGCTTAAGAGGATGAGTGTGCAATGTGTGTCACTGCACAAAATACGGAATGTTAGAAAAAAAAGAACAATCAAAATCTAAGAAATCATATGTTACGGGGCGGTGAGGGGATGACTTACTCGGAAAAGTAAGGCACGAGGAAGTTATCCTTATCTGGGATCACCAGAATGACGCCTTCGAGGTATGAAATCGCGACTTGCCGGTCCCCAACGCTGCCCAAGATCTTGGCACGCATGTAGAAGGGGTCGACTATCACGATGTCTGGGGTCTTGTCTCTAATGATCTGCATCTCCATACTGAGCGAAAATAGCCGAATGAAGGTGTAGTGCAGCGGATGAAGGTTAAACATGGCGAAGATGTCATCAAACCATAGGACGATCATACAGCCGATGGTGCTATCGACAAAGCCCTTGCCCTCTGGCACCTTGGCCATGAAAACCGGGTATGCCACATCATTCTCGGAGAGACGCCACTTCTCCATAGAAAGAACACTGTCATGCAGACTCCGCATAGCACTGGTTGCGGCATTGAGAAGATTAGTTGGTAGCATCGGCCTACCCGCCACATGCACCCTCGTCGAGATATCCTTAGGTATTGGTGGCCCATCCTGAGCACAGATTGTACTCGGTGCCGGCTGGCTCGCACCCTTGTTATTTTTTCTTTTCTGTCCCTTCTGCTTCTTCTGCTATAATGGGATCGAGTTCTGCTCAAAGACCACCTTCTTGAGTGTGTTGGGGCTGATAATATTTCGCACATCGGCTATTTGAGTCTCGGTGAAGGCGGCAGCTAGAGGCATCTCCTGAGAATTGAACGCTAGAAGACGCCTGTTGCAATTGGGTTTCTCCATGGTACCAGCTAGATCGCGATCGTCTTTTGTAGGGTTGGGTTCGTGAGAAGGAGGCCCCAAGAATTCGTCACCGTACCCATGTTCGTTCATGTACTTATCGACGTTGGAAAATGTACCATCGTCGTCGTCCGGATACTGTGCCATATGCATGTCCGGATCAACTAACGTCGGTAGCGTTGCGGCGGTCTTGCCATGTCTTGGCACTGGCACAACTGGCGGTGTTGTCTGTGGGGTAGTGTCCCCCGCCCCCAAACCAATCTGGCTCTTCGAACAAAGCATAGACCATCCTAAGCAGGCTCTGAGGGTCATCACATAATCTTCGTCGGGCCCAGGGGGTCGATACGGAGGTAACAAGTCGTCACAGCCCCGCAGCACCCGAACCAGTCGAACCCTATACACGGTGGGTGGCATCGGATTACCGTGGAACACGCGGTTGCTCGGTTCAACGATTTTGGCCTTGGCGACATCGATCAACTCGCCATCCACGAAGTGCAGGAGAGTGCATGTAACGTTGGCGGTGCCGTGCGAAAACATGTAGGGCGTCAGGGATGCCCAGTCAAAGGCAAGGAGATGAAGTCATTGGCTTAGTTACCGTGATGGCGTCGAGCTCGGCTAATGTCGAGGCACCGCCAACGGCGGGCATGCAAGTGACGGAGGGGCCGCTTGCTGCCGAGGTGCCGGCCGGCGTATTCTTCCCACACCCAGGTGCATTAAGCTCCAATCCCGGCGCCGTTGGATGCCCACTGGAGGACACTTTAGTAAATTCCTCCTTGACAGTGCCGAGCATGTTCGGGCGCCGGTCCTTCCGTTGCCCCTTCGGTTGGCTGCCATCTGTGCGTTCGCTGCAATCATCAGTGGTGGCATCCCTGGCGGCACCATCAGTGGTGTTATCCCCGACGCCACTAGGGGTTGTGTAGTCGGGATCAGTGTCTTCCGCGGCGTCCTCATAGCGGTGAGGTTCTTCCTCCATCTCCTGGGACAGCTCCCAGAATTGCTTTCCCGAACCGCCAGCCTCATCGTTGTCGGCCATGTTCGCTCTAAATAGGAAAAAAGGCTACTAGAGTTATTGGATGTGATCAGGTTAGTATCTATTCTTCTATCCTATATATTTTCACATTACAGGTTATAAACACCCCTTTACCCAAAAGATTGTTCCAAGTGCACTATTGCTATCCTACTAAGTGCACTATTGCAGGTTATATATTTTCTATCCTACTAAGTGCACTCTTGCTCTTGCTGCAGGAAGAAAAAATAGTTTGCATTTCAACTTAAGGGAAAACTATAAAAGCCACTTAGAAATATTTGCTTTGTAGAAATAACATTGTCTATAAATGTTGATTAATTTTTGTTTCGGTTGAGAATCGGGCACCTTCTAGGTCAAGAAAATTGGGCATGACCTTTGCTAATTTTCTTGACCTAGGAGTGCCCCATTCTCAACCAAAACAGAAATTAAGCAACATTTCAGGAGAAAGGGTAACTATTTGTCCATGCACAACATTTCAGGAGAAAATGTGCATCTTGGAATAAGATAGCAGCACATTTTGTCATGATCCTGCTACACCTCAAACAGCTACAGTACAAATTTGTAGCAAGGTACATCTTGAGACATCGGCTAATATCCCAGAAGATCGCATTTAGTAATCCTAGCAATAAGAACACCGGAAGCCGAGCAAGTATAGATGGAAATATTACAATTTATTGCACTAAAATGTTGATCAAATGGCAGGCAAATTTCAGAGGAAATGGCAGGTACATTTGCATGCAGTATGTGTTTTACTAGTACACCCTCTGTTTCAGCGGTGTACATTTGCATGCAGTATGTGTTATACTAGTACACCCTCTGTACATTTTTAGCGGTGTAAATTTGTATGTGTTAGAGTAGATTGGAAATTCAGTCACAAGTGCTGCATTTTCAGCTTCGACAGTTAACATCCTACAAGGTCCCTCCCATTTAGGAATCCTAGCAAGAACACCAGCAGCCAAGCAAGCTTAATAGAATCATTGCAATATATGCGACTAAAATGTTGATCCACTGACATTATGCCTCTTAAATTCCAGAGAAAATGGCAGGAAACTTTGGCTGCTATCTATATGCACTATGCAGTATGTGCTAAACAACATTTTGTATTCACACACAAACAATCAGGATCCTACATTCAGTTTATCTCGTCATGCCAACCAGCCGCCCAACCAACCAACTAAAATACGGAGGGAGTACATAGTAAAAAGCTATGTGCTGCACACATTACTGAACTGGTGGCCAAATCATTCATGTGAATCTCGTCATGGACATATATGTGTGTGTGCAGAAGAAGAGGCATCTTCTTGTGTAGATGCAAACACCACTTGGATGTACCTATCAAAAACAGCACACATTGACTGTCTATGTCCCTTTAGGAGAGGGATTCCAGTCCCCCAAAAAAAGAGGCTAGGCACTAAAACTATAGGAATCGACAAGCACAGGTGTGGCATAACAGGACATATAGAAGCCTAAAATCGCCACACACACACACACATACACACATAGATGGTACCAAACTGCACACACCAAGCAAGAGCACACATCAGATGAGATGAGAAAATGAAGAAAAAATAGAGAAGTGGATGTCGGAGTAATGGGCCACGGGTAGGCTAACCCAAGTCCCAGAACCTTTCAAGACATCAGGGCAGGCTGCGCCCCTCAAGACCCCAAGACAAAGAGCCACCTTCTGAGAAGTCGACGGCAAGGCAACCGACTGGCCACTCACGGTAGAGTCCCAGGAACGACTTCAGGATAAGCCGACTCCTGACTGACGACTTCCCGAGAAGCCGGCCTTGGGGAGTTGGCCCACGACTCCAACAAAACCCATGTCCTCATCAAGAGGGACAGGACAGGGGAGTGGCTATAGTGAAGCCTGCTCCCACCCCTTTCCAGAGGCAGGCATGGCCACAGTACGCCGTACCCGCGGAGATCTCCGTGCGGTGCGGCACTGTTGCCATGCCGGCCCTGACATCAGCACCAGTGGACCGAATCCTGTGCCCACGACGGCTTGTCTGTACGACCCTGGGGCGGCGGGTCCCACCAGCCAGCGGGACCCCAGAAGACGGCAAGTGCGCCACCAGTCGGTCCCGTTGGGAGTCGGCCCCCGAGAGTCGGCCAGCCCGTCCCCCGGGGCCCACACGCCATTAACCAGATGTGACAGAGAGTGGCAACAGTGATCTCCCGCCAAGCGGTGGGGCTGTTGCCACGACTCCATGACCAAGCCCGCGTCATTAGAAGCACGGCTACAGTAATAAGCAGCCGGCAAGACCCGCCAGCGGTGGACACGGCCTGTCGGCGTCGTACCAGACCAGTCGGCAGGGCCCGCCAGTTGGCGGGCCCCAGCAGTCGGCGTAGAAGACGGAGGCCAGAGAAGCTGACGTCTGGGTCCGCGCCCAGCCGGATTACCATTGTACCCCTGGGGGTAGGCCTATATAAGCCCCCCAGGACACCCATGCAAAGGGTTCGAATAAATTTAGTACTAGACTAGATCATATAGGAAGGAGAGAGCTAGCCCAGCCTTCTCCTACCTCCAGGAAACAACTCAAGGAGCAACCGTGTACACACTTTGCCATAGTGATCATGCGGAGGCCCCGCAGAGCAGCAGTAGGGGTATTATCTCCCCGGAGAGCCCCGAAGCTGGGTAAGATTCGCCGGCGTGCATGCCTTCGCCTCATCCCGTTTCCAGGCACCGGCGACGTGCTACTCGCCCCCACCATGATAAGCCATCCTTTGGCATATGTCGCACCCAACCCCCGACATTTGGCGCCCACCATGGGGCCAGGTGCGCCGTCGTCCGGAGATCTGTTCTGGACGGGAACCCTTTTCCTCCCTGGCGAGCGCAGCCAACCCGGCATGCTAGATGGAGTTTGCGTCGACGCGCTGCATGGTGCTGAGATCGCCTGCACAGCCAGCTGCCTCGCCGATCTTGTCGGCAAGGATCACCTCTCGGACGAGCCTGCATCTGACGCAGGCACAGGCGGCCCTGAGAGCCTCCTCACGGGCCTCCTTGACCAACTCCACGTCATCGGCGAGCCTGCCATGGATTTGGAGTCTGTAGGCTCCACCGACCCGATGCTGGCCGACTCCGACACCGCGTCGCTCAACGCGTTCCCCACCAACGTGGTGGTCTATGACGAGCCACTCCCTCGCGTGGAGAGCGACGGAAGCATTGTCACAGAGGTGCTCATCATCAGTCATGACGAGCGTCCCGGTGGAGGAGCGCATGACCCACTTGGTGCGGCATTGCAAGACCTAACTGCGCCTATTCCGGAAGACCCTGATGTGGAGACGTTGGAGGCGCGCCGCCTTTAGCTCATCAAAGGAGCAAAGAAGTTGGCTAGCATGAGACGCTTGTCAGAAGCCTACCAGCGTGAGATGGATCACGCTGTGGGTGGCTCGCCAGCCCCAGTTGGGCCCAGCCGCCTAGGTGCGGTCCAGCAGCGCGACATAGCCATCGCCAACCTGTTCGGGGCGAATCGCCCTGTGTACGCCACGCCTGCGGAGAACATTCGAGCCGCCCAGGCGGCGGCGGACGATCTGGACAACTTCGAGGGTGAAGAGCGCTGCCTGATGACGGAGCGAGTCCAGCGGCTCCTCAACGCGGCTGCCGCGCAGAACGAGGCCGGCTGCCGCACAGAGGCACCACAGCGACAAAACGACGACCCGCCTCCATGTCGAGATCAAGGTGCGATGTCTCGGACACCGACTGGCGGTGCCCGAGGTAGGAAGGACAAGGAGCCGGCTATCAGCCACAGTCGGACTCGCATTACCATAGAGCGCGACCAAGATGGCCGCCCGAGGGCAGTGGAACGATGGGGCGACTGCCCGCCTCCTCCTCCTCGCAAGGAAAGGCGAGTCTCCCCGCCGCCTGTTGACCATCCGACTCTCGGCGACCGCCTTGGCCGCCGAGAGGGAGTCGGAGAAAATGACGCTCGCCACCGGATCGACCGACTTCACCGATCCCTGGCGCTGGAAGAAGAAGATGAGTTGGGTCCGCCTTGTTTTGGGCCCCGCATTCGAGACGAGCCCTTTCCCAAAGGGTTCACGCTCCCAAGAGACACGCCCAAGTACACCGGCTCCGTGAAGCCGGAGGACTGGTTGGTTGACTACTCCACGGCCGTCAGCATAGCTAACGGCAACAAGCGTGTTGCCGTAAAATACGTTCCGCTCATGCTACAGGGCACGGCCCGGACATGGCTGAACAGCTTGAAGCCCCGCATCATCAATAGTTGGG
Organism: Triticum aestivum; assembly: GCF_018294505.1. Lineage (NCBI taxonomy): Eukaryota > Viridiplantae > Streptophyta > Magnoliopsida > Poales > Poaceae > Triticum > Triticum aestivum. Next base: position 543,522,030 of record NC_057803.1, on the reverse strand, counting down.
TCGACTTCACCGATGCATTCGTCCGCAACTTCACAAGAACGTACAAGCGTCCTCCCAAGCCTCGTCAGCTTTCCTTGTGCGTGCAAGGCCCCAACGAGTCAACTCGCGACTACCTCACGCGTTGGGCCGAGCTCCAGAACTCTTGTGAGGGCGTGCACGAGGTGCAGGCTATGAGTACTTCACCGTCGGGTGCAGAGAAGGCACTCTCCTCAAGCACAAGCTCCTCTGCGATGAGCCAGAAACCCTCGACGAGCTGCTGATCATAGCAGACAAGTACGCCACGGCCGACTCCACCATGAAGGCGGAGATTCAAGTTAGCACGACTGGCAAAGTGGCCCCTCAAGCTCCTAGAACTCCAGCTGGAGACGCCAGTCGGCGGCAACAGCAGAGCGACCACAAGCGCAAGGCCCCGCAGTCGGCTTCCAGCAGTCGGTAGGTGGCGACAGTCAAAGACCAGCAGCCGGATGGGCAGCCTCCACCCAAGCGACAGAAAGGCGGCAAGCCCAACTGGTTGCCAGCTTTCTCATCCGAGCAGAATCTGGATGGCCCTTGCAAGTTCCATAGCGGCGCGAAGCTGTCGAATCACACCACCCGGAAGTGCCACTGGCTCACCAGGATCGCCAAAGGAGACGGCCTCCTGCCTCCCCCGCCTGCTGGGCAGCAGCCTCCGCCTCCGCCCCAGTAGCCGGCTGTCAGGCCAGTCGGCGCAGTACAAGACGAGTACCCCGAAGAGCACGGAGCCTACGTGATATTTACCAGCGTGGCTGATGATCGACGCAGCAGGCGGCTGCAGCAGCGAGAGGTGAATGCGGTAGCATCAGAGACACCAGAATTCATGCACTGGTCCGAGAGGCCTATCAGTTGGAGCAGGGCTGATCACCCAGAGGTGATGCCGAGTCCGGGCTCTTATGCCTTGGTCTTGGAAGCCACCTTTGCCACGGATAGGCGAGCTGCTCGCTTCTCGCGAGTTCTGATAGACGGAGGCAGCAACATCAACATCCTGTACAAGGACACCATGGAGAAGTTAGGAATCAAGCAAAGACAGCTTCAGAACAGCCGGACTGTGTTCCACGGCATTGTTCCTGGCCTTTCTTGCTCACCAATCGGCAAGATCTTGATGGACGTCCTCTTTGGAGACAAAGATCACTTCCGCCGAGAGTCAGTTTGGTTTGAGGTGGTGGATCTCGAGAGCCCATATCATGCATTACTTGGCCGACCTGCCCTGGCCAAGTTCATGGCGGTCCCCCACTACGCCTACCTCAAGATGAAGATGCCTAGCTCCAAGGGGATTCTGACCGTAGCCGGCGACTACCGGAAGTCGTCTGCCTGTGCGGCTGAGAGTAGTCGGTTGGCCGAGTCCCTAGTGATCGCAGCCGAGAAGTGGCTCCTTGACCGGGTTGTGGCGATGGCCGGCAAGCAGCTAGAGGTGTCGCCCAACCCCAAGGAGTTAGAGGCTGAGGGTTCGTTCAAGCCGGCCAAAGAGATAAAGAAGATACCCTTGGATCCGGAGCACCCGGAGAGGTACGCTATCATAGGCGCAAACCTCGACAGCAAATAGGAAGGCGAGCTCGTCGATTTCCTCCGTGAGAATTGGGATATCTTCGCATGGTCCCCCAAAGACATGTCGGGTGTACCGACGGAATTTGCCGAGCACAAGTTACATGTCCGATCTGATGCAAAGCCAGTCAGGCAGCCCTTGCGCTGCTTACCAGAAGAAAAGAGAAGAGTTGTCGGAGAAGAGATAGCCTGACTCCTGGCAGCTGGGTTCATTATGGAGGTGTTCTTTCCCGAGTGGCTAGCCAACCCGGTCCTGGTACTGAAGAAGAACAAGCAGTGGAGAATGTGTATCGACTACACAAGCCTCAACAAGGCTTGCCCCAAGGACCCGTTTGCTTTGCCAAGAATCGATCAGGTGATAGACTCCACAGCCGGATGCGAGCTGCTGAGCTTCTTGGATGCATATTCAGGATATCACCAGATCAAGTCAAACCCGGATGACAGACTAAAGACCGCCTTCATCACACCATTCGGAGCCCTCTGCTATCTAACCATGACGTTCGGCTTAAGGAATGTCGGCGCCACCTTTCAGCGTTGCATGCAGAAATGCCTCCTCAAGCAACTCGGCAGGAACGTCCACGTCTACGTGGACGATGTGGTGGTGAAGACGGAGAAGCGTGGAACATTGCTGGAAGACCTCAAGGAGACCTTTGAGAACCTGCGCCGATTCCAGATCAAGCTCAACCCTGAGAAGTGCGTCTTTGGAGTACCAGCCGACCAGCTCCTTGGTTTCCTGGTCTCTGAGCGCGGCATAGAGTGCAACCCTGCAAAGATCAAGGCCATTGAGAGGATGGAGGTGCCCAGCCGACTGTTGGACGTGCAAAAGTTCACTGGCTGTTTGGCGTCCATCAGTCGGTTCATCAGTCGGCTGGGCGAGAAAGCTCTCCCCTTATACCAGCTCATGAAGAAGACCACTTTTTTCGAGTGGAACCACAAGGCGGACGAAGCCTTTCTTCAGTTGAAGAAGATGTTGACTACTCCACCCGTTCTGGAGGCTCCGACTCCTAAGGAGCCCATGCTCCTGTACATCGCCGCCACCAGCCGGATAGTCAGCACGGTCATTGTAGTAGAACGCAAGGAGGAAGGCAAGGCACTACCTGTCCAGAGACTGGTATATTACCTGAGCGAAGTGCTGTTGACCTCAAAGCCGAACTACCCCCACTACCAGAAGATGTGCTATGGCATGCACTTTGCCGCCAAGAAGTTGAAGCCTTACTTTCAAGAGCATCCAGTCACTGTGGTCTGCATGGCCCCACTGGCCGAGATCATCAGAAGCCGAGATGCCTCTGGCTGACTGGCCAAATGGGCCATAGAGTTGGCTCCTTACACCATCTACTACCAGCCCCGCACTGCCATTAAGTCATAGGCATTGGCCGGATTCCTTGCCGACTGGGCCGAGACCCAGTATCTACCACCAGCGCCCGACTCCACCCATTGGCAGATGCATTTCGACGGCTCCAAAATGCGCACCGGCTTAGGAGCCGGCGTTGCCCTCACTTCTCCTAAAGGAGACAAGCTCAAATACGCACTGCAAATCCACTTTGCCGCCTCCAACAACGTCGCCGAATACAAGGCGCTCATTCACGGACTCCGGCTTGCCAAAGAGCTTGGCATTCACCGGATCCTGTGTTATGGCGACTCGGATTTAGTGGTCCAGCAGTCGTCCGGTGATTGGGATGCCAAAGATGCAAACATGACGAGTTACCGTTTCCTCGTGCAGCAACTCAGTGGATATTTCGAGGGGTGCGAGTTCCTCCATGTGCCAAGGAACGACAACGACCAAGCAGACGCCATGGCACGAATCGGCTCCACCCGGCAGGCAATACCATCCGGCGTCGCCCTTCAGCGCCTCCTTAAGCCGTCTGTCAAGCCATCACCAAAATCAGACTCCATCTTTGTGCCAGCTCCCCCCGAAGAAGTCGGATCCAACTCCAGAGCCCCAGTGGACGGTACGAGGATTTTGGCAGATGGCTCCAAAGCCGCGACAGTCGAAGCCGGCCTGAAGACTCCAGAACTCAGCCCGAGGGCTGCACTAGTCGGCCCGGGGACTTCATTAATCCAGCAAGAGGTTGCTGACTCCAGCCCGCCGCCTCCCGGCCCAGCCGCCCTCGTCCAAGTCGCAGTTCTGGTAGTCGAAGAAATAGCAGCACCCTCATGGGCCCAGCCCATCCTCAAATTCCTGGTGAGCAAAGAGCTGCCGACTGATGAGACCTCGGCTTGGCAAGTACAACGCCGAGCGGTAGCCTACACCATAGTCAACAGAGAGCTGGTCAGGCGCGGCGTCACTGGTGTCTACCAGCGCTGCGTAGAGCCAGAGCAAGGCCAAGCAATTCTCAAAGACATCCATCAAGGCGAGTGCGGCCACCATGCGGCTTCAAGAGCACTCGTCGCCCAAGCTTTTCGACACGGTTTCTTCTGACCGACTGCCTTAGAAGAGGCCAAGGAATTGGTCCAAAAATGCAAAGGGTGCCAGAAGTTCCGCTCCAAGCCACATCAGCCGGCTTCTACACTCAAGACCATCCCCATTGCCTGGCCCTTCGCCGTTTGGGGCCTAGACATGGTGGGACCATTCAAGATGACACGAGGTGGCTTAACTCACTTACTTGTCGCGGTGGACAAGTTCACCAAGTGGATAGAAGCGAAGCCAATCAAAAAACTGAATGGTCCAACTACCGTGACTTTCATCTCCGACATCACAATTCGGTATGGCGTACCACACAACATCATCACCGACAACGGCACAAATTTTGCCAAAGGCGCCTTGGACCGTTTCTGCGCGACACAGGGCATCCGACTGGACTTAGCGTCCGTTGCCCATCCGCAATCAAACGGCCAGGTGGAGCAGGCAAATGACCTCATCCTGTCCGGCATCAAGCCCCGGTTGGTCAAGCCTCTGGAGCGCTCGGCTGGCTGCTGGCTCGATGAGTTGCCAGCCGTCCTCTGGAGTCTGCGCACGACTCCAAACAAGTCAACCGGCTTCACGCCTTTCTTCGTCGTCTACGGTGCTGAAGCCGTCGTCCCAATGGACATAGAGTTCGACTCCCTGCGAGTCACCATGTACACCGAGGAGGAAGCAGAAGAAGCACGTCAAGATGGCATCGATCTACTGGAAGAGGGCCGGCTATTGGCACTCAGCCGGTCCAGCATCTACCAGCAGAGCCTGCGCCGATACGACAATAGGAAGGTCAGGCCGAGATCTTTCCAAGAGGGCGACCTTGTGCTCCGACTGATCCAGCGAACAGCCGGCCAACACAAGCTGTCGGCGCCTTGGGAAGGCCCTTTCATCATCAACAAAGTGCTGGGCAACGACTCCTACTACCTGATTGACGCTCAGAAGCCCCGAGCACGCAAGAGGGACGACTCTGGTAAAGAGACAGAGCGGCCATGGAATACAAATCTCCTCCGAAGATTTTACAGTTGATGCAGTATGTACCACGCTACCTTTTGTATTAAAGTACCAAGACTTCAGGCCCCCCGATACGAGCTCGGGGACTGCCCTCTTTTGTCTGTATGATAAGAATTATGTCTACGAGTATGTTACTCTTTGTTATGCCGCTTGGCACTGGGCTCGACTAGTCGGCCCGGGGACTTGCTGCCTTGCACTATGAAATGCTTCCTGCAGCCGGACAAGTATTGTGTGGCGCCTAAGCCATCTCCTGTCAGAAGCCGCAGCTCGCAGAGCGACTGTCCGGTGGGCAGGAGTAAGGTAGAATGGGCGTTCGCATGAAAAATGGCTAAGGACTCAAAGCATAACACATAGCTTAAGCCGGTTTTCAGTCTTTCCTTTTCTTTTCGCAAACCGGCTATTGAGCAGTCGGCTCGCTGCCTTCTATTCAACTTGCTAAAAAACTCTAAAACGGCTAAGTACTTGCCTTCCCAAAGTATCCAAGCATTTGATCCAACGGCAGTCCGCAGAGCGGCTGTCCGACGGGCAAGACGGCAACTAAGGGAAGGCGGCAAAGGAAAAAGCCAAAAGAGCAATGAGCAAGAAAAGATAGAATTCAGATAAATATTTACATAACATAGGCCCTTGGATGAATCTTCGAGCAGAAGTTCAAAATACACCCCGCGGGTGGAATTGTGTGAATTAACAAGTTCTTCAAAGACTACTAAAGCAGATAAAATAAAGATAAGGCGACAACTTAGGAAGCGGCAGACGGATTCTGAGGGTTAGAGGAGACGGCAGCATCAGGCGTTGGGGCGGCCGGCTGGGCAATCTCGGCTTGATCGCCTCCGGCGGCAGTCGACTCGGTGGCACGCGGCTCGTTGCTGGAGGTGCGGTCGAGCTGAGGCTGGCCGTCCGCTCCATCTTCTGGAGCTTCCGTCTCGCCTCCATCCTCCGCCTCGCCTTCCTCCTCGATGCTGGAGCCGATCACCTCCGCCGAGTCCTCGCCTTAGTTTGAGTTCATCCCAAACCACTCCGGTGATACCTCCTCGCCATCTTCAGCCTGCTCGGGGATGAAGATGCTGGTGTCGGTGTACTCGGTGATCGCCGCGGCACGCTTGACGAGGGCGTCTTCCGCAGCTGCCAGCTCCGGCTGGGCCTCTGACCGGAGTGTGGCCAGCTGGTCTAGGTCCAGCCCCGGATACCAAGCCTTGATGAACTCCAAGGCCCGACGCGCTCCAGCTTGGGCCGAGGAACGTTTCCAGGCCTCAAGACGACCAGCCGCGACCTCCAGCCAGTCGGCAGTCCGACTGGGGGTGCGCGGAGCCTGCATCTCTGGCCACAGGGCAGCAATCGCTTGGGCGCCGACATGTTGAAGCCGACACAGCATCCGGTGAGCTGACCGAAGGCGAGCCTCGATGCTCAGGATATGCTCATCAAGGGTTTGGGGGGCGTCGGCGGCGATCTCTGCGCCTTCCGCCCTCCGACCTTCACGGTCAGCCTCGATGGCTTGGATGGCGGCCTGCGAGTGCCCAGGGAAGAAGTCTGCCAAGACGGAAAGAATGAAGAAGCAAGTCAAAAATCAGGAGTCGGCTCGACTTATAGTCGGCAGCTCAAAGAAAGAAAGTAAAGAAACTCACCATCAACGATGTCTTCAATCTCGTGGAAGCCGGAGGCCAGCAATGACTCCTTGTCAGACCAGGAGGAGCGCTCGCTTGCGAACTCGGCCAGGAGGGCGGTCTCCGTTTCTTCCGCCTCCTTCTGCGTCTTCTTGAGCAGATCCTGTTGTTCTGCCAATTGTGCGGCGCGCCCCCACAAAGAGGAACAAGAAAACAAGGACCAAAGAGAAAGCATACCCGGACGGCTGCCCGTGACACCAGGTACGCCTTGGTGCAGTTCTGGATGGCGTCGCCCTCAGCTCGCAGCTTCGTCTGGATGTCTAGAAGCACCTGGTTCAGCGGCCCCGTGCCGCCTCCTCGCACCCACCCAATGGGCGCGGCGCTCGTCGCTTCGGCGTCTGGGATCGCCGAGCTGGGGGTGCCGGTCTCCAGGGGGCGTGGCGCCGAAGTCGCCTTCTCAAGATGGCGGCGCGTTGGCGAGCCGACTTGAAGGAGTAGCCTCGCCACGACCTCATCTTAAGTCGGCGGCACCAGCGGGTCCCCCGGCTGTTTGCCTTGCACGCTCCCAGACGGCGGCGGAGGTGGCGGTAGAACGATCACGTCCGGCATGGAGGAGTCGCCGCCTTGCCTCTCCATGATGGGGTTCTCGCCGCCGGCTTCCCCATTCTGCCCCGTGAACTCCGGAGGCGGTGGCGCAGAGTTCAGCGGGGTGACGAACACCGCCGATTGGCGGTGCAAGGCCTCCTCAGCTTGCAGCTTCGTCGCGACGGCGGCTTCGGCCTCCGCTAGTTTCTTCTTGGCGGAGGCCTCCGCCTTATCGGCCTCCACCTTCTCCAGGCGGGCGGCCTTTTCCTCGTTGCACTTCTCCTGCGCGTTCTGCTCCGTCGCCTCTTGGAGGTCGGCGGCGGGGTCAACCCGCCAAGTGGTGGCGGACGTCTCCGCTGACCCCATGACGGAGGCGGCGACAACCCTCTCAAGAGTGAGGGGAGCCCTGAAGCGAGGAAAGCAAGTAAAAGACTCAGACAAAAACCACAAAGAAAGAATAAAGCGTTAAGACGCAATACTCACGCGGAGACCAGTGGCAGCTTCTTTACTTCCTTACGAAAGCGGATGGCCTTCGCGGCCGCTTCGTCCCGCTTGGTCGCCGCAGCCGAACTCTTGGGCTTCTTCGGCTGACTGCCGAACAAGGTCGGCACGGCCCTGCGCTTCTTCCCGCCGCCTGGAGCACCCGGCGCGGCGGAAGAGCCCGCGCCGAGATGGTTGGCTCCTGGCCGGTGGCGGGGGGGCGACCTCCTCCTCATCATCAGGCCAGTCCTCTGGACTGGCCCCGAGCCGCGGGCCGCCTCCTCCCTTGGTGTCGTCTTCCAAAGCCGCCACCCCTAGATCGGGGTCGTCGACGTCGCTCTTCGCCCGGTCGGCAAGGAACTCGTGGGCCGGCCCCGTGGTGCCGGTTGGTGGATGGAGGAGGGGATTCTGACCAAAGCCGACTGGTCAGGTTAGACAAAACAAACTCGGCAAGAAAGAAGACAATTCAAAGAAAGAAAGAAAAGGCAACTCACTGTGGGTGGGGGTTGGCGCGGGAGTACGGCTCCTTGCCTAACCGCCAGTCCTCCAGGAGCTTGTTGTCCGAGAGGTAGTTCACCATGTAGACCACCTCCTCGTGAGGCATGTCCTTGGTGCACATCCGACTCGGGGCACGGTGCCCGCTCATTTGGCATATCATGTGGGGGCGACCTTGGAGCGGGAGAACTCGGCGCGCCACGAAGGCGGCCAGTAGGTCCGGACCAGTCAAGCCCTCCGACTGCGTCAGCACTCGGAGTCGCGTGACGGCGCCGGCTCCCGCAAGCGTCAGCGACTTGGCCCGGTACGACCAGTTGGGCAGTCTCCCAGCTGGCGGGCCGACTTCAAAAGCCGGCAGGTTGACCCAATTGCCCTTCGCGAAGACGCTCTTCAGGTAGAAGTACGATCGCTGCCACATCTTCACTGACTTTATCAGCTTGATGGTGGGGAAGGGGTTGTCGGCCCCCGACCTCCGCACGGTGATGAACGCGCCGCACTGAGCCAGCACACCTGCAGCCTGGGTGCCGAGCTTGGAGTAGAAGAACTCCCCCCAGAGCTCGAGGGTGGGGAGGACTCCAAGGAAGCCTTCACACAGGGCCACGAAGGCGGACAGCAGCACCACCATGTTGGGCGTGAGGTGGTCCGACTGGAAGCCGTAGAACTCCAGAATGGAGCGGAAGAAGCTGCTCGCCGGCAGCCCCAATCCGCGCATGCAGTGCGAGCGAAAGATAACCCGCTCGCCCTCCTCTGGCGCCGGAGAGATCTCCCCCTTGGCGCAAGGCGTACCCGCACGTAATCTTTGCCGGGGAGCCGACGAGTCTTACGGAGGAACTCGATGTGGTCGTCATGGACTTCTGAGCCATCCCAGGTGCCGGAATGCACTGAGGGAGGCGCGACGGCAAAAGAAGAACTCATCGTGAGCGGATCGCCGCAACGTTCGGCAAAGCTTGGGTGCACGGCGGTGTGAGGAAGAAGAAGAAGAAGAAGAAGAAGAACAGCAAGGAGTAGTGTGGAGGAGGGGCGCGCGTGCTCTGCCGCGCCCCCCTCCTCCCCCTACTTATAGCCTCATGGGTTGCGAAGCCGAGGGGGCGGTCGTGGGATTTACTGCGCCCACGACCCCACGACCCCCACGTTTTCACGACAAAAGTTACTGCGCATAGTAACTTCACGGGAATCCCAACCATCCGCTCGGGCCACAGCGGATCCGCTCGTGCGCCGAGGCGCGGTAATGGCGGGCCCCGCCTACGGGCCTGTCCCGTCACGCGCGTAGGCTGGCAGACTAGCTCGGCCGCGTGTTGCCACGTGATAGGCCCGGAACATGCGGCGGCCTGGAAGCTTAGCCAGCACGCTACTTGGATCCCGCCGCGGCGTTCAAAATATTGTGCAAGTCAGAGTTGGGCGAGTCCGACTCCTTCTAGTCGACCCGGCAGAAGTGAAGCAAGATCCATGTCTCGGGCACCCGGAAAGAGAAACTGTTGAGGCTCCTCGGCCGATCGTCCGCGGCGCCTCATCAGCTTCGGGGACTACTGTCGGAGTAATGGGGCACGGGTAGGCTAACCCGAGTCCCAGAACCATTCAAGATATCGGGGCAGGCTGCGTTCCTCGAGACCCCAGGACAAAGAGCCGCCATCTGAGAAGTCGGCGGCAAGGCAACCGACTGGCCACTCGCGGCCGAGTCCCAGGAATGACTTCAGGATAAGCCGACTCCTGACTGACGACTTCCCGAGAAGCCGGCCTTGGGGAGTCGGCCCGCGACTCCAACAAACCCCATGTCCTCATCAAGAGGGACATGACAGGGGAGTGGCCACCGTACGCCGTACCCGCGGAGATTTCCGTGCGGCGCGGCACTGTTGCCATGCCGGCCCTGACATCAGCACCAGTGGACCGAATCCTGCACCCACGACGGCTTGTCTGTATGACCCTGGGGCAGCGGGTCCCACCAGCCAGCGGGACCCCAGAAGATGGCAAGTGCGCCACCAGTCGGACCCGTTGGGAGTCGGCCCCCGAGAGTCGGCCAGCCCCTCCCTCGGGGCCCACACGTCATTAACCAAATGTGAGCAGAGAGTGGCAACAGTGATCGCCCACCAAGCGGTGGGGCTGTTTCCACGACTCCATGACCAAGCCCGTGTCATTAGAAGCACGGCTACAGTAATCAGCAGCCGGCAAGACCCGCCAGCGGCGGACACGGCCTGTCAGCGCTGTACCAGACTAGTCGGCAGGGCCCGCCAGTTGGCGGGCCCAACAGTCGGCGTAGAAGAGGGAGGCCAGAGAAGCTGACGGCTGGGTCCGCGCCCAGCCGGATTACCATTGTACCCCTGGGGGGTAGGCCTATATAAGCCCCCCAAGACACCCATGCAAAGGGTTCGAATCCATTTAGCAGTAGACTAGATCATATAGGAAGGAGAGAGCTAGCCCAGCCTTCTCCTACCTCCAGGAAACAGCTCAAGGAGCAACTGTGTACACACTTTGCCATAGTGATCATGCGAAGAACCCGCAGAGCAGCAGTAGGGGTATTATCTCCCCGGAGAGCCCCGAAGCTGGGTAAGATTCGCCGGCGTGCATGCATTCGCCTCATCTCGTTTCTAGGCACCGGCGACGTTCTACTCGCCCCCACCATGATAAGCCATCCTTTGGCATATGTCGCACCCAACCCCCGACAGCGGAGGAGAGGGGTCACCTTGGCAGCAGATGAAAAAACTTGGTCCTTTGGCCCTCTGTCCTCGCCGGATTGAAGCAGCTTGTCCTTTGGTCCTCTGCACACATCGAGCAAACTGCAGAAAAAAACACGCATCAGATGAGGAGATGAAGAAAAAACAGAGAAGGGGATGAGGGATTCATACCTTTATGGGGGTGGGTCTTGGAGGAGAGAGGCCTCCTGCCTGCGGCGCGTACCGCAACTCGTCCGCCAAGGCCGCCCGTCGGCTAGGGTTTCGGGAGCGCGCGAGGAGGGATGGATGTGGAGGCTGGACGCGACGGTGGACTAGGTTGTGGAAGGAGGAGGGCGCGGCGGCGGTGGCGTCGGAGGAGGAGGATTCCTTTGCCGATGGGTGGCCGCCGCAGCCATGCTCGAGTGGATCTGGATCCTCCCTCGCCAGGGACAGAAGGAGAGGGCGGAGGCCGCCAGGGATGGGGAGAACACCATGGTCGCTCGTTGGTGGGGCTGGGGAGAGGAGGCTGGCGGCGTCTGGTGGATTGGATTGGGGAATCGAGGGGAGAAGAAAGAAGCGGCTGTTCGTCTAGTTGGTTGCGACCGCGGTAGGTTAGGTGGGGTGGGGGAGGGTTAGCAATGGTGTCTTGGATATTTTAGTTGGGGGAGGGTTAGCAATGGCGCACCTTTTAGCGGTGCACCATAAAAATTGGTATATCAATGGCACACCTTTTAGGGGTGCGCCATAAACACCGTGATAGCAATGGTGCACCTTCTCCTGGTGCGCCATTACTAACTTTTTTTATTTTTTTGGATTTCTAGTTGCATGTAATAATTTAAGATTTGAGATAAAAGAAAAGGAAAATGCAAATGGAGTGATAAAACCATTGTGCAAAGATTTAGAATTAGATGACATGGTTGAAATCAAGTGATACATGTAATAATTTAGTTGCATGTAATAATTGAGCTTGCCACTGACACACACACACGCGGCCGACACATTGTGATTCGATCTTACCTATCTTTTCACAATCTTCTTGCCCTTCTTTCTCGCGGTTGAATAATTTAGCCCCTGAACCCCTTGAATTGATCTTCTCTTGAACGGACGTCCTTTAGGTAGGGTGGTCCTGCTTCTTCTTGTGGTGTATGGTACTTCATCGTCGTCGTCATCTTCCATCTTCGGGTCGCCGTACTTGTCAAAGGCTTGCTCATTGGCAACTCCATCCATTCCGATGATGTTCCTTTTGCCTCTCCTCACGACAACACGACTGCGCTTTGACGGGTCGGTAATGAAGAAGCATTGGTCCACTTGGGAAGATAGTACCCATGGCTCATTTTTCGCGGTGACGTTTGCGCCCGTGGTCTTGGATTTGGCTTCGGGTATAACCATGGTGGTGAAATACCGGTCTTCTTTTAGGACGCTCTTGGCCCATCTGACACAGAACATCGGGACCTTTTCTCCAGCGTAGCTCAGCTCCCAGATCTCCTCGATCCTTCCGTAGTATCTGTCCTTGTCGTTACCGGTGTAGGATACCATCGTTACCCCGGAGTTCTGATAATCGCTCTTCATGTCCTTTTCCTCGGTGTAGAATGTGTAGCCGTTGATATCGTACACCTCATAGGTCATCAGGTTGTGCTCGGCGCCCTGAGACAAGGCGAATATGAGTTTTTCTTCCGCGAAAGAATCCTCTTGTAAAGGGTATGACAGAAGCTTGTCCTTGAACCAGCACGTGAAACATGAGTTGTGCTCTTTGATTATATCTCCGTCTGTCTTCTGTTGGCCTAGGTCATTGTACGTCTTCTCAATAAAGGTTTCATGCTCTACCACCCAAGGATCGACCACGTCTATGTGTTGTAGCGCGACTAGGTTTGCTCTTTCAAAGTCAGCGAGTCGACCCTTGAAGTCGACATGCATTTCCAGGCGACCCTCGCTGTGACCCCATCCAGCGAGCCTGCCGAGGTGCCTGTTGACGGGCAGACCAATGGGGTTCTCGATGCCTAGATAATTCGTGCAGTAGGAGATGCACTCTTCACTCAGAAAGCCCTTGGCTATGATTCCATCTGGACGTGCCCTGTTGCGAACGTATCCTTTGATGACACCATTCATCCTTTCGAACGACATCATGTTGTGCAGGAACGTCGGCCCGAGTTGGATGATATCCTCCATGATATGGACCAGCAGATGCACCATAACATCGAATAATGCGGGCGGGAAGTACATCTCAAGCTCGCATAGTATCACCATGATCTCTTCCTGTAGCCTTCTGAGTTGCCTCACGCCAACCGACTTCCGAGAGATGGCGTCGAAAAAGTTGCATAGGCCAAATACCGTTTCACGGACGTGCACGTCCATGATCCCATGGATTGCAACTGGAAGTATCTGCGTCATCAGCACATGACAATCGTGAGACTTCATCCCGCTGAACTTCTGCTTTGCTGAGTCTAGGTATCTGCTTATCTTCCCCGCGTAACCGTAAGGAAGTTTTACTCCTACGAGGCAGGTGAAAACTGATCGATCTCCTTCTGACTTAGAGTGAAGCATGCGGGAGGGCAGTCATATTCGATCTTCTTCGCCTTTTTGCCTTTGCGATGACTTTCTGTGTCCTTCGCCTCATCATCATCATCATTAGGGCGTTTTGCGTGAAGCTCCTCCCTGATGCCCATTGATTGCAAGTCTGCCCTTGCTTTCGGCCCATCTTTGGTCCTCTCTGGCATGTTGAGCAGGGTACCAAGCAGACTCTCGCACACGTTCTTCGTGATATGCATGACATCAAGGCTGTGAGGCACATAGAGGATCTTACCATACGGCAAGTCCCAGAAAATAGACCTTGTTTTCCATACCTTCAGCAGTGGCTCTGGCGCCTTTCGCTTCTTTCCCGGCGATGGGCACTCTTTCCAATTTTTCAACAGCTCGTCTATTTCCTTGTCGCTCCTCGTAAGCGGGCGTCTTTGGGGTTCGGTTTCACCATCGAACAGATCATTGCGTTTTCTCCATGCGTCATCGTCGTGAAGCCACCTTCGATGTCCCATGAACAAGGTTTTTGAAGACTCGGGATCTCTATCTAGCTGGCGATACGTTGTGTCATCCATGCACCTGACGCATGCACAAAATCCATGGACCACCTACCCCGCAACATATCCGTAACCGAGATAGTCATGCACCGTCGGGAGCAGTGTGGCTCTCATAGGGAAATATTCTTTTGCTGCGGCGTCCCACGTATTGGCTGGTGTTTTCCACAGTGTGTCTAGCTCCTCTTTCAGCAGCCCTAGATACAGATTGATGTCGTTCCCTGGTTGTTTTGGACCTTCAATTAGCATACTCACGTGAATGTACTTCCTCTGCACATCCAGGGGGGAGGTTGTACATCCACACAAACACAGGCCAGGTGCTATGTGTGCTTCTCTGGCTGCCAGATGGATTGACTCCATCGGTGGTCGCGCCCAGCATGATGTTCCATGGATCGTCCCAAAGTTCAGGGTGTTCAAAGTTCAACACTTGCCACTGGCTCGCATCCTTAGGGTGACTCAGCATCTTGTCTTTTTTGTTTATCTCCGGATCATTTCCGTCATCTTCTCACTTCTTCTCCTCCCTATCCGCGTGCCAACGCAGGAGCTTTGCTAGCTTAGGGTCCATGAAATACCGCTGCAGACGAGTGATCGGAAAGTACCACACCACTTTTCGAGGAGCTTTCTTACTCTTCTAGTATCGAGTGACGCTGTACACCGGACATATGGTAGACTCCACGTGCTCATCCTGATAAATGATGCAATCGTTCATGCACACATGGTATTTCATGTGCGGTAAATCCAGAGGACATACGATTTTCTTCGCCTCCTCGAAACTGTTCGGGCACTTGTTCCCCTTGGGAAGACGTTCGTGCCAGAATGACATGTTCTCGTCAAAGCATGCGTCGGTTATTTTGTGTTTTACCTTCATCTCCAGAGCCATGAGCGTTACTTTCAGGCGGGTATCCTCGGGCCTGCATCCTTCATACAATGGAGTAACTGCGTCTATCTCTAGTTGATCCAGCTTGGCTTTCTCTCGGGCGGCAGCTCCTGCATTAGCCGTCTTCTTGAGAAGCAGCTCTTGAATATGAGGGTCCTGCACCCAGCCCATCAATGGTCCATCTTCGTCTGCTATGGCATCTTCATCTTCATGATCATGCCCTTCGTCTTGATCTTCCTCATCATCATGTCTGGCATCTTCTACAAGATGACTGTGTCCTTGTAATGATTTGATGGATCTTTGGAATGATATAATTGAGGGATCTTGGAACTTCGGAAAAGAAAAGATGAAACAATAGAAACCGAGAATTTTGATGAGGCTCCGGGATAGGGAATTAATCACTTGGATGAAACAAAGAATAAGAATTACGTTGTGCCCCTCCTTCACCAATTTAGATTGATGACAAGCCATGGATTTGGCAAACTACTTATTCTCATTGAAAGAATTAATATAGATATCGCGCCAACTTGGGAAGGTATTGAACGAACCACCGGAAGAGTTGAAACAACGAATAAATTGATATGATAAATAAGGAAGAGAAAACTCTTAAACGAACCACCGTAAGAATTGAAAACGATTGAACAAAAGATAAAGAAGCACCAGGAAGAATTATAAAAAGAATGAAGGTGCTTGAGACAATCCAGATACATGAGAACAAAGGGATCACAAACTGATTATAGATCACTTGAACGATGCACCGGTAAGATTGGAGAATCACAATTGAAAATTGAGAATGAATAAACCTGAACTGATGGACTCCGGATAACAAACTGAGAAGACTCTTGAATTGCTCCGGATAGGTGAAAAGAATTCTCATAATCAAAACCAATTATGAGAGGATGGCACGAAGCTAGAGCCATGAATCTTGAAGAGAAAGGAGCAAGATTTAGGGGGAAAATCTTCTTCGGTCTTCAAATATTGAGAATGACGATGAGAAACACCACCAAGAATTGTTGAGCTACCCCGGAAGAACCAAAAGCGAAGAGATTGAGCCAATGATGAAAAGAATTTGAAAGATCTTGGAAAAAACATAAGACTGATGATAATTCATTTTTACGTCAAACTTCGAAAAGAATTTTAAGGATAGCTCCGGGAAAATAAGAAGAGTCAGGTAAGATCCTGGGAAAAGACCTGTGGGTTAGGGCCCACTCAAAAGAAACACCGTTGAAGAATTTAAAAGATAGAATGCACCGGTTGAATTAAAATGGCTTGAATGAGATACCAATCTCGAAAGAGCTTGAACGAATGAAGAGTGGAAACACGAATCTTCGAGATATCTGCAGCACTCCAAAACATTTGAATAGCGAGAGGTGAATGATTAAGAATTGCACCGGCATGAGAAGGTATTTGAAACGAGGAAAAAGGATATGATCCACAAAGCTTGACTTGGTTCCACCGGAGAAGAAAAAGAATGAATAATGGTGAACTAGAAGCTCAGTTAGTATCTTCATGAGAATCACTGGATAAGAACATTGACAGAAAAGGAATGGAGAGGCTTCCCATGAATAAAATGATACTTGAATAAGAAATCTGAGTCCTTGAAGAAAACAGGGTGGGTGGGCGGGAAAACAAAGGCAACTTGGAGACGGATGAAACCAACACTGTTCAGAAGGAACTGATACTTGATCTTGCGGATGTTGAAATGATCGGATCCACTTGAAGAGAAGCACACCAGTTAAAAAGGATTGAAATGACAAACTCGAATATCATGAAGGATTAGTACTCCCGTAGGAATATGAGAACACCACTTATAAAAGGTATGGAATCAACATTTGACTTTGAAGAAACTCGAATACCACAACTCAAAACAAAAACAAAGGGTTGGCTTGCAGAATAAGCCGAAACAAACATATGATAGAGATTTCATCTGAAGTTTTCATGGTGGGGCCTACACGGGCTCGATCATACAACACCATCATGTACAAGGCAGTGCACATGACATATGAAGTGTCCCCGAGTCAGCATAGCCAATGACTCTTTAAGACACAACGAGACCACTGTAAAACCAACCGTGGATAGGCGGACCACTAGATGTCGAACCCCAATTTCATATCGTACATCTGTCGGAAAGATATCCTAAGAGCTACTTGAATCCCACTTATAAACTCCCGAAATTTTCCGGTTATGCAATCAGGTGTTGGGGATACAGGGGAAGCATTGTTGGAAATATGCCCTAGAGGTAGTAATAAAATGATTATTATATTTTCTTGTTCATGATAATTGTCTATTATTCATGCTATAATTATATTATCCAGAAATCATAATACATGTGTGAATACATAGACCACAATGTGTCCCTAGTGAGCCTCTAGTTGGCTAGCTCGTTGATCAACAGATAGTCATGGTTTCCTGGCTATGGACATGGGGATGTCATTGATAACGGGATCACATCATTAGGAGAATGATGTGATGGACAAGACCCAATCCTAAGCTTAGCTCAAAGATTGTGTAGTTCGTTTGGTGTAGCTTTTCTAATGTCAAGTATCATTTCCTTAGACCATGAGATTGTGCAACTCCCGAATACCGTAGGAGTGCTTTGGGTGTATCAAAGGTCACAACGTAACTGGGTTGCTATAAAGGTGCACGGGTATCTCCGAAAGTGTCTGTTGGGTTGGCACGAATCGAGACTGGGATTTGTCACTTCGTATGACGGAGAGGTATCTCTGGGCCCACTCGGTAATGCATCATCATAATGAGCTCAATGTGACCAAAGGGTTGGTCACGGGACCATGCATTATGGTATGAGTAAAGTGACTTGGCGGTAACGAGATTGAACAAGGTATTGGGATACCGATGATCGAGTCTCGGGCAAGTAACGTACTGATTGACAAAGGGAATTGAATACGGGATTGATTAAGTCCTCGACATCGTGGTTCATCCGATGAGATCATCGAGGAGCATGTGGGAGCCAACATGGGTATACAGATCCCGCTGTTGGTTATTGACCAGAGAGGCGTCTCGGTCATGTCTGCGTTCCGCCGAACCCGTAGGGTCTACACACTTAAGGTTCGGTGACGCTAGGGTTGTAGAGATATTAGTATGCAGTAAACCAAAAGTTGTTAGGAGTCCCGGATGAGATCCCGGACGTCACGAGGAGGTCCGGAATGGTCCGGAGGTAAAGATTTATATATAGGAAGTCCAGTTTCGGCCAGTGGGAAGGTTTCAGGGGTTACCGGTATTGTACCGGGACCACCGGAAGGGTCCCGGGGTCCAACGGATGGGGCCACCTATCCCGGAGGGCCCCATGGGATGAAGTGGTGTGGGAACCAGCCCCTGATGGGCTGGTGCACCCCACCCAAGGGCCCAAGGCGCCTAGGGTTGGAAGCCCTAGGGGGCCGTTGCCCCCCGAGGGGGCATGCGCCCCCTTGGTTGGAAACCCTAAGGGGGCCGTTGCCCCAGCCCCCCCCCTTTTAGATGGGATCTCCAAGGGGGCATGCGCCCCCCTAGCCCCTATATATAGTGGAAGGGAGGGAGGGCAGCCGCACCTTGCTCTTGGCGCCTCCCTCTCCCTCCGTAACACCTCTCCTCCCCGCTTGTGCTTGGCGAAGCCCTGCCGGGATCCTGCTGCATCCACCACCACGCCGTCGTGCTGCTGGATCTTCATCAACCTCTCCTTCCCCCTTGCTGGATCAAGAAGGAGGAGACGTCTTCCCAACCGTATGTGTGTTGTGTTGGGGAACGTTGTAGAAAATTAAAATTTTTCCTACGGTTTCACCAAGATCCATCTATGAGTTCATCTAAGCAACGAGTCAAGGGAGAGAGTTTGCATCTACATACCACTTGTAGATCACGAGTGGAAGCTAGCCAAGGGGATGGTGATGATGGAGTCGTACTCGAACGTGATTCGGATCACCGATGTCCAAGTGCTGAACGGACAGCACCTCCGCGTTCAACACACGTACGGGACGGGAGACGTCTCCTCCTTCTTGATCCAGCAAGGGGGAAGGAGAGGTTGAGGAAGATTGCTCCAACGGCAGCACGACGGCGTGGTGTAGTTGGTGCAGCAGTACTCCGACAGGGCTTCGCCAAGCATATACGGAGGAGGAGAGGTGTTGGGGAGGGGAGGGGCTGCGCCTTGGCTTGTGTTAAGCTCCCATGCGCCTCCCCACTATATATAGGGGTGGAGGGGCTGGTTTCTTGCCCTCCAAGTCCATTGGGGCGTTGGCCAAGGTGGGAGGAAAGAAATCCCATCATTTCCTTCCCCACCGATTGTTATCCCCCCTTTTTAGGGATCTTGATCTTATCCCTTCGGGATATGATCTTATTCCTTCTAAGGGGGGATCTTGGTGCGCCTTGACCAGGGGTGTGGGGCCTTTCCCCCACTACTCACGTTCATGTGGGTCCCCCATGCAGGTGGGCCCCACTCCGGAACCTTCTAGAACCTTCCCGGTACAATACCGAAAAATCCCGAACATTTTCCGGTGGCCAAAATAGGACTTCCCATATATAAATCTTTACCTCCGGACCATTCCGGAACTCCTCGTGACGTCCGGGATCTCATCCGGGACTCCGAACAACATTCGGTAACCACATACAAACTTCCTTTATAACCCTAGCGTCATCGAACCTTAAGTGTGTAGACCCTACGGGTTCGGGAGACATGTAGACATGACCGAGACGTTCTCCGGTCAATAACCAACAGCGGGATCTGGATACCCATGTTGGCTCCCACATGCTTCTCGATGTTGTCATCGGATGAACCACGATGTCGAGGATTCGATCAAACCCTGTATACAATTCCCTTTGTCAATCGGTACGTTACTTGCCCGAGACTCGATCGTCGGTATCCCAATACCTTGTTCAGTCTCGTTACCGGCAAGTCACTTTACTCGTACCGTAATGCATGATCTCGTGGCCAACACTTTGGTCACCTTGAGCTCATTATGATGATGCATTACCGAGTGGGCCCAGAGATACCTCTCCGTCATACGGAGTGACAAATCCCAGTCTCGATCCGTGTCAACCCAACAGCTACTTTCGGAGATACCTGTAATGCACCTTTATAGTCACCCAGTTACGTTGTGACGTTTGATACACCCAAGGCACTCCTACGGTATCCGGGAGTTACACGATCTCATGGTCTAAGGAAGAGATACTTGACATTGGCAAAGCTCTAGCAAACGAACTAAACGACCTTTGTGCTATGCTTAGGATTGGGTCTTGTCCATCACATCATTCTCCTAATGATGTGATCCCGTTATCAACGACATCCAATGTCCATAGCCAGGAAATCATGACTATCTGTTGATCACAACGAGCTAGTCAACTAGAGGCTCACTAGGGACATATTGAGGTCTATGTATTCACACGTGTATTACGATTTCCGGATAATACAGTTATAGCATGAATAAAAGACAATTATCATGAACAATGAAATATAATAATACTTTTATTATTGCCTCTAGGGCATATTTCCAACAGTCTCCCACTTGCACTAGAGTCACCAATCTAGTTACATTGTGATGAATCGAACACCCATAGAGTTCTGGTGTTGATCATGTTTAGCTCGCGAGAGAGGTTTAGTCAACGGATCTGCGACATTCAGATCCGTATGTACTTTGCAAATTTCTATGTCTCCATCTTGAACATTTTCACGGATGGAGTTGAAACGACGCTTGATGTGCCTGGTCTTCTTGTGAAACCTGGGCTCCTTGGCAAGGGCAATAGCTCCAGTGTTGTCACAGAAGAGTTTGATTGGCCCCGACGCATTGGGTATGACTCCTAGGTCGGTGATGAACTCCTTCACCCAAATCGCTTCATGCGCTGCCTCCGAGGCTGCCATGTACTCCGCTTCACACGTAGATCCCGCCACGACGCTCTGCTTGCAGCTGCACCAGCTTACTGCTCCACCATTCAACATATACACGTATCCGGTTTGTGACTTAGAGTCATCCGGATCTGAGTCGAAGCTAGCGTCGACGTAACCCTTTACGACAAGCTCTTCGTCTCCTCCATAAACGAGAAACATGTCCTTTGTCCTTTTCAGGTACTTCAGGATATTCTTGACTGCTGTCCAGTGTTCCTTGCCGGGATTACTTTGGTATCTAGCTACCAAACTCACGGCAAGGTTTACATCAGGTCTGGTACACAGCATGGCATACATAATAGATCCTATGGCTGAAGCATAGGGGATGACACTCATCTCTTCTTTATCTTTTGCCGTGGTCGGTGACTGAGCCGAGCTCAATCTCACACCTTGTAACATAGGCAAGAACCCCTTCTTGGACTGATCCATTTTGAACCTCTTCAAAATCTTATCAAGGTATGTGCTTTGTGAAAGACCTATGAGGCGTCTCGATCTATCTCTATAGATCTTGATGCCTAATATGTAAGCAGCTTCTCCAAGGTCCTTCATTGAAAAACACTTATTCAAGTAGGCCTTAATGCTGTCCAGAAATTCTATATTATTTCCCATCAAGAGTATGTCATCTACATATAATATGAGAAATGCTACAGAGCTCCCACTCACTTTCTTGTAAACGCAGGCTTCTCCATAAGTCTGCATAAACCCAAACGCTTTGATCATCTCATCAAAGCGAATATTCCAACTCCGAGATGCTTGCACCAGCCCATAAATGGATCGCTGGAGCTTGCATACTTTGTTAGCGTTCTTAGGATCGACAAAACCTTCCGGCTGCATCATATACAGTTCTTCCTTAAGATGCCCGTTAAGGAATGCTGTTTTGACGTCCATCTGCCATATCTCATAATCATAGTATGCGGCAATTGCTAACATGATTCGGACGGACTTTAGCTTCGCTACGGGAGAGAATGTCTCGTCGTAGTCAATCCCTTGAACCTGTCGATAACCCTTAGCGACAAGTCGAGCTTTATAGATGGTGACATTACCATCCGCGTCTGTCTTCTTCTTAAAGATCCATTTGTTTTCTATCGCTCGCCGATCATCGGGCAAGTCTGTCAAAGTCCATACTTTGTTTTCATACATGGATTCTATCTCGGATTTCATGGCTTCAAGCCATTTGTTGGAATCTGGGCCCGCCATCGCTTCTTCATAGTTCGAAGGTTCACCGTTGTCTAACAACATGATTTCCAGGACGGGGTTGCCGTACCACTCTGGTGCGGAACGTGTCCTTGTGGACCTACGAAGTTCAGTAGCAACTTGATCCGAAGTACCTTGATCATCATCATTGGTTTCCTCTTCAGTTGGTGTGGGCATCACAGGAACATTTTCCTGAGCTGCACCACTTTCCCGTTCGAGAGGTAGTACTTCATCGAGTTCTACTTTCCTCCCACTTACTTCTTTCGAGAGAAACTCTTTTTCCAGAAAGCATCCGTTCTTGGCAACAAAGATTTTGCCCTCGGATCTTAAGTAGAAGGTATACCCGACAGTTTCCTTAGGGTATCCTATGAAGACGCATTTTTCCGACTTGGGTTCGAGCTTTTCAGGTTGAAGTTTCTTGACATAAGCATCGCATCCCCAAACTTTTAGAAACGACAGCTTAGGTTTCTTCCCAAACCATAATTCATACGGTGTCGTCTCAACGGATTTAGACGGTGCCCTATTTAAAGTGAATGTAGCTGTCTCTAGAGCGTATCCCCAAAATGATAGCGGTAAATCAGTAAGAGACATCATAGACCGCACCATATCCAATAGAGTGCGATTACGACGTTCGGACACACCGTTTCGCTGAGGTGTTCCAGGCGGCGTGAGTTGTGAAACGATTCCACATTTCCTTAAGTGTGTGCCAAATTCGTGACTTAAATATTCTCCTCCACGATCTGATCGTAGGCACTTTATCTTTCGGTCACGTTGATTCTCCACCTCATTCTGAAATTCCTTGAACTTTTCAAAGGTCTCAGACTTGTGTTTCATTAAGTAGACATACCCATATCTACTTAAGTCATCAGTGAGAGTGAGAACATAACGATATCCTCCGCGAGCCTCAACGCTCATTGGACCGCACACATCGGTATGTATGATTTCCAATAAGTTGGTTGCTCGCTCCATTGTTCCGGAGAACGGAGTCTTGGTCATCTTGCCCATGAGGCATGGTTCGCACGTGTCAAACGATTCATAATCAAGAGACTCTAAAAGTCCATCGGCATGGAGCTTCTTCATGCGCTTGACACCAATGTGACCAAGGCGGCAGTGCCACAAGTATGTGGGACTATCGTTATCAACTTTACATCTTTTGGCATCTACACTATGAACATGTGTAATATTACGCTCGAGATTCATTAAGAATAAACCATTGACCATCGGAGCATGACCATAAAACATATCTCTCATATAAATCGAACAACCATTATTCTCAGACTTAAATGAGTAGCCATCTCGTATTAAACGAGATCCAGATACAATGTTCATGCTCAAACTTGGCACTAAATAACAATTATTAAGGTTCAAAACTAATCCCGTAGGTAAATGTAGAGGCAGCGTGCCGACGGCGATCACATCGACTCTGGAACCATTCCCGACGCGCATCGTCACCTCGTCCTTCGCCAGTCTCCGTTTATTCCGCAGCTCCTGCTGTGAGTTACAAATATGAGCAACGGCACCGGTATCAAATACCCAGGAGTTACTACGAGTACTGGTAAGGTACACATCAATTACATGTATATCAAATATACCTTTGGTTTTGCCGGCCTTCTTATCTGCTAAGTATTTGGGGCAGTTCCGCTTCCAGTGACCCTTCCCCTTGCAATAAAAGCACTCAGTCTCAGGCTTAGGTCCATTCTTTGACTTCTTCCCGGTAACTGGCTTACCAGGCGCGGCAACCTCCTTGCCGTCCTTCTTGAAGTTCTTCTTACCCTTGCCCTTCTTGAACTTAGTGGTCTTATTGACCATCAACACTTGATGTTCTTTCTTGATTTCAGCCTCTGCTGACTTCAGCATCGAGAACACTTCAGGAATGGTCTTTTCCATCCCCTGCATGTTGTAGTTCATCACAAAGCTCTTGTAGCTTGGTGGGAGCGACTGGAGGATTCTGTCAATGACCGCCTCATCTGGGAGGTTAATGTTCAGCTGGGTCATACGGTTGTGCAACCCAGACATCTTCAGGATGTGCTCACTGACAGAACTGTTTTCCTCCATCTTACAACTGTAGAACTTGTCGGAGACATCATATCTCTCGACCCGGGCATGAGCTTGGAAAACTAGTTTCAGCTCTTCGAACATCTCATATGCTCCGTGATGCTCAAAACGCTTTTGGAGCCCCGGTTCTAAGCTGTAAAGCATGCCGCACTGAACGAGGGAGTAATCATCAGCGCGAGTTTGCCAAGCATTCATAATGTCTTGGTTCTCTGGGACGGGAGCGTCACCTAGCGGTCCTTCTAGGACATATTGTTTCCTGGCAGCTATGAGGATGATCCTCAGGTTCCGGACCCAGTCCGTATAGTTGCTGCCATCATCTTTCAGCTTGGTTTTCTCTAGGAACGCGTTGAAGTTCATGTTGACATGAGCGTTGGCCATTTGATCTACAAGACATATTTGCAAAGGTTTTAGACTAAGTTCATGATAATTAAGTTCTAATCAAATTATGAACTCCCACTCAGATTAGACATCCCTTTAGTCATCTAAGTGTTACACGATCCGAGTCGACTAGGCCGTGTCCGATCATCACGTGAGACGGACTAGTCATCGTCGGTGAACATTCTCATGTTGATCGTATCTTCCATACGACTCGTGTTCGACCTTTCGGTCTCCGTGTTCCGAGGCCATGTCTGCACATGCTAGGCTCGTCAAGTTAACCCTAAGTGTTTTCGCTGTGTAAAACTGTCTTACACCCGTTGTATGTGAACGTAAGAATCCATCACACCCGATCATCACGTGGTGCTTAGAAGCGACGAACTGTAGCAACGGTGCACAGTTAGGGGAGAACACTTCTTGAAATTTTTGTAAGGGATCATCTTATTTACTACCGTCGTCCTAAGTAAACAAGATGCATAAACATAATAAACATCACATGCAATTATATAGTTGTGACATGATATGGCCAATATCATATAGCTCCATTGATCTTCATCTTCGGGGCTCCATGATCATCTTGTCACCGGCTTGACACCATGATCTCCATCATCATGATCTCCATCATCGTGTCTTCATGAAGTTGTCACGCCAACGACTACTTCTACTTCTATGGCTAACGCGTTTAGCAATAAAGTAAAGTGAGTTACATGGCGTTCTTCAATGACACGCAGGTCATACAAAAAATAAAGACAACTCCTATGGCTCCTGCCGGTTGTCATACTCATCGACATGCAAGTCGTGAATCCTATTACAAAGAACATGATCTCATACATCACAATTCATCATTCATCACATCTTCTGGCCATATCACATCACATGATCAATCGCTGCAAAAACAAGTTAGACGTCCTCTAATTGTTGTTGCATCTTTTACGTGGCTGCAATTGGGTTCTAGCAAGAACGTTTTCTTACCTACGAATAACCACAACGTGATTTTGTCAACTTCTATTTACCCTTAATAAGGGCCCTTTTCATTGAATCCGCTCCAACTAAAGTGGGAGAGACAGACACCCGCCAGCCACCTTATGCAACTAGTGCATGTCAGTCGGTGGAACCGGTCTCACGTAAGCGTACGTGTAAGGTTGGTCCGGGCCGCTTCATCCCACAATACCACCGAAGCAAGAAAAGACTAGTAGAGGCAAGTAAGATGACAAAATCAACGCCCACAACAAAATTGTGTTCTACTCGTGCAAAGAGAACTATGCATAAACCTAGCTCTGATACCACTGTTGGGGAACGTTACAGAAAATTAAAATTTTTCTTACGGTTTCACCAAGATCCATCTATGAGTTCATCTAAGCAACGAGTCAAGGGAGAGAGTTTGCATCTACATACCACTTGTAGATCACGAGCGGAAGCTAGCCAAGGGGATGGTGATGATGGAGTCGTACTCGAACGTGATTCGGATCACCGATGTCCAAGTGCTGAACGGACAGCACCTCCGCGTTCAACACACGTACGGGACGGGAGACGTCTCCTCCTTCTTGATCCAGCAAGGGGGAAGGAGAGGTTGAGGAAGATTGCTCCAACGGCAGCACGACGGCGTGGTGTAGTTGGTGCAGCAGTACTCCGACAGGGCTTCGCCAAGCATATACGGAGGAGGAGAGGTGTTGGGGAGGGGAGGGGCTGCGCCTTGGCTTGTGTTAAGCTCCCATGCGCCTCCCCACTATATATAGGGGTGGAGGGGCTGGTTTCTTGCCCTCCAAGTCCATTGGGGCGTTGGCCAAGGTGGGAGGAAAGAAATCCCATCATTTCCTTCCCCACCGATTGTTATCCCCCCTTTTTAGGGATCTTGATCTTATCCCTTCGGGATATGATCTTATTCCTTCTAAGGGGGGATCTTGGTGCGCCTTGACCAGGGGTGTGGGGCCTTTCCCCCACTACTCACGTTCATGTGGGTCCCCCATGCAGGTGGGCCCCACTCCGGAACCTTCTAGAACCTTCCCGGTACAATACCGAAAAATCCCGAACATTTTCCGGTGGCCAAAATAGGACTTCCCATATATAAATCTTTACCTCCGGACCATTCCGGAACTCCTCGTGACGTCCGGGATCTCATCCGGGACTCCGAACAACATTCGGTAACCACATACAAACTTCCTTTATAACCCTAGCGTCATCGAACCTTAAGTGTGTAGACCCTACGGGTTCGGGAGACATGTAGACATGACCGAGACGTTCTCCGGTCAATAACCAACAGCGGGATCTGGATACCCATGTTGGCTCCCACATGCTTCTCGATGTTGTCATCGGATGAACCACGATGTCGAGGATTCGATCAAACCCTGTATACAATTCCCTTTGTCAATCGGTACGTTACTTGCCCGAGACTCGATCGTCGGTATCCCAATACCTTGTTCAGTCTCGTTACCGGCAAGTCACTTTACTCGTACCGTAATGCATGATCTCGTGGCCAACACTTTGGTCACCTTGAGCTCATTATGATGATGCATTACCGAGTGGGCCCAGAGATACCTCTCCGTCATACGGAGTGACAAATCCCAGTCTCGATCCGTGTCAACCCAACAGCTACTTTCGGAGATACCTGTAATGCACCTTTATAGTCACCCAGTTACGTTGTGACGTTTGATACACCCAAGGCACTCCTACGGTATCCGGGAGTTACACGATCTCATGGTCTAAGGAAGAGATACTTGACATTGGCAAAGCTCTAGCAAACGAACTAAACGACCTTTGTGCTATGCTTAGGATTGGGTCTTGTCCATCACATCATTCTCCTAATGATGTGATCCCGTTATCAACGACATCCAATGTCCATAGCCAGGAAATCATGACTATCTGTTGATCACAACGAGCTAGTCAACTAGAGGTTCACTAGGGACATATTGAGGTCTATGTATTCACACGTGTATTACGATTTCCGGATAATACAGTTATAGCATGAATAAAAGACAATTATCATGAACAATGAAATATAATAATACTTTTATTATTGCCTCTAGGGCATATTTCCAACATGTTGAACGTGGAGGTGATGTCCGTTCTGCACTTGGTCATCGGTGATTTGGATCACGGCGAGTACGACTCCATCATCCCCGTTCACTTGAACGCTTCTGCTCGCGATCTACAAGGGTATGTAGATGCACTCCTATTCCCCTCGTTGCTAGAATACTCCATAGATTGATCTTGGTGATGTGTAGAAATTTTTTAATTTCTTCTACGATCCCCAACAGTGGCATCATGCGCTAGGTCTATGCATAGTTACTATGCACGAGTAGAACACAAAGTAGTTGTGGGCGTCGATATTGTCAATTTGCTTGCCGTTACTAGTCTTATCTTGATTCGGCGGCATCGTGGGATGAAGCGGCCCGGACCAACCTTACACGTACACTTACGTGAGACCGGTTCCACCGACTGACATGCACTAGTTGCATAAGGTGGCTGGCGGGTGTCTGTCTCTCCCACTTTAGTCGGATCGGATTCAATGAACAGGGTCCTTATGAAGGGTAAATAGAAATTGGCAATTCACGTTGTGGTTTTGGCGTAGGTAAGAAACGTTCTTGCTAGAAACCTATAGCAGCCACGTAAAAACTTGCAACAACCATTAGAGGACGTCTAACTTGTTTTTGTAGCAAGTGTTTTGTGATGTGATATGGCCAAAGGTTGTGATGAATGATGAATGATATATGTGATGTATGAGATTGATCATGTTCTTGTAATAGGAATCACGACTTGCATGTCGATGAGTATGACAACCGGCAGGAGCCATAGGAGTTGTCTTAATTTATTTATGACCTGCGTGTCAACATAAACGTCATGTAATTACTTTACTTTATTGCTAAACCGTTAGCCATAGTAGTAGAAGTAATAGTTGATGTGACAACTTCAAGAAGACACGATGATGGAGATCATGGTGTCATGCCGGTGACAACGATGATCATGGAGCCCCAAAGATGGAGATCAAAGGAGCAAATGATATTGGCCATATCATGTCACTATTTGATTGCATGTGATGTTTATCATGTTTTACATCTTATTTGCTTAGAACGACGGTAGCTTAAATAAGATGATCCCTTGTAATAATTTCAAGAAAGTGTTCCCCCTAACTGTGCACCATTGTGAAGGTTCGTTGTTTCGAAGCACCACATGATGATCGGGTATGCTAGATTCTAATGTTCGAATACAACGGGTGTAAGCCAGATTTATACACGCAATACACTTAGGTTGACTTGACAAGCCTAGCATGTACAGACATGGCCTCGGAACACAGAAGACCGAAAGGTCAAGCATGAGTCATATAGAAGATACGATCAACATGAAGATGTTCGCCGATGTTGACTAGTCCGTCTCACGTGATGATCGGACACAGCCTAGTTAACTCGGATCATGTTATACTTAGATGACTGGAGGGATGTCTATCTGAGTGGGAGTTCATTGAATAATTTGATTAGATGAACTTAATTATCATGAACTTAGTCTAAAATCTTTACAATATGTCTTGTAGATCAAATGGCACACGTTGTCCTCAACTTCAACGCGTTCCTAGAGAAAACCAAGCTGAAAGACGATGGCAGCAACTATACGGACTAGGTCCGGAACCTGAGGATCGTCCTCATAGCTGCCAAGAAAGATTATGTCCTAGAAGCACCGCTAGGTGACGCACCCGTCCCACAAAACCAAGACGTTGTGAACGCTTGGCAGACACGTGCTGATGATTACTCCCTCGTTCAGTGCGGCATGCTTTACAGCTTAGAACCGGGGCTCCAAAAGCGTTTTGAGAGACACGGAGCATATGAGATGTTTGAAGAGCTGAAAATGGTTTTTCAAGCTCATGCCCGGGTCGACAGATATGAAGTCTCCGACAAGTTCTTTAGCTGTAATATGGAGGAAAATAGTTCTGTCAGTGAGCACATACTCAAAATGTCTGGGTTGCATAACCGCTTGACTCAGCTGGGAGTTAATCTCCCGGATGACGTGGTCATTGACAGAATCCTTCAGTCGCTTCCACCAAGCTACAAGAGCTTTGTGATGAACTTCAATATGCAGGGGATGGAAAAGACCATTCCTGAAGTATTTGCAATGCTGAAATCAGCAGAGGTAGAAGTCAAAAAGGAACATCAAGTGTTCATGGTGAATAAAACCACTAAGTTCAAGAAAGGCAAGGGTAAGAAGAACTTCAAGAAGGACGGCAAGGGAGTTTCCGCGCCCGGTAAGCAAGCTGCTGGGAAGAAGCCAAAGAATGGACCCAAGCCCGAGACTGAGTGTTTTTAGTGCAAGGGAAGTGGTCACTGGAAGCAGAACTGCCCCAAATACTTAGCGGACAAGAAGGCCGGCATCACGAAAGGTATATGTGATATACATGTAATTGATGTGTACCTTACCAGTACTCGTAGTAGCTCCTGGGTATTTGATACCGGTGCGGTTGCTCACATTTGTAACTCAAAGCAGGAGCTGCGGAATAAGCGGAGACTGGCGAAGGATGAGGTGACGATGCGCGTCGGGAATGGTTCCAAGGTTGATGTGATCGCTGTCGGCACGCTACCTCTACATTTACCTACGGGATTAGTTTTAAACCTCAATAATTGTTATTTAGTGCCAGCTTTGAGCATGAACATTGTATCAGGATCATGTTTAATTCGAGATGGCTACTCATTTAAATCCGAGAATAATGGTTATTCTATTTATATGAGAGATATGTTTTATGGTCATGCTCCGATGGTGAATGGTTTATTCTTAATCTCGAGCGTAATGCTACACATATTCATAGTGTGAATACCAAAAGATGTAAGGTTGATAATGATAGTCCCACATACTTGTGGCACTGCCGCCTTGGTCACATAGGTGTCAAACGCATGAAGAAGCTCCATGCAGATGGACTTTTAGAGTCTCTTGATTACGAATCATTTGACACGTGCGAACCATGCCTCATGGGTAAAATGACCAAGAGTCCGTTCTCTGGAACAATGGAGCAAGCAACCAACTTATTGGAAATCATACATACTGATGTGTGCGGTCCAATGAGTGTTGAGGCTGGCGGTGCCTATCGTCATGTTCTCACCCTCACTGATGACTTGAGTAGATATGGGTATGTCTACTTAATGAAACACAAGTCTGAGACCTTTGAAAAGTTCAAGGAATTTCAGAGTGAGGTTGAGAATCAACGTGACAGGAAAATCAAGTTCTTGCGATTAGATCGGGGGGGGAGAATACCTGAGTCACGAATTTGGCACACACTTAAGAAAATGTGGAATAGTTTCACAACTCACGCCGCATGGAACACCTCGGCGTAATGGTGTGTCCGAACATCGTAATCGCACTCTATTAGATATGGTGTGATCTATGATGTCTCTTACGATTTACCGCTATCATTTTGGGGCTATGCTTTAGAGACTGCCGCATTCACTTTAAATAGGGCTCCGTTGAAATCCGTTGAGACGACACCGTATGAATTATGGTTTGGGAAGAAACCTAAGCTGTCGTTTCTAAAAGTTTGGGGATGCGATGCTTATGTCAAGAAACTTCAACCTGAAAAGCTCGAACCCAAGTCGGAAAAATGCGTCTTCATAGGATACCCTAAAGAAACTGTTGGGTATACCTTCTACCTCAGATGCGAAGGCAATATCTTTGTTGCCAAGAATGGGTCCTTTCTAGAGAAAGAGTTTCTCTCGAGAGAAGTAAGTGGGAGGAAAGTAGAGCTTGATGAAGTACTGCCTCTTGAAGCAGAGAGTAGCGCAGCTCAGGAAAATGTTCCTGTGGTGCCTGCACCGATTAGAGAGGAAGTTAATGATGATGATCAAGATACTTCGGATCAAGCTCCTACTGAACTTCCTAGGTCCACAAGGACACGTTCCGCACCAGAGTGGTACGGCAACCCTGTCTTGGAAATCATGTTGTTAGACACCGTTGAACCTTCGAACTATGAAGAAGCGATGGCGGGCCCAGATTCTGACAAATGGCTAGAAGCCATGAAATCCGAGATAGAATCCATGTATGAAAACAAAGTATGGACTTTGACTGACTTGCCCGAAGATCGGCGAGCCATAGAAAATAAATGGATCTTTAAGAAGAAGACAGACGCGGATGGTAATGTGACCATCTATAAGTCTCGACTTGTCGCTAAGGGTTATCGACAAGTTAAAGGGGTTGACTATGATGAGACTTTCTCACCCGTAGCGAAGCTAAAGTCCGTTCGAATCATGTTAGCAATTGCCGCATTCTATGATTATGAGATATGGCAAATGGATGTCAAAACGGCATTCCTTAACGGCTTTCTTAAGGAAGAATTGTATATGATGCAGCCGGAAGGTTTTGTCGATCCTAAGAATGCTAAAAAGGTGTGCAAGCTCCAACGCTCATTCTATGGGCTGGTGCAAGCATCTCGGAGTTGGAACATTCGCTTTGATGAGATGGTCAAAGCGTTTGGGTTTATGCAGACTTATGGAGAAGCCTGCGTTTACAAGAAAGTGAGTGGGAGCTCTGTAGCATTTCTCATATTATATGTGGATGACATACTATTGATGGGAAATGATATAGAATTCTTGGAAAGCATAAAGGCCTATTTGAACAAGTGTTTTTCAATGAAGGACCTTGGAGAAGCTGCTTATATATTAGGCATCAAGATCTATAGAGATAGATCGAGACGCCTCATCGGTCTTTCACAAAGTACGTACCTTGACAAGATATTGAAGAAGTTCAATATGGATCAGTCCAAGAAGGGGTTCTTGCCTGTATTGCAAGGTGTGCGATTGAGCACGGCTCAATGCCCGACCATGACAGAAGATATAGAAGAGATGAGTGTCATCCCCTATGCCTCAGCCATAGGGTCTATTATGTATGCCATGTTGTGTACCAGACCTGATGTAAACCTTGCCGTAAGTTTGGTAGGTAGGTACCAAAGTAATCCCGGCAAGGAACACTGGACAGCGGTCAAAAACATCCTGAAGTACCTGAAAAGGACCAAGGATATGTTTCTCATTTATGGAGGTGGCGAAGAGCTCGTCGTAAAGGGTTACGTCGACGCTAGCTTCGACATAGATCTGGATGACTCTAAGTCACAAACCGGATACGTGTATATTTTGAATGGCAGGGCAGTAAGCTGGTGCAGTTGCAAGCAAAGCGTCATGGCGGGATCTACATGTGAAGCAGAATACATGGCAGCCTTGGAGGCAGCACAAGAAGCAATCTGGGTGAAGGAGTTCATCACCGACCTAGGAGTCATACCCAATGCGTCGGGGCCGATGACTCTCTTCTGTGACAACACTGGAGCTATTGCCCTTGCCAAGGAGCCTAAGTTTCACAGGAAGACCCGGCATATCAAGCGTCACTTCAACTCCATTCGTGAAAGTGTTCAAAATGGAGACATAGAAATTTGTAAAGTACATACGGACCTGAATGTAGCAGATCCATTGACAAAACCTCTCCCTAGAGCAAAACATGATCAACACCAGTGCAAGTGGGAGACTGGTGGAAATATGCCCTAGAGGCAATAATAAAATGATTATTATATTTCCTTGTTCATGATAATTGTCTATTATTCATGCTGTAATTGTATTATCCGGAAATCGTAATACATGTGTGAATACATAGACCACAATGTGTCCCTAGTGAGCCTCTAGTTGGCTAGCTCGTTGATCAACAGATAGTCATGGTTTCCTGGCTATGGATATGGGGATGTCATTGATAACAGGATAACATCATTAGGAGAATGATGTGATGGACAAGACGCAATCCTAAGCTTAGCTCAAAGATCGTGTAGTTCGTTTGCTATAGCTTTTCTAATGTCAAGTATCATTTCCTTAGACCATGAGATTGTGCAACTCCCGGATACCTTAGGAGTGCTTTGGGTGTATCAAACGTCACAATGTAACTGGGTGGCTATAAAGGTGCACTACGGGTATGTCCGAAAGTGTCTGTTGGGTTGGCACGAATCGAGACTGGGATTTGTCACTCCGTATGACGGAGAGGTATCTCTGGGCCCACTCGGTAATGCATCATCATAATGAGCTCAATGTGACCAAAGGGTTGGTCACGGGATCATGTATTACGGTACGAGTAAAGTGACTTGTCGGTAACGAGATTGAACAAGGTATTGGGATACCGACGATCGAGTCTCGGGCAAGTAACGTACCGATTGACAAAGGGGATTGAATACGGGATTGATTAAGTCCTCGACATCGTGGTTCATCCGATGAGATCATCGAGGAGCATGTGGGAGCCAACATGGGTATCCAGATCCCGCTGTTGGTTATTGACCGGAGAGGCGTCTCGGTCATGTCTGCGTTCCCCCGAACCCGTAGGGTCTACACACTTAAGGTTCGGTGACGCTAGGGTTGTAGAGATATTAGTATGCAGTAAACAAAAGTTGTTCGGAGTCCGAATGAGATCCCGGACGTCACGAGGAGGTCCGGAATGGTCCGGAGGTAAAGATTTATATATAGGAAGTCCAGTTTCGGCCAGCGGGAAGGTTTCAGGGGTTACCGGTATTGTACCAGGACCACCGGAAGGGTCCCGGGGTCCAACGGATGGGGCCACCTATCCCGGAGGGCCCCATGGGCTGAAGTGGTGTGGGAACCAGCCCCTGATGGGCTGGTGAACCCCACCCAAGGGCCCAAGGCGCCTAGGGTTGGAAACCCTAGGGGGCCGTTGCCCCCCGAGGGGGCATGCGCCCCCCTGGATGGAAACCCTAAGGGGGTCGTTGCCCCAGGCCCCCCCCCCCTTTTAGATGGGATCTCCAAGGGGGCATGCGCCCCCCTAGCCCCTATATATAGTGGAAGGGAGGGAGGGCAGCCGCACCTTGCTCTTGGCGCCTCCCTCTCCCTCCGTAACACCACTCCTCCCCGCTTGTGCTTGGCGAAGCCCTGCCGGGATCCTGCTGCATCCAGCACCACGCCATCGTGCTGCTGGATCTTCATCAACCTCTCCTTCCCCCTTGCTGGATCAAGAAGGAGAAGACATCTTCCCAACCGTACGTGTGTTGAACGTGGAGGTGCTGTCCGTTCGGCACTTGGTCATCGGTGATTTGGATCACGGCGAGTACGACTCCATCATCCCCGTTCACTTGAACGCTTCCGCTCGCGATCTACAAGGGTATGTAGATGCACTCCTATTCCCCTCATTGCTAGAATACTCCATAGATTGATCTTGGTGATGCGTAGAAATTTTTGAATTTCTGCTACGATCCCCAACAAGCATAATATCTTACCCAAAACTACACAAATCCTACATCCAGCTCTATCCATCCTTCAACACATAACCAAGAAACCTTCGGAAATCATCTACCTCAACCTTCAAAAAGCATCCGTTATACGAGTTATGGCAATACTCCCGAACTCCCGCCCCAGTACTGGGTGGCGTCGAGGTTATCTCACCAACAACTGCATAAAAGAGATTTTCGATGTCGGCGAAACTAAACTCAGGTATTCCAGAACTGCAACGATAAAATTGTGACGACAACACCTCGGAGCTCAACTCCCCGGGACACTGCCATAACCCCTAAATGACAGGAGGCACCAAGAACAATGTTCTCGTCACAAAACCATCGGAACGATTCCAAGATACCCGCGTGATCCTAAATTTTTTTAGTGAAATTTGAGAAGAAAGAGTCAAAACTCTACGTCAGGATGCCTCACCAGGGCGACGAAGGGACTGAGGAGTAAAAAGAATTCCTAACTCTCCGATATATATAATTCCTAAATGACTCAAAACATTTATAGACTCAATAACGCCAGCAATTCGATCAAGCAGGGGGCTCCTAAGGTCGGGGAAGGCTCTGATACCAACTTGTAACGCCCTCGATGCGGCTATATCTCCCACGTGTCGAAGCATGAGTTAGAGGCATAACCGCATTGAAAGCAATGTCGCAAGTGAGGTAATCTTCACATAACCCATGTAATACATTAGGGAAAGAGATACATAGTTGGCTTACAATCGCCACTTCACACAATTGCATGAATAGAGCATTACATCAACCAGTTACAATCAAGGTCCGACTACGGAACCAAAATAAAAGAAGACTACCCCAAATGCTACACAGATCCCCGATCGACCCCAACTGGGCTCCACTTCTGATCAACTATAACGAATCAACACAAAGGACAAGATCTTCATCGAGATCCTCCTTGAGCTTGGTTGCGTTACCTGCTCGGTAACATTGGCACCTGCAAACTGGTTTTGGAAGTATCTGTGAGTCACGGGGACTCAGCAATCTCACACCCTTGCGATCAAGACTATTTAAGCTTATAAGTAAGGTAAAAGGTATGAGGTGGAGCTGCAGCAAGCGACTAGCATATATGGTGGCTAACATACACAAATGAGAGCGAGAAGAGAAGGCAAAGCACGTTCGAGAATCTATGATCAAGAAGTGATCCTAGAACAACCTACGTCAAGCATAACTCCAACACCGTGTTCACTTCCCGGACTCCGCTGGAAAGAGACCATCACGGTTACACACGCGGTTGGTGTATTTTAATTAAGATCCACTTCAGGTTTTCTACAACTGAACATTAACAAATTCCCATCTGCCCATAACCGTGGGCACGGCTTTGAAAGTTCAAATCCCTGCAGGGGTGTCCCAACTTAGCCCATCACAAGCTCTCACGGTCAACGAAGGATATTCCTTCTAGCGGGAAGACCCGATCAGACTCGGAGTCCCGGTTACAAGACATTTCGACAATGGTAAAACAAGACCAGCAAAGCCACCCGAATGTGCCGACAAATCCCGATAGGAGCTGCACATATCTCTTTCTCAGGGCACACCGGATTTTCCAAGGTTCCGGTAGGCCAGCCTAGAGTTTCCCCTGGTGGTCACCGGCAGCTGACAGGTTGGACCAACACTCAAAGGAGCATTGGCCCGGGAGTTTAATAAAGATGACCCTTGGGCAGGCCTACCCAAGGGAAAGAAAAAGGCTAGGTGGCGAATGGTAAAACCAATGTTGGGCCTTGCTGGAAGAGTTGTATTCAAGGCAAACTGTCAAGGGGTTCCCATTATAACCCAACCACGTAAGGAACGCAAAATCCGGGAACATAACACCGATATGACGGAAAATAGGGTGGCAAGACTGGAACAAAACACCAGGCATAAGGCCGAGCCTTCCACCCTTTACCAAGTATATAGATGCATTAATTAAATAAGAGATATTGTGATATCCCAACAAGTAAACATGTTCCAACAAGGAACAACATCTCCATGTTCCAACAAGGAACAAACTTCAATCTTCACCTGCAACTAACAACGCTATAAGAGGGGCTGAGCAAAGCGGTAACATATCCAAACAACAGTTTGCTAGGAAAAGGTGGGTTAGAGGCTTGGTTCAACAATATGGGAGACATGATAAGCAAGTGGTAGGTATCGCAGCATAGGCATAGCAAAAGAGCAAGCAACTAGCAAGCAAAGATAGAAGTGATTTCGAGGGTATGGTCATCTTGCCTGAAATCCCGCAAGGAAGAAGAACGAGTCCATGAAGAAGACAAACAGACGTAGTCGAACGTGTCCTCACAAACGCGATGCTATCGGAACCAACCCGAAGAAGCAACACCGGAAAGAAGCACACAACATAGTAAACAACCAACACATGAACATGGTATGATATGCGGGATGCGGTGCATATGCATGACTTGGAAAGGAATGATAGAACCTGGCCTCAACTTGGAAATACAAGAGTGCCACTGGAAAGGTGAGATGATTTCGTTGGAAATCGATATAAAGATCACCGGTATCGGATGCACGGTTTGGAAATGGCAAGCAAAACAAATATGGCACCGGTGTGCGATAAACAGCAAGTAGCCATCTAAATGCATCGATATAATTATGCTACAACAATCAAACATGGCAAAAAAATGCATGGCAGGGATCCACTCATGATGCTTGACAAAAGATGAACACTGAGCTACGGCTAATTCATCCATTAACAGGTTCAAACAAGCATGGAAAAAGTGCAAATGATAACAGGTTTCAGACTTAGTGAAATTAACACAAGTCAGGAATTTATCATCAGGAAGCATACATTGGAGCATGAAAACTATATGCTACAGGATCTTAGCATGGCAAAGCAAGGCATGGCATGAAGATACTCAAAGCACTTAACAAAAGTCCCTTAGTGACCTTGAGCCAAAAGGGATCAGAAAATACAATTGCAAGCATGTGAACATGGCAAAAACATAAACAGATTTCAGACAGTGAAAAACTGGAGCATGCAAATGAGTTAACGAGTAGGCATGTTTACGAGCTCGATGCACTCACTACAGAGCATGTCATGAAAAACTAAGCATACACTCATCAAAAATACATAGCACAAAAGCTAGACATGGTAGGAACAACAACATAGCATGCACGGCTCAATAGCAACATCCCCGGCAAAACTCGCTAAACAAGTCAACAATCTGCCAGGATTCACTATATAGCAATAGTAGAGCTCGATTGACTCAAGCTAGGGTTCTCCATAATTGCAAACAAAGACATGGATGGATAGAGTACCACAATGTTAACAAAACATCCTTACTGATCATCCTCAAAAAAGGCACGGATCACTAGGAAACAACATGAACATATGGCATAACAACAAAATCTGGACAAGGACTTAGTGAAATTCTAAGTCCCTGAAATCAGCATTAACGATTACGCTACTTTGCATGCTTGTGCTAGTTACAAAAAAATATCACAAAAATACATGGCATACACCCCTGTAAAGATGGCATGGCATATTACAAAACACATGTAGAGCTCAGGATCATATCATGCACACATTAATCATGGCAAAAATGACAAAATGCCATTTGCTAAAACAGATCTGACAAATTCCTCACATAGCCCTCTTCCAACAGCATTTCGGGCATCAATATGAGCTCAAATGAAAATGAGGCAATGAGATGAAATGATGTACTCATCAAGACGAACATTTTGATATGCCACACGCACGAATTGGAGCTACGATGAGGGAGTTAGGATGCGATGAATATGCTCAGAATATTACAGGGAAAAAGGACTTAGACGAAAAATTACCCTCTCAGAATCAGATCTAGGATTGACTTGCACGTGGTTTGAGGTTCGCCGGACTGTGTCGCCAGAAATACACAGCGGCGACCGGAGTTCACCAGGGCTTGACGCCGGAGTGGGGGAGGACGACGGAGGAGGCCGGTTCCGGCAGATCCGGCGGCGGCAGGGGCAAGGCGCGGCTGGGCAGCGGAAGGCGACCGGCGGAGGTCAGCTCCGGCGAAGGCGCGGATCAAGGCCGAGCTCGCCGGCAGGGGCGGCGCGCTGGATCGGGAGGAGCTCCTCTCCTGCCGGATCGGGGCGAAGGCGGCGCCGATAGGGAGTAGTGGAGGCGTGGATCGAGGCGGTTGGTGGCGGAGATCTCACCGGCGGGAGGCGGCGGCGCAGGCGAGGCGAGGCGGCAGGGCGGGGCGTCGTCCGATGGTAGGCGGCGGTGGCCCGCGTCTTCGGCGGCCGGAAGCAGAGAAGATGGCGGCGGCGCGCGCGGGGTCCTCCGTGGGTGGCGGCGGCGGCGGTTGGGCCTCGTGGGCCGGCTGCGGGTCGCGCGGGCCGGCGGCGGCGGAGGGCGCGGAGAGGACGCGTGGCAGATCCGGATTGACTGCGGGGTCGGCTGGACGTGTCCTGCCACCGGGCGGACATGTCCGGCGGCGCAGGGAGGAAGAATTTTAGGGTTTCGTCCGCGAATTTTCGGGGGAGGCCACATATTTATAGGTAGAGGGAGCTAGGAGAGTCCAAATGAGGTGCGGTTTTCGGCCACGCAATCGTGATCGAACGATCTAGATGATGGAGGAGGTGTAGGTGGGTTTTGGGCCACTTTGGAAGGGTGTTGGGCTGCAACACACACAGGCCTTTTCGGTCCCTCGGTTCACCGTTGGAGTATCAAACGAAGTCCAAATGGCACGAAACTTGACAGGGGCCTACCAGTAGTAAACCAAGGCGGCATGACAAGTCTCGGTCTAATCCGAAAACGTTTAACACCCCGCACACGAAAAGAGGTAGAAAGGGACACCGGGTGACATAGGAGCGCCGGATTGCAAAACGGACAACGGGGAAAATACTCGGATGCATGAGACGAGCATGTATGCAAATGAAATGCACATGATGACATGATATGAGCTGCATGACACGCAAGCAATGACAAGGCAACAACAACGAATAATTGGAGGACACCTGGCACATCGGCCTCGGGGCGTTACAACACTCCACCACTACGAGAGGATCTCGTCCCGAGATCTAGAATGGCACCGGAGGGAAAAACGGAAGAGAAAGAGAAGAGGTAAAACTAAGTTGCTTCTTTAAAAAACGAGTGAGACCAAGGAACCTTGAAAAGGTTAAGCCATTTCAAGAAAAGAATACAACGGAGATGAACGAATTTCAAAACACTCCGTTAGACAAGAGGAACAATGAAGAACAACTTTGGTCAGCACTCCGGTAGAAAAGAAAAGGAATTGAATAAGAACTTGATAAGATGAGAAGATACTTGATGAAATCACAATACATTGCCTCCGTAACTATATAATGAATGGAACAAGGGGTAAGAAAGATCTCGGACAGCACTCCGGTTTAAAAGAGATGAAAAAATTGATAAGATGAAAAAGCTTGAGCAAAGGGACACAACACTCCGGTTAAATGGATAAACCAAGAAAAGAACACGATCCTAACAAAACAAGAAGATGGGTTGAAGAGAGCAACATCACAATGCCTCCGGAGGAAAAGAGAGAATG
The DNA here is from genome assembly GCF_018294505.1 of Triticum aestivum. Classification (NCBI taxonomy): domain Eukaryota; kingdom Viridiplantae; phylum Streptophyta; class Magnoliopsida; order Poales; family Poaceae; genus Triticum; species Triticum aestivum. Next base: position 543,482,094 of record NC_057803.1, on the reverse strand, counting down.
GAATGGAATGGAATGAGCGAAGTAGAAAACAAGAACTTGGCATGCACATGCTTACCACAAATGCTAGAGCGGAGTTGTTGGATTATCAAGAACGAAAGGATAAGCTTGATGTGGGCTTATAGAAAACATCTCAGAATATGAGGTGACAACCTGCCACTCACGGGAAAAAATTGGATTGATATGAACAAGAAGACGAGAGACTCATCTCAACGGGAGGATAATGAAGATCTTGAGTCAATTACACGCCTCACAATAGCAAAACCCTTAGGGAAAGCTTTAGGTGTAAAATAACCCAAGATACTCCAGCGACGAGGATGATGGATTTAAAATATCTCATTCTTAACAATGTGTGAATCATGGAACATGAACTCAGATTATCAAGAATGACATAATACCACCTCCAAAGATACAGAAGAAAGAATTGCACTCCAGATAGCAAAATGAAGAATGCTTGAACTCCTCTAAAAAGAATCTCGATGAACACTTCGAGAAGGAATATAAATCCTTGTTGAACCATCATGTAGAACCTTCACGAAGGACTCCGGTAAACAAAAGAATTAACGAAAAAAGAGAAGTTGGAAACACAAGTGAAAACCTTGTAATGATTGATGGATCTTTAGAATGATATAATTGAGAGATCTTGGAAACTCCGGAAAAGAAAAAGATGAAACAATAGAAACCGAGAATTTTGATGAGGCTCCGGGATAGGGAATTAATCACTTGGAGAACAAAAAAGAATAAGAATTATGTTGTGCGCCTCCTTCACCAATTTAGATTGATTGACAAGCCACGGATTTGGCAAAACTACTTATTCTCATTAAAGAATTAGAGTGAATTCCACTTTTTACCCCATATTTATACATTTGTGACACTAATTACCCCTTCGAGTGAAAAATTCGTCTAGAATACCCCTTTTGAAATCTTTAGACCCTTGTTTTTGATGCGTGTCCATCAGGTAAGGTGTAAGGTGACGCCTGTAGCCAAAACATTGTGACGGCCACAAGGAGTGGAACAGATAGACAAGAGAAGCTGGACAAGATCGCCAATATGCCCTCCGACCTTAATTTTTTTTACAAATCAATGATGCAACATGCCGATCCTATCGACCATAAATAGACAAAATGTAAAAACTGGGGTAAAAACCGTGTTAAAAGTCTCCAAAATCTACATATTTCGATAAAAGTTCCGCTAAATAGGGTAATATGTGTCACAAATGTACAACTACAAGCGTAAAAAATGGAATTCACTCCCAAAGAATTAATATAGATATCGCGCCCAACTGGAAGTATTGAACGAACCACCGGAAGAGTCTGAAAACAATAAATAAACTTGATATGATAAAGAAGGAAGAGAAACACTCTTAAACGAACCACCAATAAGAATTGAAAACGATTGAACAAAAGATAAAGAAAGCACCGGGAAGAATTATAAAAAGAACGAAGGTGCTTGAGACAATCCAGATACATGAGAACGAAGGGATCACAAACTGATTATAGATCACTTCAACGATGCACCAGTAAGATTGGAGAATGAAAATTGAAAACTAAGAATGAATAAACCTGAACTGATGGACTCCGGATAACAAATTGAGAAGACTCTTGAATTTCTCCGGATAGGTGAAAAGAATTCTCATAATCAAAACCAATTATGAGAGGATGGCACGAAGCTAGAGCCATGAATCTTGAAGAGAAAGGAGCAAGATTAAGGGGGAAAATCTTCTTCGGTCTTCAAATGTTGAGAATGATGAGGAGAAACACCACCAAGAATTGTTGAGCTACTCCGGAAGAACCAAAAGCGAAGAGATTGAGCCAACGATGAAAAGAATTTGAAAGATCTTGGAAAAAACATAAGACTGATGATAATTCATTTTTATGTGAAACTTCGAAAAGAATTTTAAGGATAGCTCCGGGAAAATAAGAAGACTCAGGTAAGATCCTGGGAAAAGACCTATGGGTTAGGGCCCACTCAAAAGAAACACCGTTGAAGAATTTAAAAGAGAGAATGCACCGGTTGATTTGAGATGGCTTGAATGAGATACCAATATCGAAAGAGCTTGAACGAATGCAGAGTGGAAACACGAATATTCGAGATATCTTCAGCACTCCGGAACAATTGAATAGCGAGAGGTGAATGATTAAGAATTGCACCGGCGTGAGAAGGTATTTGAAACGAGGAAAAAGGATATGATCCACAAAGCTTGACTTGGTTCCACCGGAGAAGAAAAGGAATGAATAATGGTGAACTAGAAGCTTCGTTAGTATCTTCATGAGAATCACCGGATAAGAACATTGACGGAAAAGGAATGGGGAGGCCTCCCATGAATAAAATGATACTTGAATAAGAAATCTGAGTCCTTGAAGAAAACAGGGTGGGTGGGCGGGAAAACAAAGGCAACTTGGAGACGAATGAAACCAACACCGTTTAGAAGGAACTGATACTTGATCTTGCGGATTTTGAAATGATCGGATCCACTTGAAGAGAAGCACACCAGTTAAAAAGGATTGACATGACAAACTCGAATATCATGAAGGATTAGTACTCCCGTAGGAATACGAGAACACCACTTATAAAAGGTATGGAATCAACATTTGACTTCGAAGCAACACGAATACCACAACTCAAAACAAAAACAAAGGGTTGGTTTGCAGAATAAGCCAGAACAAACATATGATAGAGATTTCGTCCGAAGTTTTCATGGTGGGGCCTACACAGGCTCGATCGTACAGCACCATCATGTACAAGGTAGTGCACATGACATACGAAGCGTCCCCGAGTCAGCATAGCCAAGGACTTTTTAAGACACAACCAGACCACTGTAAAACCAACCGTGGATAGGCGGACCACTAGACATCGAACCCCAATTTCATATCATACATCTGTCGGAAAGATATCCTAAGAGCTACTTGAATCCCACTTATAAACTCCCGAAATTTTCCGGTTATGCAATCAGGTGTTGGGGATACAGGGGAAGCATAATATCTCACCCAAAACTACGCAAATCCTACATCCAGTTGTATCCATCCTTCAACACATAACCAAGAAACCGTCGGAAGTGGTCTACCTCAACCTCCGAAAAGCATCCGTTATACGAGTTATGGCAATACTCCCGAACTCCCGCCCCAGTACTGGGTGGCGTCGAGGTTATCTCACCAACAACTGCATAAAAGAGATTTTCGATGTCGGCGAAACTAAACTCAAGTATTCCAGAACTGCAACGATAAAATTGTGACGACAACAACTCGGAGCTCAACTCCCCGGGACACTGCCACAACCCCTAAATGATAGGAGGCACCAAGAACAATGTTCTCGTCACAAAACCATCGGAACGATTCCAAGATACCTGCGTGATCCTAATTTTTTTTAGTGAAATTTGAGAAGAGAAGAGTCAAAACTCTACGTCAGGATGCCTCACTAGAGCGACGAAGGGACTGAGGAGTAAAAAGAATTCCTAACTCTCCGATATATATAATTCCTAAATGACTCAAAACATTTCTAGACTCAATAACGCCAGCGATTCGATCAAGCAGGGGGCTCCCAAGGTCGAGGAAGGCTCTGATACCAACTTGTAACACCCTCGATGCGGCTATATCTCCCACGTGTCGAAGCACGAGTTAGAGGCATAACCGCATTGAAAGCAATGTCGCAAGTGAGGTAATCTTCACACAACCCATGTAATACATAAGGGAAAGAGATACATAGTTGGCTTACAATCGCCACTTCACGCAATTACATGAATAAAGCATTACATCAACCAGTTACAATCAAGGTCCGACTACGGAACCAAAATAAAAGAAGACTACCCAAAATGCTACATAGATCCCCGATCGACCCCAACTGGGCTCCACTACTGATCAACTATAACGAAACAACACAAAGGACAAGATCTTCATCGAGCTCCTCCTTGAGCTTGGTTGCGTCACTTGCTCGGTAACATCGGCACCTGCAAGCTGGTTTTGGAAGTATGTGTGAGTCACGGAGACTCAGCAATCTCACACCCTCGCGATCAAGACTATTTAAGCTTATAGGTAAGGTAAAAGGTATGAGGTGGAGCTGCAGCAAGCGACTAGCATATATAGTGGCTAACATACGCAAATGAGAGCGAGAAGAGAAGGCAAAGCACGTTCGAGCATCTATGATCAAGAAGTGATCCTAGAACAACCTACGTCAAGCATAACTCCGACACCGTGTTCACTTCCCGGACTCCGCCGAAAAGAGACCATCATGGTTACACACGCGGTTGGTGTATTTTAATTAAGATCCACTTCAGGTTTTCTACAACTGGACATTAACAAATTCCCATCTGCCCATAACCGCGGGCACGGCTTTCGAAAGTTCAAATACCTGCAGGGGTGTCCCAACTTAGCCCATCACAAGCTCTCACGGTCAACGAAGGATATTCCTTCTAGCGGGAAGACCCGATCAGACTCGGAGTCCCGGTTACAAGAAATTTCGACAATGGTAAAACAAGACCAGCAAAGCCACCCGAATGTGTCGACAAATCCCGATAGGAGCTGCACATATCTCTTTCTCAGGGCACACCGGATTTTCCAAGGTTCCGGTAGGCCAGCCCAGAGTTGCCCCTGGTGGTCACCGGCAGCTGACAGGTTGGACCAACACTCAGAGGAGCACTGGCCCGGGGGTTTAATAAAGATGACCCTTGGGCAAGCCTACCCAAGGGAAAGAAAAAGGCTAGGTGGCGAATGGTAAAACCAATGTTGGGCCTTGCTGGAAGAGTTGTATTCAAGGCGAACTGTCAAGGGGTTCCCATTATAACCCAACCGCGTAAGGAATGCAAAATCCGAGAACATAACACCGATATGATGGAAAATAGGGTGGCAAGAGTGGAACAAAACACCAGGCATAAGGACGAGCCTTCCACCCTTTACCAAGTATATAGATGCATTAATTAAATAAGAGATATTGTGATATCCCAACAAGTAAACATGTTCCAACAAGGAACAACATCTCCATGTTCCAACAAGGAACAAACTTCAATCTTCACCTGCAACTAACAACGCTATAAGAGGGGCTGAGCAAATCGGTAACATAGCCAAACAACGGTTTGCTAGGAAAAGGTGGGTTAGAGGCTTGGTTCAACAATATGGGAGACATGATAAGCAAGTGGTAGGTATCGCGGCATAGGCATAGCAAAAGAGCGAGCAACTAGCAAGCAAAGATAGAAGTGATTTCGAGGGTATGGTCATCTTGCCTGAAATCCCACAAGGAAGAAGAACGAGTCCATGAAGAAGACAAACGGACGTAGTCGAACGGGTCCTCACAAACGCGATGTTATTGGAACCAACCCGAAGAAGCAACACCGGAAAGAAGCACACAACATAGTAAACAACCAACACATGAACATGGTATGATATGCGGGATGCGGTATGCGGTGCATATGCATGACTTGGAAAGGAATGATAGAACCTGGCCTCAAGTTGGAAATCCAAGAGTGACACTGGAAAGGTGAGATGATTTCGGTGGAAATCGATATAAAGATCACCGGAATCGGATGCACGATTTGGAAATGGCAAGCAAAACAAATATGGCACTGGTCTGCGATAAACAGCAAGTAGCCATCTAAATGCATCGAGATAATTATGCTACAGCAATCAAACATGGCAACAAAATGCATGGCAGGGATCCACTCATGATGCTTGACAAAAGATGAACACTGAGCTACGGCTAATTCATCCATTAACAGGTTCAAACAAGCATGGAAAAAGTGCAAATGATAACAGGTTTCAGACTTAGTGAAATTAACACAAGTCAGGAATTTATCATCAGGAAGCATACTTTGGAGCATGAAAACTATATGCTACAGGATCTTAGAATGGCAAAGCAAGGCATGGCATGAAGTTACTCAAAGCACTTAACAAAAGTCCCTTAGTGAACTTGAGCCAAAAGGGATCAGAAAATACAATTGCAAGCATGTGAACATGACAAAAATATAAACAGATTTCAGACTTAGTGAAAAACTGGAGCATGCAAACCAGTTAACGAGTAGGCATGTTTACGAGCTCGATGCACTCACTACAGAGCATGTCATGAAAAACTAAGCATACACTCATCAAAAATACATAGCACAGAAGCTAGACATGGTAGGAACAACAACATAGCATGCACGGATCAATAGCAACATCCCCGGCAAAAATTGCTAAACAAGTCAACAATCTGCCAGGATTCACTATATAGCAAAAGTAGAGCTTGATTGAATCAAGCTAGGGTGCTCCATAATTGCAAACAAAGACATGGATGGATAGAGCACCACAATGTTAACAAAACATCCTTACTGATCATCCTCAAAAGAGGCACGGATCACTAGGAAACAACATGAACATATGGCATAACAACAAAATCAGGACAAGGACTTGGTGAAATTCTAAGTCCCTGAAATCAGCATTAACGATTACGCTACTTTGCATACTTGTGCTAGTTACAAAAAATATCACAAAAATACATGGCATACACCCCTGTAAAGATGGCATGGCATATTACAAAACACATGTAGAGCTCAGGATCATATCATGCACACATTAATCATGGCAAAAATGACAAAATGCCATTTGCTGAAACAGATCTGACAAATTCCTCACATAGCCCTCTTCCAACAGCATTTCGGGTATCAAGATGAGCTCAAATGAAAATGAGCCAATGAGATGAAATGATGTACTCGTTGAGACGAACATTTTGATATGCTACACGCACGAATCGGAGCTACGATGAGGGAGTTAGGATGCGATGAATATGCTCAAAATATTACAGGGAAAAAGGACTTGGACGAAAAATTACCCTCTCAGAATCAGATATAGGGTTGACTTGCACGTGGTTCAAGGTTCGCAGGACTGTGTCACCGGAAATACGCAGCGGCGACCGGAGTTCACCGGGGTTTGACGCCGGAGTGGGGGAAGACGACGGAGGAGGCCGGTTCCGGCCGGATCCGGCGGCGGCAGAGGCAAGGCGCGGCGGGGCGGCGGAAGGCGACCGGCGGAGGTCGGCTTCGGCGAAGGCGCGGATCGAGGCCGAGCTCGCCGACAGGGGCGGCGCACTGGATCGGGAGGAGCTCCTCTCTTGCCGGATCTTTGCGAAGGCGGCGCCGGCAGGGAGTAGTGGAGGCGCGGATCGAGGCGGTTGGCGGCGGAGATCTCACCGGCGGGAGGCGGCAGCGCAGGCGAGGCGAGGCGGCGGGGCACGGGCGTCGTCCGGTGGTGGCCGGCGCGTCTTCGGCGGCCGGAAGCAGAGAAGACGGCGGCGGCACGCGCGGGGTCCTCCGCGGGTGGCGGCGCCGGCGGTTGGGCCCCGCGGGCCGGCGGCGGGTCGCGCGGGCCGGCGGCGGCGGAGGGCGCGGAGAGGACGCGTGGCAGATTCGGATTGACTGCGGGGTCGGCTGGACGTGTCCTGCCACCGGGCGGACATGTCCGGCGGCGCAGGGAGGAAGAATTTTAGGGTTTCGTCCGCGAATTTTCGGGGGAGGCCACATATTTATAGGTAGAGGGGGCTAGGAGAGTCCAAATGAGGTGCGGTTTTCGGCCACGCGATCGTGATCGAACGATCTAGATGATGGAGGAGGTTTAGGTGGGTTTTGGGCCACTTTGGAAGGGTGTTGGGCTGCAACACACACGAGGCCTTTTTGGTCCCTCGGTTCATCGTTGGAGTATCAAACGAAGTCCAAATGGCACGAAACATGACAGGCAGTCTACCAGTAGTAAACCAAGGCCGCATGACAAGTCTCGGTCTAATCCAAAAACGTTTAACACCCGCACACAAAAAGAGGTAGAAAGGGACACCGGGTGACATAGGAGCGCTGGATTGCAAAACGGACAATGGGGAAAATACTCTGATGCATGAGACGAACATGTATGCAAATGAGATGCACATGATGACATGATATGAGCTGCATGACACGCAAGAAATGACAAGGCAACAACAACGAATAACTGGAGGACACCTGGCACATTGGCCTCGGGGCGTTACAACACTCCACCACTACGAGAGGATCTCGTCCCGAGATCTAGAATGGCACCGGAGGGAAAAACGGAAGAGAAAGAGAAGAGGTAAAACTAAGTTGCTTCTTTGAAAAATGAGTGAGACCAAGGAACCTTGAAAAGGTTAAGCCATTTCGAGAAAAGAATACAACAGAGATGAACGAAGTTGAAAACACTCCGTTAGACAAGAGGAACAATGAAGAACAACTTTGGTCAGCACTCCGGTAGAAAAGAAAAGGAATTGAATAAGAACTTGATAAGATGAGAAGATACTTGATGAAATCACAATACACTGCCTCCGTAACTATATAATGAATGGAACAAGGGGTAAGAAAGATCTCGGACAGCACTCCGGTTTAAAAGAGATGAAAAAATTGATAAGATGAAAAAGCTTGAGCAAAGGGACACAACACTCCGGTTAAATGGATAAACCAAGAAAAGAACACGATCCTGACAAAACAAGAAGATGGGTTGAAGAGAGCAACATCACAACGCCTCCGAAGGAAAAGAGAAAATGGAATGAGCGAAGTAGAAAACAAGAACTTGGCATGCGCACGCTTACCACAAATGCTAGAGCGGAGTTGTTGGATTATCAACAACGAAAGGATAAGCTTGATGTGGGCTTATAGAAAACATCTCAGAATATGAGGTGACAACCTGCCACTCACGGGGAAAAATTGGATTGATATGAACAAGAAGACGAGAGACTCATCTCAACGGGAGGATAATGAAGATCTTGAGTCAATTACACGCCTCACAATAGCAAAACCCGTAGGGAAAGCTTTAGGTGTAAAATAACCCAAGATACTCCAGCGACGAGGATGATGGATTTAAAATATCTCATTCTTAACAACGTGTGAATCATGGAACATGAACTCAGATTATCAAGAATGACATAATACCACCTCCAATGATATAGAAGAAAGAATTGCACTCCAGATAGCAAAATGAAGAATGCTTGAACTCCTCTAAAAAGAATCTCGATGAACACTTCGAGAAGGAATATAAATCCTTGATGAACCATCATGTAGAACCTTCACGAAGGACTCCGGTAAACAAAAGAATTACGAAAATAAAGAGAAGTTGGAAACACAAGGTGAAACCTTGTAATGATTTGATGGATCTTTGGAATGATATAATTGAGAGATCTTGGAACTCCGGAAAAGAAAAGATGAAACAATAGAAACCGAGAATTTTGATGAGGCTCCGGGATAGGGAATTAATCACTTGGATGAAACAAAGAATAAGAATTATGTTGTGCGCCTCCTTCACCAATTTAGATTGATGACAAGCCACGGATTTGGCAAACTACTTATTCTCATTGAAAGAATTAATATAGATATCGCGCCAACTTGGGAAGGTATTGAACGAACCACCGGAAGAGTTGAAACAACGAATAAATTGATATGATAAAGAAGGAAGAGAAAACTCTTAAACAAACCACCATAAGAATTGAAAACGATTGAACAAAAGATAAAGAAGCACCGGGAAGAATTATAAAAAGAACGAAGGTGCTTGAGACAATCCAGATACATGAGAACGAAGGGATCACAAACTGATTATAGACCACTTCAACGATGCACCGGTAAGATTGGAGAATGAAAATTGAAAACTGAGAATGAATAAACATGAACTGATGGACTCCGGATAACAAACTGAGAAGACTCTTGAATTTCTCCGGATAGGTGAAAAGAATTCTCATAATCAAAACCAATTATGAGAGGATGGCATGAAGTTAGAGCCATGAATCTTGAAGAGAAAGGAGCAAGATTTAGGGGGAAAATCTTCTTCGGTCTTCAAATGTTGAGAATGACGATGAGAAACACCACCAAGAATTGTTGAGCTACTCCGGAAGAACCAAAAGCGAAGAGATTGAGCCAACGATGAAAAGAATTTGAAAGATCTTGGAAAAAACATAAGACTGATGATAATTCATTTTTACGTGAAACTTCAAAAAGAATTTTGAGGATAGCTCCGGGAAAATAAGAAGACTCAGGTAAGATCCTGGGAAAAGACCTATGGGTTAGGGCCCACTCAAAAGAAACACCGTTGAAGAATTTAAAAGAGAGAATGCACCGGTTGAATTAAGATGGCTTGAATGAGATACCAATCTCGAAAGAGCTTGAACGAATGCAGAGTGGAAACACGAATATTCGAGATATCTTCAGCACTCCAGAACAATTGAATAGCGAGAGGTGAATGATTAAGAATTGCACCGGCGTGAGAAGGTATATGAAACGAGGAAAAAGGATATGATCCACAAAGCTTGACTTGGTTCCACCGGAGAAGAAAAGGAATGAATAATGGTGAACTAGAAGCTCCGTTAGTATCTTCATGAGAATCACCGGATAAGAACATTGACGGAAAAGGAATGGGGAGTCCTCCCATGAATAAAATGATACTTGAATAAGAAATCTGAGTCCTTGAAGAAAACAGGGTGGGTGGGCGGGAAAACAAAGTCAACTTGGAGACGAATGAAACCAACACCGTTCAGAAGGAACTGATACTTGATCTTGCGGATGTTGAAATGATCGGATCCACTTGAAGAGAAGCACACCAGTTAAAAAGGATTGACATGACAAACTCGAATATTATGAAGGATTAGTACTCCTGTAGGAATACGAGAACACCACTTATAGAAGGTATGGAATCAACATTTGACTTCGAAGCAACTCGAATACCACAACTCAAAACAAAAATAAAGGGTTGGTTTGCAGAATAAGCCGGAACAAACATATGATAGAGATTTCGTCCAAAGTTTTCGTGGTGGGGCCTACACGGGCTCGATCGTACAGCACCATCATGTACAAGGCAGTGCACATGACATACGAAGCGTCCCCGAGTCAGCATAGCCAAGGACTTTTTAAGACACAACCAAACCACTATAAAACCAACCGTGGATAGGCGAACCACTAGACGTCGAACCCCAATTTCATATCATACATCTGTCGGAAAGATATCCTAAGAGCTACTTGAATCCCACTTATAAACTCCCGAAATTTTCCGGTTATGCAATCAGGTGTTGGGGATACAGGGGAAGCATAATATCTCACCCAAAACTACACAAATCCTACATACAGCTGTATCCATCCTTCAACACATAACCAAGAAACCTTCGGAAGTCGTCTACCTCAACCTCCGAAAAGCATCCGTTATATGAGTTATGGCAATACTCCCGAACTCCCGCCCCAGTACTGGGTGGCGTCGAGGTTATCTCACCAACAACTGCATAAAAGAGATTTTCGATGTCGGCAAAACTAAACTCAGGTATTCCAGAACTACAAAGATAAAATTGTTACGACAACACCTCGGAGCTCAACTCCCCAGGACACTGCCACAACCCCTAAATGATAGGAGGCACCAAGAACAATGTTCTCGTCACAAAACCATCGGAACGATTCCAAGATACCCGCGTGATCCTGAATTTTTTTTAGTGAAATTTGAGAAGAGAAGAGTCAAAACTCTATGTCAGGATGCCTCACTAGAGCGACGAAGGGACTGAGGAGTAAAAAGAATTCCTAACTCTCCGATATATATAATTCCTAAATGACTCAAAACATTTCTAGACTCAATAACGCCAGCGATTCGATCAAGCAGGGGGCTCCCAAGGTCGGGGAAGGCTCTGATACCAACTTGTAACACCCTCGATGCGGCTATATCTCCCACGTGTCGAAGCACGAGCTAGAGGCATAACCGCATTGAAAGCAATGTCGCAAGTGAGGTAACCTTCACACAACCCATGTAATACATAAGGGAAAGAGATACATAGTTGGCTTACAATCGCCACTTCACGCAATTGCATGAATAGAGCATTACATCAACCAGTTACAATCAAGGTCCGACTACGGAACCAAAATAAAAGAAGACTACCCCAAATGCTACATAGATCCCCGATCGACCCCAACTGGGCTCCACTACTGATCAACTATAATGAAACAACACAAAGGACAAGATCTTCATCGAGCTCCTCCTTGAGCTTGGTTGCGTCACTTGCTCGGTAACATCGGCACCTGCAAGCTGGTTTTGGAAGTATGTGTGAGTCACAGGGACTCAGCAATCTCACACCCTCGCGGTTAAGACTATTTAAGCTTATAGGTAAGGTAAAAGGTATGAGGTGGAGCTGCAGCAAGCGACTAGCATATATAGTGGCTAACATACGCAAATGAGAGCGAGAAGAGAAGGCAAAGCACGTTCGAGAATCTGTGATCAAGAAGTGATCCTAGAACAACCTACGTCAAGCATAACTCCGACACCGTGTTCACTTCCCGGACTCCGCCAGAAAGAGACCATCACGGTTACACACGCGGTTGGTGTATTTTAATTAAGATCCACTTCAGGTTTTCTACAACTGGACATTAACAAATTCCCATCTGCCCATAACCGCGGGCACGGCTTTCGAAAGTTCAAATCCCTGCAGGGGTGTCCCAACTTAGCCCATCACAAGCTCTCACGGTCAATGAAGGATATTCCTTCTAGCAGGAAGACCCGATCAGACTCGGAGTCCCGGTTACAAGACATTTCGACAATGGTAAAACAAGACCAGCAAAGCCACCCGAATGTGTCAACAAATCCCGATAGGAGCTGCACATATCTCTTTCTCAGGGCACACCGGATTGTCCAAGGTTCCGGTAGGCCAGCCCAGAGTTGCCCCTGGTGGTCACTGGCAGCTGACAGGTTGGACCAACACTCAGAGGAGCACTGGCTCGGGGGTTTAATAAAGATGACCCTTGGGCAGGCCTACCCAAGGGAAAGAAAAAGGCTAGGTGGCGAATGGTAAAATCAATGTTGGGCCTTGCTGGAAGAGTTGTATTCAAGGCGAACTGTCAAGGGGTTCCCATTATAACCCAACCGCGTAAGGAACGCAAAATCCGGGAACATAACACCGATATGATGGAAACTAGGGCGGCAAGAGTGGAACAAAACACCAGGCATAAGGCCGAGCCTTCCATCCTTTACCAAGTATATAGATGCATTAATTAAATAAGAGATATTGTGATATTCCAACAAGTAAACATGTTCCAACAATGAACAACATCTCCATGTTCCAACAAGGAACAAACTTCAATCTTGACCTGCAACTAACAACGCTATAAGAGGGGCTGAGCAAAGCGGTAACATAGCCAAACAACGGTTTGCTAGGACAAGGTGGGTTAGAGGCTTGGTTCAACAATATGGGAGACATGATAAGCAAGTGGTAGGTATCGCAGCATAGGCATAGCAAAAGAGCGAGCAACTAGCAAGCAAAGATAGAAGTGATTTCGAGGGTATGGTCATCTTGCCTAAAATCCCACAAGGAAGAAGAACGAGTCCATGAAGAAGATAAACGGACGTAGTCGAACGGGTCCTCAAAAATGCGACGTTATCGGAACCAACCCAAAGAAGCAACACCGGAAAGAAGCACACAACATAGTAAACAACCAACACATGAACATGTTATGATATGCAGGATGCGGTATGCGGTGCATATGCATGACTTGGAAAGGAATGATAGAACCTGGCCTCAACTTGGAAATCCAAGAGTGCCACTGGAAAGGTGAGATGATTTCGGTTGAAATCAATATAAAGATCACTGGAATCGGATGCACGGTTTGGAAATGGCAAGCAAAACAAATATGGCACCGGTCTGCGATAAACAGCAAGTAGCCATCTAAATGCATCGAGATAATTATGCTACAGCACTCAAACATGGCAACAAAAGACATGGCAGGTATCCACTCATGATGCTTGACAAGAGATGAACACTGAGCTACGGCTAATTCATCCATTAACAGGTTCAAACAAGCGTGGCAAAAGTGCAAATGATAAGAGGTTTCAGACTTAGTGAAATTAACACAAGTCAGGAATTTATCATCAGGAAGCATACTTTGGAGCATGAAAACTATATTCTAGAGGATCTTAACATGGCAAAGCAAGGCATGGCATGAAGATACTCAAAGCACTTAACGAAAGTCCCTTAGTGACCTTGAGCCAAAAGGGATCAGAAAATACAATTGCAAGCATGTGAACATGGCAAAAACATAAACAGATTTCAGACTTAGTGAAAAACTGGAGCATGCAAATCAGTTAACGAGTAGGCATGTTTACGAGCTCGATGCACTCACTACAGAGCATCGCATGAAAAAATAAGCATACACCCATCAAGAATACATAGCACAGAAGCTATACATGGCTGGAACAACAACATAGCATGCACGGATCAATAGCAACATCCCCGGCAAAATCACTAAACAAGTCAACAATCTGCCAGGATTCACTATATAGCAAAAGTAGAGCTCGATTGACTCAAGCTAGGTTGATCCATAATTGCAAACAAAGACATGGATGGATAGAGCACCACAATGTTAACAAAACATCCTTAGTGATTATCCTCAAAAGAGGCACGAATCACTAGGAAACAACATGAACATATGACATAACAATAAAATCAGGACAAGGACTTAGTGAAATTCTAAGTCCCTGAAATCAGCATTAACGATTACGCTACTTTGCATGCTTGTGCTAGTTACAAAAAATATCACAAAAATACATGGCATACACCCCTGTAAAGATGGCATGGCATATTACAAAACACATGTAGAGCTCAGGATCATATCATGCACACATTAATCATGGCAAAAATGACAAAATGCCATTTGCTGAAGCAGATCTGACAAATTCCTCACATAGCCCTCTTCCAACAGCATTTCGGGTATCAAGATGAGCTCAAATGAAAATGAGTCAATGAGATGAAATGATGTACTCGTCGAGACGAACATTTTGATATGCTACACGCACGAATCGGAGCTATGATGAGGGAGTTAGGATGCGATGAATATGCTCAAAATATTACAGGGAAAAAGGACATATGAAAATTTACCCTCTCAGAATCTGATCTAGGGTTGACTTGCACGTGGTTTGAGGTTCGCCGGACTGTGTCGCCGGAAATACGCAGCGGTGGCTGGAGTTCACCGGGGTTTGACGCCGGAGTGGGGGAGGACGACGGAGGAGGCCGGTTCCGGCCGGATCCAGCGCCGGCAGAGGCAAGGCACGGCGGGGCGGCGGAAGGCGACCGGCGGAGGTCGGCTCCGGCGAAGGCGCAGATCGAGGCCGAGCTCGCCGGCAAGGGCGGCGCGCTGGATCGGGAGGAGCTCCTGTCCTCCCGAATCGGGGCGAAGGCGGCGCTGGTAGGGAGGAGTGGTGGCGCGGATCCAGGCGGTTGGCGACGGAGATCTCGCCGGCGGGAGGCGGCGGCGCAGGCGAGGCGAGGCGGCGGGGCGCGGGCGTCATCCGGTGGTAGGCGGCGGTGGCCGGCGCGTCTCCGGCAGCCGGAAGCAGAGAAGACGGCGGCGGCATGCGCGGGGTCCTCCGCGGGTGGCGGCGGCGGCGGAGGGCGCGGAGAGGACGCGTGGCAGATCCGGATTGACTGCGGGGTCGGCTGGACGTGTCCTGCCACCGGGTGGACATGTCCGGCGGCGCAGGGAGGAAGAATTTTAGGGTTTCGTCCGCGAATTTTCGGGGGAGGCCACATATTTATAGGTAGAGGGAGCTAGGAGAGTCCAAATGAGGTGCGGTTTTTGGCCACGCGATCGTGATCGAACGATCTAGATGATGGAGGAGGTGTATGTGGGTTTTGGGCCACTTGAGAAGGGTGTTGGGCTGCAACACACACGAGGCCTTTTCAGTCCCTCGGTTCACCGTTGGAGAATCAAACGAAGTCCAAATGGCACGAAACTTGACAGGCGGTCTACCGGTAGTAAACCAAGGCCGCATGACAAGTCTCGGTCCAATCCGAAAACGTTTAACACCCACACATGAAAAGAGGTAGAAAGGGACACCGGGTGACATAGGAGCGCAGGATTGCAAAACGGACAATGGGGAAAATGCTTGGATGCATGAGACGAACATGTATGCAAATGAAATGCACATGATGACATGATATGAGCTGCATGACACGCAAGCAATGGCAAGGCAACAACAGCGAATAACTAGAGGACACCTGGCACATCGGCCTCGGGGCGTTACAGTGGTCCCGCACCTGTCTGGAATCCGGGTCCATAAGGCTCTTCAGCTTCCATCTTCGACACGGACAACTTATCTCTGTCTTGTTCTTTTGAAGCATCTCGGCCTTCACGGAGCTCAAAAACCTATTCACGAGGCCTTCGGTCATCGTGCTTACCATGGTTGTCTGTGTTGGAAATATGCCCTAGAGGCAAGAATAAAAGCATTATTATTATATTTCCTTGTTCATGATAATTGTCTTTTATTCATGCTATAATTGTGTTATCCGGAAATCGTAATACATGTGTGAATAATAGACACCAACATGTCCCTAGTAAGCCTCTAGTTGACTAGCTCATTGGTCAATAGATAGTCATGGTTTCCTGACTATGGGCATTGGATGTCATTGATAACGAGATCACATCATTAGGAGAATGATGTGATGGACAAGACCCAATCCTAAAAATAGCACAAGATCGTATAGTTCGTTTGCTAGAGTTTTCCAATGTCAAGTATCTTTTCCTTAGACCATGAGATCGTGTAACTCCCGAATACCGTAGGAGTGCTTTGGGTGTACCAAACGTCACAACGTAACTGGGTGACTATAAAGGTATACTACGGGTATCTCCGAAAGTGTCTGTTGGGTTGACACGGATCAAGACTAGGATTTTCACTCCATATGACGGAGAGGTATCACTGGGCCCACTCGGTAATGCATCATCATAATGAGCTCAAAGTGACCAAGTGTCTGGTCACAGGATCATGCATTATGGTACGAGTAAAGTGAGTTGCCGGTAATGAGATTGAACGAGGTATTGGGATACCAATGATCGAATCTCGGGCAAGTAACATACCGATTGACGAAGGGAATTGTATGCGGGATTGATTGAATCCTCGACATCGTGGTTCATCCGATGAGATCATCGAGGAGCATGTGGGAGCCAATATGGGTATCCAGATCCCCCTGTCGGTTATTGGCCGGAGAGTTGTCTCGGTCATGTCTACATGTCTCCCGAACCCGTAGGGTCTACACATTTAAGGTTTGGTGACGCTAGGGTTGTAGGGATATGTATATGCAGTAACCCGAATGTTGTTCGGAGTCCCGGATGAGATCCCGGACGTCACGAGGAGTTCCGGAATGGTCCGGAGGTAAAGAATTATATATAGGAAGTGCTATTTCGGCCATCGGGACAAATTTTGGGGTCACCGGTATTGTACCGGGACCACCGGAAGGGTCCCGAGGGTCCACCGGGTGGGGCCACCTGCCCCGGGGGACCACATGGGCTGTAGGGGGTGCGCCTTGTCCTATATGGGCCAAGGGCACCAGCCCCAAGAGGCCCATGCGCCAAGAGATAAAAAAGGGGAAGAGTCCCAAAAGGGGAAGGCACCTCCTAGGTGCCTTGGGGAGGAGGGATTCCTCCCTTGGCCGCCGCCCCCCTAGGCTCCCTATGTATAGTGGGGGAAGGAGGGCCTCTCACACCACGCCTTTGGTGCCTCCCTCTCCCTCTCCAACACCTCCTCCTCCTCCATAGAGCTTGGCGAAGCCCTGACGGAGTACTGCAGCTCCATCACCACCACGCCGTCGTGCTGCTGCTGGAGCCATCTTCCTCAACCTCTCCTTCCCCCTTGCTGGATCAAGAAGGAGGAGACGTCACGCTGACCGTACGTGTGTTGAACGCGGAGGTGCCGTCCGTTCGGCGCTAGGATCTCCGGTGATTCGGATCACGTCGAGTAGGACTCCCTCATCCCCGTTCTTTGAACGCTTCCGGTCGCGATCTACAAGGTACGTAGATGCATCCAATCACTCGTTGCTAGATGAACTCATAGATGGATCTTGGTGATACCGTAGTAATTTTTTTTTTGTTTTCTGCAACATTCCCCAACAGTGTCATCATGAGCTAGGTCTATGCGTAGTTCTCTTGCACGAGTAGAACACAATTTGTTGTGGGCGTTGATGTTGTCAACTTTCTTGCCGCTACTAGTCTTATCTTGCTTCAACGGTATTGTGGGATGAAGCGGCCCAGACCAACCTTACACGTACGCTTACATGAGACCGGTTCCACCGACTAACATGCACAAGTTGCATAAGGTGGCTGACGGGTGTCTGTCTCTCCCACTTTAGTTGGAGCGGATTCGATGAAAAGGGTCCTTATGAAGGGTAAATAGAAGTTGACAAATCACGTTGTGGCTTTAACATAGTTAAGAAAACATTCTTGCTAGAGCCCTTTTTCAGCCACGTAAAACTTGCAACAACAATTAGAGGACGTCTAACTTGTTTTTGCAGCAAGTGCTTTGTGATATGATATGGCCAAAGTTGTGATGAATGATGAATGAAATATATGTGATGTATGAGATGTTCATGCTATTGTAATAGGAATCACGACTTGCATGTCGATGAGTATGACAACCGGCAGGAGCCATAGGAGTTGTCTTTATTTTTGTATGACCTGCGTGTCATTGAGAAACGCCATGTAAATTACTTTACTTTATTGCTAAACGCGTTAGGCGTAGTAGTAGAAGTAATAGTTGGCGAGCAACTTCATGGAGACATGATGATGGAGATCATGATGATGGAGATCATGGTGTCATGCCGGTGACAAGATGATCATGGAGCCCCAAGATGGAGATCAAAGGAGCTATGTGATATTGGCCATATCATGTCACTGTTATTATTTGATTGCATGTGATGTTTATCATGTTTTGTACATCTTGTTTGCTTAGAACGACGGTAGTAAATAGATGATCCCTCATAATAATTTCAAGAAAGTGTTCCCCCGAACTGTGCACTGTTGCGACAGTTTCTTGTTTCGAAGCACCACGTGATGATCGGGTGTGATAGATTCCAACGTTCACATACAACGGGTGTAAGACAGATTTACACATGCAAACACTTAGGTTGACTTGACGAGCCTAGCATGTACAGACATGGCCTCGGAACACAGAAGACCGAAAGGTCGAGCATGAGTCGTATAGAAGATACGATCAACATGAAGATGTTCACCGATGTTGACTAGTCCGTCTCACGTGATGATCGGACACGGCCTAGTTAACTCGGATCATGTTATACTTAGATTACAGGAGGGATGTCTATCTAAGTGGGAGTTCATTGAATAATTTGATTAGATGAACTTAAGTATCATGAACTTAGTCCAAAAATTTTACAATATGTCTTGTAGATCAAATGGCCAACGTAGTCCTCAACTTCAATGCGTTCCTAGAGAAAACCAAGCTGAAAGACGATGGCAGCAACTACACGGACTGGGTCTGGAACCTGAGGATCATCCTCATAGCTGCCAAGAAAGATTATGTCCTACAAGCACCGCTGGGTGACGCACCTGTTCTCCCTGCAGAACAAGACGTTATGAACGCTTGGCAGGCACGTACCGATGACTACTCCCTCGTTCAGTGCAGCATGCTTTACAGCTTAGAGCCGGGGCTCCAAAAGCATTTTGAGAGACACAGAGCATATGAGAAGTTCGAAGAGCTGAAAATGGTTTTCCAAGCTCATGCCCGGGTCGAGAGATATGAAGTCTCCGACAAATTCTTCAGCTATAAGATGGAGGAAAACAGTTCTGTCAGTGAGCACATACTCACTATGCCTGGGTTGCATAACCGCTTGACATAGCTGGGAGTTAATCTCCCGGATGACGCGGTCATTGACAGAATCCTTTAGTTGCTTCCACCGAGCTACAAGAGCTTTGTGATGAACTTCAATATGCAGGGGATGGAAAAGACCATTCCTGAAGTATTTGCAATGCTGAAATCAGCAGAGGTAGAAGTCAAAAAGGAACATCAAGTGTTGATGGTGAATAAAACCACTAAGTTCAAGAAGGGCAAGGGTAAGAAAGCCTTCAAGAAGGACGGCAAGGGAGTTGCCGCGCCCGGCAAACAAGCTGCCGGGAAGAAGCCAAAGAATGGACCCAAGCCCGAGACTGAGTGCTTTTATTGCAAGGAAAGTGGTCACTGGAAGTGGAACTGCCCCAAATACTTAACAGACAAGAAGGCTGGCAAAACGAAAGGTATATGTGATATACATGTAATTGATGTGTACCTTACCAGTACTCATAGTAGCTCCTGGGTATTTGATACCGGTGTAGTTGCTCACATTTGTAACTCAAAGCAGGAGCTGCGGAATAAGCGGAGACTGGCGAAGGACGAGGTGACGATGCGCGTCGGGAATGGTTCCAAGGTCGATGTGATCGCCGTCGGCACGCTACCTCTACATTTACCTACGGGATTAGTTTTGAACCTCAATAATTGTTATTTAGTGCCAAGTTTGAGCATGAACATTGTATCAGGATCTCGTTTAATACGAGATGGCTACTCATTTAAATCCGAGAATAATGGTTGTTCTATTTATATGAGAGATATGTTTTATGGTCATGCTCCGATGGTGAATGGTTTATTCTTAATGAATCTCGAGCGTAATGCTACACATATTCATAGTGTGAATACCAAAAGATGTAAGATTGATAATGATAGTCCCACATACTTGTGGCACTGCCGCCTTGGTCACATAGGTGTTAAACACATGAAGAAGCTCCATGCAGATGGACTTTTAGAGTCTCTTGATTACGAATCATTTGACACGTGCGAACCATGCCTCATGGGTAAAATGACCAAGACTCCGTTCTCAGGAACAATGGAGCGAGCAACCAACTTATTGGAAATCATACATACTGATGTGTGCGGTCCAATGAGTGTTGAGGCTCGCGGTGGCTGTCGTTATGTTCTCACCCTCACTGATGACTTGAGTAGATATGGGTATATCTATTTAATGAAACACAAGTCTGAGACCTTTGAAAAGTTCAAGGAATTTTAGAGTGAGGTTGAAAATCAACGTGTCAGGAAAATCAAGTTCCTGCGATTAGATCGTGGAGGAGAATACTTGAGTCACGAATTTGGCACACACTTAAGAAAATGTGGAATAGTTTCACAACTCACACTGCCTGGAACACCTCAGCGTAATGGTGTGTCCGAATGTCGTAATCGCACTCTATTAGATATGGTGCGGTCTATGATATCTCTTGCTGATTTACCGCTATCTTTTTGGGGGTATGCTTTAGAGACTGCCGCATTCACTTTAAATAGGGCTCCGTCGAAATCCGTTGAGACGACACCATATGAATTATGGTTTGGGAAGAAACCAAAGCTGTCGTTTCTAAAAGTTTGGGGATGCGATGCTTATGTCAAGAAACTTCAACCTGAAAAGCTCGAACCCAAGTCGGAAAAATGCGTCTTCATAGGATACCCTAAAGAAACTATTGGGTATACCTTCTACCTCAGATCCGAAGGCAAGATCTTTGTTGCCAAGAATGGATCCTTTCTAGAGAAGGAGTTTCTCTCGAAAGAAGTAAGTGGGAGGAAAGTAGAACTTGATGAAGTATTACCTCTTGAACCGGAAAATGGTGCAACTCAAGAAAATGTTCCTGAGGTGCCTGCACCGACTAGAGAGGAAGTTAATGATGATGATCAAGATACTTCTGATCAAGCTCCTACTGAAATTCAAAGGTCCACAAGGACACATTCCGCACCAGAGTGGTACGGCAACCCTGTCTTGGAAATCATGTTGTTAGACAATGGTGAACCTTCGAACTATGAAGAAGCGATGGCGGGCCCGGATTCTGACAAATGGCTAGAAGCCATGAAATTCGAGATAGGATCCATGTATGAAAACGAATTATGGACTTTGACTGACTTGCCCGTTGAGCGGCGAGCCATAGGAAATAAATGGATCTTTAAGAAGAAGACAGACGCGGATGGTAATGTGACCATCTATAAAGCTCGGCTTGTCGCTAAGGGTTATCGACAAGTTCAAGGGGTTGACTATGATGAGACTTTCTCACTGGTAGCGAAGCTAAAGTCCGTCCGAATCATGTTAGCAATTGCCGCATTCTACGATTATGAGATATGGCAAATGGACGTCAAAACGGCATTCCTTAATGGTTTCCTTAAGGAAGAATTGTATATGATGCAGCCGGAAGGTTTTGTCGATCCTAAGAATGCTATCAAGGTGTGCAAGCTCCAACGCTCGATTTATGGGCTTGTGCAAGCATCTCGGAGTTAGAACATTTGCTTTGATGAGATGATCAAAGCGTTTGGGTTTACGCATACTTATGGAGAAGCCTGCGTTTACAAGAAAGTGAGTGGGAGCTCTATAGCATTTCTCATATTATATGTAGATGACATACTTTTGATGGGAAATGATATAGAGCTTTTGGACAGCATTAAGGCCTACTTGAATAAGAGTTTTTCAATAAACGGCCTTGGAGAAGCTGCATATATATTAGGCATCAAGATCTATAGAGATAGATCAAGACGCCTCATAGGTCTTTCACAAAGCACATACCTTGATAAGATATTGAAGAAATTCAATATGGATCAGTCTAAGAAGGGGTTCTTACCTGTGTTACAAGGTGTGAAATTGAGCTCAGCTCAATGTCCGACCACGGCAGAAGATATAGAAGAGATGAGTGTCATCCCCTATGCCTCAGCCATAGGTTCTATTATGTATGCCATGTTGTGTACCAGACCTGATGTAAACCTTGCCGTAAGTTTGGTAGGTAGGTACCAAAGTAATCCCGGCAAGGAACACTAGACAGCGGTCAAGAATATCCTGAAGTACCTGAAAAGGACTAAGGAAATGTTTCTCGTCTATGGAGGTGACGAAGAGCTCGTCGTAAAGGGTTATGTCGACGCTAGCTTCGACACAGATCTGGATGACTCAAAGTCACAAACCGGATACGTGTATATTTTGAATGGTGGGACAGTAAGCTGGTGCAGTTGCAAGCAGAGCGTCATGGCGGGATCTACATGTGAAGCGGAGTACATGGCAGCCTCGGAGGCAGCGCATGAAGCAATTTGGGTGAAGGAGTTCATCACCAACCTAGGAGTCATACCCAATGCGTCGGGGCCAATCAAACTCTTTTGTGACAACACTGGAGCTATTGCACTTGCCAAGGAGCCCAGGTTTCACAAGAAGACAAGGCACATCAAGCGTCGCTTCAACTCCATTCGTGAAAATGTTCAAGATGGAGACATAGATATTTGTAAAGTACATACGGACCTGAATGTAGCAGATCCATTGACTAAAACTCTCCCTAGAGCAAAACATGATCAACACCAGAATTCCGTGGGTGTTCGATTCATCACAATGTAACTAGATTATTGACTCTAGTGCAAGTGGGAGACTATTGGAAATATTCCCTAGAGGCAATAATAAAAGCATTATTATTATATTTCCTTGTTCATGATAATTGTCTTTTATTCATGCTATAATTGTGTTATCCGGAAATCGTAATACATGTGTGAATAATAGACACCAACATGTCCCTAGTAAGCCTCTAGTTGACTAGCTCGTTGGTCAATAGATAGTCATGGTTTCCTGACTATGGGCATTGGATGTCATTGATAACGAGATCACATCATTAGGAGAATGATGTGATGGACAAGACCCAATCCTAAACATAGCACAAGATCGTATAGTTCGTTTGCTAGAGTTTTCCAATGTCAAGTATCTTTTCCTTAGACCATGAGATCGTGTAACTCCCGGATACCGTAGGAGTGCTTTGGGTGTACCAAACGTCACAACGTAAATGGGTGACTATAAAGGTATACTACGGGTATCTCTGAAAGTGTCTGTTGGGTTGACACGGATCAAGACTGGGATTTGTCACTCCGTATGACGGAGAGGTATCACTGGGCCCACTCGGTAATGCATCATCATAATGAGGTCAAAGTGACCAAGTGTCTGGTCACGGGATCATGCATTACGGTACGAGTAAAGTGACTTGCTGGTAACGAGATTGAACAAGGTATTGGGATACCGACGATCGAATCTCGGGCAAGTAACATACCAATTGACGAAGGGAATTGTATGCGGGATTGATTGAATCCTCGGCATCGTGGTTCATCCAATGAGATCATCGAGGAGCATGTGGGAGCCAACATGGGTATCCAGATCCCGCTGTTGGTTATTGGCCGGAGAGTCGTCTCGGTCATGTCTACATGTCTCCCGAACCCGTAGGGTCTACACACTTAAGGTTCGGTGACGCTAGGGTTGTAGGGATATGTATATGCAGTAACCCGAATGTTGTTCGGAGTCCCGGATGAGATCCCGTATGTCACGAGGAGTTCCGGAATGGTCCGGAGGTAAATAATTATATATAGGAAGTGGTATTTCGGCCATCGGGACAAGTTTCGGGGTCACCGGTATTGTACCGGGACCACCGGAAGGGTCCCGGGGGTCCACCGGGTGGGGCCTCCTGCCCCGGGGGGGCACATGGTCTGTAGGGGGTGCGCCTTGGCCTATATGGGCCAAGGGCACCAGCCCCAAGAGGCCCATGCGCCAAGAGATAAAAAAGGGGAAGAGTCCCAAAAGGGGAAGGCACCTCCTAGGTGCCTTGGGGAGGAGGGATTCCTCCCTTGGCCGCCGCCCCCCTAGGCTCCCTATATATAGTGGGGGAAGGAGGGCCTCTCACACCACGCCTTTGGTGCCTCCCTCTCCCTCTCCAACACCTCCTCCTCCTCCATAGAGCTTGGCGAAGCCCTGACGGAGTACTGTAGCTCCATCACCACCACGCTGTCATGCTGCTGCTGGAGCCATCTTCCTCAACCTCTCCTTCCCCCTTGCTGGATCAAGAAGGAGGAGACGTCACACTGACCGTACATGTGTTGAACGCGGAGGTACCGTCCGTTCGGCGCTAGGATCTCCGGTGATTCGGATCACGTCGAGTACGACTCCCTCATCCCCGTTCTTTGAACGCTTCCGGTCGCGATCTACAAGGTACGTAGATGCATCCAATCACTCGTTGCTAGATGAACTCATAGATGGATCTTGGTGAAACCGTAGGAAAAATTTTTGTTTTCTGCAACGTTCCCCAACTGTCTGCGGGGTAGAGCCAAACGATATTTTAGGACCAAAAAAAATTGGCATGACTTTACCTAAAATAGGACCAAAAAGAATGCATAGTGCAAAATTATCGCCGAAACAGAAATGAATCAACATTCCAGCATAATATTGGCAACTATAGCATTTCAAATACTGGTACCTGCAAACACAAACATATGCAACACCACAAACGTACGTAGATCTAGGCCATAAAAAGTGTGTACGTTGTTGGAGGGAGAAAAAAGTAGATCTAGAACATAAAGAAAGCTTTCCCCTTGCTTACCTATCAAAAAAGGAAATTTAACCACTTGATTTGGGTGAATCTATGATGCAAATGAGGTGAGGAGGTGGAGGCAGCCCAGACCAAGCTTGGTAGAGGTGGAGAGAATGAAGTGGGGAAAATGAGTGTGGTAGGTGGCTGTCAAAAATATCTAGCTGCTCTTAGGTTACCAATGGCGCACCTCCTAAGAATGTGCCATTGGTAACCAGGGTTACTAATGGCGCACCTGGTCTGTGGTGCTCCATTACTAGTTTTGAAAAAAAAATTGAAAAAAAAATTGTTAGTAGTGGCGCACCGTGGGTGTGGTGCGCCATTACTAGTTAAAACTAATAATGGCGCACCAAACCATGGTGCGCCACTGGTAAGTCTCGGGAGGGGGGTGTGCCCAGGAGAAACTTAGCGGTGGCGCACCACACACAAGGTGCACCATTTAGCAGTGGCGCACCACATACATAGTGCACCACTAATGTCTATATTAGCTATAGCCCTTTTTGTAGTAGTGTTTGTTTGCTTTATCGACGGGGTCTTCGTTGTCTTCGGCACCTTCCGGGGTGTCATCTTCTCTTGTGTCGGTGTTGCTGTCTTTACTACGGCGTGACTTAGAGCGGCGCCGCTGACACCAGTGCTTGAATTGTATTTCAGAAGCTTTATCCTCAACTAGGTCTTCCTTATCGTCGCCGTTGTCCTCCTTTGGTGCATCCACCATGTATACATCATACGAGGAAGTGGTCGTCCAGCGTCCGGTGAACGGCGGGTTCTGGGCCTCTTCTTCTCCGGCATCCTCATCCATACCGTCGATGTCCTCAGAGTCGTAATCAAGTTCGTCGGTCAAATCCTCGATCGTGGCTATAAAGTGGGTGGCGGGTGGGAAGCAAAATTCTCCACCGTCAGCCCCTAGTTCGAGTCGGATATAGTTCAGCTGAGAGTCCTCCTCTAAGGACAGGTTTTTTAATGAGTTTAGCACATCGCCCAAAGGTGAGTGTTGGAAGATGTCTGTGGTGCTGAATTTGAAGATTGATAAACGATCAAGCTCGGTGTCCACGAGCTCGCGCGGTTCGGAACCTATGGCCGGACACGAGTCCGGTGTTCCGGTGGCATAGACATCGTGTGAGACCATGTCGATGTGCGGATCCAACGCCGTGGAATCTACGGCCTCTGAGGTGGGGTTCATCCTCCCGTCTTTGGATGGCACGGCCTGCTCTAGCTCTAGGGACAGAGCGGTTACATGAGCGATCTCCTAGATGCGGCCCGGTGACAGATTTAGGTCATGATCATCGGGGTGACCGGGAGCGACTGCGGCGGTATCGAATCCGGTGAAGATCAAGTCTCCACGGACGTCTGCGACATAGTTCAAGCTCCCGAATATGACCTGATGGCCAGGGGCGTAGCTTTGGATCTGCTCCAGATGGCCAAACGAGTTGGCCCGCAGTGTGAAGCCGCTGAATACGAAGATTTGCCCGGGGAGGAAAGTTTCTCCATGGACAGTGTCATTATCGACGACTGAATGGGCCATCAAACCTTTTAGCGACAGCACAGACGAACTCTCAATGAAAGCACCAATGTCGGTGTCAAAACCGGCGGATCTCGGGTAGGGGGTCCCGAACTGTGCGTCTAAGCTTGATTGTAATAGGAGACAGGGGACACAAAGTTTCACCCAGGTTCGGGCCCTCATGATGGAGGAAATAACCTATGTCCTGCTTGATTGATATTGATGAATACGATTATTACAAGAGTTGATCTACCACGAGATCGTAATGGCTAAACCCTAGAAGTCTAGCCTGTATGACTAAGGTATTGAGTATATCCTATCCGGACTAAGTCCTCCGGTTTATATAGACACCGGGAGGATCTAGGGTTACACAAGGTCAGTTACAAAGAAGGTAATTTGCATATTTCATCGCCAAGCTTGCTTACACGCGAAGAAGAGTCCCATCCGGACACAGGTGTAGTCTTCGGTCTTCATATCTTCACAGCACATCAGTCCAGCCCATAGATAACAGGCCGGACGCCTGAGGACCCCTTAGTCTAGGACTCCCTCAGCATCCTCCTTAGGAGTACCGAAAAATTGGTCTTTCATAACAAGATTCAGCAAAGCAGTATTACACAAGTCTTTGCACTTGTGGCGGGAGGAGCGAGCAGAGTGCCAATAAAATCGTTGTTGTTGGTATTTGAGAAATCACATAATTTGGTGTTCTCTTGAGTCATGATGACCACACAACAAGATTGCACTCAAAAACGTCGAACAAAAAAGAGGGGCCAATAAAACGGCAATTTTTTGTGAAGTGGGGGAGAGGAAAATGACAGGCAAATGGAAAATAATGTAAATTACAAGGAGATGAGATTTGTGATTAGGAACCTGGTATATGTTGAAGATCCTCCCCAGCAACGACGCCAGAAATTCCTTTTAATGTCGCTTGAAGCTACATTGGTATTTCCCCAAAGAGGAAGGGATGATGCAGTACAGCGGCGGGAGGTATTTCCCTCAGATATGAAACCAAGGTTATCGAACCAGTAGGAGAACCAAGCAACACAATGTAAACAACCCCTACACACAGATAACAAATCCCCGCAACCCGACATGTTAAAGGGGTTGTCAATCCCTTTCGGGTAACGGTGCCAGAAATTGGTGCGTGACGGGAGAAAGTTGTAATAGATTGAATAAATAGATCGCAAATAAAATAAAGTGTAACAAAGTATTTTTGGTTTTTTGGATTCATAGATCTGAAAATAAAAGCAAATAAAAATAGATCGCAAAGGCAGATAATATGAAAAAGAAGACCCGGGGGCCGTAGGTTTCACTAGTGGCTTCTCTCGAGAAAAATAGCAAATGATGGGTTAACAAATTACTGTTAGGAAATTAATAGAACTTCAAATAATTATGACGGTATCCAAGCAATGATCATTATATAGGCATCACGTCCAAGATTAGTAGACCGACTCCTACCTGCATCTACTACTATTACTATACACATCAACTGCTATCCAGCATGCATCTAGTGTATTAAGTTCATGGAAAACGTAGTACTGCAATAAGAACGATGATATGATGTATACAAGATCTATCTATGTAGATATAGACCCCATTGTTTTATCCTTAGTAGCAACGATACATACGTGTCGTTTCCCTTTCTGTCACTAGGATCAAGCACCGTAAGATCGAATCCACTTCAAACCACCTCTTCCCATTGCAAGATAAATAGATCAAGTTGGCTAAACAAAACTCAAATATCAGGGAATAAATACGAGGCTATAAGTAATCATGCATATAAGATATCAAATAAACTCAAATAACTTTCATGGATATAAAAAGATAGATCTGATCATAAACTCAAAGTTCATCGATCCCAACAAACACACCGCAAAAGAGTTACATCATATGGATCTCCAAGAGACCATTGTATTGAGAATCAAGAGAGAGAGAGAGATGAAGCCATCTAGCTACTAACTACGGACCCAAAGGTCTACAAAGAACTACTCACGCATCATCGGAGAGGCACCAATGTAGGTGGTGAACCCCATCTAAGATGGTGTCTAGATTGGATCTGCTGGTTCTAGACTCTGTGGTGGCTGGATGAATATTTTGTCGATGCCTCTAGGGTTCTGGGATTTTTGGGGTATTTATAGAGCAAAGAGGCAGTCCGAGGGGCACCCCAGGTGGGCACAACCCACTAGGGCACGCCTGGGCCTCCTGGCGGGCCATGGTGGGTTGTGCCCCCCTCGGGGAACCCCCAGGTGCAACCACAGCCCGTTGTGTTCCTTATGGCCCATAAAAATTCTCCATAAAGTTTCGTGGCATTTGGAATCCATCTGATATTGATTTTCAGCAATGTAAAAAACATGAAATAAACAGGAACTAGCACCGGGCACTATGTCAATAGGTTAGTACCAAAAAATGATATAAAATGATTATAAAACATCCAAGATTGATAACATAATAGCATGGAACAATCAAAAATTATAGATACGTTGGTGACGTATCACACCGCCGCAACCTTCTGTACCCGTGAGATCCCATCTAGGGACCTTTCCTGGCATCCTGCCGGAGGGGGATTCGATCATGGAGGGCTTCTACATCAACACCATTGCCTCTCCGATGAAGCATGAGTAGTTTACCACAGACCTACATGTCCATAGCTAGTAGCTAGATGGCTTCTTCTCTCTCTTTGATTCTCAATACCATGTTCTCCTCGATGTTCTTGGAGATCTATTCGATGTAATACTCTTTTGCGGTGTGTTTGTCGAGATCCAGTGAATTGTGGATTTATGATCAGCTTATCTATGAATATTATTTGAATCTCCTCTGAATTGTTATATGCATGATTTGATATCTTTGCAAGTCTCTTCGAACTATCGATTTGGTTTGGCCAACTAGATTGGTTTTTCTTGCAATGGGAGAAGTTCTTAGCTTGGGTTCAATCTTGCGGTGCTCGATCCTAGTGATAGAAGGGGAACAAACACGTATTGTATTGTTGCCATCAAGGATAACTAGATGGTGTTTTCATCATATTGCTTGAGTTAATTCCGCTACATCATGTTATCTTACTTAATGTGTTACTCTGTTCTTATGAACTTAATACTCTAGATGCAGGCAGGAGTCGGTCGATGTGTGGAGTAATAATAGTAGATGCAGAACCATTTCGGTGTACTTGACATGGACGTGATGCCTATATTCATGATCACTGCCTTAGATATCGTCATAACTTTGCGCTTTTCTATCAATTGCTCGACAGTAATTTGTTCACCCACCATAATAATTTCTATCTTGAGAGAAGCCTCTAGTGAAACCTATGGCCCCCGGGTCTATTTTCCATCATATAAGTTTCCGATCTACAATTTTAGCTTTCGATTTACTTTCTTTGTTTACTTTCCATTTCATAAACCAAAAATACCAAAAATATTACTTTGTCGTTTATCCATCTATATCAGATCTCACTTTGCAAATAACCGTGAAGGGATTGACAACCCCTTTTGCGCGTTGGGTGCAAGTTGGTGTTTATTTGTGCAGGTATTCGGTGACTTGTTGTGTTGTCTCCTATTGGATTGATACCTTGGTTCTCAAAACTGAGGGAAATACATACTCTACTTTTCTTCATCACCCTCTCCTCTTCAAGGGAAAAACCAACGCAAGCTCAAGAGGTAGCATGTTACTCTCGCAACCCATCATCTAATAACTACTCCACAATGCATTCCCTTAGGCCCAAATATGGTGAAGTAACATGTAGTCGACGTTCACATGACACCACTAAGGGAATCACAACATACATACTATCAAAATATCAAACACACATCAAGTTCACATGATTACTTGCAACATGATTTCTCCTGTGACCTCAAGAACAAAAGTAACTACTCACAAATGATAATCATGCTCAAGATCATAGGGGTGTTAAATAGCATATTGTATCTGAACATATAATATTCCACCAAATAAACCATATAGTAATCAACTACAAGATGTAATCAACACTACTAGTCACCCACAAGTACCAATCTATAGTTCCGGTACAAAGATTGAACACAAGAGATGAACTAGGGTTTGAGAGGAGATGGTGCTGTTGAAGATGTTGATGGAGATTGCCCTCCCCAAGATGGGAGAGTCATTGGTGATGATGATGACGATGATTTCCCCCTCCGGGAGGAAGTTCCCCCGGCGGAATCGCTCCGCCAAAGGGAAAAAGTGCTCCTACCCAAGTTCTGCCTCGAGACTGTGGCGTTCCGTCCCAAAAATCATCTCCTTATTTTTTTCTAGGTCAAAACGACTTATATACCAGAAGATGGGCACCAGAGGTGGGCTGGGATGAGCACAACCCACCAGGGTGCGCCTGGGGGGGCAGGTGCGGCCTGGTGTCTTGTGCTCACCACGTGGCCCCCCTCCGGTAGTTATTTGCTCCAGTACTTCTTATTTATTCCATAAAAAATCCTCATGAAGTTTTAGCTTATTTGGAGTTGTGCAGAATAGGTGGCCTGACGTAGCTTTTCCAGGTCCAGATTTCCAGCTACCGGAGTTCTCCCTCTTTGTGTGAACCGTGCAAATTATGAGAGAAAAGGCATTAGAATTACTCCAAAAGACATTATTATGCATAAAACATTATAAATAACAGTAGGTAAACATGATACAAAATGGACGTATCAGGGGGGCAATGATCATGGAGGGGTTCTTCATCATCACCCTTGCCCCTCCAATGATGTGTGAGTAGTTTACCACGGACCTACCTATCTGTAAGAAGTAGCTAGATGGCTTCTTCTATCTTTTTGATCTGCAATACAATGTTCCTCGATGTTCTTGGAGATCTATTTGATGTAATGACTTTTTGTGGTGTGTTTGTTGGGATCTGATGAATTGGGAGTTTATGATCAGATCTATCTATGAATATTATTTGAGTCTTTGTTGAACTCTTTTATGCATGATCTTTATAGCCTTGCATTTCTTCTCCGAAACTTTGGTTTGGTTTGGCCAACTAGATTGATGTTTCTTGCAATGGGAAGAGGTGCTCTGTGATGGGTTCGATCTTGCGGTGCTCAATCTCAGTGACAGAAAGAGACATGACACGCATGTATCCTTTCTATTAAGGATAAAAAGATGGGGTATATTCCTACATGAATAGATCTTGTCTACATCATGTGATCGTTCTGATTGCATTACTATGTTTCTCCATGAACTTAATACACTAGATGCATGCTAGATAGCAGTCAATGTGGAGGGGGTCGGTCTACTAATCTTGGACGTGATGCCCATATACATGATCATTGCCTTGGACATCGTCATAATTATTTGCTTTTTTGTCAATTTCCCAACAATAATTTGTCTAACCACTGTATGATATTTTCTTGAGAGAAGCCTCCAGTGAAATCTACGCCCCCTGGGTCTATTTCCTATCATATTATTTTCAGATCTATTAATCCAAAAAAACTAAAAATACCTTGCTGCACTTTTTCTTTACCTATTTTATTTTGTGTTTTTGCTAGATCTATTTATCAAATCTCATACAATTTCATCTATCTCAATACCGAGGAGAGATTCTCAACCCCTCTTACGAGTTAGGTTGCAAGTTTTTGTTGTTTGTGTGCAGGTGATGTTTCGTAGTGTTGCTTGGTTCTCCTACTGGATTGATAACCTAGTTTCATAACTGAGGGAAATACTTACCGTTGTTGTGCTACATCATCCTCTCCTCTTCGAGGAATTACCAACGCAGATACAAGCAATCGAGCATCTCAAACATAATAAAAATTACATTGAGATTCCGAGTCCACCGAACGACCACTACCGTTAGAACGAGCCGACGACGCGTCGCTCCACTACCAGAACCAGCTTGACATTGTCGATGATAGCCTAAAAGTCTCCGTACATGTGCCCTTAAGGACCAACACCCTGGAGCTGCAGTCTCACCGTTGAACCCTTGCATAGATCTGAAGCACTAGACACCAAATCTCACCATATGACAAGAAACCCAAACATCACCATTTCAAGGAGATGACAGTAATTTACGTCAGAGTTCCATAGACTACGTCCAAATGAATGAAAGAGATAATGATCGAAGTCCAAAAGACAAACTCGAATTAGAAGCACCACCATCCGCCCGAGCTCGCATCTGCGATGAGTGAAAAACCCTAACATAAACTACTAACCAGAGTGGAGACACTAGGATTCACCTCCCCACCACCGGCCTCTAGAGTGACATGTAGAGGGGAGGCGAATCCGCGGGCTCGCCGGTAAAATATGGAGGAAATAATATGCCCTTGCCGTCTAGGGTTAAGAAAGGAGAAGTCTTCATCACAAGGCACTGCTTGCATGTTATCCCGACACAGGTTGAACTCCTTGTGATTTTTATTTTGTGTGGTATGTTATTATGGTCGTTGTGTTTATGAGAGTGTGTGGTTAGGGCATGGATCATTGCTAGTTGTGTGTGAAAGGGGATACAAGTTACAATTATTGAAGAGTGAATTTGTGTCGACATCCAACTGAATAGTGATTTTGATCCTCCCCAATTGCATCTTCTTTATCCACAAGTTCTCCATGTTCCCTGTTTTCTCATCGTAGGCCATGTCATAACATCGCGCTAGTCGAACCCTATTTTACCATATTCCTCACAACCTCTTGATAAATTATTGGTTGTTTTTTAGGTGATCGACCTTACTCCTGCACACGATTACATTTGGTTTATACTAGATATTATTCTCATTTCTGGGCTAATCTACAAAGGAAGTGCTTTCCTTTCTCAGTGTCAATGGACTAGATAGAACCTCTAGTATTGTGCTTGGTTTGAATTGTTAAGATTTTGAGCAAGTCTGAATTTTGAAGATTTTGTTTGAAGTGCAAAATTTTGATTTTGTGCACGGAGTAAGCAGTGGCGGAGGCATGAATAATGTTCAAGTGTGATTGTCTTGTTGAAGAAGAAAGTCCATAGAAGCAAGCTCTGAGACCTAACCCTCTCGAAGCAAGCTAATTTTGTAGTTGTGTATAAAAAGAAACTTGAACAACTCGTTTAGAAAATCAGATCGTACTATAGTTCATTATGAGGACTAGTATTGGTGAACAATTTCATGATGGGGCTTAAAAACGAGTTAGTTGGTCAAGCTGAAATTGAACGATCATTCATATGTGGTGCGGTGCCCACTTATGCCTTGATTTAGGGAGTGTTGAAGTATGCCAGACACCAACGATTGAAGCCTATGTTTTCCCGGCCATGGTATCGGTGTCAAAACTGGCCGATTTCGGGTAGGGGGTCCCGAACTATGCGTCTGAGGATCAAAGGTAACAGGAGTCAGGGGACACGATGTTTACCCAGGTTCGGGCCCTCTTGATGGAGGTAATACCCTACTTCCTGCTTGATTGACTTTGATGAGTATAGGGGTTACAAGAGTTGATCTACCTCGAGATCATAATGGCTAAACCCTAGATGTCTACCCTATATGATTTGTCTTAGCCTCTACGGACTAAACCCTCTGGTTTATATAGACACCGGAGGGGCCTAGGGTTGTACAGAGTCGGTTTACAGAGAAAGGAAACTATACATCCGAATGCCAAGCTTGCCATCCACGCAAAGGAGACTCCCACCCGAGAACGGGGGAAGGTCTTCTATCTTGTATCTTCATGGCCCACTAGTCCGGCCCATGTCACATAGCCCAGACGCCCGGGGATCCCCTAATCCAGGACTCCCTCAGTAGACCCTGAACCAGGCTTCAATGACGATGTGTCCGGCATGCAGATTGTCTTCAGCATTGCAAGGCGGGTTCCTCCTCCGAATACTCCAAAGAAGTTGAACAAAAGAAATATATCCGGCTCTGTATAACAATTACAACCCTAAACCACAAGGGCGAAAATATTTAAACAAAATAAGCCATGTCCACTGACAGCTTTTTCGACGAGACATTATGTCTGGCCTTATTATTATTCTGAACCATCTTGTGGCCTCCCGCTTCGCGTTCCGAGGCGCGGCCATTAACACATCTTGTCAAAGCAGAGACCTTATCCCCTTACCGCGGGATTCTCATCAGTATGGGTTTGGGTATTCCAATCGTGCCGTTCACACGACCCCTTGGGAATAGGCGAGTTTTAAGGCTTATGAGGGGGGCTCTTGATATTCACTGCCTTTATAAGGGGATAAGAACCCACTTTTTTACCCCACACCTTCTTCCTCAGCCCTTCCATCCTTGAGCTCCAGCACCCAAGCTTCAATCTTTTCCGCCACCACCAAACACTCTAACCATGTCCGGTTTCGGCTCTCAAGGCAAGTGGGTGGCTTCCCCCGTGATGGAGAAGGACATAAAGGAGCTCCAAGAGGCGAGGTACTTGACAGCGGAAATCAAATACAGGCTTCCTGCCAAAGAACAAGTCATCCCTACTCTAGAGCCCGGTGAGAGGGTTGTGTTTGTCCCTCACTTCCTCCGCGGACTAGGGTTTCCCCTCCACCCCTTTGTCCGTTGTCTCATGTTCTATTACGGGCTAGATTTTCACGATCTAGCCCCGAACTGCTTCCTCCACATCTCGGCTTTTATCATCGTGTGTGAGGCATTCCTCTGCATCCCTCCACACTTCGGCCTATGGCGCAAGGCTTTCAACGTGAAGCCGAAGGTGGTCGACGAACAACACGCGGATTGTGGTGGTGCCATGGTGAGTAAGCTCCCCAACGTTACCTGGCCCAGAGGGGCCTTCATGGAGACCATCAAGACACGACAGCAGGAGTGGTTCTACATCACCGAACCCCGCAGCACCAAGTGGGCGGCCGCTCCTGCTTTCAGATCCGGACCCCCGCTGCGGCTTGCATCATGGACCAACAAGGGTCTGGACTGGGGATCATCCACGAGGTGTTGAGACTGCAAAAGCGCATTAAAAATATCATAGAGAAGGACACCAGCCTCACTGACGTGATCCAGGTGATGCTTATCCTCCGAACCCTTCCTCGTCAACGCCGGCCTCTTCGCGTGTGGGAGTTCAATCCGGAAGGGCCTCGGATCCTGCAGTGATTTTTCAGCATGACGCACGGAGCAATCTGGAAGCTTTTTTCAAGACTCAAAAGTCATGACCGCAGACGTCCGAGGACATCAACCTTGACTGCAATCATCTGGCCTCCCCAGTAAGTTCTAGATTTCCGAACAAAAGGGGGTGTACTGAGAATTTCATCCTCTAAACAGGGCTGGACCAAGAAAGCGGAGCGGATCAGGTGTCCGGCCCCACTCCCCGAAAACCCAGCTGATCCTCTGTTAACGAGGATGCTGGCCCTGGCGCCCTATCAGGCACCGGAGAAGAAGGTCGGGAAGAAGAGCAAGGAGGCCAAAGGTGGCCTCCGCCGTAAAGGTTCTTCGGACGTAGTGTCTGGAGAGACCGAAACTCATTCCTCCCATGAGAAAGATGAAGATGAATAGGAGGAAGAGGCCAAAAGCCATTCTCCCCCGAAGGGGAGGAAGAAGAAAAGGTCAGCCTCCGAAGACCCAGAGGTGGAGGCACCCAAAAGGGGGAAAATATCCTTCCCAGATGGCTCAGATTCGGACGCCGAAGCCATCCCCGAGTGGTGCCCCGGCTGAGGCCCCTCGCCGCATCGTAAGTATCCGCGGATGCCCTACATATGCCCAATCTTTTGTGATTGTAATCTAACATATTTGTATGGTGCAGTCTGGCCCGCGATCTCCCCCAACAATCAATGGAGGGGAATTCTTTGGATCCGGGAATGATGGAGAGCTAGTCGCCTCCGCGATCCTCCCCGCCTATCACTACGGACGACGCCAAAGTGTTGCCACGAAGGGCCTCTCCGGGCCACAGGGTGGTAAGGGAAGTCGCAAAAATGGCGCCAGAGGATAACGCCTTGGCTGCCGAGAATACGGGAGGAGTCGACGGAGGCCTGGACCAGGCCGGGCCCCAGCCGAACAGCGTTCCTAAAACCCAAGTGGCTCCGGAACCGAATAGGCGACCGCCTTCACGGGGGCGCCAACTCCAGCGGCGACCTCCACTAATCCATAGGTGCCGGACATACTGATGGAGGCACTGCAACGTGCCTCCATCGTGGGGGAGCACAACACCCTGGTGGGTGTGGTGGTTGGAAAGGTTGAGTCTGCCAAGAGTGGGTTGAACGAAGCCTTCACTAGCCTGCTAGCAGGCTTCGAGGTATTCGATGTAATATTCTCGACTGCTTTTGATATGAAAAATATGCCTGTATATAGATAGTAGCCCCTGAGACTCTGTTCGGATTTTGAAAAGAGGCCGAATAGAGGATCAATAATATTCATAGGAGATAATGTACTTTACTAATTCGCGGGACAGGCTTTAGCGGCAACCGCCCAGGCCGCCGAAGTATCCGAGCTCAAGCATAAGTTGGGGCTAGCCGATGAGGATCTTGTCCGCATCAACAAGAAGTTTGATGAAGCGCAAGGTATGTTTCAGAATATCTTGTTCATGCTTGTATTAATATGCAAATTCTGAGTTAAAGCTCATGCGCTGTTATGTGTATGATTGCAGGCAGCGCTGCTGCGGTTGAGACCCTCAGAGGTGAACTTGCTCAGGCCAAGGAGCAGGCAAGGGTGAACAAAGCGGCCGCTGATGAAGCGGCCGAGGACTTGAAGTCCGAACAGGTCGCTTGTCGCCAATATGAGGAGCGGGTGACCGAAGTAGAGCGAGCGCTCAAGGACGCCGCCAGCAAGTGGGGGTCCCTAGAGGAGAAGAATAAATCCCAGGCGACCGACCTTGCCAAGGCCCTTCAAAAGGCCAAGGAGGCACGCGCCGAATCCCAAGTGGCGCGCGAGGAAATCAAACAGGCCGGACAGATAGCGGCTGGTAAGCCCTTTCTTTTACAAGTAAATTTGGCATTCAAAAGTATGTCTTGCTCACTTGACTGTGGAGTGTTCCATATGCATTTGCAGATCTTCCGAAGAGTGCCGTCGACACCGCGCAGTTCTTCCAGGCCCAGGAGGGGCACACGACGGAGAAGCTATTCTGGTCTCAGTTCGTGGTGCAGGAGCGCCTAGCATTGTTAAATGAACAGATGGCGCAGTTGGCCGAGCTGCATAGGATGTTCGGATTGGCTATTCTGGTCTCAGTTCGCGGTGCAGGAGCGCCCAGCACTGTTAAATGACCAGATGGCGCAGTTGGCCGAACCCGTCCCAAGCAGCTATTTTGGCCTGGTGCAGCGACTCGTTGGTGCGCTGCCCCGAATTGATGCGGTCAAGCGGTCGTCATGTATAGAAGGTGCGCGACTGGCCTTTGCCCGTGTCAAGATGCACTGGGCGAAAATGAAGGCCGCCGTCGTGGCTGTTGAGGGTCCGCTCGGAGGAAAGAACCACTGCAAGCCGAAGCGCTATTTTGAAGATGTCCTGGAGGGTGCCCGCTTGATAGAGGTCCAGTGCTCGAAGGACATTGTGTTCGAGTGAATGTATCCAAACTGCCCAGATGTTGTATAAACCAAGGCTTTTGTAATATATTTATGGTGTTTATCTTAAAGTGTTTTTCCTGTTGTGTGGCCATTTTTATCCCTGACAGTTTGCCAGTCGTCAGCTTCAGCCCCCATGTAGATACCACGGGGGTGTTCGGGATAGCACATAACCACACTTGACCCAACGTGTTGGTCCATGAAGGAGGTGTTAGTGCGGCAAACCAAGCAATCGGACTATGCGGCTTTATCACTCTCACTTAGCCATAGGAGTTTGACAATGGGGCTGTAAGATAGCCCCTGGTGCGTATGCGGCTATCCGAACTTGGATGCCTTAAGTTCGTGACTGGAAAGAGCCAGTCCTTTGTATAATATGAAAGAAATCACTAGAGATTTAGTAGGTCGCCAAATTGTTGACCAGCTCTCGTCACATCATGATAGTCAGTTTTCGGCTTTATCTACTTAGGTGCTTGACCGCACGAACCAGAAACACAATCACAGTAGTTCTCCCTTTACTACCTTAGCCGAACAAGGGGAACGTAAGGTGGTAATCACAGGAGCCGCGCAACCCAACTACTGACCAAAGACATGATTCAGAGCCGATGCATATAATGCCATATTCGGGACACCGAAGCATACTATAAAATTGTTTCAATTTCTTTTGTTTTTTTAAATATACATGGCTAGATAGTGCCCCTGGCAATTTGAATTGTGTTGAGGTATATATGACAATCTGACATAAAGAGGGAGTACAGATTAGAAAATAAGCCAATACTGAACAGGATTGGGCGAAACTGTTTCCATTATGGTCTTATTGATACGTCAAAACGTACTTTTACAGAGGATGTGATAGGCATCGAGGCTATTTTACATGACTAGCACAAGGGAAAGTTGTATATAGGTCCTAAAAAGGAAAAGATGATCTTGAAGATCCTTTGGACAATATGTCGTGCGTCTGCGCTGCTTTTCGCCTTTGTGTATGATCCTTTGAGAGGATCATCGATCGAGTATACATGATGAGTCTGGAGAGGGGCCCTTGGTATTATCGGAAAATAACGTAGGTTGTAGATAACCTAAAAAAGAAGAAGAAAGGAAGAATATGAGTGTCCGGATAGGGTCGAGCCATATCGTGGACCTTGTTTTTAGTGTGCCTCTATCTTTGCCCATGGTATCTTTAGTGCGTAGTTATGTACGCGTGATACGTATGCCGCAATCAAGTTGGGGCTTTGACGGAGGCCGAATTGCTAGTCTAGCTCTGGACGAGCCGGACTATCATTCTGCAGGGTAGACCGGACTCGCTTGACAGTGTTCGGTGGCTTGACCGCCGATGTAGTATTTGGTTTGATAAGGCCACCTTGTACTTCGGCTGCAAGGGCCACTGTATGATCCTTAGTACGGAGGGAGCGCTCCATGTTTCCATTGACTGTAATAATGCCACAGGGTCCGTGCATTTTGAGCTTTAAGTAAGCATAATGCGGGACCACATTGAAGCAGACGAAAGCGGTTCGTCCGAGCAGTGCATGATAGCCACTGCGGAAGGGGACGATGTCGAAGATCAAGTCTTCGCTGCGGAAATTATCCGATGAACCGAAGACTACTTTCAGCGTGATGGACCCTATACAATAGGCCTCGACGCCGGGTATCACTCCTTTGAAGGTTGTTGTAGTGGCCGTGATTCTTGACGGATCAATACCCATTTTTCAGACGGTGTCCTGATAAAGCAGGTTAAGGCTGCCGCCGCTGTCCATAAGGACTCGCGTGAGATGGAATCCGTCAATGATTGGATCGAGGACCATGAAGGAAATATGCCCTAGAGGCAATAATAATGTTATTATTTTATTTCCTTATATCATGATAAATGTTTATTATTCATGCTAGAATTGTATTATCCGAAAACATAATACTTGTGTGAATACATAGACAAACTAAACGTCACTAGTATGCCTCTACTTGACTAGCTCATTAATCAAAGATGGTTATGTTTCCTAACCATAGACATGTGTTGTCATTCGATTAACGGGATCACATTATTAGGAGAATGATGTGATTGACATGACCCATTCCATTAGCTTAGCACTCGATCGTTTAGTATATTGCTATTGCTTTCTTCATAACTTATACATGTTCCTATGACTATGAGATTATGCAACTCCAGTTTACCGGAGGAACACTTTCTGTGCTACCAAACGTCACAACGTAACTGGGTGATTATAAAGGTGCTCTACAGGTGTCTCCAAAGGTATATGTTGGGTTGGCGTATTTCGAGATTAGGATTTGTCACTCCGATTGTCGGAGAGGTATCTCTGGGCCCTCTCGGTAATGCACATCACCTAAGCCTTGCAAGCAATGCAACTAATGAGTTAGTTGCGAGATGATGTATTACAGAACGAGTAAAGAGACTTGCCGGCAACGATATTGAACTAGGTATTGAGATACCGACGATCGAATCTCGGGCAAGTAACATACCGATGACAAAGGGAACAACGTATGTTCTTATGCGGTCTGACCGATAAAATATGTTCGTAGAATATGTGGGAGCCAATATGAGCATCCAGGTTCCGCTATTGGTTATTGACCGGAGACGTGTCTCGGTCATGTCTACATTGTTCTCGAACCCGTAGGGTCCGCATTAAGGTTTC
The DNA here is from genome assembly GCF_018294505.1 of Triticum aestivum. Taxonomy (NCBI): domain Eukaryota; kingdom Viridiplantae; phylum Streptophyta; class Magnoliopsida; order Poales; family Poaceae; genus Triticum; species Triticum aestivum. Next base: position 543,441,469 of record NC_057803.1, on the reverse strand, counting down.
GATGACAGTTATATTATGAGTTTATTAGTTTTGATGTACCGAAGTTAGTTTGGAGTCCCGGATATGATCACGGACATAACAAGGAGTCTCGAAATGGTCGAGACATAAAGATTGATATATTGGACAACTATATTCGGACACCGGAAGTGTTCCGGAGAAGTTTCGGATAAAACCGGAGTACCAGGGGGTTGCCGGAACCCCCCAGGGGGTTAATGGGCCTCATGGGCCTAAAGAGGACAAGAGGAGGGGCGGCCAGGGCAGGCCGCACGCCCCATCTCCCCCTAGTCCGAATTGAACAAGGAGGAAGGGGCGGCGCCCCCCCTTTCCTTCCTCTCCTCTCTCCCTTCCTTTCCCCTCTCCTACTTGGACAGGGAAAAGGAGGGAGTCCTACTCCCGGTAGGAGTAGGACTCCTCCCTAGCGCGCCTCTTCATGGCCGGCCGCCCCTCCCCCTTGCTCCTTTATATACGGGGGCAGGGGGGCACCTCTAGACACAACAATTGATCCTTGAGATCTCTTAGCCGTGTGTGGTGCCCCCCTCCACCATAATCCTCGATAATATTGTAGCGGTGCTTAGGCGAAGCCCTGCGACGGTAGAACATCAAGATCGTCACCACGCCGTCGTGCTGACGGAACTCTTCCCTGACACTTTGCTGGATCGGAGTCCGGGGATCGTCATCGAGCTGAACGTGTGCTAGAACTCGGAGGTGCCGTAGTTTCGGTGCTTGATCGGTCGGGCCGTGAAGACGTACGACTACATCAACCGCGTTGTTATAACGCTTCCGCTTTCGATCTACGAGGGTACATGGACAACACTCTCCCCTTCGTTGCTATGCATCACCATGATCTTGCGTGTGCGTAGGAAAATTTTGAAATTACTACGTTACCCAACAGTGGCATCCGAGCCTAGGTTTTATGTGTTGATGTTATATGCACGAGAAGAACACAAGTGAGTTGTGGGCGATATAAGTCATACTGCTTACCAGCATGTCATACTTTGGTTCGGCGGTATTGTTGGATGAAGCGGCCAGGACCGACATTACGCGTACGCTTACGCGAGACTAGTTCTACCGACGTGCTTTGCACACAGGTGGCTGGCGGGTGTCAGTTTCTCCAACTTTAGTTGAACCGAGTGTGGCTACGCCTGGTCCTTTCGAAGGTTAAAACAGCACCAACTTGACAAACTATCGTTGTGGTTTTGATGCGTAGGTAAGATTGGTTCTTGCTTAAGCCCGTAGCAGCCACGTAAAACTTGCAACAAACAAAGTAGAGGACGTCTAACTTACTTTTGCAGGGCATGTTGTGATGTGATATGGTCAAGACATGATGCTAAATTTTATTGTATGAGATGATCATGTTTTGTAACCGAGTTATCGGCAACTGGCAGGATCCATATGGTTGTCGCTTTATTGTATGCAATGCAATCGCGCTGTAATGCTCTACTTTATCACTAAGCGGTAGCGATAGTCGTGGAAGCATAAGATTGGCGAGACGAAAACGATGCAACAATGGAGATCAAGGTGTCACATCGGTGACGATGGTGATCATGACGGTACTTCGGAGATGGAGATCACAAGTACAAGATGATGATGGCCATATCATATCACTTATATTGATTGCATGTGATGTTTATCTTTTATGCATCTTATCTTGCTTTGATTGACGGTAGCATTATAAGATGATCTCTCACTAAATTTCAAGATAAAAGTGTTCTCCCTGAGTATGCACTGTTGCCAAACTTCGTCGTGCCCAGACACCACGTGATGATCGTGTGTGATAAGCTCTACGTCCATCTACAACGAGTGCAAGCCAGTTTTTGCACACGCAGAATACTCAGGTTAAACTTGACGAGCCTAGCATATGCAGATATGGCCTCGGAACACTGAGACCGAAAGGTCGAGCGTGAATCATATAGTAGATATGATCAACATAGCAATGTTCACCATTGAAAACTACTCCATTTCACGTGATGATCGGTTATGGTTTAGTTGATTTGGATCACGTTATCACTTAGAGGATTAGAGGGATGTCTTTCTAAGTGGGAGTTCTTAAGTAATATGATTAATTGAACTTAAATTTATCATGAACTTAGTACCTGATAGTATCTTGCTTGTTTATGTTTGATTGTAGATAGATGGCCCGTGTTGTTGTTCCGTTGAATTTTAATGCGTTCCTTGAGAAAGCAAAGTTGAAAGATGATGGTAGCAATTACACGGACTGGGTCCGTAACTTGAGGATTATCCTCATTGCTGCACAGAAGAATTACGTCCTGGAAGCACCGCTGGGTGCCAGGCCTGCTGCTGGAGCAACACCAGATGTTATGAACGTCTGGCAGAGCAAAGCTGATGACTACTCGATAGTTCAGTGTGCCATGCTTTACGGCTTAGAATCGGGACTTCAACGACGTTTTGAACGTCATGGAGCATATGAGATGTTCCAGGAGTTGAAGTTAATATTTCAAGCAAATGCCCGGATTGAGAGATATGAAGTCTCCAATAAGTTCTATAGCTGCAAGATGGAGGAGAACAGTTCTGTCAGTGAGCATATACTCAAAATGTCTGGGTATAATAATCACTTGATTCAATTGGGAGTTAATCTTCCAGATGATTGCGTCATTGACAGAATTCTCCAATCACTGCCACCTAGCTACAAGAGCTTCGTGATGAACTATAATATGCAAGGGATGAATAAGACTATTCCTGAGCTCTTCGCAATGCTGAAAGCTGTGGAGGTAGAAATCAAGAAGGAGCATTAAGTGTTGATGGTTAACAAGACCACTGGTTTCAAGAAAAAGGGCAAGAAGAAGGGGAACTTCAAGAAGAACAGCAAGCAAGTTGCTACTCAAGAGAAGAAACCCAAATCTAGACCTAAGCCTGAAACTGAGTGCTTCTACTGCAAGCAGACTGGTCACTAGAAGCGGAACTGCCCGAAGTATTTGGCTGATAAGAAGGATGGCAAGGTGAACAAAGGTATATGTGATATACATGTTATTGATGTGTACCTTACTAGAGCTCGCAGTAGCACCTGGGTATTTGATACTGGTTCTGTTGCTAATATTTGCAACTCGAAACAGGGACTACGGATTAAGCGAACACTGGCGAAGGACGAGGTGACGATGCGCGTGGGAAATGGTTCCAAAGTCGATGTGATCGCGGTCGGCATGCTACCTCTACATCTACCATCGGGATTAGTACTAGACCTATATAATTGTTATTTGGTGCCAGCGTTGAGCATGACCATTATATCTGGATCTTGTTTAATGCGAGACGGTTATTCATTTAAATCAAAGAATAATGGTTGTTCTATTTATATGAGTAATATCTTTTATGGTCATGCACCCTTGAAGAATGGTCTATTTTTGATGAATCTCGATAGTAGTGATACACATATTCATAATGTTGAAACCGAAAGATGTAGAGTTGATAATGATAGTGCAACTTATTTGTGGCACTGCCGTTTAGGTCATATCGGTATAAAACGCATGAAGAAACTCCATACTGATGGACTTTTGGAATCACTTGATTATGAATCACTTGGTACTTGCGAACCGTGCCTCATGGGCAGGATGACTAAAACACCATTCTTCGGTACTATGGAGAGAGCAATAGATTTGTTGGAAATCATACATACAGATGTATGTGGTCCAATGATTGTTGAAGCTCGTGGCGGATATCGTTATTTTCTCACCTTCACAGATGATTTAAGTAGATATGGGTATATCTACTTAATGAAACATAAGTCTGAAACATTTGAGAAGTTCAAAGAATTTCAGAGTGAAGTTGAAAATCATCGTAACAAGAAAATAAAGTTTCTACGATCTGATCGTGGAGGAGAATATTTGAGTTACGAGTTTGGTCTACATTTGAAACAATGCGGAATAGTTTCGCAACTCACGCCACCCGGAACACCACAGCGTAATGGTGTGTCCGAACGTCGTAATCGTACTTTACTTGATATGGTGCGATCTATGATGTCTCTTACAGATTTACCGCTATCGTTTTGGGGTTATGCTTTAGAGACGGCCGCATTCACGTTAAATAGGGCACCATCAAAATCCGTTGAGACGACGCCTTATGAACTGTGGTTTGGCAAGAAACCAAAGTTGTCGTTTCTGAAAGTTTGGGGCTGCGATGCTTATGTGAAAAAACTTCAACCTGATAAGCTCGAACCCAAATCGGAGAAATGTGTCTTCATAGGATACCCAAAGGAGACTGTTGGGTACACCTTCTATCACAGATCCGAAGGCAAGACATTTGTCGCTAAGAATGGATCCTTTCTAGAGAAGGAGTTTCTCTCGAAAGAAGTGAGTGGGAGGAAAGTAGAACTTGATGAGGTAACTGTACATGCTCCCTTATTGGAAAGTAGTACATCGCAGAAACCGGTTTCTGTGACACCTACACCAATTAGTGAGGAAGCTAATGACAATGATCATGAAACTTCAGAACAAGTTACTACCGAACCTCGTAGATCAACCAGAGTAAGATCCGCACCAGAGTGGTACGGTAATCCTGTTCTGGAGTCATGCTACTAGATCATGATGAACCTACAAACTATGAAGAAGCGATGGTGAGCCCAGGTTCCGCAAAATGGCTTGAAGCCATGAAATCTGAGATGGGATCCATGTATGAGAACAAAGTATGGACTTTGGTTGACTTGCCCAATGATCGGCAAGCAATTGAGAATAAATGGATCTTCAAGAAGAAGACCGACGCTGACGGTAATATTACTGTCTACAAAGCTCGACTTGTCGCAAAAGGTTTTCGACAAGTTCAAGGGATTGACTACGATGAGACCTTCTCACCCGTAGCGATGCTTAAGTCTGTCCGAATCATGTAGCAATTGCCGCATTTTATGATTATGAAATTTGGCAGATGGATGTCAAAACTGCATTCCTGAATGGATTTCTGGAAGAAGAGTTGTATATGATGCAGCCGGAAGGTTTTGTCGATCCAAAGGGAGCTAACAAAGTGTGCAAGCTCCAGCGATCCATTTATGGACTGGTGCAAGCCTCTCGGAGTTGGAATAAACGCTTTGATAGTGTGATCAAAGCATTTGGTTTTGTACAGACTTTTGGAGAAGCCTGTATTTACAAGAAAGTGAGTGGGAGCTCTGTAGCATTTCTGATATTATATGTAGATGACATATTACTAATCGGAAATGATATAGAATTTCTGGATAGCATAAAGGGATACTTGAATAAGAGTTTTTCAATGAAAGACCTCGGTGAAGCTGCTTACATATTGGGCATTAAGATCTATAGAGATAGATCAAGACGCTTAATTGGACTTTCACAAAGCACATACCTTGACAAAGTTTTGAAGAAGTTCAAAATGGATCAAGCAAAGAAAGGATTCTTGCCTGTGTTACAAGGTGTGAAATTGAGTAAGACTCAATGCCCGACCAATGCAGAAGATAGAGAGAAATGAAAGATGTTCCCTATGCTTCAGCCATAGGCTCTATCATGTATGCAATGATGTGTACCAGACCTTATGTGTGCCTTGCTATAAGTCTAGCAGGGAGGTACCAAAGTAATCCAGGAGTGGATCACTGGGCAGCGGTCAAGAACATCCTAAAATACCTGAAAAGTACTAAGGATATGTTTCTCGTATATGGAGGTGACAAAGTGCTCATCGTAAATGGTTACGTTGATGCAAGCTTTGACACTGATCCGGACGATTCTAAATCGCAAACCGGATACGTGTTTACATTAAACGGTGGAGCTGTCAGTTGGTGCAGTTCTAAACAAAGCGTTGTGGCGGGATCTACATGTGAAGCGAAGTACATAGCTGCTTCGGAAGCAGCAAACGAAGGAGTCTGGATGAAAGAGTTCATATCCCATCTAGGTGGCATACCTAGTGCATCGGGTCCAATGAAAATCTTTTGTGACAATACTGGTGCAATTGCCTTGGCAAAGGAATCCAGATTTCACAAGAGAACCAAGCACATCAAGAGACGCTTCAATTCCATCCGGGATCTAGTACAGGTGGGAGACATAGAGATTTGCAAGATACATACGGATCTGAATGTTGCAGACCCATTGACTAAGCCTCTTCCACAAGCAAAACATGATCAGCACCAAAGCTCCATGGGTGTTAGAATCATTACTGTGTAATCTAGATTATTGACTCTAGTGCAAGTGGGAGACTGAAGGAAATATGCCCTAGAGGCAATAATAATGTTATTATTTTATTTCCTTATATCATGATAAATGTTTATTATTCATGCTAGAATTGTATTATCCGGAAACATAATACTTGTGTGAATACATAGACAAACTAAATGTCACTAGTATGCCTCTACTTGACTAGCTCATTAATCAAAGATGGTTATGTTTCCTAACCATAGACATGTGTTGTCATTTGATTAACGGGATCACATTATTAGGAGAATGATGTGATTGACATGACCCATTCCATTAGCTTAGCACTCGATCGTTTAGTATGTTGCTATTTCTTTCTTCATAACTTATACAAGTTCCTATGACTATGAGATTATGCAACTCCCGTTTACCGGAGGAACACTTTGTGTGCTACCAAACATCACAACATAACTGGGTGATTATAAAGGTGCTCTACAGGTGTCTCCAAAGGTATATGTTGGGTTGGCGTATTTCGAGATTAGGATTTGTCACTCCGATTGTCGGAGAGGTATCTCTGGGCCCTCTTGGTAATGCACATCACCTAAGCCTTGCAAGCAATGCAACTAATGAGTTAGTTGCGAGATGATGTATTACAGAACGAGTAAAGAGACTTGTCGGCAACGAGATTGAACTAGGTATTGAGATACCGACGATCGAATCTCGGGCAAGTAACATACCGATGACAAAGGGAACAACGTATGTTGTTATGCGGTCTGACCGATAAAAGATCTTCGTAGAATATGTGGGAGCCAATATGAGCATCCAGGTTCCGCTATTGGTTATTGACCGGAGACGTGTCTTGGTCATGTCTACATTGTTCTCGAACCCGTAGGGTCCGCACGCTTAAGGTTTCGATAACAGTTATATTATGAGTTTCTTAGTTTTGATGTACCGAAGTTAGTTCGGAGTCCCGGATATGATCACGGACATAACAAGGAGCCTCGAAATGCTTGAGACATAAAGATTGATATATTGGACGACTATATTCGGACACCGGAAGTGTTCCGGAGAAGTTTCGGATAAAACCGGAGTACCGGGGGGTTGCCGGAACCCCCCGGGGGGTTAATGGGCCTCATGGGCCTAAAGTGGAGAAGAGGAGGGGCGGCCAGGGCAGGCCGCACGCCCCCTCTCCCCCTAGTCCGAATTGGACAAGGAGGGAGGGGCGGCGCCCCCCCTTTCCTTCCTCTCCTCTCTCCCTTCCTTCCCCCTCTCCTACTTGGACAAGGAAAAGGAGGGAGTCCTACTCCCGGTAGGAGTAGGACTCCTCCCTGGCGCGCCTCTTCATGGCCGGCCACCCCTCCCCCTTGCTCCTTTATATACGGGGGCAGGGGGCACCCCTAGACACAACAATTGATCCTTGATATCTCTTAGCCGTGTGTGGTGCCCCCCTCCACCATAATCCTCGATAATATTGTAGCGGTGCTTAGGCGAAGCCCTGCGACGGTAGAACATCAAGATCGTCACCACGCCGTCGTGCTGACGGAAATCTTTACGGTAGAACTTGGAGGTGTCGTAGTTTCGGTGCTTGATCGGTCGGGCCGTGAAGACGTACGACTACATCAACCGCGTTGTTATAACGCTTCTGCTTTCGGTCTATGAGGGTACGTGGACAACACTCTCCCCTCTCGTCGCTATGCATCACCATGATCTTGCATGTGCGTAGGAAAATTTTGAAATTACTATGTTACCCAACAGACCAATGCTACTGAACCTCTGTGACAGATACTGGTCGGATGGTCTCTACGATCGAAGGTGATCGGGCAAGCCAACTTTCGGTGTCAAAACTGGCGGATCTCGGGTAGGGGGTCCCGAACTGTGTGTCTAAGTCGGATGGTAATAGGAGGCAGGTAACACGATGTTTTACCCAGGTTTGGGCCCTCTTGATGGAGGTAAAACCATACGTCCTGCTTGATTAATATTGATGATATGGGTAATACAAGAGTAGATCTACCACGAGATCAGAGAGGCTAAACCCTAGAAGCTAGCCTATGGTATGATTGTATGTTGTCCTACGGACTAAAACCCACCGGTTTATATAGACAACGGAGGGGGCTAGGGTTACACAAGGTCGGTTACAAAGGAGGAGATGTACATGTCCGTATTGCCTAGCTTGCCTTCCACGCCAAGTAGAGTCCCATTTGGACACGAGACGAAGTCTTCAATCTTGTATCTTCATAGTCTAACAGTCCGGCCAAAGGATATAGTCCGGCTGTCCGGAGACCCCCTAATCTAGGACTCCCTCAGTAGCCCCTGAACCAGGCTTCAATGATGATGAGTCAGGCGCGCAGTATTGTTTTCGGCATTGCAAGGCGGGTTCCTCCTCTGAATACACCACGGAAGAGTTTGAATACCAGGATAGTGTCCGACCCTGCAAAATAAATTCCACATACCACCGTAAAGAGAATAATATTTCCACAAATCTTAATCTGCTGACACGTTTTGGCAACATGACATCATGCCATGGCTCAGTGATTATTCAAACCGTTTTTCTTTAACCAGCTCCACACATAACGCGAGGCGGTTTCTTGACACGTCTTGTCAAAGCAAAGATCATGTTCCCCTAATTACGGGATTCTCATCAATACGGTTGTGGGTAACCCAACCATGTCTAGGACTCCTAGATTATAGGCAAGTCCCAAACGGCTACGAAGAGGACACTTGATATTCACCCTCTTTATAAAGGGACAAGGCTTTTACTTTTTTCCCTCCCGTGCTCAATCGAATCCTTCCCCCGCCTCGAGTTCTAACACCCAAAGCCCAGGTCAGGTGATTCGGACCTTCAATCATGTCCGGATCTAGCCTTCAAGGCCGGTGGATGCCCTCCTCCGTTGCGGAAGAGGATATCAAGAAGTTGAGGGAGGCCAGATACCTAACCGCCGAGGTTTCACATCGGCTGCCTGCCCGAGGGCAGGTCGTCCCTACTCCCGAACCCAACGAGAACGTTGTGTTCATCTCCCACTTCCTCCTAGGCCTAGGCCTCACCCTGGATCCCTTTGTTAGGGGTTTGATGTTCTATTACGGGCTAGATTTCCACGATCTAGCACCGGACTCCTTTCTCCACATCTCGTCATTCATTGTCGTGTGTGAGGCCTTCCTCTGCATTACCCCTCACTTCGGCATGTGGCTCAAGACCTTTGACATGAGGCCGAAGATGGTCGAGGGGCAGTATGCAGCGTGCGGAGGCGCATTAATAAGCAAGATAGCAGGAGCTCCATGGCCAAAAGGTTCCTTTCCAGAGGTGTCCGGATTATGGCAACGGGAGTGGTTTTACATCACAGCTCCCAGAAGTGCCAAGTGGGTGGCTGCCCTTGCTTTCCGCTCGGGCCCTCCACCACAACTGATGTCATGGATTAGCAGAGGACTAAGCTGGGGTCCAGCCAAGGACGTGCCTATACCGCAGAGCCGCATTCAAGATCTCTTCGAAGGAGATTTTAGTCTGGTTACGATGGTGCAAGTCATGCTAGTTCGTCGAGTCAAGCCTTGCAAACGCCGGCCCCTCCGCATGTGGGAGTTCAACCCAGAAGGGCCGCGCACTATTCAGGATTTCCTCGGCCTAACACACGAGGAGATGTACAAATCATTCTTCGGACCCCAAATAGAGTGTCCGGATACTACCGGGGATGTGGGACTGAGCAGCAACCGTACCGCCGACCAAGTAAGTAATCCTTTTAGCCGAACACACCGTCTTTCATTTACCATGACGTCATTCTGAGAAATCGCTCTTTGACCAGGACTGGCTAACAAGGGCGAAGATGATTCGGTGTTTGGCCCCCCTTCCTGAGGGTTTGAAGAATCCGGTACTGGAAAAGATGCTCGAGCTAGCACCTTGCCCGGAGCCCTCAAAGGAAGATAAAGGGGGGAATAATGAAGTCGAAAGAGGGCCCCAATAGCTACCAATTCCAACCGAGGGAATGAGCGCCTCCGTGAAGGAGGATAACCAAGGGGAAGAATCTGACCTTCTCTCGCTTCGGGGAAGGAAGAGGACCGCCTCTGAAGATCCGGAAACCGAGGCTTCCAAACGGGAGAAGAAGTCTCCACTAGAGGGTCCTGCCTTGGAGGGTGCTTTTGCCGCACAAAGTCCGCACAAGGATCAGCCCTCCAACGAGCTGTAAGTAATCAAAAAGTACTTTAATAGTGGAGATATACTACCTTACCTCTGAGGAAAATAACCGAAGCGTTTATCTTGCAGTTCGGATCTTAGCCCTTCTCAGCAGAGCTCGTCTTCGGGGGATCTTCTTCCGGAGATGATGGAGAGCAAAACGCCTCCCCCGGACTCCCCCGCTCAAGAAGCGGGTGACCTTGAGGTGTCGTCGCAGAGGGCCTCTCCGGATCCGGTGAGGCCAGAAGATAATCCTATAGTCACCCAAAGTCCCCAGTGTCCGGCTCTTGAAGAGAGCAAACAAAAGAGTCCGGCACCGTATGGTATGCGGTCGGACGTACTGAGGGAGTTGTTGGAGCAAGCGGCCATCTCAGAAGAACACCGTACGTTAATGGGTACAATGATGGAAAGAATTTTGTCCGCCAAAAGTGGATTGCATGAAGCCTTTATGAGTCTACTGATGGGCTTTGAGGTACATGAAATAATATACTTTTTGATAGTACCACACATTTTTAGGTGTGCCCTGTGTAGATAGTAGCCCCTGAGACTCTGGTCGTCATCGAGAACGGCGGCGAACAGAGGATCGTAGTCCCAGGTAATAACCATACCGCTTTATGTGCAGGTGATGGGAGCTCCGGTGACTGGCCGGACTAATGAGTTTGCCGAACTAAAGCGGCAACTGGATGCGGCAGATGCCGACATCGAGCTTGTTAACAAGCGGCTTGATGAGGCACAAGCTAAGTAATGTTTTTCCGCTCAATGTCACATAGTAAGAGCAGCATGATGCCAGTATCTTTAATATGTTGTGACTGCAGATGGAGCTGCCGCCGTGGAGACCCTTCGGGCGGAACTTGCCCGAGCCAACGAACAAACAAGGATTAGTAATGCAGCCACTTTAAAGGCAGCCGAAGAGTTAAGAGCCGAGAAGGCTGCGCATTGCGAGAGCAAAGAAAAGATGGCCAAGATGGCTGTAAAGTTAAATGACACTGCCGACCATTGCCGGTTCCTTGAGGAAGAAAACCGAGCGAAGGCGACGGACCTCGAAAAGGCCACGATGGCGGCCAAAGACACCCGCTCTGCCATGAGGGCAAACAAGGAAGAGATGCATGAAGCTGGTGATATTGTGGCTGGGAAGCCCTTTTTGCTGCGGAGGAAGTTCGGAGATCCGTGGTATGCCCCTCTAGATCGGCTGTGAAGTTCGGCAGACGCATATCTGGATTTGACGGCGAGTGCTGTCGATGCGGCTGAATACTTCCAAGATCAAACAGATCGTGAAGTGGACAAGCTATTCTGGTCGCAATTTAACGTTCCAGAGCGTCCGCTTCCCTTGACTGATCAGCTAGCTGAATGGGCCGAACTCAATAGATTGTCCGGGCTCGCCATGAGGTCCGTCGTAGATCATCTATGGCCGGAAAAACCGAAGCCGAACAACTATTTCAGCTTAGTGCAACAGTTCCTTGGAGCGGTGTCGTGCATCAATGCGATGAATAGGTCGGCGTGTATAGAAGGCTCACGGATGGCCCTTGCCAGTGTCAAAGCATACTGGGTGGAGATGGATGCTACCACTGTTGCGGCGCAGGGTTCGGCCATAGGCCGATTGGCTGCCGAGCACTATTTTGAAGAAGTTCTTGAGGGTGCTTGTTTGATAGAGGCCCAGTGCTCGAAGAATATTATGTTTGAGTGACATGTATTCCCATTGTAAAAACAATGTTTTTATGAAATTTATCAAGGCTGTATTTATACTTTTGCCCGAAAGTAATATGATGCCTCATGTGCGGCCGTTTATGTATACATGTGTATAACCTGAAAGATTGCAGTCGTTGGCTTCAGGCCCCCACGCATATAATGCGGGGTGTTTGCAGAAGACGCGTATTCACACTTAATCCAACGTTTTGGTCCTAATAAGGAGGTGATGGCATAGCGAACTAGGCAACCGGACTATAATGCTTTAACACTTTCACTTAGCCATAGGAGTTTGATAGTGGGGCTGCTATATAGCCCCTGGTGGCTCCGCACTCATCCGAATTCAGGGTGCATACAAGCCTGGCTGGGAAACGGCCCTTCGTTAAGGCGGAGGAATTCTAACATTCCGATAGGTCATCGAGTGGTTGACCAGTCTCACGCTATATCATGACAGTCAGTTTTCGGCTTTCTCTACTGAGGTGCTCGTCCGGATGAACCAGGGCACAATCGCAGCAGTTCTCATGGTGCCGCCTTAGCCGATAGAGCAGAACGTAAGGCAGCAAAACACAGGAGTCGGGCAAACCCAACATTTTACCAAAGACATGATTCGGAGCTGATGCATATAAGGCCAAACTCGCGACGCCGAACACTCCCTAAGGTATTCGGTCTTTATGGTGTAAACCGGGCCTAAACAGTGCCCTTTGTAAGAAGCCCCTGGTGTCCAGGTACGTGCATTATTCTGACGTGGCCACATGCCAAGACGCCAGCATCCTTCTCAATTGTACCGAGAATCCGAGGGATGTGTATCAACAAGAGACAGTAAAAAAGGTTTATGCAGGGTCTTAATCTAAAAAGAATCCTTGGGACGGGTCCCTGCTGCACGTCTGCGCCTGTGTCTCCATTGTGCCGTATCCTGGACAGGTGTAGCACGATGGTCATCTGTAAAAGAGAGAAACTTAGGTGAAAAGTTGTCGTGCAAAAAGGTAGGTTTAAAGAAACCATGTACAATTCAAGATGAGTAAAAATTGCCACTTATCTGCGCGCGTTGAGCCCCTTGTATTTGTAATAGGGGTGTGGCCTATCAAACCTGTGTGAATTACATATAGCTGCGCCGGACTCGTCTAACCGTGTCCGTGGTCTTGACGACCTATCAAATGCTTTAGTTGGTGAGGTCGTTTTTAGTGTGCGGCTGCCAAGGCAGTCGCACTCTCTTCGGCGCGCAAGGATCGCTCAATATTTCCATTCACTGTAATGATGCCAAGTGGATCGGGCATCTTAACTGTGAGGGAAGCGTAATGCGGTATTGCATTAAAGCGAGCGAAAGCTTCGCATCCAAGTAGTGCTTGATAGCCACTTTGGAACGGGGCAATGTGGAATGTTAAATTTTCGCTACGGAAGTTATTGGGGAAGCCGAATATAACCTCTAATAGCAAGGAGCCCGTGCAATGAGCCCCTGGGCCTGGCGTTACTCCTTTAAAGGTAGTATTGTTGTGGTAAATTTTCGCTGGGTCTATCCCCATTTTGCGGATTGTGTCCTGATATATCAGGTTTAGACTGCTGCCACCGTCCATCAGGACTCGTGTGAAATGGTATCCGTCAATTATTGGGACTAATACCAAGGCAGCCCATCCTGCACGCCGAATATTTGCTAGGTAATCCCGATGGTCGAAAGTGATCGGTTGAGATGACCAATGGCAGGACTCCGCGGTGATAGGCCCTTGGGCATATTTATCTGGGAGTGCCGCTTTGTTTCTCCCCTTGATCACGTGTAACACGTTCACTGTTTTGACTTCTGGTGGAAATTTCTTTTGTTCCCTAGTGTCTTGCTTGAGAGGCTCATCCTCGTCTTCGCTTGGTGTATCCTCCCCCTTGTGTACGGCGTTGAGCTTGTCGGACTTCTTGAAGACCCAACATTCTCTGTGGGTATGATTAGCAGGTTTACCAGGGGTGCTATGGATCTGACATATTTGGTCCAGAATTTTGTTTAAGCTGGACAGTTCGTCTCTGTTGCCTTTAGAGGGCAGCTTTTGCTCACCTGGCCAAGAGCTTCTGAATCCAGCATTTACTGATGTGCTCTTCGGGTTGTCTTCTTTATTCTGGCACGTATTATTATTGCTGCATCGTGATTTCCCATTTCCATCTCTAACTTCGGATGTACTTGCGTCGCTGGTGCTGCATCTGGCTAGCCAGCTGTCCTCACCCGTGCAAAAGCGGGTCATGAGGCTAGTTAATGCTGCCATTGTTCTCGGCTTTTCTTGGCCGAGGTGTCTGGCAAGCCATTCGTCGCGGACGCTATGCTTAAAAGCTACCAAGGCTTCGGCGTCCGGACAGTCGACTATTTGGTTCTTTTTAGTAAGAAACCTATTCCAAAGCTTTCGGGCTGAATCTCTATAGCGACCAGACCTCAAACACTCTGATCTCTGTGCTCCAGTGTCATCCCTGGATCAGTAATGCTGACACCACACAGTACTCGGAGGATTTATAACAGAGTAGCAATCACACACTTATTACATCGAGTGTCTCCATAGAGAACTTATTACAATAAATATGGCTTAAGGCCATCTAATAACGATAACAGTGGAAGGCTTGGAAGATAAGTGAGTCCATCAACTCCAACGGCATCACTGAGTATAGAACCACGACCTAAAACTCCTTAATCATCGTCTGAAAAGTCTGCAACATTAACGTTGCAGCCCGAAACAGGTCAGCACATGGAATATGTTGGCAAGGTAACACATAGAGAGTAATGGAATGAAACAACTGTACTATATGCATATTTGGCTGGTGGAAAGCTCTATGGTTACAGTTTTGCGTAAAGACAATTTTTCCCTACTACAAAGGAATAAATTTATTTAACTATCATGGTAGTTGTTAAACATTGAGAATGGTTGACAGCATCCTCAATCCCAATTAAACATCATCATTAACAAAACCCAACAAAATTAATTTAGAGTAACATGTTGAGATTCACATGATAATCCAGGTACTAGATACTCAAGATGTCCATAACCGTGGACACTGCTAACCATGATTAGTTTATTACACTCTGCAGAGGTTTGCGCACTTTTCCCCACAAGACTCGATCGCCTCCGTTTGGTTTCTCGCACTACATGGTGTTTGAGAAGACGGATGACCGAGACACAGTCTTTCAGAAGCGCTAGCACCTTACGATGGATAGACCGTTACACCTACTTTCCCCTACATCTGCTAGTCTACCCTGTAAGAGTTCGCACGACTTAATCAACTATGCCAGAGCCCATAATGGCTTGTGGCTGCACACGGAAGTTTCTAGTATGAATAATCTCATGATCCCTTTGAGCCTGGGTGGCGGTCCAAAAGAAACAGGCAATCCTGGAATACCCAGGTACCTCAATCCACCCAGATGTGTGTTTAAGTTGCCACCTTAGATAAACCATTAATTAACAAACTCACATCTGTCATGGATATCACTCACCCAATCCACGTCTACTAGCATAGCATGGCATAATGGCAAACGTAGAAGTAACTCCCAAAGGTTTGATAATAAACAGGTAATAGGTACTACCTCAACTACTTCCCATCCCACAATTTAATTAGATCCTAATCATGCAATGTGTGAGGATTGATCTAATGCAATAAAACTGGGTAGTAGGAAAGGTATGATCAAAGTGTTACTTGCCTTGCTGATGATCCGCGAAACCTAGAGATTCGAAGTAACAGGCGGCGCACTCTGGGTATTCTATCGCAGACAAACAAACAAGCATACAATAAGTACTCATCTAATGCACGGGTAAAACTCAAATAAGAGAAACTAACCAGAAGGTTCAACTTAAGAACTCCGGTTGGTAAAAAAATCAAATCGAACAAAGCAACGAAAGTCAAACGGCGAAAGAAAACAACTTCGTTCTACTAATCTGGGTCTAAGGCAATTTTTACATTAGCAAAAACTTATTTAAGTTGGTTAAATGGATAGAGGGTTTTGAGACGAAACTCCAGGCGCTTGAATCGCCTGATTCCGATAAACGAGCGAAAAGTTATACTAAAACGAAAATCGGATCCGGAATCGCGATCAGAAAAATCGCGGATTTAACCCGAGAAAAAGAAAAACGACGAACAGTCGCTAGATCGAACGAACGGACGAACGCTCGCTAGGTAATAAATCAGAAAACCGATCTATTAAAAAAACCGAAACTAAAAAAACCGATGAAAAACCGACGGAAAAACCAAATGGTTTTTCAAAAAAAAACGGCGCGGACTTCGAGGCAACCTCAGGCGGCGGCTCGGCGAGGCGGCGGGCGGCGGCTCCGGCGACGGCGCGGCGGGCGGCGGCGGCCCGAGCGGGCGGCGACGGCGCGGCTCGGGCAGGGCTGGGGCTAGGGTTCGGCCCGGGGTGGGCTGGCTTATAAATGCTAGTCGGGCCGGAGTCCTAGTCGGACACGGCCCGTAGGGCGGTTCGTTTTTTTTTAATAATTACGCGCAGAAGAAAAATAAAAAAAATACTAAACGGACTCCAAAAATCCCGAAATAAATTTTCCCGGGCTTCTAAAATCAAGCCGCACAAGGTGAACATTTATTTGGGGCCTAAATGCAATTTTGAAAAATGGACATTTTTCCTAAATTCAAATAAAATACCAAAAAACTCCGAAATAAAATCTTATTTGATTTTATTATTGAATCCTCAATATTTCTTTATTTTGGGAAAGTCATTTTATTCCCTCTCTCATATTTTTGTAATAGAAATAATTGATGATAAAATAATTAAAATCAAATGATCCTATTCTCAAAATTTGAGAAAACTCAAATATGAAAATAATGAATTCCCCAACTCTCTCCGTGGGTCCTTGAGTTGCGTAGAAATTTCTAGGATCAAACCAAAAGCAAAATAAAATATGATATGCAATGATGATCTAATGTATAACATTCCAAATTGAAAATTTGGGATGTTACAAACCTACCCCCCTTAAGATGAATCTCGCCCTCGAGATTCGGGTTGGCTAGAAAATAGGTGAGGGTGGTCATTGAGCAAATCTTCCTCTCGTTCCCAGGTGGCTTCATCCTCCGTGTGGTGGCTCCACTGAACTTTGCAAAACTTGATAACCTTGCTGCGAGTGACTCGGCTGGCAAACTCGAGAATCTTAATTGGTTTCTCCTCATAGGTCAAATCGTTATCCAACTGAATTGTTTCCAATCGCACTGTGTCTCTCAGGGGTATGTCAGCCATCTCTGCGTGACACTTCTTCAACTGAGAGACGTGGAACACATCATGAACTCCTGACAATCCTTCAGGCAATTCTAACTTGTAGGCCACTTCTCCCATACGCTCCAAAACTCGGTATGGTCCTACAAATCGTAGCGCTAACTTTCCCTTAACACCAAAATGCTTTGTTCCCCGAAGTGGAGATACTCGAAGATAAGTTCTATCTCCAACTTCGTAATCTGTCTCCTTGCATTTAGAATCTGCATAGCTCTTCTGTCTGGACTAAGCTACCTTGAGCCTATCGCGAATCAATTTCACCTTTTGTTCAAACTCTTTAATCAAATCAGGTCCAAACAACTAGCGGCCCCCAACTTCGTACTACGACAATGGTGTCCTGCACCTCCTTCCGTACAAGGCTTCGAAATAGGCCGTCTTTAAACTGGTTTCGTAACTGTTGTTGTAAGAGAACTCTGCATATGGCAAATTGTCGTCCCAACTAGATCCATAATCTAGCGCACAAGCTCTCAGCATATCCTCCAAAATCTGATTGACTCTCTCGGTTTGTCCATCTATCTGTGGATGAAAAGCTGTACTGAATTCTAGCCTGGTACCCAAAGTTTCATGCAACTGCTTCCAGAACTTTGAGGTAAACTGGGTTCCTCTATCTGATACGATACTCCTTGGAACTCCATGCAGACATACGATCCTAGTCATGTATATCTTTGCCAACTTAGCACTGGTGTAAGTGGTCTTTACTGGGATGAAATCAGCTACTTTCATCAACCGATCGACTATAACCCAAATCGAGTCATAGCCTGAACGTGTTCTGGGCAATCCCGTGATAAAATCCATGCCTAACTTATCCCACTTCCATTCGGGTATCGGCAATGGTTGTAACAATCTTGTTGGCTTCTGATGCTCTACCTTTACTCTCTGACATACATCACAAACTGCTACATACTCCGCAATATCCTTCTTCATTCCGGTCCACCAGAAAATATCCTTCAAATCCAAATACATCTTGGTATTTCCTGGGTGAATCGAATATGGTGAATCGTGCGCCTCTTGCAAAATCAACTTCCTAATCTCAGGGTCATTGGGCACATAAACACGGTCTTCAAACCATAGGGTGTCGTGCTCATCCTCACGAAATCCTTTAGCCTTTCCTTCGCTTATTTTCTCCTTTATAGAGGCAATCTCCTTGTCAGTCTTCTGAGCTTCTCTGATTCTATCCATCAAGGTTGACTGAATCTCCAATGCTGCTACATAGCCTCTCGGAACTATTTCCAAACATAGTTCACGAAGATTTTCTGCTAACTCCCTTGGTATTTCTCCCATCATTAGTGTATTGACGTGGCTCTTACGGCTCAATGCATCAGCTACTACATTAGCCTTTCCGGGATGGTAATGCAATCTCATATCATAATCCTTGATGAGCTCCAACCATCTCCTTTGTCTGAGGTTTAACTCCGTTTGCGTGAAAATGTACTTCAAACTCTTGTGATCCGTATACACCTCGCAATGGTTTCCAATCAGAAAATGTCTCCAAGTTTTCAGTGCATGCACTACGGCTGCTAATTCCAAATCATGCGTAGCATAATTCAACTCATGAGGTTTTAGTTATCTTGAGGCATATGAAACAACTCTCCCTTCCTGCATAAGCACTGCTCCAAGTCCTCGACGTGAAGCGTCGCAATACACCTCATAGTCCTTGGTCTGATCTGGCAAAATCAACACTGGTGAAGTAACCAAGCGTTTCTTCAATTCCTGGAAACTAGCCTCACATTCCTCCGTCCATTTGAACTTGGTATCCTTCTTTAGTAACTCTGTCATAGGCTTTGCAATCTTTGAGAAATTCTCAATGAATCTCCGGTAGTATCCTGCGAGTCCAAGAAAACTCCGGATATCTCCAACCGTGGTTGGTGCTTCCCACTTGGTCATGGTATCAACTTTTGTGGGATCAACTGCTATTCCTTCTCCGGATATAACGTGTCCAAGGAATCCTACTTCCTTCAACCAAAACTCATATTTGCTGAACTTGGCATACAACTGATGTTCTCTGAGCTGACCTAGTACCAAACGCAAATGCTCCTTATGCTCCTCTTCATTTTTTGAGTAAATCAGGATATCATCAATGAACACCACGACGAACTTATCCAAGAACTCCATAAACACTTTGTTCATCATGTTCATAAAATATGCAGGTGCGTTAGTCAGACCAAATGACATAACGGTATAATCGTACAGCCCATACCTGGTGGTAAAAGCTGTCTTAGGAATATCCTATTCTGGAATCTTCAACTGGTGGTATCCTGATCGCAGATCGATCTTGGAAAATACCTTAGCTCCTTGCAATCGATCAAACAGATCATTGATCATTGGTAGTGGGTACTTGTTCTTGATTGTTACATCATTCAATCCCCGATAATCGACAACCATCCTTAACGATCCAGCCTTCTTCTCCACTAGAAGTACTAGCGATCCCCAAGGCGAAGAACTTAGGAGAATATAACCTCTATCCAGTAACTCTTTAATCTGCTTCTTAATTTCCACCAAATCCTTTGCAGGCATCCTATATGGTCTCTTTGATATTGGCCCGGTGCCTGGAAATAGCTCAATCAAAAACTCAATATCTCTATCCGGTGGTATGCCTGGCAACTCCTCTGGAAAAACTTCAGGGAAATCCCTTACCACTGGTACTTCCTCCTGCATGACTCCTATTAAACAATTTACTTGAGTCCCTTTTGGCACATGTCGGGATACATACTTGATCCTTCTCCCTTTTGGGGTAGTAAGCAAAATTGTCTTACTAGCGCAATCCATGTTTCCTCCGTACATCGACAGCCAATCCATACCCAGAATTACATCCAATCCTTGTGATTCCAAAATGATTAAATCCGAGGGAAACACATGCCTACCTATACTCAATGGCACTTCAAAACATCCTTGACTGGCTATATATTCCGCTCCTGGTGAGCTTACTAGCATAGGTGTTCTAAGAACCTTAGTGGGCAAATTATACTTATCCACAAATCCCCTTGATATGTATGAATGCGATGCACCAGTATCAAAAATAACGAGTGCAGTAAATGACTTAACCAAAAACTTACCGATGACGGCATCCGGCTGCTCTTCGACCTCCTCCACATTAACGTGGTTCACCTGTCCCCTATTGAAAGGGTTCGGCTTCTTCCCAGAGCTTCCATTGCTATTTCCATTTTGTAAGTTAGGACATTCATTTGCATAATGTCCGGTCTTCGAACACTTAGAGCAAGTGACTTGGCTCAGGTCCTTCTTGACTAGGGTTGATGGGTTGGTGCGGTTCTGGCCGTTGCTTCCTCCATTCCCATTACCATTCCTGATGCCATTGTGATTGTGCGAGCTACCTCCTCCATGGGTATGCTGAAAATGTCCTCCCGGTCTAGGGGTAAAACATGGCTTCTGCTGAGCTCCTGAATTGTACTTTCCTTGTCCATACTTCCTCTTGCGGTTCTCAATTTGTTGTTGCTTGCCTTCAATCATAAGAGCACGATCTACCAACTCCTGGTAGTTGTTGAAGGTTGCTACCATCAACTGCATGCTCAACTCATCATTCAGTCCTTCCAGAAACTTCTCCTGCTTAGCTGCATCCGTAGCAACGTCATCTGGGGCATAACGTGCTAGCTTACTAAAGTCCTCCACATACTGGCCAACTGTCCGTCCTCCTTGGCGCAAGTTGCGAAACTCACGCTTCTTCATGGCCATAGCTCCTGCTGAAACATGGGCTATACGAAAAGCCTGCTGAAACTGGTCCCATGTGACAGTGTCGACAGGGAAAGTGGCTGTGAAACTCTCCCACCATGATGCTGCGGGTCCTTCAAGCTGATGTGCGGCAAACTTCACCTTCTCCGCATCCGTGCATCCTACTGTGGTCAACTCTCCAGCTGTCTTGCGGAGCCAATCATCTGCTACTATCGGCTCGGTGCTACTGGAAAACACCGGCGGATTCAGCCTAAGAAAACAGGCTAAGTGATCAACAGGTGGTGGTGGTGGGTTGTTGTTCTTGTTCCCCTGATTCCGATTCTGGACTAGCAACTGCATCAATGTGTTCTGCTGCTGGATCAACTAGGTGAGCTTTGGTGGAAAGGTAAATCCGGGGTCACGTCTCGGAGGCATCTGAGTGGTTTAGAAAAGATGAGATGTAAGAATAGAGGGGGTATAAAGAGAAAACACTACCCATATGCACATGAGGCAAAAGCAAACAATTCACTTCATTCAATCAAACAAGGGCATACAATCGATTTATCTATCGCAAAAGTGCTCGGACTACTGTATTTACAGGGTGGACTACTACTACTGATGAGGTGGTCTACTAGAAATATTCTTCGGTTGCAAACTCCATGATATCTGCTCCGGCTTCATCAACATAGTCATTGTCGCTATCATTTGGGTCCGAGTCGATGTCGTCGATGATGATGTAGTCTTCCGAACTAATCTCCTTGGGTTCTTCGTCTTCATCTACTGGCGTAGGGACTCCCATAAATATCCCGATCTTCTTGATTAGATCGTCATTCTTGTCCACCAATACTTCAATTTCTTCTTCATAATCTTCACGTGTAGCCTTGAGTTCTTCCTCCAGTTCCTTGATTCTTGTCCTTGCCTTCTTCAGGTCTATCATGTCGGCGCACATCTGGTTCTCCTGTCGTCGAATGTGCTGGTTTAACTCCTGGATAAAAGCTGCAATGGATCTATCCTTTCTGGTGCTGATCATCTCCCAGTGTTCATCTCGGCGCCCACAAATCTGGTAGATAGTATCCTTGAGATCATTGCGGTAGACTTCTCCAATGCATCCCATGGCGATGTGAGATGCCATGCTCTTTCCTAGACTCCAAGTTGGTGCATCAAAAGAAAACTCTATGGGCTCAGTGACTGGCATGAACGTCCTTCCTGGAACTTGAACTTGAATCATCCAGCGCTCTTCTTCAGGTAAAGTGGCGTTGTAGGTTTCGGTGAAGCTTGGTACTCCTATGTTCAGGTATCTCGTGACTTCCTTCAAGTGACGTCCAAAGAGTGTATCTTCATCTGGTTGCGTGAACTTGTTCCTTGCATCCGCCATCCTAAAGAGTAGAAAAGATGAGAGGTCAGAAAAGAAGAGAGTGAATAGTGATCTAGGTCTTTAGCTTACTGGTCGTGTCATACAGTCAGCGTGTGCTCTATTACCATCTCTGTAGCGACCAGACCTCAAACAGTCTGATCTCTGTGCTCTGGTGTCATCCCTGGATCAGTAATGCTGACACCACACAGTACTTAGAGGATTTATAACAGAGTAGCAATCACACACTTATTACATCGAGTGTCTCCATAGAGAAATTATTACAATAAATATGGCTTAAGGCCATCTAATAACGATAACAGCGGAAGGCTTGGAAGATAAGTGAGTCCATCAACTCCAACGGCATCACTGAGTATAGAACCACGACCTAAAACTCCTTAATCATCGTCTGAAAAGTCTGCAACATTAACGTTGCAGCCCGAAATGGGTCAGCACATGGAATATGCTGGCAAGGTAACACATAGAGAGTAATGGAATGAAACAACTATACTATGTGCATATTTGGCTGGTGGAAAGCTCTATGGTTACAGTTTTGCGTAAAGCCAATTTTTCCCTACTATAAAGGAATAAATTTATTTAACTATCATGGTGGTTGTTAAACATTGAGAATGGTTGACAGCATCCTCAATCCCAATTAAAAATATTATTTAACAAAACCCAACAAAATTAATTTAGAGTAACATGTTGAGATTCACATGATAATTCAGGTACTAGATACTCAAGATGTCCATAACCGGGGACATGGCCAACCATGATTAGTTTATTACACTCTGCAGAGGTTTGCGCACTTTTCCCCACAAGACTCGATCGCCTCCGTTTGGTTTCTCGCACTACATGGTGTTTGAGAAGACGGATGACCGAGACATAGTCTTTCAGAAGCGCTTGCACCTTACGATGGATAGACCGTTACACCTACTTTCCCCTACATCTGTTAGTCTACCCTGTAAGAGTTCGCACAACTTAATCAACTATGCCAGAGCCCATAATGGCTTGTGGCTACACACGGAAGTTTCTAGAGTGAATAATCTCATGATCCCTTTGAGCCGGGGTGGCGGTCCAAAAAGAAACAGGCAATCCTGGAATACCCAGGTACCTCAATCCACCCAGATGTGTGTTTAAGTTGCCACCTTAGATAAACCATTAATTAACAAACTCACATCTGTCATGGATATCACTCACCCAATCCACGTCTACTAGCATAGCATGGCATAATGGCAAACGTAGAAGTAACTCCCAAAGGTTTGATAATAAACAGGTAATAGGTACTACCTCAACTACTTCCCATCCCACAATTTAATTAGATCCTAATCATGCAATGTGTGAGGATTGATCTAATGCAATAAAACTGGGTAGTAGGAAAGGTATGATCAAAGTGTTACTTGCCTTGCTGATGATCCACGAAACCTAGAGATTCGAAGTAACAGGCAGTGCACTCCGGGTATTCTATCGCAGACAAACAAACAAGCATACAATAAGTACTCATCTAATACACGGGTAAAACTCAAATAAGAGAAACTAACCAGAAGGTTCAACTTAAGAACTCCGGTTGGCAAAAAAAATCAAATCGAACAAAGCAATGAAAGTCAAACGGCGAAAGAAAACAACTTCGTTCTACTAATCTGGGTCTAAGGCAATTTTTACAGTAACAAAAACTTGTTTAAGTTGGTTAAACGGATAGAGGGTTTCGAGATGAAAGTCCATGCGCTTGAATTGCCTAATTCCGATAAACGAGTGAAAACTTATACTAAAACGAAAATCGGATCCGGAATCGCGATCAGAAAAATCGCGGATTTAATCCGAGAAAAAGAAAAACGACGAACATTCGCTAGATCGAACGAACGGACGAACGCTCGCTAAATAATAAATCGGAAAACCGATCTATTAAAAAACCGACGGAAAAATCGAATGGTTTTTCAAAAAAATAAATAAATAAATGGCGCGGACTTCAAGGCAACCTCGGGCGGTGGCTCGGCGAGGCGGCGGGCGGCGGCTCCGGCGACGGCGCGACGGGCGGCGGTGGCGTGCGGCGGCGGCGGCGGCGTGAGCGGGCGGCGGCGGCACGGCTCGGGCGAGGCTGGGGCTGGGGCTAGGGTTCGGCCCGGGGTGGGCTGGCTTATAAAGGCTAGTCGGGCCGGAGTCCTAGTCGGGCACGGCCCGTAGGTCGGTTCGTTTTTTTTTAATAATTACGCGCAGAAGAAAAATAAAAAGAAATACTAAACGGACTCCAAAAATCCTGAAATAAATTTTCCCGGGCTTCTAAAATCAAGCCACACAAGGTGAACATTTATTTCGGGCCTAAATGCAATTTTGGAAAACGGACATTTTTCCTAAATTCAAATAAAATACCAAAAAAACTCCGAAATAAAATCTTATTTTATTTTATTATTGAATCCTCAATACTTAATTATTTTGGGAAAGTCATTTTATTCCCTCTCTCATATTTTTGTAATAGAAATAATTGATGATAAAATAATTAAAATCAAATGATCCTATTCTCAAAATTTGAGAAAACTCAAATATGAAAATAATGAATTCCCCAACTCTCTCCGTGGGTCCTTGAGTTGCGTAGAAATTCTAGGATCAAAACCAAAAGCAAATATAATATAATATGCAATGATGATCTAATGTATAGCATTCCAAATTAAAATTTTGGGATGTTACACTCCCCGGGCTGTTGAGTTATATGACTCAAATCATCCGCGTCTGGAGGTCGGACATAAGTCCCTTGAAAATTTGCCCGAAAAGCGTCTTCGAGCTCTTCCCAGCTTCCAATGGAGCTTTCGGGGAGGCTTTTAAGCTAGTGCCGAGCTAGCCCTTTGAGTTTGAGGGGTAAATACTTAATGGCGTGGAGATCATCTCCTCGAACCATATGGATATGGAGGATATAGTCCTTAATCCAGACCCCTGGGTCTATTGTTCCGTCGTATGCCTCTATGTTTACGGGTTTGAATCCCTCTGGAAATGCATGGTCCAGCACCTCGTCGGTGAAACATAGGGGGTGTGCGGCACCCCTGTATCTAGGTGTACCGCGTTGTTCGAATGTTTGTTGTGTTGCATCGTATGCTGGAGCGTGCTTGCGTGGTCCATAGATGGATCTGGTTGCGCCGTCCTTTTGATGCGAGCCCTCGCGTGGATCGCGTATTGGCTTACGTGCGACATTGTTTGCCTCTCTATGTTGGCCGTGAGGTCGTCTATCCGGCCAGTTGGCCGTTTTAATTTTTGGTTGCGGGGGATCTAAGGCCTCCTCATCGAATTAAGGTAGCAACTTCCGCTTCGGGTAGCTCTTGGTGGGGTGATTACCGCCCTACTTCACTGCCGTGTTCAGCACTTTACTCCATCTAATTCTTAGTGTGTCTTGCGCAGCCTTGAGCCTTTGCTTCTGCTTTTTTAGACTCCTCGTGGTTGCAACGAGCCTTTGATGGGCATTCTGTTGCTCCGGGTGTCTGTCCGGTGTGATGTCATCTGGACTATTATCTTTGATAGAGTCGGGTTGTTCGGTTTGATTCTCCGTGTTGCCGTGGTCCGGCGATGGTTCACCCTGCTCTAACGTTGGGTCTATATGATCGTTGTTTCTGCTGAGGCAGGATTTGGAGCGGCGCTTACGTCGCCGCTTTGACTGCTTCTCGAGGGGACAACCCTTCATTGCGTCCTTCCGTTCCTCGTCGTCATCTTCTTTTGGTGTGTCCACCATGTATACGTCATGTGATGAAGTGGACGTCCAGTGCCCTGTGGGTAGTGGTTCCAGTTCGTCTCCTGCATCGTCGTCCATACCGTGGATGTCTTCGGAGTCAAAGTCGAGCATGTCGGTTAAGTCATCGACAGTGGCTACTAAGTGGGTGGTGGGTGGGCAGCGAATTTCTTCGTCATCCGCATCCCAATCCTGCCGGACATATTTCGGCCAGGACTCTCTTGATAAGGAGAGTGACTTTAATGAATTGAGTATGTCGCCGAAGGGCGAGTGCTGAAAGATATCCGCGGAGGTAAACTCCATGATCGGCGCCCAACCGGATTCGATAGGAACGGGCGCAGGCGGTTCGGAGTCCGTGGCCGGAGAAGTATCCGGCAGTTTAACAACACGACTCTCGTGAAGGGTAAGATCGATTTTCGGCTCGATCGCCGTTGGGGATGCGGCCTCTATGGTGATGTCTATCCACCCGTCCATGGGAGGCGCAACTGGCTCCGAATTAAGGGTCGGAGCGGCTGCCGGTGTGATTTCTTGAACACTGTCCGATGGCAGAGCTAAATCGTACTCATCATGACCGCGTGACGCACAAGGCAGGGGCTCGAATCCGTCGAAGATCAAGTCTCTGCGGATATCGGCCGTGTAGTTTAAGCTTCCAAACCTGACCTGGTGGCTAGGGGCGTAACTTTCAATCTGCGCCAGATGGCCAAGCGAGTTGGCCCGCAGTGTGAAGCCGCCGAATACAAAGATCTATCAGGGGAGAAAAGTCTCACCCTGGACTGCATCGCTATCGAAGATAGTAGGAGCCATCAAGCCTAACGATGACGACACAAAGGAACTCTCAATGAAAGCACCAATGTCGGTGTCAAAACCGGCGGATCTCAGGTAGGGGGTCCCGAACTGTCTGTCTAAGGCGGATGGTAATAGGAGGCAGGGAACACGATGTTTTACCCAGGTTCGGGCCCTCTTGATGGAGGTAAAACCCTACGTCATGCTTGATTAATATTGATGATATGGGTAATACAAGAGTAGATCTACCACGAGATCAGAGAGGCTAAACCCTAGAAGCTAGCCTATGGTATGATTGTATGTTGTCCTACGGACTAAAACCCTCCGGTTTATATAGACACCGGAGGGGGCTAGGGTTACACAAGGTCGGTTACAAAGGAGGAGATGTACATATCTGTATTTCCTAGCTTGCCTTCCACGCCAAGTAGAGTCCCATCTGGACACGAGACGAAGTCTTCAATCTTGTATCTTCATAGTCTAATAGTCCGGCCAAAGGATATAGTCCGGCTATCCGGAGACCCCCTAATCTAGGACTCCCTCACCAACCATGGGTTGAATTTTGGCGCGTCTGGCTCTATGGCGTAAACGTCCCTGAGTGCACGCTTGCGCTCCTGGTTGGGGATATGGGTGACATAGATCATGTTCACTGTTTTTACCTCGGGGGGAATTTCTTTTGCCCCCCTGTGTTTGATGGACGAGGCTCGTCATCATCCTCGCTAGGCGGCTCTTTCCCCTTATGTTCGATGTTTATCTTACCGGCTTGTATGAAGACCCAACAATTTCTTTTGGTATGATTGGCAGGATTGTCCGAGGCGCCATGGATCTGGTAAGGCCGATCTAGTATTCAGTCCAGACTAGATGGACCATCTTTGTTTCCTTTGAATGGCTTCTTCCGCTGATCGGGTTTAGAGCCGCTGGATCCGGCGTTGACCGTCGTATCTTCAGTATTGTCATTATTGCTTCGACGCTTATATTTGTTGCGCCGTGGCTTGCCGTTGTCGTCTCTGACTTCAGAGGTGCCAGGGTCGCTAGTGTCGTTGCTTCTACGAGCTAGCCAGCTATCTTCTCCCGCGCAAAAGCGGGTCATGAGTGTGGTGAGGGCTACCATAGACTTCGGCTTTTCTTGGCCGAGGTGTCGGGCGAGCCACTCGTCATGGACGCTGTGTTTAAAGGCCGCGACGAGTGGCTCGCCTGACACCTCGCCCGACGCTGTGATTAAATGCCACTTGTCGATTGGCCGAGGTATCTTTGTCGCCGAGGCTCACATCGTCTTTGGAGAGTGGTAGATAATTACTGTCTTCCGAGTCCCCGTTCCCGACCGGATCGTCGAGGTTGACTTGCCCCTCTCCCACATCATCTTGTTCGGATGTGGGCTCGGCGGGGGATTCGAGCTCTTCGGCACCCTCTGGAGTGTTATTGTCTCTGGTGCCGGTATTACTGTCTTTGCCAAGACGCAATTTTGAGCGGTGTCGCTGGCGTTGACGCTTCGGTGGTGCCTCATCAGGTTTTTCCTCTACCGGATCTTTCCTGTCTGCATCGTCATCCTCTTCGGGTGTGTCCACCATGTATACGTCGTATGTGGAGGTGGTCATCCAACGTCCGATAATCGGTGGGTCTTGGCCTTGTTCGTCTCCGGCATCGTTGTCCATGCCGTCAATATCTTCGGAGGCGTAGTCCAGCATGTCGGTTAAATCTTCGACAATGGCTATAAAGTGGGTGGGGGGGACGTAAAATTCCCCGCTCTCAGCCTCTAGTCCGAGTTGGGCATAGTTTAGAAGTGATTCCTCTGTAATGGTGAGGGATCGCATTAAGTCCGGAGCCTCGTTTAATAGCGATGTTTGTACAGGGAAACGAGAGTCCGCGGGGCTGGATGGGGCAAAGGCCTCCTGGCCATGCTTGCTTGGCGCGGACTTTGAGAGCTTAGATTCAGAATCCGGGGGCGAGTCTGGCCTTTCAATGATAGAGGGAATCCAGTCTAATCCCGAATTCGCCGTGGACACAATCGCCTCCAGATCCTTAGTAGTGTGGTTCACGGCAGAGAGTCCAGTGGGCTCCCAACTCCCGTCTTCGGACCTAGTGGTTTGCTCTAGATATAAGGCTAGCGCTATCATCGAGGCCGCGAACCCTTCGAAGATCAAGTCTCCTCAGATATCAGCGACATAGTTTAGGTTCCCAAAACTGATCTGATGACCAAGGGCGTAGCTGTCGATCTGTTTGAGGTGGCCAATCGGGTTGGCACGCAAAACAAAGCCACCGAATACAAAAATCTGTCCAAGGAGGTAAGCTTCCCCGGAGACGGCATCATTGTAGATGATCGAACGAGCCATTGATCCTTCTCTTGACGGCACAATGGAACTCTCAATGAAAGCACCAATGTCGGTGTCAAAACCGGCCGATCTTGGGTAGGGGGCCCTGAACTGTCCGTCTGAGGATCAAAGGTAACAGGAGGCAGGGGACACGATGTTTACCAAGGTTCGGGCCCTCTTGATGGAGGTAATACCCTACATCTTGCTTGATTGACTTTGATGAGTATAGGGGTTACAAGAGTTGATCTACCTCGAGATCGTAATGGCTAAACCCTAGATGTCTACCCTATATGATTTGTCTTAGCCTCTACGGACTAAACCCTCCGGTTTATATAGACATCGGAGGGGCCTAGGGTTGTACAGAGTCGGTTTATAGAGAAAGGAAACTATACATCCGAATGCCAAGCTTGCCATCCACGCAAAGGAGATCCCCACCCGGACACGGGGGGAGGTCTTCTATATTGTATCTTCACAGCCCACTAGCCCGACCCATGTCACATAGCCTAGACGCCCAGGGACCCCCTAATCAAGGACTACCACAGTAGCCCCTGAACCAGGCTTCAATGACGATGTGTCTGTTGTGCAGATTGTCTTTGGCATTTCAAGGCGGGTTCGTCCTCCGAATACTCCAAATCAGTTGAACAAAAGAACTATATCCGGCTCTGTATAACAGTTACAACCCTGAACCACAAGGGCGAAAATATTTAAACAAAATAAGCCATGTCCACTGATAGCTTTTTCGGCGAGACGTTATGTCTGGCCTTATTATTATTTTTAACCGTCTTGTAGCCTCCCACTTCGCGTTCCGAGGTGCGGACATTAACACGTCTTGTCAAAGCAGAGACCGTATCCCCTTACCGTGGGATTCTCATCAATGTGGGTTTGAGTATTCCAACCGTGCCGTTCACACGACCCCTTGGGAATAGGAGAGTTTTAAGGCTTACAAGGGGGTGCTTGATATTCACTGCCTTTATAAGGGGATAAGAACCCACCTTTTTACCCCACACCTTCTTCTTCCTCAGCCCTTCCGTCCTTGAGCTCCAGCCCCAAGCTTCAATCTTTTCCGCCACCACCAAACACTCTAACCATGTCCGGATCCGGCTCTCAAGGCAAGTGGGTGGCTTCCTCCGTGATGGAAAAGGACATAAAGGAGCTCCGAGAGGCGAGGTACTTGACAGTGGAAATCAAACACAGGCTTCCTGCCAAAGAACAAGTCATCCCTACTCCAGAGCCCGGTGAGAGGGTTGTGTTCATCCCTCACTTCCTCCGCGGACTAGGGTTTCCCCTCCACCCTTTTGTCCGTGGTCTCATGTTCTATTACGGGCTATATTTTCATGATCTAGACCCAAACTCCTTCCTTCACATCTCGGCTTTTATCGTCATGTGTGAGGCATTCCTCCGCATCCCCCACACTTCGGCCTGTGGCTCAAGGCTTTCAACGTGAAGCCGAAGGTGGTCGACGAACAGCACGCCGTGGGTTCTTTTCCTATATCCCAAATGGCAACTCTGCGGCCCTGTTTGCAACGGAGGAAAAACAAAGGAAACCCAGAGGAAACTTGTTCCTAAGGAAATGCTTCATGTTGAGTTGTTGAGAACGAAGGAATCTATCTAATCCAATCCTCTGGAAAGGTTCTTCTCCTTGTATTTTCACAGGAAATTGAACATCCATCGCTGGCTCTTTTTTCACGCAGGACCGAGGCACCTTGGGACCCATGTGGGGTTCGATCTGTATATGGCATGGACAAAAGTTGATCTGTTAACATTTTAAAATCAGTAAAGGGGCCCATATGAATTGGTTTCCTGTGGGTTCTTTTCCTGTATCCTAAATGGCAACTCTGCATGTCTGTTGAACATTTTTTCCTATGTGATGTATGGCGGTTCCTTTCCAATTCCTTTGTTTTAGTCTAATCCTACGTTTTTATTTCCTCTACCCTGAACAAGGCCTTACATAGTGGATGAATGACCATACATTTCAGCTCTAGCATGACAGTGTGTATCATAAATTGGGAAAACCATATTCATCGCTTGTTGCGATGAATAGTATGTACAATGCCCACACTCCCTCAACATGAGCCAAACCATTTCAGTACGTTTAGTGCTAGCTAGGTTTCACTGGTTTTTCGTATCATTCTTTACAAGTGTGAAAATGCCTAAGCGGAATATCACATATGCATTATCATTCATAAAAGCATTCCATAGACTATGTAATCCTTCATTTTTCTCAGTAGTGGCTCAGTTGAATGTACTGTATTAGCTTGGCCACTCCTGTTGCATAGGTTTTGTATCATCTTTTCTCTCAAGATTGAAACTTTATCTATATGAACTTCATCTTTTCTCTCAAGATTGAACCTTGCATATATTGTTGTTGTATCAGCATTCATCTAGGCCTCTTGTGGTTTGGCTATATGAGCTGGTCTGTGCTTGAAATTGAAATCTCAGGAGCTATCCTAGCACAAGTGATTTATGATAAATCTTAGACTCAACTAATTGCTAGCATTTATGCCTATGACAATAGTTACATCTTGCTAATTGCTACTAGCATTTATTATGGAAACTATATGTGAAGCTATTTTAGCGTCTAGAATATGGACCAAGTGTCAAGATGGATGACATGACTATACATTACGAAGAACCTCCACACCTCCTAGTTATGCACACGTTCAGCTCGATGAGGTCCCTCGAACTCTTGATCCAGAAAAGTGTTGAGGGAGAGTTTTGTCATCACGATGGCATGGTGATGGTGATGGTGAAGTGATCCACTCAAGGCTTCACCTAAGCACTACGACAATATGACCAGAGGTGTAAACTGTGGAGGGGGGCACCGCACACGGCTAGGAATCAATATTGTGTGTTCTAGCGGTGCCCCCCCGCCCACATATATATAGGTGGAGAGGGAGAGGGGCTACAAGGGGTGCCCCAAGTAGGAGTAATCCTACTTGGGCGCCTCCTCCAAGTCGTTCTCCCCCTCTTCCATATCCATCGGAGGGGGAAGGAAAGAGAGGGGGAGGGGAAGGAAAGGAGGAGGCCGAATCCTCCCCTTTCCTTCTCCTTTCCCTTCATTTCCTTCTCCTCCTATTCGGCCTATAGGGAGCGCACCAGCCCCTTTTGGGGCTGGTTTCTCCCTCTCTTGGCCCATTAGGCCCATATAGCTTGTCGGGGTTTGTCCAGAACCCCTTCAGGTGACCCGATACGTATCCGGTACCCCCGGAACACTTCCAGTGTACAAATACTATCGTCCTATATATGAATCTTTACCTCTCGACCATTTAGAGACTCCTCGTCATGTCCGTGATCTCATCCGTGACTCCGAACAACATTCGGTCACCAAATCACATAACTCATATAATACAAAATCATCATCGAACGTTAAGCGTGTGGACCCTACGGGTTCGAGAACTATGTAGACATGACCGAGACAACTCTCTAGTCAATAACCAATAGCGACACCTAGATGCTCATATTGGGTCCCACATATTCTATGTAGATCTTTGTCGGTCGTACCGTAATGACAATATACGTTATTCCCTTTGTCATCGGTATGTTACTTGCCCAAGATTCGATCGTTGGTATCTTCATACCTAGTTCAATCTCGTTACCGGCAAGTCTCTTTACTCGTTCCGTAATGCATCATCCCGCAAATAACTCATTAGTCACATTGCTTGCAAGGCTTATAGTGATGTGCATTACCGAGAGGGCCCAGAGATACCTCTCCGACACTCAGAGTGACAAATCCTAATCTCGATCTATGCCAACCCAACAAACACCTTCAGAGATACCTGTAGAGCATCTTTATAATCACCCAGTTACGTTGTGATGTTTGATAGCACACAAGGTTTTCCTCCGGTACTCGGGAGTTGCATAATGTCATAGTCGAAGGAATATGTATTTGACATGAAGAAAGCAATAGCAATAAGACTTAATGATCATTATGCTAAGCTAAAGGATGGGTCTTGTCCATCACATCATTCTCCTAATGATGTGATCACGTTCATCAAATGACAACACATGTCTATGGCTAGGAAACTTAACCATCTTTGATTAACGAGCTAGTCTAGTAGAGGCTTAATAGGGACACTGTGTTTTGTCTATGTATCCACACATGTATCAAGTTTCCGCTTAATACAATTCTAGCATGAATAATAAACATTTATCATGATGTAAGGAAATATAAATAAGAACTTTATAATTGCCTCTAGGGCATATTTCCTTCAATGAATACATCCATCAATGCTTCCAGAGCAAAAATGAACTAGTCTTACTAAAACTGGACTTTGAGAAAGCATTTGACATGTTGAATCATGAAGACTATGAGATATAAATACGTATACGGTGTGGGACTTGGAGTCATCCAGATCAGTGTCAAAGCTAGCATCGACGTAACCATTTGCGAAGAGCTCTTTGTCACCTCCATAAACGAGAAACATATCCTTAGTCTTTTTCAGGTACTTCAAGATGTTCTTGACCCCTGTCCAGTGATCCACTCCTGAATTACTTTGGTACCTCCTTGCTAGACTTATAGCAAGGCACACATCAGGTCTAGTACATAGCATAGCATACATGATACATCCTATGGCTGAGGCATAGGGAATGACTTTCATTTTCTCTCTATCTTCTGAAGTGGTTGGGCATTGAGTCTGACTCAACCTCACACCTTGTAACATAGGCAAGAACCCTTTATTTGACTGATCCATTTTGAACTTCTTCAAAACTTTATCAAGGTATGTGCTTTGTGAAAGTCCAATTAAGCGCCTTGATCTATCTCTATAGATCTTGATGCACAATATATAAGCAGCTTCATCGAGGTCTTTCTTTGAAAAAGTCTTGTTCAAGTATCCTTTTATGCTATCCAGAAATTCTATATCATTTCCAATCAACAATATGTCATCCACATATAATATTAGAAATACTACAGAGCTCCCACTCACTTTCTTGTAAATAAAGGCTTCTCCAAAAGTCTGTATAAAACCATATGCTTTGATCACACTATCAAAGCGTATACTCTACCTCCGAGATGCTTGCACCAGTCCATAAATGGATCGCTGGAGCTTGCACACATTGTTAGCACCTTTAGGATCGACAAAACTTTTTGGTTGCATCATATACAACTCTTCTTTGAGAAATCCATTAAGGAATGCAGTTTTGATGTCCACTTGCCAGATTTTTAATCATAAAATACGGCACTTTCTAACATGATTCGGACACACTTAAGCATCGCTACGGGTGAGAAAGTCTCATCATAGTCAACTCCTTGAACTTGTCGAAAACCTTTCGCAACAAGTCGATCTTTGTAGACAGTAGCATTACCATCAACGTCAGTCTTCTTCTTGAAGATCCATTTCTTCTCCATGGCTTGCTGATCATCGGGCAAGTCAACCAAAGTCCACACTTTGTTCTCATACATGGATCTTATCTCAGGTTTCATGGCCTCAAGCCATTTATCGGAATCTGGGCTCATCATCGCTTCCTCATAGTTCGTAGGTTTGTGATGATCTAGTAACATGACTTTTAGAACAGGATTACCGGACCACTCAGGTGCGTAACACGCTCTGGTTGACCTACGAGGTTCAGTAGTAACTTGATCTGAAGTTTCATGATCATTATCATTAGCTTCCTCTCTAGTTGGTGGGTATCATTGGAACTGATTTATGTGATCAGCTACTTTCCAATTCGGGAGAAGGTACAATTACCTCATCAAGTTCTACTTTACTCCCACTCACTTCTTTCGAGATAAACTCCTTCTCTAGAAAGTATACATTCTTAGCAACAAAGATCTTGCCTTCGGGTCTGTGATAGAAGGTGTACCCAACAGTTTCTTTTGGGTATCCTATGAAGACGCACTTCTCCAATTTGGGTTCGAGCTTATCAGCCTGAAGCTTTTTCACATAAGCATCGCAACCCCAAACTTTAAGAAACGACAGCTTAGGTTTCTTGCCAAACCACAGTTCATACGGTGTCGTCTCAACGGATTTAAATGGTGCCCTATTTAAAGTAATGCAGCTGTCTCTAATGCCTAACCCCAAAATGATAGCAGTAAATCGGTAAGAGACATCATAGATCGCACCATATCTAATAAAGTACGGTTACGACATTCGGACACACCATTACGCTATGGTGTTCCAGGTGGCGTGAGTTGTGAAACTATTCCACATTGTTTTAAATGAAGGCCAAACTCGTAACTCAAATATTCGCCTCAGCGATCAGATCGTAGAAACTTTATTTTCTTGTTACAATGATTCTCCACTTCACTCTGAAATTCTTTGAACTTTTCAAATGTTTTAGACATGTGTTTCATTAAGTAGATATACCCATATCTACTCAAATCATCTATGAGGGTTAGAAAATAACGATACCCGCCACGAGCTTCAACACTCATCGGACCGCATACATCGGTATGTATTATTTCCAATAAGTCAGTGGCTCGCTCCATTGTTCCGGAGAATGGAGGTTTAGTCGTCATTCCCATGAGGCATGGTTCACAAGCATCAAATGATTCATAATCAAGTGATTCCAAAAGTCCATCCGCATGGAGATCTTCATGCGCTTTACACCAATATGACCTAAACGGCAGTGCCACAAATATGTTGCACTATCATTATCACCTTTGCATCTTTTGGCATCAATATTATGAATATGTGTATCACCATGATCGTGATTCAATAAAAATAGACCACTCTTCAAGGGGGCATGACCATAAAAGATATTACTCATATAAATAGAACAACCATTATTCTCTGATTTAAATGAATAGCCGTCTCACATCAAACAAGATCTAGATAGTATGCTCATGCTCAACACTGGTACCAAATAACAATTATTCAGGTCTAAAACTAATCCTGAAGGTAGATGTAGAGGTAGCGTGCCGACGGCCATCACATCGGCCTTGGAACCATTCCCGACGCGCATCGTCACCTCGTCCTTAGCCAATCTTTGTTTAATCCGTAGCCCCTGTTTCGAGTTGCAAATATGAGCAACAGAACTAGTATCAAAAACACATGCACTACTACGAGCATTAGTAAGGCATACATCAATAACATGTATATCAAATATACCTTTGTTTACTTTGCCATCCTTCTTATCCGCCAAATACTTGGGGCAGTTCTGCTTCTAGTGGCCAGTCCCTTTGCAGTAGAAGCACTAAGTTTCAGGCTTGGGTCCGGACTTGGGCTTCTTCTCGGGAGTGACAACTTGCTTGCCATTCTTCTTGAAGTTCCCTTTCCTTCCCTTGCCCTTTTTTCTTGAAACTAGTGGTCTTGTTAACCATCAACACTTGACGCTCTTTCTTGATTTCTACCTCCGCAGCTTTGAGCATAGCGAAGAGCTCGGGAATTGTCTTATCCATCCCTTGCATATTATAGTTCATCACGAAGCCTTCTTAGCTTGGTGGCAGAGATTGAAGAACTCTGTCAATAACACTATCATCGAGAAGATTAACTCTTAGCTAAATCAAGTGGTTATGATACCCAGACATTCTGAGTATGTGTTCACTGACAGAACTATTCTCCTCCATCTTGCAGCTATAGAACTTGTTGGAGACTTCATATCTCTCAACTTGGGCATTTGCTTGAAATATTAACTTCAATTGCTGGAACATCTCATATGGTCCATGATGTTCAAAATGTTTTTGAAGTCCTGATTCAAAGTCGTAGAGCATGGCACAATGAACTATAGAGTAGTCATTAGACCGCGTCTGCCAGACGTTCAAAGCGTCTACATTAGCAGGAGGGGGCTTGTCACCTAGGGGTGCATCAAGGACATAATTCTTCTGTGCAGCAATGAGGATAATCCTGAAGTTACGGACCCAGTCCGTGTAGTTGCTACCATCATCTGTCAACTTAGCTTTCTCTAGGAACGCATTAAAATTCAAAGGAACGGTAGCACGGGCCATTGATCTACAACATAGATATGCAAAAACTATCAGGAATAAGTTCAGGATAAATTAAGTTCAATTAATCATATTACTAAAGAACTCCCACTTAGATATACATCCCTCGAGTCATCTAAATGATCATGTGATCCATATCAACTAAACCATGTCTGATCATCACATGAGATGGAGTAGTTTTCAATGATGAACATCTCTACTATATGATTCACGTTCGAACTTTCGGTCTCCAGTGTTCCGAGGCCATGTCTGTACATGCTAGGCTCGTAAAGTTTAACACGAGTATTCCGCATGTGTGAAATTATCTTGCACCCGTTGTATGTGAATGTAGAGCTTATCACACCCGATCATCACGTGGTGTCTCAGCATGATGAACTGTCGCAACGGTGCATACTCAGGGAGAACTGATGACCCACAAGTATAGGGTATCTATTGTAGTCCTTTCGATAAGTAAGAGTGTCGAACCCAACGAGGAGCAGAAGGAAATGATAAACGGTTTTTAGCAAGGTATTCTCTGCAAATACTGAAATAAGTGGTAACAGATAGTTTTGTGATAAGATAATTTGTAACGAGCAACAAGTAACAAAAGTAAATAAAGTGCAGCAAGGTGGCCCAATCCTTTTTGTAGCAAAGTACAAGCCTGGACGAACTCTTATATAAGGAAAAGCGCTCCCGAGGACACATGGGAATATCATCAAGCTAGTTTTCATCATGTTCATATGATTCGCATTCGGTACTTTGATAATTTGACATGTGGGTGGACCGGTGCTTGGGTGATGTTCTTACTTGAACAAGCATCCCACTTATGATTAACCTCTATTGCAAGCATCCGCAACTACAAGAAAAGTATTAAGGTAAACCTAACCATAGCATGAAACATATGGATCCAAATCAGCCCCTTACGAAGCAACGCATAAACTAGGGTTTAAGCTTCTGTCACTCTAGCAACCCATCATCTACTTATTACTTCCCAATGCCTTCCTCTAGGCCCAAATAATGGTGAAGTGTTATGTAGTCGACGTTCACATAACACCACTAGAGGCTAGACAACATACATCTCATCAAAATATCGAACGAATACCAAATTCACATGACTACTAATAGCAAGACTTCTCCCTTGTCCTCAGGAACAAACATAACTACTCACAAATCATATTCATGTTCATAATCAAAGGGGTAATAATATGCATAAAGGATCTGAACATATGATCTTCCACCAATTAAACCAACTAGCATCAACTACAAGGAGTAATTAACACTACTAGCAACCTACTAGCACCAATCCCGGACTTGGAGACAAGAATTGGATACAAGAGATGAACTAGGGTTTTGAGATGAGATGGTGCTGATGAAGATGTTGATGGAGATTGCCCTCTCCTGATGAGAGGGGCGTTGGTGATGATGATGGCGATGATTTCCCCTTCCGGGAGGGAAGTTTCCCCAGCAGAACGGCTCTGCCGAAGCTCTAGATTGGATCCGCCAAGGTTCCGCCTCATGGCGGCGGAGTTTCATCCCGAAAGGTTGCTTCCTGTTTTTTTCTCGACGAAAGATTTCATATAGGAGAAGATGGTCATCGGAGAGCCACCAGGGAGCCCACGAGGTAGGGGCGCGCCCTAGGGGGGCGCCCCCCACCCTCGTGAGCAGGGTGTGGGCCCCCTGGTCTTCATCTTTGGCGAGGATTTTTCATTATTTATTATAAGGTATTCCGTGGAGTTTCAGGACTTTTGGAGTTGTGAAGAATAGGTCTCTAATATTTGCTCCTTTTCTAGCCCAGAATTCCAGCTGCCGGCATTCTCCCTCCTTATGTAAACCTTGTAAAATAAGAGAGAATAGCCATAAGAATTGTGACATAATGTGAAATAATAGCCCATAATGCAATAAATATCGATATAAAAGCATGATGCAAAATGGACGTATCAACTCCCCCAAGCTTAGACCTCGCTTGTCCTCAAGCGAAAGCCGATAACAATAAATATGTCCCCATGTTTAGAGGTAGAGGCGTCGATAAAATAAAATACGGACATGAAGGCATCATGATTATTCTCATAATAGCAACATATATAGATATTGTCATATGATTACTTATGTTCAACTGATGATCTATTCACAATGCAAAAGTATGAATCAGAAACCTTATTGAGAACCAACAAACTATAACCTCGGTCATTGAAGCAATTGCAATTTATCATAACATCAGAAAGAGTCTATGTCAGAGCTAAAAAGCAAGTCCACATACTCAACTATCATCTAGTCCTTCATAATTGCTAACACTCATGCAATACTTTTGGTTACGGAGTTTTAATCAGACACAGAGAAAGATAGGGGCTTATAGTTTCGCCCCACAACCTTTTACCTCGAGGGTAATGTCAACAATAATAACTCATGCCCCCTACATCCAATTATATATATATATCAGGTTCTTTCCAACATGCTGGGCTTGCCAAAGGATAAAATGAAAAAGGAAGGGTGAATATCACCATGACACTTGCATAAGGTAGAGGATAATAATAAAAGATAGGCCCTTCACAGAGGGAAGCAGAGGTTGCCATGCGCTTTTATGGTTGGATGCACAAAATCTTAATGCGAGAGAACGTCACTTTATATTGCCCCTTGTGATATGAACCTTTATTATGCAGTCCGTCGCTTTTATTACTTCCACATCACAAGATCGTATAAAGCTTATTCCTCCCACACTAATCATACATATTTAGAGCAATTTTTATTGCTTTGCACCGATGACAACTTACTTGAAGGATCTTATTCAATCCTGGACTCTCATGGCAAAACTGGTTTAAGGGTATTTGGAAGCACAAGTAGTATCTCTACTTGGTGCTGAGAATTTGGCTAGCATAAGGGGGAAAGGCAAGCTCAACATGTTGGATGATCCATGACAACATACTTTATCTCAGATATAAGAAAACATAACCCATTACGTTGTCTTCCTTGTCCAACATCAACTCTTTAGCATGTCATATTTTCATGAGTGCTCCCAATCATAAAAGATGTCAATAATAGTATATTTATATGTGAAACCTCTCTTTCCTTATTACTTCCTATTAATTGCAACGATGACCAAAGCTATGTCTGCCAACTCCCAACAACTTTTAATCATCATACTCTTTCTATGTGAAGTCATTACTATCAATAAGATCAATATGAACTTTTGTTTCTTCTAATTCTTTTTCTCTTTTCTTTTATTCACTCAAGATCATGGCAAAATAATCAAACCCTTGACTCAACACTAATCTTTATTATATAGCTCATGGACTCGATTACATAGAGAGATCATAAGGCAAAACTTAAAACTAGATCATGCCATAAACTTTATTCTACTAGATCAAAATACTACTAATAGGATCGAACTAAGGAAAACGGTAAAGATAGGAGTTGTGATTGTGATACGATACCGGGGCACCTCCCCAAGCTTGGAAGTTGCCAAGGGGAGTGCCCATACCCATGTGATTATATCTCCTTGGTTGGTGAAGAAGGAGGTGATGGATAGTCGCACATCGAGCGTAAGAGGTCCTCTAGCTTGCGAATAATGCCCTTGAGTTCTAAGATATGCTCCTTCAACAAAATATTTTCACTTGTGAGATACTTGTTTTGAATACGAGTTAACTCAATCATCTGGAAAGCTTCGATCTCAGTTGGGGTAAGAAGGTTGTGATCAAGTTGAAGGATGTCTTCTGTTGCCGGAGCTTGGTTCTCCGTGGCCTTCTTGATCCCTTCATCCTTGTTGATCTCCATGGGTTCTTCCCTCTTCAGCTCTATCTTCATTAGCCAGGCATCTTTGTCACCGTTGTTGGAGGGGGACGACATGATGCCTGGCCTTGACAACCCTGACAGAGAACAGCCCAAAACAAGAATAGAGGATATTTGCGTGATACGGGAGTCAAAACCTTCGGAAGAATATATATTATCGACCAAAATACGTATCGTGCAAGAAAATGGAGTCCGGAAGGCACACGAGGTGCTCACGAGGTAGGGGGCACGCCCAGGGGGTAGGGCGTGCCCTCCACCCTCGTGGGGCCCCCGTGTCCTTCCCAGACTGCTACTTAATTTTCTATTTTTCTAAATATTCCAAAACGAAGAAATATTT
Source organism: Triticum aestivum (assembly GCF_018294505.1). Classification (NCBI taxonomy): domain Eukaryota; kingdom Viridiplantae; phylum Streptophyta; class Magnoliopsida; order Poales; family Poaceae; genus Triticum; species Triticum aestivum. The sequence goes on along the minus strand of NC_057803.1, from coordinate 543,400,524 downwards.
CCTTTAAAATTGTTTTGGAGTCGGTTTACTTACCGTACCACATACCTGTTCCTTTTTGGAGTCTGAAACGTTCTGGAAAGTGTCCCTTATGTATTCCTCCGGTGTTATGGTTTTAATAATATTGGTTTCAATATTTATGGGATTACCTGAGATATAATGTTTAATTCTTTGACCGTTTACCACCTTCGGATTTGTGCCTTCGAAGTTGTTGATTTTTATGACACCAGAACGATAGACCTCCTCGATAACATAGAGGCCTTCCCATTTAGAGAGAAGTCTCCCTGCAAAAAATCTTAAACGAGAGTTGTATAGCAATACATAATCACCTACATTAAACTCACGCTTTTGTATCCTTTTGTCATGCCATCTTTTAACCTTTTCTTTAAACAACTTGGCATTTTCATAAGCTTGGGTTCTCCATTCATCAAGTGAGCTAATATCAAATAACCTCTTTTCACTGGCAAGTTTGAAATCATAATTGAGCTCTTTAATATCCCAATATGCCTTATGTTCTAGTTCGAGAGGTAAGTCACATGCTTTTCCATATACCATTTTATACGGAGACATACCCATAGGATTTTTATATGCAGTTCTATAGGCCCATAATGCATCATCAAGTTTCTTGGACCAATTCTTTCTAGACCTATTGACAGTCTTTTGCAAAATTAATTTGAGTTCTCTATTACTCAATTCTACTTGACCACTAGACTGTGGGTGATACGGAGATGCAGTTCTATGATTGACGTCATATTTAGCAAGCATTTTACGAAAAGCACCATGAATAAAATGTGAACCACCATCAGTCATTAAATATCTACAGACTCCAAACCTTGGAAAAATAACTTCTTTAAGCATTTTAATAGAAGTGTTATGATCAGCACTACTAGTTGGAATAGCTTCTACCCACTTAGTAATGTAATCAATAGCAACTAAAATATGTGTATATCCATTAGAGGCAGGAAAAGGTCCCCATATAATCAAAGCCCCAAACATCAAATGGTTCAATAACAAGTGAATAATTCATACGCATTTCTTGACGTCTACTAATATTACCAATTCTTTGACATTCATCACAAGATAGGACAAACTTACGGGAATCCTTGAAGAGAGCAAGCTAATAAAAACCGGATTGCAATACCTTATGTGCAGTTCTATCTCCCGTGTGGTGTCCTCCGTAAGTTTCGGAGTGGCACTTGCGTAGGATCTGTTCCTGTTCATGCTCAGGTACACAACGTCTAATAACACCATCTACTCCTTCTTTATAAAGATGTGGGTCATCCCAAAAGTAATGTCTCAAATCATAGAAGAACTTTTTCTTTTGTTGGTATGTGAAGCTAGGTGGTATAAATTTAGCAACTATGTAATTAGCATAATCAGCATACCAAGGGGTACTACGAGAAGTACTTATGACATTTAATTGTTCATCAGGAAAGCTATCATCAATAGGTAGTGGGTTATCAAGAACATTCTCTAACCTAGATAAGTTGTCTGCAACGGGGTTCTCAGCTCCTTTTCTATCAACAATATGCAAATCAAATTCTTCTAGCAAGAGAACCCATCTAATAAGTCTAGGTTTAGCATCTTTCTTCTCCATAAGATATTTAATAGCAGCATGATCAGTGTGGATAGTTACTTTAGAATCAACAATATAAGGTCTGAACTTATCACAAGCAAATACAACTGCTAAAAGTTCTTTTTCAGTAGTAGCATAATTTCTTTGAGCATTGTCTAGAGTCTTACTAGCATAATGGATAACATTTAATTTCTTATCAACTCTTTGCCCTAGAACAACACCTACAGCATAATCGCTAGCATCACACATAATTTCAAAGGGTAAATTCCAATCAGGTGGCTGAACAATAGGTGCAGAGACTAATGCTTTCTTAATTATTTCAAATGCTTCTACACAATCATCATCAAAGACAAATGGTATATCTTTTTGTAACAAATTAGTCAGAGGCCGAGAAATTTTTGAGAAGTCCTTAATGAACCTCCTATAAAATCCGGCATGACCAAGGAAACTTCTTATACCTTTGATGTCCTTGGGACATGGCATCTTTTCAATAGCATCAACCTTGGCTTTATCAACTTCAATACCTCTTTCAGAAACTTTATGCCCCAAGACAATACCCTCATTAACCATAAAGTGGCACTTTTCCCAATTCAAGACAAGATTAGTTTCTTCACATCTCTACAAAACTCGATCAAGATTGCTCAAGCAATCATCAAAAGAAGATCCATAGACGGAAAAGTCGTCCATTAAAACCTCACAAATCGTCTCGCAAAAGTCAGAGAATATAGCCATCATGCATCTTTAAAAGGTAGCGGGTGCATTACATAAACCAAAAGGCATACGTCTATAAGCAAAAGTACCAAAAGGGCATGTAGAAGTAGTCTTTGATTGATCTTTAGCCGACACAGGTATTTGAGAGAAACCAGAATAACCATCTAGAAAGAAGTAATGTGTATGTTTGCATAATCTTTCTAGCATTTGATCAATAAAAGGTAAGGGGTAATGATCTTTCTTAGTAGCCTTATTTAATTTGCGGAAATCAATTACCATCCTATAACCTGTAATAATTCTTTGTGGAATCAATTCATCTTTATCATTAGGAACAACAGTAATACCTCCCTTCTTAGGGACACAATGAACATGACTTACCCACTGACTATCAGCAATGGGATAAATTATACCTGCCTCCAGAAGCTTTAGTATTTGTTTTCTTACCACTTCTTTCATTTTAGGATTTAGACGTCGTTGAGGATGACGAACTGGTTTGGCATCTGCATCCAAATTTATTTTATGTTGACATAGAGTGGGACTAATGCCCTTAAGATCATCAAGAGTATATCCAATAGCAGCACGGTGCTTCTTCAGAGTTTTCAATAATCTTTCTTCTTCATGCTCTGAAAGGTTAGCACTAATAATAATAGGATATATCTTCTTTTCATCAAGATAAGCATATTTAAGATTATCAGGCAACGGTTTAAGCTCAAACACGGGATCACCCTTAGGTGGAGGGGGATCCCCTAGGATTTCAACAGGCAAATTGTGTTTCAGAATAGGTTCCTATTTAAAGAATACTTCATCTATTTCCCTTCTTTCATTCATAAACATATCATTCTCATGGTCTAGCAAATATTGTTCTAAAGGATCACTAGGAGGTACGGCAATAGAAGCAAGACCAATAATTTCATCCTTACTAGGCAATTCTTCTTCATGGTGTTGTTTACTAAATTTAGAAAAATTAAACTCATCAGTCATATCATCCAAGCCAATAGTAACAACATTCTTTTCGCAGTCTATCTTAGCATTAACAGTGTTCAAGAAGGGTCTACCAAATATAATGGGACAAAAGCTATCTTGTGGGGAACTAAGAACAAGAAAATCAGCAGGATATTTAGTTTTCCCGCACAAGACTTCAACATCTCTAACAATTCCCATTGCTGAAATAGTATCTCTATTAGCAAGTTTAATTGTGACATCAATATCTTCTAACTCAGTAGGTGCAATTTCATGCTTGATTTCTTTATACAAGTCATAAGGTATAACACTAGCACTAGCACCGATATCACATAAGCCATGATAACAATGTTCTCCTATTTTAACAGAAATAACAGGCACGCCTACCACAGGTCTATGTTTATCTTTAGCACAAGGTTTAGCAATTCTAGCAGTTTCACCGCAGAACTGAATAACACGCCCATCAATATTATCAGACAAGAGCTCTTTAACAATGGCAATATTAGGTTCTACTTTAACTTGCTCAAGAGGTGTATATGTTTTAATATTGCTTTTATGAACCACAGTTGAAGCTTTAGCATGATCCTTTATCCTAACAGGGAAAGGTGGTTTCTCAACATAACAAGTAGGAACAATAGGATCATTATAAGTGACAGTCTTTTCTTCAACTTTAATAGGTGCAGCTACTTTTACTTCTATGGGAGGATGATATTTACACCACTTCTCCTTAGGGAGATCAACATAAGTAGCAAAAGATTCACAGAAAGAAGCTACTATCTCAGAATCAAGTCCATATTTAGTGCTAAACTTACAGAAAATATCGGTATCCATAAAAGATTTAACACAATCAAACTTAGGTGTCATACCTGACTCCTTACCATTGTCGAGGTCCCAATCTTCGGAGTTGTGTTTAATTCTTTCCAATAAATCCCATTTGAATTCAATAGTCTTCATCATAAAAGAGCCAGCACAAGAAGTATCGAGCATGGTGCGATTATTTTCAGAAAGTCGAGCATAAAAATTTTGAAGAATTATTTCTCTTGGGAGCTCATGATTGGATCATGAATATAACATTGATTTAAGCCTCCCCCAAGCTTGAGTGATGCTTTCTCCTTTGCGAGGCCAAAAATTATATATATAATTGCGATCACGATGAACAAGATGCATAGGGTAATACTTTTGATGAAACTCCAATTTCAATCTTCTATAATTCCATGATCTCGTATCATCACATAGCCTATACCATATCAATGCATCTCCCTTCAAAGATAAAGGGAAGACCTTCTTATTAGCAACATCATCAGGTATACCTGCAAGCTTAACTAATCCACAAACTTCATCCACATATATTAGGTGTTCATCAGGATGCTTTGTTCCATCTCCTGTAAAAGGATTAGCTAGCAGTTTTTCTATCATACCCGAAGGATACTCATAGGGAATTTCATTTTCATATTCATTTTCAATAGGTTCAGTAGGTTGAGGAGCAACTCTTTGCTCTACTGGTCGGGGTGAAGATACCCCGAACAAGCCCCTCAGAGGATTACGTTCCATAGTAACAAGTGAAAGTAAATTTCAGCACACTATATAGATTTTTCCTTACCAAATTCCACCTACCAAAGGTGCTTCACTCCCCGGCAACGGCGCCAGAAAAAAGTCTTGATGACCCACAAGTATAGGGGATCTATCGTAGTCCTTTCGATAAGTAAGGGTCCCGAACCCAACGAGGAGCAGAAGGAAATGATAAACGGTTTTCAGCAAGGTATTCTCTACAAATACTGAAATAAGTGGTAACAGATAGTTTTGTGATAAGATAATTTGTAACGAGCAACAAGTAACAAAAGTAAATAAAGTGCAGCAAGGTGGCCCAATCCTTTTTGTAGCAAAGGACAAGCCTGGACGAACTCTTATATAAGGAAAAGCGCTCCCGAGGACACATGGGAATATCATCAAGCTAGTTTTCATCACGTTCATATGATTCGCATTCGGTACTTTGATAATTTGACATGTGGGTGGACTGGTGCTTGGGTGTTGTTCTTACTTGAACAAGCATCCCACTTATGATTAACCTCTATTGAAAGCATCCGCAACTACAACAAAAGTATTAAGGTAAACCTAACCATAGCATGAAACATATGATCCAAATCAGCCCCTTACGAAGCAACGCATAAACTAGGGTTTAAGCTTCTGTCACTCTAGCAACCCATAATCTACTTATTACTTCCCAATGCCTTCCTCTAGGCCCAAATAATGGTGAAGTGTTATGTAGTCGACGTTCACATAACACCACTAGAGGCTAGACAACATACATCTCATCAAAATATCGAACGAATACCAAATTCACATGACTACTAATAGCAAGACTTCTCCCTTGTCCTTAGGAACAAACATAACTACTCACAAAGCATATTCATGTTCATAATCAGAGGGGTAATAATATGCATAAAGTATCTGAACATATGATCTTCCACCAATTAAACCAACTAGCATCAACTACAAGGAGTAATTAACACTACTAGCAACCTACTAGCACCAATCTCAGGCTTGGAGACAAGAATTGGATACAAGAGATGAACTAGGGTTTTGAGATGAGATGGTGCTGATGAAGATGTTGATGGAGATTGCCCTCTCCCGATGAGAGGAGCGTTGGTGATGACGATGGCGATGATTTCCCCCTTCGAGAGGGAAGTTTCCCCGACAAAACGGCTCTACCGGAGCTCTAGATTGGATCCGCCAAGGTTCCGCCTCGTGGAGGTGGAGTTTCGTCCCGAAAGGTTGCTTCCTATTTTTTTTCTCAACGAAAGACTTCATATAGGAGAAGATGGTCATCGGAGAGCCACCAGGGAGCCCACGAGGTAGGGGAGCGCGCCCTAGGGGGGCGCGCCCCCCACCCTCGTGAGCAGGGTGTGGGCCCCCTGGTCTTCATCTTTGGCGAGGATTTTTCATTATTTATTATAAGGTATTCCATGGATTTTCAGTACTTTTGGAGTTGTGCAATATAGGTCTCTAATATTTGCTCCTTTTCCAGCCCAGAATTCCAGCTGCCGTCATTCTCCCTCCTTATGTAAACCATGTAAAATAAGAGAGAATAGCCATAAGTATTGTGACATAATGTGAAATAACAGACCATAATGCAATACATATCGATATAAAAGCATGATGCAAAATGGACGTATCAAGAACACTTATACCTTGAAATTTTAGTGCGGAATCATCTTATAATGCTACCACCGTACTAAGCAAAATAAGATGCATAAAAGATAAACATCACATGCAACCAAAATATGTGACATGATATGGCCATCATCATCTTGTGCCTTTGATCTCCATCTCCAAAGCATCGTCATGATCTCCATCGTCACCGGCTTGACACCTTGATCTCCATCATAGCATCATGGTCGTCTCGCCAACTATTGCTTCTACAACTATCGCTAATGCGTAGTGATAAAGTAAAGTAATTACATGGCGTTTGCATTTCATACAATAAAGCGACAACCATAAGGCTCCTGCCAGTTGCCGATAACTTCTACAAAACATGATCATCTCATACAATAACGTATATCACATCATGTCTTGACCATATCACATCACAACATGCCCTGCAAAAACAAGTTAGACGCCCTCTACTTTGTTGTTTCAAGTTTTACGTGGCTGCTACAGGCTTCTAGTAAGAACCGTTCTTACCTACGCATCAAAACCACAATGGTGATTTATCAAGTTTGTTGTTTTAACCTTCAACAAGGACTGACCGCAGTCAAATCCGATTCAACTAAAGTTGGAGAAACAGACACCCGCTACCCACCTTTATGCAAAACTAGTTGCATGTCTGTCAGTGGAACCGGTCTCATGAACGTGGTCATGTAAGGTTGGTCTGGGCCGCTTCATCCAACAATACTGCCGAATCAAAATAATACATTGGTGGTAAGCAGTATGACGATCACCGCCCACAACTCTTTGTGTTCTACTCATGCATATCATCTACGCATAGACCTGGCTCGGATGCCACTGTTGGGGAACGTAGCATGAAATTTCAAATTATTTCCTACGCTCACGCAAGATCTATCTAGGAGATGCATAGCAACGAGAGGGGGAGAGTGTTTCCACGTACCCTCACAGATCAAAAGTGGAAGCTTTGACAATGCAGTTGATGTAGTCGAACTTCTTCTCACTCCGATCGATCAAGCACCAAACATACAGCACCTCCGAGTTCTACACACGTTCAGCTCGATGACGTCCCTCGAACTCTTGATCCGACAAAGTGTCGAGGGAGAGTTTCGTCAGCACGACTGGATGGTGACGGTGATGGTGAAGTGATCCACGCAGGGCTTCCCCTAAGCATTATGACAAAATGATCAGAGGCGTAAACTGTGGAGGGGGTGCCGCACACGGCTAGGAATTAATGTTGTGTGTTCTAGCGATGCCCCCCACATATATATAGGTGGGAGAGGGAGAGGGGTTGCAAAGGGCGCCCCAAGTAGGAGTAATCCTACTTGGGCGCCTCCTCCAAGTCGGCCTCCTCCCTTCCATATCCATCGGAGGGGGAAGGAAAGAGAGAGGGGAGGGGAAGGAAAGGGGAGGCCGAATCCTCCCCTTTCCTTATCCTTTCCTTCTCCTCCTATTCGGCCTATAGGGGGCGCACCAGCCCCTTTTGGGGCTGGTATGTCCCTTTCTTGGCCCATTAGGCCTATATAGCTTGTCGGGGTTTGTCCAAAACCCCTTCCGGTGACCCGATACATATCAGGTACCCCCGGAACACTTTTGGTGTCCAAATACTATCATCCTATATATGAATGTTTACCTCTCTACCATTTTGAGACTCGTTGTCATGTCCGTTATCTCATCCGTGACTCTGAACAACATTTGGTCACCAAATCACATAACTCATATAATACAAAATCGTCATCGAACGTTAAGCGTGCGGACCTAACGGGTTCGAGAACTATGTAAACATGATCAAGACAACTCTCCGGTCGATAACCAATAGCGGAACCTAGATGCTCATATTGATTCCCACATATTCTAGGAAGATATTTATCGGTCGTATCGTAATGACAACATAAGTTATTCCCTTTGTCAATGGTATGTTACTTGCCCTATATTTGATCGTCGGTATCTTCATACCTAGTTCAATCTCGTTACCGGCAAGTCTTTTACTCATTCCATAATGCATCATCCGGCAACTAACTCATTAGTCGCATTGCTTGCAAGGCTTATCATGATGTGCATTACTGTGAGGGCCCAGAGATACCTCTCGGACACTCAGAGTGACAAATCCTAATCTTGATCTATGCCAACCCAAAAAACACCTTCGGAGATACCTGTAGAGCATATTTATAATCACCCAGTTACGTTGTGACGTTTGATAGCACACAAGGTTTTCCTCTGGTACTCGGGAGTTGCATAGTCTCATAGTCTAAGGAATATGTATTTGATATGAAGAAAGCAATAGCAATAAAACTTCATGATCATTATGCTAAGCTAACGGATGGGTCTTGTCCATCACATCATTCTCCTAATGATGTGATCCCGTTCATCAAATGACAACACATGTCTATGGCTAGGAAACTTAACCATCTTTGATTAAAGAGCTAGTCTAGTAGAGGCTTAATAGGGACACTTTGTTTTGTCTATGTATCCACACATGTATCAAGTTTCCGCTTAATACAATTCTAGCATGAATAATAAGCATTTATCATGATGTAAGGAAATATAAATAAGAACTTTATTATTGCCTCTAGGGCATATTTCCTTCAGTGAATACATCCATCAATGCTTCCAGAGCAAAAATGAACTAGTCTTATTGAAACTGGACTTTGAGAAAGCATTTGACATGGTTGAATCATGAGACCATCATCCAAATTATGCAAGCCAAAGGGTTTGTACCTAGATGGATCCACTGGATTAAAATGATATATGGGACTAGTTTTTCTTCTGTTCTGCTGAATGGTGTATCGGGAAAGCGGTTTTTGTGCAAGAAGGATGCCAGACAAGGTGATCCACTTTCACCACTGATATTTGTGATTGTTGTAGATGTATTACAAACCATGATGAATGAGGCTATGTAACATGATCCAATCACCACTGATACATCAATCATGTACTGATTACCCTATCATTCAGTATGTGGATGACACCATCTTGGTAGCTAAGGCTGATAGAAGATAACTTGAGTATATCAAGAACATGCTACTTCGCTATTCTACCTACACAGGGCTGCAAAATTGGCACACTTCCCCACAAATATTTGGGTTTACCACTCTACCACACCAAACCAAGAGTTGAAGATTATATGCCCATGCTGAAGGGAATAGAAAATATACTACTGGGATGCTCCACCCTCCTATCCACAGGAGACAAGCTCACCCTCGTCAAGTCAGTTTTCTCAAGTATGCCTATTTTCTTCATGTGCACTTTATGGATACCCAAGACAGTAGTCAAGCAAATCAACACTTATCTCATGAATTGTTTCTGGAAAAAGTTTGGCACACAAGAGAGAGGATTAGTATTGATTTCATGGGACAAAGTGTGTAAACCTAAAGCACAAGGTGGTTTGGGGGTCTTAGATGTTCATTTGCACAATCAATCCCTACTCATGAAGTTCCTCCACAAGTTCTTCAACAAGGAAAACACTCCACGGGTAAAAATCATATGGGAAGCATATTACCAAGACTCCCTACCTGGGGACAGGCTGGTAGGCTCCTTTTGGTGGAAAGGTATCATGAAAACTCTGCCCATTCAAGCAACATGCTATATGCAAACCAGGCAAGGGGGACACTACTCTTTTTTGGTATGACAAGTGGATGGGTGAATCTGTGCAGTTTAAAATGCCTGAACTTTTCTCTTTTGTCATCAACAAACGGATCACACTGAAACAAGTCCAAGAGCAATAGGAATTCAGTCAGCTTTTCCATAGACCCCTTTATCTTCAAGCCTTCAACCAGTTCAACTCTCTCCATACTCACGTACAAAACATCCCACAATCTGATGAGAAGGATAAATGGAGTTACTCTTGGACTAGCCCCAATACTCATCTATGAAAATGTACAAGAACATATGTGGGCAAGCTGACACACACAACATTTTTAAGAAGCTTTGGAAAACTTCCTGCAGACTCAGACACAAGATCTTCTTCTGGTTATTACTGCATGATAGAGTTAGCACAAGGATCCTACTACAATGCAGAAGTATGTTTCTGCCTGATTATAATTGTGCTATGTGTGCGGATGCAACAGATTAAACTCTCATTCACCTTTTTTGGAATTGACCTTTCTCACTAAGCTGCTGGACATGTTTGATACCCACCAAGCAAAGAGGGATTTCTGTATTTGATGAAATAGTTCTGACCACGATCAAGTTACCCAAAGAGGTTGCAATGGAGATCATAATTATGGGATGCTGGAGTACTTGGTTGGTTAGAAATGATAAAATTTTCAGATCTGCTCCACCACATGTTAACTCTTGGAAATTCTATCTCAAAGAAGGATTACATACAATCAGACTCGGAGCAAAGAATCACAAAGCAGCACAAATTGATAGTTGGATAGAACTGAACTTATAAATAGTTTTCATGTTTCCTAGAGAGGGCATTGGTTGAATCCACTTTCTATACTAGTTTGTAAATATTTTTTATTAATATAATGAAATATCATAGAACAATTGTTCTACGGTCTAGGTTTCAAAAAAATCTTATACTCCTAACTCCCTCTTGTCAAAAATAGGTGTCGTGGTTTTAGTTGGATCAGAGAGAGTAGGAAATTTTCCTATGATGTCATTTGGACTGTAGGATTGGCTTTTAAAATTCATACATGGATCCTTCCTTTCTTCTACAGTTTTGAGGATTCTAAACATTTGCTGAAACATCATGTTTTAATTTCACGTGAGAAGTCGAATGCAACATGTCTCTTTACCTCTCTTCCTCTCTTAAACAAATGATTTCTCAGGGCATCCAAATGGCTATGTACTACAGTTCATGCGTTTACAGGAATCTACTCCCTCCATTTTTATTTAGTTCGTGTATCAGTTGTAAACCATAGGATTTGGGAAACTGTTCGACACCCTAAACGGGGTGTGGCTATCTCATTATATAGAAGTACCAAGGGGTACAATGCAATATGTATACAGAGGCTATTTATATACAGTCTAATACCCTCCCTCAATCTTAACTATGGCCCGAAGTACAAAGCAAGTTAAGATTGCGCCTACAGCCTACAAACTGTGGTTGTGGAAGGGGCTTCATGAAGATGTCAGCAAGTTGATCTTTTGATGAGCTGAACTTGATACAAAGTAGCTTCTGTGCAATGCGTTCCCGAGCAAAATGATAGTCAGCCTCAATGTGTTTCGTCCGAGCATGGAACACCGGATTAGATAAAAGATATGTAGCACCGATGTTGTCACACCAAAGGACTGGAGGATGACCTGGAGAGACTCTCAACTCTCTCAATAGAGACTGTACCCATATGATCTCATCAGTCGCATCAGCAGCCGACTTGTACTCAGCTTCAGTACTACTGCGAGACAATGTAGCTTGCTTGCGAGCATTCCAAGCAATCAAGTTAGAACCCAGGAACACTGCATAACCCCCCATGGATCGCCTATCATTGGGACTACCAGCCCAATCTGCATCTAAAAAAGTCGAGATCTCACAAGACGGCGCGGGCTAAAGAAGCAAACCATAGGAGGCAGTAAGACAGATATAACATAGAATATGTTTCACAGCTGACCAATGAGATGTCCTGGGTGCATGAAGGTACTGACACACACGGTTGACTGCATAAGAGATATCTGGCTAGTAATAGTAAGGTATTGCAGGCCACCAACCAGACTGCGATACTCAGTAGCATCATCAGGTGAAAGAGGGTCTCCATCAAAAGCAGACAACCGATTAGTGGCAGACATCAAAGTGATAGCATGTTTGCATTTTAGCATTCCAGCACGATGCAACAAGTCCAAAGAGTACTTCTGAGTAAGAGTCAACCCAGCAGAAGACCATGAAACCTCCAGACCAAGGAAAAAATGCAGAGCACCTAAATCCTTGACAGCAAAATCACCACTCAATGCACTCACAAGACGATCAACAGCAGCATCGGAGGAACTGATGAGGATGATATCATCAATATAAACCGGTAGATACATCGTAACCTCATGACATTGAAGAAGAAACAGGGACGTGTCAACCGTGGAGGGAGTAAACCCAAGAGCCCGGAGAATAGAGCCGAGACATGCATGCCACACACGAGGAGCCTGTTTGAGTCCATACAGTGCCTTAACCAGATGACAGAGATGATGAGGGCGTGCAGGATCAACAAAACCAAGTGGCTGGCGCATATAAAGCTCCTCCTCCAAGATTCCATGTAGGAAAGTGTTCTGCACATCGAGCTGACGAAGGAACCATCCTCGAGTAACAGCAAGAGACAGCAGCAAACGGGTGGTAGTAGGCTTGATAACTGGATTGGACATGTCTTCATAATCAAGACCATACCTCTGTTTGAAGCCCTTGGCAACTAGCTGCGCCTTGTAGCGTTCTATAGAACCGTCAGCATGTCTCTTGACTTTAAAACCCCACTTGGAATCATTGAAGTTGACACCAGACACTGGAGGAACAAGTTGCCAACTACCAAGTATAATTTTGTAGTAAAGCCTAAAACTCCTGTTCCATTGCAGCACGCCAGTGAGGAATGCCCAGTGCAGCCTGAAAATGATGAGGCTCTGCAGTGGGATCGGTAGCAGTATGAGCCATGCAAGCAGCGAGCCATGCGACAATCCCATCTTTGCGTTCCTTCGGACGAAAAATGTCGGATTGACTGCGTGTTCGAGGACGAAGGGTAACTGCAGCAGGCTGTACTGGTAACGCTCGGCATAGGCGACGGCGGCGAGGCCAAGTCACCCGACGAGCGTGTGCCAGAATTCCCTGGCGTCGGGGAGGCATGCGGCGTCGAGCGGGGTGAGGCCAGCCCACTGGAGGTCGAGGCGAGGCCTGTCAGTGCAGGCGACTGGACCTCTGGGTCGGGCAAAGCACTAGTCGGCCCAGGCAAAGGGACCACCAGGTCGGGGGAGGCCGTCGTCGGGCCGGGCGAGGCGGCAGCTGGCCCAGGTGAGGCGACCACCAGGTCGAGCGAGGCCAGCGTCGGGCCAGGTGAGGCCGACGCCCGCAGGACAGCTGCGGGTGCAGCCTCCACGGGCGGAGGAGCAGCGGGTTGACGGGCGCCACCCATCATGCATGGCCCATGCACGGGATCGGCGTCCCGATCACGAGCTTCATCCGTCGCTTGTTCATCGAGGAGCTCGAGGCGAGCACCGCGTCCAATACTTGCAGCATGATTAGGAAGCAACGCAGGAGCATATGCAACATCCACAAATTGATCAGGCGAAGGTATGGATGAGTGAACAAGTGGCGTAGAGTTGGTCGGAAGTGCATGAAAGGGGAACACATTTTCATCAAACACAACGTCACGAGATGTGTAGATGTGATTTGTGGGAACATGTAGGCACTTGTACCCTTTGTGAAGTGAACTATACCCAAGAAAAACACACTCCTTAGACCGAAACTCTAGCTTACGCTTGTTGTACGGACGGAGGTGAGGCCAACATGCACACCCGAACACTTTGAGGAATGTGTAGTCTGGAATTTCATTGAGCAATAGTTCAAGCGGGGTCTGTATTTTCAGAAGTTGTGAGGGAAGCCTATTTATCAAAAAACAGGCTGTGGAAAAAGCATCACTCCAGAACCGAAATGGAACGGAGGCATGAGCTAGCAATGTAAGCTCAGTTTCTACAAGATGACGGTCCTTACGTTCAGCGGTTCCATTCTGCTGATGTGTATGAGGACAAGACACATGGTGCGAAATCCCAAGTTTGTTAAAAAACGAATTGAGGTTATCATATTCACCCCCCCCCCCAAGTCGGTTTGAACATGAATAATTTTCTGCTTAAGGAGACGCTTAACATGTGCTTGAAACTGGATGAAAACATCGAACACATCAGACTTTCTCTTAATAAGATATAGCCAAGTAAATCGACTATAAGCATCAATGAAGCTGACATAATAATTGTGGCCACTGACAGACGTTTGGGCATGACCCCATACATCATAAAACACAAGCTCAAGAGGATGTTTCACAACACGACGGAAGTTGATGACTCTTGCCCTGCTGACAGGCATCACAGATAGTTTCAGCAGTTTTATTGGACACAACTGGTAGTTCATGGCGATGCAACACATGAAGAACTATATGAGCGGCAGGGTGACCAAGGCGCGCATGCCACTGGGTAGGAGACACACGAACACCGCTGAACGCCTGAGGAGAAAACTACATAGGAGATGTGGGCGGCGTGTCAATTGTATACAGGCCATGGCGAATACGACCACTAAGCAGAACGGCCCTCGTGTCCCGATCCTTGATAAAGAAACAAAAAGGATGAAAGTCAGCAAGGACATTATTATCACAAGTAAGTTGAGGAATAGACAACAAACTACATGTAGCAGAGGGAACTCGAAGAACATTGGAAAGATGTAGTTTCCGAAAGTTGTGTGCAAGAAGTGAGGCCTAACCAACATGGGAGATGCGCATACCTGCTCCATTGGTGGTGTGTACCTGATCATGACCACGGTATGGTTCCTGAGTGGAGAGCTTGCCCATCTCGCCGGTGAGGTGGTTTGTAGCTCCCGTGTCCATATACCACGTAGGATCAATGGAGTAGGACGGAGTGCGCCCGTGCTCATGACTCGTCACAGCAACGGTAGCCTGCTTATCATTCCCTTTGCCATTGTTGCCCAGACCAAGAAAGTTTTGCTTGAAGCATCAATGGCAGCGAGATGCAATGTGACGCTCAATGCCACATAGCTGACAGGCCTGCTGAGCGCCGCGGCAGGGGCAGCAAGCGAGCGGGCAGCTCCCGCCAGTGATGGTCGGCGCATTGCCCCGCGAGGCCTACTGAGGTGAGGGCGCCGGTTTGCCACCTGGTGGTGACGACTTCTGAGATTTGCCGCGAGCCACGGCGTTGGCGGAGACGAAGCTCGGGGAGACACGACGTGCCTTGATGCGCTGTTCATGGCCGATAAGGCGTGCATAGAGCTCGCGAGGCGGGAGCGGATCATCACGACCATGGACATTCTCAATGATATTGTCATAGTCATCATCAAGCCCGTTAAGCACAAAGCTGGTGAAGTTCTCATCCTGAAGCGGCTGAC
Source organism: Triticum aestivum (assembly GCF_018294505.1). Taxonomy (NCBI): domain Eukaryota; kingdom Viridiplantae; phylum Streptophyta; class Magnoliopsida; order Poales; family Poaceae; genus Triticum; species Triticum aestivum. Next base: position 543,385,096 of record NC_057803.1, on the reverse strand, counting down.
CAACGGAGGCCAACGTGTCGGCGAGGCCGGTCATCTTGTTGAAGTAGTCCGTGATGCTGAGGTCGCCAAGCTTGGTCTCACCCAGCTCGGTGCGTATAGAATGAGCACACGCCTGAGACTGGGAGGCAAAGCTAGTGTGAAGCGCCGCCCACGCCTCCCGGGACGTAGCGGCGAAGATGACCAGCGATGAAACACTTGGAGTGAGCGAAGACTGGATAGCGGAGAGGATGGCCTGATCCTGAGCCATCCATGTGTGGTACGCCGGATGATGAGGAGGCGGGCACGGGATGGATCCGTCAACATAGCCCTCCAAGTAGCGGCTCCGTAGAAGAGGCAACACCTGAGCACGCCACGACAAGTAGTTGTCCGGCGCAAGCTTCACGGGCAGCAGATGCGAGAAGTAAAACGGCGACAGCACCGTCGCCTGATCAGCATGAGCGTGCGTCGGTGCATAAAGGCTCATCGACGGAGCCATCTCAGGATGAGCAGCAGGCACCGAATATGGTGGGTAGAGGCCAGGGGAACCAGCGATTAGGGTGTCGTAGTACGCCGCGAACAGGGCCCCATACAGCGAGACGGCCGCGGCCCGATGGGGCGGCTGCGATGGCGCCGGGTAGGGTTGAGGTGGCGGCGCCGTGTAGGAGTGCGGTGGCAACGCCGAGTAGGGTCACGGCAACGCACCGTAGGTTTGCGGCAGCGGCGCACCGTAGGTTGGTGGCGGCGGTGCACTGTAGGGTTGCTGAGGAGGCGGCGCGCCGTAGGTCAGCACTGGCCAGGACGACAGCAGCGGCGGTCCACCATGGGCCGACGCAGGGACGCCGTACGAAGGAGGGCCGGCGCCGTAGGTCGACACAGGAGGAGCACCATAGGGCGCCGCGATCTCCGTCGAGGCAGCGGGATCGCCGTGGACACCCGATCCAATCGGGGACCATGGCGGCGGCAAGGCACCATAGGCCACCGCAAGGGGCCGCGTGGCGAGGAACGGCGACGTAGGAGCAAGGCCGGCACAACGGCGGCGGCAGAGGCAGTGGAAAACATCGTAACCTAAGCTGATACCATGTAAAACATAGGATTTGGGAAAGTCAAGCTTTACAAACTTTGACAAAGTTTATAAATAAAAATATTAACCTATACAATAAAAAATCAACACCATTAGATTTATTATTGAATGTACTTTCACATCATATAGATTTGTTATGATATAAATGTTTATATTGTTTGCTATAAACTTGATCAAACTTTACGAAGTTTGACTTTAGTCAACTCTAACATGCAGAGTGAATAAAAACGAAGAGAGTAAACTATTTGACACATTCAATTCTTGCAATTTACTATCCCGCGTTTAAAACATGACTGAATCCGTAGTCACCACACCTGCGCTGCACATCGAGCCAATCAATGATGCATCTTGCAAAAAAACAGCCTCGAACCTAGGAAATTCTTTGTCAACGCGCCTTCCCCTGACATACCGGCCCCACGCACCATCAGCGACGGACCAGGTCAGGGCCGGCCTTGCCGACAGCCCAGCCAACGCAAGAGTGGCTGGGCCAGAGTGGGTCCAATAGGCCCAGCCAGGCTACTACTTATCGTCAACCGCATCACCAAGGAGAGGTATCCAGAGGATCAAGGCGAACCCGGTGGCTACCTACTTTTCCTGCTTTTGAACCCTAGTTCTTCCTTCGCCATTCGTGTACTGGATCAAGCTTGTATCCCAGATAATCGCCACTGCTTAATAGATCCACAAGTAGTCCCTATCATCTGGTATCAGAGACCACTCACCTCCCTTCCGCCTCCATACTGGCCCAATTCATCGAAACACGCCGCATCCGTCAGGCCCGATCCGACCTAGCAGCCATGGATCCATCGATCCAAGCCTTCCTCGACCGGCTGGACGCTACACTGGTAGCCCACTCTGCATCCATCACTACGATCCAAGCCCAGACGGCCAAGATCGACGATCTGGTCGCCTGGCGGCCGGATCTGGAGAAACGCGTCGCGGAGCTCGGCGCGGCTGTCACGGCTCCAGCAGGAGCGCCCCTCGTTGTCCTCAGCTCCTACGGTGGCGCTCCCCACGGAGAAACATCAATCTCCTCACCCGGCGACTCTCGGCGCTCCCATCGGGCCCGAGCCAGGCGCGGGTAGAGCGATCCACGGGTCCCATGACCACGGCGTCTTCGACATCATGCGGGGGTTGTCGGCGGCGTCGTTCCGCACGCCGCCGCCACTCCCGGCCAACGGTCAATCTGATCCCACCCTTCCAACGGCACCGCTTTCCCCATTTGCACACGCAAGCCAGCTCCTGTCAGGGTTGGGGCAAGCTCATCCTTCCATCACGTTTCCACAATTCGCTGGGGAGAACCCGAACTTGTGGAAAACGTTATGTGAGCAATACTTTCAGATGTTCGGGATACACCGCACGTTTTGGGTGCCTATGGCAGCCCTCAACTTCTCCGGATCTGCATCGATTTGGCTCCAATCGATTCAGAAAAAACTTTCTGATTATGATTGGGATTCGTTTGCCACACTACTTTGCATGCGTTTCAGCCGTGATAGGCATCAAATGTTGATTAGGCAATTTTACACTGTACGGCAGGATTCTACAGTAGCAGATTACATAGAGAAATTTGAATTGATTATCAATCATCTGAGTTCATATTCTGACACCATTCATCCGTTTTACTTTTTGACACGCTTCGTCGAGGGCCTCCGACCAGACATCCGAGCGGTGGTGCTGGTTCAGCGTCCACCTGATTTGGACACGGCCTGTGCGCTGGCTCTCCTCCAAGAAGAGGTGGCGGATGGTAGTCGTGCTGAACCACTCCGTCAGCATCTGCCACGACCTCCCGAGGCACAGATCCGCGTCAATGGACCATTGCCACTCCCGCCACCCCCAGCGCGTCCCAACGTGACGGCAGCAGGGGCGACCGATTGTCGAGGCACCGAAGCAACAAGAGCGGACTCAACCAAGCTCAAGACGCTGCGAGATTACAGGCGTGCTCGTGGCCTCTGTTTCAAATGTGGCGAGCGGTGGGGGCACGATCATGTGTGCCCCACCTCTGTTCAACTACACGTTGTTGAAGAATTACTTGAACTCTTCGGCATAGATAGTGTGACAGAGGTGACAGAACAGCCTGAAGAAACAGTTATGGCTATTTCACGTTCAGTGGTATCTGTAGGAGTTTCAGCTAAAGCATTCCAGCTACAGGCATGGATTCAGGGGTGCGAAGCGCTGATGTTGGTGGACTCAGGGAGCTCGACATCTTTTGTCAACACTGATTTGGCCAAGTTTCTGGAAGGAGTTGCACCTTTGAGCAAAACTTACAGAGTAAGGGTCGCTGATGGAGGTGAACTGAAATGTTCAGCCATTGTCCCACAATGCAATTGGTATACACAAGGACATGAGTTCACCACAGATTTAAAGGTACTATCCCTGGGCATGCATGACGCAATCTTGGGGATGGACTGGCTAGAGAAGCACAATCCCATGACAGTTGACTGGAAAGCCAAATCCATTGCAATGCCGTCAGCACAAGGGGTGATCTCACTCCAGGGTCACGAGGCGGAATCAACTGAATGTTTGCTCATCAATAGTCTGCAATTACAAGGATTGTGGAATAACAATGCAGTGGCTTACATGGTGCAATTACACACAGTGGAACTGGACGGTGAGCAAAGCACAGACACTCCAGAAGCTCTCCAACAGATCCTTGCTGAATTTCCTGATCTCTTTGAGGAACCAACGGAATTGCCCCCACGGCGCGAGTGTGATCACCACATTCCTCTTATTCCAGGCGTGCAGCCGTTCAACATACGTCCGTATCGTCACAAGCCGAAACACAAGGACGAAATCGAGTGTCAAGTGGCAGAGTTGTTGCGTACCGGAGTGATATAGAAAAGCAACAGTCCTTTCGCTTCTCCTGTCATTCTGGTCAAAAAGAAGGACGGAACCTGGAGGCTCTGCGTCGACTATCGTCACCTGAATGCCATTACGTGCATCACAAAAATTCCCATACCAGTCATTGAAGAGTTGTTAGACGAGCTGCATGGTGCCTGTTGGTTCTCCAAACTAGATCTGCGGGCAGGCTACCACCAAATCAGGCTCGCTGAAGGGGAGGGGTACAAGACAGCATTCCACACACACTCGGGCCATTATGAATTCCGTGTGGTTTCTTTCGGGCTGGCAGGTGGACCGGGAACATTCAACGATTCACCAATACTTTGCACCCACTTCTCCGCCATTGTGTGCTGCTCTTCTTCGACAACATTTTGGTCTTCAGCCGTACACTGCATGACCACATCAAACACCTGCGGCAGGTCCTTGAACTACTCCTCAGAGATCAGTGGAAAGTTAAATTCAGCAAGTGTGCCTTCGGCCAACGCAAAGTGACATATCTGGGACATGTAGTCAGTGCGGAGGGCGTAGCCACGGATCCAACCAAGATTAAAGCAGTCTCGGAATGGAAGACACCAACTAATGTCAAGGAGGTGCGCAGCTTTCTGGGACTAGCTGGCTACTACAGGCGCTTTGTGCGCAACTTTGGTGTCATTGCGCGCCCACTGTTCAATCTCCTCAAAAAGGGGGTACCGTTTGTGTGGACTCAGCACACAGAAACGGCATTTCAACTCCTCAAGACTCAGCTCACCACAGCTCCGGTCCTCGCTTTGCCAGACTTTACCAAGCCATTCTGTGTGGAAACGGACGCCAGCGACCGAGGGATAGGAGCAGTGTTACAACAAGGAGGGCATCCGATAGCTTTCATGAGCAAAGCATTGGCCCCGCGCTATCAAGGACTATCCACGTACGAGAAAGAATACTTGGCAGTAATAGTAGTTGTGGACCAATGGCGCCCGTACCTGCAACATGGAGAATTCACCATCCTGACCGATCAGAAAAGCTTGATTCACTTAGAGGAACAACGGCTCTCAACACCATGGCAGCAAAAAGCTTTCACAAAGTTGTTTGGCCTCCAATACTCCATCAGATACAAAAAAGGGGCAGATAACAACGCAGCAGATGCTCTGTCAAGAGCTGAACCAACAGAGATGTTAGCTGTTGTCAGCTCCTGCCAACCAGCATGGCTGGATGATGTTGTGACCAGCTACAACTCTAATCCCCAAGCGCAGAAGCTCTTGGAGCAGCTCGCCATCCGGGCCGACCCGAAGGACCGTTTCTCTCTTACTCAAGGGATTCTTTGTTTCCGTGGCCGAATTTGGCTTGGTGGCTCAACAGCACTGCAACAGCGCATCATCGGCGCCTTCCATAACAGCCCTATGGGAGGTCACTCCGGGATCCCAACCACTTACCGCCGTATCAGACGCCTATTTGCATGGCCAAAGATGAAGACACACATCCACCAATACATTCGTTGTTGCCCAATTTGCCAACAAGCGAAACCAGATCGTGCGGTTCACTAGGACTTCTTCAGCCACTTCCCATTCCCACGGCTCCTTGGGAGATGATATCCATGGATTTCATCGATGGGCTCCCGCAATCAGCTCAGTTCAACTGTCTCCTGGTGATTGTGGACAAGCGCACCAAGTTCGCGCATTTCCTCCCATTGGCACACCCCTACACTGCCACCAAAGTGGCCCTCCTCTTCATGAACCAGATTTACAAGCTACATGGATTGCCGGGTGCAATTGTCTCGGATCGTGATCCGGTCTTCACCAGCCATTTTTGGCAAGAGCTTTTCAAGCACGCTGGTTCCGAGCTTCGCCTCAATACAGCCAATCACCCACAAATGGACGGGTAAACGGAGCGCGTCAATCAGTGTCTGGAAACATATCTTCGGTGTTTCACACAAGCTTGCCCAAAGCGCTGGAGCTACTCGATACCTATGGCACAATTCTGGTACAACTCATCTCACCACTCAGCTATTGGGATGTCCCCATTCAAAGCCTTGTTTGGTTATGAACCACGCCAGTGGGGCGTCACGGCCTCGGAGAACTGTTTAGTGCAATCGTTGCAGTCTTGGTTAGAAGAAAGAATTGTCATTCAGAACATCCTCCAGCAGCATTTGAATAGGGCACGCCAATGCATGAAGACGCAGGCTGACAAGAAGCGCTCGTGGAGGCAATTCGAGGTGGGGGACGAAGTTTACCTCAAGCTGCAACCGTACATCCAAGCTTCAGTCGCACCACGGGCGAATCACAAACTCTCCTTCAAGTTCTTTGGGCCTTTCTCCATCATCGCCAAGGTAAATGACGTTGCTTACAAGCTGCAGCTACCTCCTGAAGCCATGGTGCATCCGGTCTTCCACGTCTCTTTGCTGCATCGAGCTCTTCGCCCAGGCATGGAGGCGTCGACACATCTGCCGGCGGAACAGGACACGAAGGCTGTACCCGTGGCGATCATTCAAACACGTTGGCGCAAGACGGCGGGCGCAATGATCGAGCAAGTCCAGGTGCAGTGGTCACCTGAATCCTCGCTGGGCACCACCTGGGAGGACAAGGTCGCACTCTTCGACAAGTTTCCTCAGGCGGAGGCTTGGGGTCAAGCCTCAACACAAGAAGGGGGGGATGTCGGCGCCCCTTCTCCTGACATACCGGCCCCACGGACCATCAGCGACGGACCAGGTCAGGGCCGGCCTCGCCAACAGCCCAAGGCCAACGCAAGAGTGGTTGGGCCAGAGTGGGTCCAATAGGCCCAGCCAGGCTACTACTTATCCTCAACCGCATCACCAGGGAGAGGTATCCAGAGGATCAAGGCGAACCCGGCGGCTACCTACTTTTCCTGCTTTTGAACCCTAGTTCTTCCTTCGCCATTCGTGTACTGGATCAAGCTTGTATCCCAGATAATCGCCACTGCTTAGTAGATCCACAAGTAGTCCCTATCAGTCTTCCTCACGTTTGAAAATACAAGGCCGGGGCAGCTTGAGCCTGATTGTCAATCTTCGAACATGGCAAAGCTGCAACCGGGCATACGGGAGGGGCCTGGACTCCGCATGTGATCCACCTTACTTAAGCTCATCCCGGCCATGATGTGCCACGACTTTCACCGAATAATCGATCGCCGCCTCTAGAAAATGTCCCATGCTGCACCGTTGTGGTGGCACCTTCAGCTGTCTACTTCTTCGTATCATTTTCGGTGGAAACAGCTCCGGTCTCCGCATCTTCCATCGACATTCCCCTTGCACCTGCCGCCCGGTGCGTGCCTGGTCGCTGAACTGCCACTTTGCCCCGGCCGGTCCGCTCACGCTGCGTTCATATCCTTCACCATGCCGACGGCCGGCCAATGATCGATTCTAGAGAGAGACAGCCAACTAGTGCTACTTCCTGATCGAGATGTTTTGGTGGCCAAGATTGAATTCGGAAGTTCGGACAAAGCTACCAGTAGCGTCTAGCGGCGCACACACGACGAGAGTGGCCGACACGGCAAGCAACTGCACATTTCATTGCTGGTCAGTCGGTCTTTACCCAACTGCTAGTACTACTAGCTAGTCTGGTGTAGTACATGGAAGAATTAGTTGTACTCTCTGTATACCATATCAATCTCGTTGAATTGTGTTATTACGTACGCCAAACAAATTAATCAATGAAAGAAGCGATCTACTGAGATGCATTACGTACTATATGGAAAATATAGAGAGATATGTACTACACCAATCGATGGCCAGCTCGATCGACCTCTACACTCCACTGGCTGGCTGGCAAGCAGGAGGTACTACGTGTGTACTCCCTCCGTCCGGAAATACTTGTTCTAGAAATGGATGTATCTAGACTTATTTTAGTTATAGATACATTCATTTTCTTTATTTTCAGGACAAGTATTTCCGGACGGAGGGAGTACGTATCACCAGCCAGCCGAGCATAAGCAATCCAAAAGAATACACACCGACGGGATTCACTCATCAACTGGCCGTTGATGATTGAAAAATTCTTTGATGATTTGGTTATGCCGGGATCATCAGCCTCGGCTTCTTGAACGCCAGCGGGATGAGCACCTCCTCCTCGTAGTCGTCGGCCGGCGCCGGCATGCACCGCTCGCGCTCGGTGACGATGTCCGGCAGCGCCGGCAGGTTCAGGTCGAACCCTCGGCTCGCGACCGCGGAGGCGCCGACGGGGCCCTCGTAGTGGCACCGCTTGTGCCCGCCCAGCGCCTGCCCGGTCGGGAAAGTCTTCTTGCAGACGGAGCACTCGTGCACCCTGCCACCTCCGCCCGCGCCGCTGGACGTGGTTGACGAGGACGCGGCGGGCGAGGCCGCCGCCGTGGCAGCGGGCTCGTCCGCGCCGGCGGGGGCCGGCTTCGGGCGGTGGCTCGCCTTGTGCCCGCCGAGGGCCTGGTAGGACGGGAACCCCTTGCCGCACACGGAGCAGCGGTGCTCCTGCGCCGGCGAGGACGACGGGAGCAGGTGCCGGTCGCGGTGGCCGCGCGCCAGCATGAGGAGGCTGAGCGCGAGGTGCTCCTCCTCGCTGGGCGCGCGCTGCCGCTGGCGCCTCGGGCGCCTCCGCTTGCCCCACCCCTCGTCGCACCGCAGCTGCCCCTCCTCTTCCTCCTCGCTCACCATCGCCGCCGCGTCGCGAACCGCGTCCACCGCCATGCACGCACGTACGCCGATCCAACACACGCAAGAACGTGCCTTGCTGATTCTCTCTGGCACGAAGGAAGAGTGGTGGGCAGTAGTTAAGTTAGCTACTGGAAGTGTGTGATGGAGCAGTGGTGAGTGGGTGGAGAGGGCGGGGCAACCGGTGGTGGTTTTATACAAGGGAGGGAGAGAGGTGAGCGAGTAGTGGTAGGGAAGTCGTTGGTGGTGATGCAGTGGTTTGTTGGTGTGTGTATGCATCAGTGTGTGTGTGTGTGTGTGTATTAGAGAGAGACCGAGTGAGGAAGTGGTGGTTGGTTCTTTGGGACTAAGCAATGGGAGGGAGGAAGAGTTAGTTGGAAGAGCATTTGGTCAACTAGAAAGCAGGGACGAGGAGGCTTCCAAGTGGTGCGAAAAGAATAGGGGGAGATGAGGGAGATGACTTTGATTATGACGATGATTCGGCTGTTTTGGGGTCTAGAACTTGATAAGATTCACGGTCAGACGTCAGTGAAGAAGAGTAAGTGAGAGAGGACTTGTTCTCTGCCCAGTCGTGGAAAGGACAACTTGATAAGATTTCACGGTCAGTGAAGAGGAAGAGACTGTTTACAGTGGGGAGTAACATAAAGTAGTAACTTGCCGATGTTATTAATCTATGCTATTATTTTCATAGTGGGTAGTAACATATGAGTGGTATCATGAAAGAGTTTATTTATTAGGCTATAGACTCATTATGCCTTGAAATGTGTGATGTTACAGTAACTAGCTAAGTTACCACAAACTCCTCTCTCCTCATTAATTAGCTGCCACATAAGCAATCTTTTATTGAAATGTGTGATGTTACTAGTGAAATTACTCCCATTCTGACTAGTCATAAAGATGGAATTCTTGGGAAAATGGAACTTGGATCAATTATAAACTAGTTACGGTAGTAATGGAAGCGGGGTGGTGTGCCAAATGGATGGTTGATCACGCTGTGATGTCACGGGGTGAGAGAGGGAAGCATCTGGTGCGTTGGCCTCCGCTTTAAACAAATATCGCGCTGCGCGTTCGATCACGATCACTCTGAAATGGACTGCTTAATTACGCTTCTCTGAGATGAGAATCCTCCGCAGACCAATCTCAGCAGCGCTAGATAGATCCAATAACCTTTTTTCAGTTCACCTGTAGTTCTAGCTACGCTGTCAAGCTACCTCACCGCCGTGAGTGATCGACGGCCACTTGGGGAGTGACAAGCTAAAGGTAGCGAGTGGAGTACGTCGCCGTGTGCTGGTTCGTGGTCGACGGCCTTGTGTTGTGCGTGCGTGAGCGGAGCTGCCGCGTGGTAGGGAGAGCTCGGGCCGGATATCACTTGGGAGGCGGTGGGCACTCACATGGCGACCGTGTCCGGCTCGACGCTTCTCCATCTGGGGGCTGCAGAGGAAAGGCTTTCTGGAAAGAGCAGATGAGCAGAGCAGCTCACACTTCTCCTGAACGCCGCAGCGAGCTGGTACTGGCTGGCGACACGTGTACTGTCACCTCAACGTTTCGCCAGAAATTGATTAAAAAAAGAAGAAGAAAAACACGGCAATGAGCTGTGGCTGTTCAAACCGGGTCTCCCAATATGAATTCGACTCGTATAGTCTGTCGTCAGGCTAGTCGTATATCCATCGCGGAAATCGTTAGGTCAGTAGGTGATACTACGCCACAAATATCCGTGCGACCGATCGAGTTGGTGTGCAGTACGCGTGATCGATCGGTAGAGCTGTAGAATAAGGTACGCATATACACCACAAATATGTACGTACATCGACTGTGGAATTAATGGCGAACATACAAATCGAACCAGACAGGCACATATGCTAACAAGAACAAAGGTGTCCGCCTCTTTTCCGTTACGGAAAGTTAGGCGTACGCGTACTCTTAAAGAAGGCTGTATATGCTCTTTCCATGTGAAGCAAAATTCGATTAAACTGTGGCCAAACAAACACGGCAGAGACATGCATGCGTGCCGGCCTGTGCTGTGCGTGCAGAATTTGCTCGATGCAGAACGTTGCTTGCTAATGCTTGCTTTGTAACGGGAGGTTGCCTCCGGGCACATGGATGATGGATTCGTGCATAGCTGGAATCAGCGGACTGACCGGGGTTAGCGCACATGCGTGTACTATGTTTTTATACGCGAGATCCATAAGCGAGGGATGGGTAGATGCTTTGTGATTTGTGAATGTCACGTGTCATTCATCAGGGCGGGTCTCACCTGCTAACCGTGAGACCTGGTTTTATATTTTTTTTCCGTGCGACGGTGGCGGTGGGCATATGCACCGGCCCGCGAGCTTTTTTGCATACATGCTACAGTTGGCACCAACGTGTACGTGAATGGCGGGAAATTCAATATGCCAATATAGCAAGAAGATACGACGAGGAATAAATGTTTCTAAGACTGAACAGTGCAATCTAGAGTTTTCTTTTAGAAACTACTTATAATAATGTAATCTCGCAGCGAGTATTTATCGCATTAAGCGATCGCTGCGGGATGTCTCGCTAAAGGTCAGGAATCGATCCCTGGTCTAAGGGGAGTTCACGCGCGTTGCTATCCACTCCGTCCAAGCCGCAACCTTGGTAAGTGGAAGGTGCGGGCCCTACTTGAGGCCATTTGAGCCGGATTTTTTCATTGTTTTCTTTTATTCCTTTTATTTTTTATTCTCCATTTTTCATCCCTTTTTGCATTTTGTTTTCGGGTTTATTTTTCCATTTTTTGGTTTTTTTGGTTTTCTTTGTTCTTTCGGATTTTTTTATTCTCCAATTTTTTGATTTTCTTTTTTCCTTCTCCTTTTTTCAAATAGTATTCAAAAACATTGAAATAATTTTTCAACATTTTTTTATACATGTTTAACATTTTTTTTCAAATACTTGTTCAACATTTTGGTAATACTTGTTCAAATTTTTTTAAATACTTGCTCAAGATTTTTTCAAATACTTCTTCAACATTTTTGAAATACCTGTCAAAAAAATTGAAATGTTTCCTAAGAGTACTTTTCGTTATATATATATATATATATATATATATATATATATATATATATATATATATATATATATATATATATATAGGGTCGCGCTATTCGTCACCCTGGGTGAGGAATAGTTATTCTTCACCCCCCCTCTATTTTACCATCAATGCATCATAATTTTACGTTTCGTAAGTTTTGTCTTATTTCCGACGCAAAAAGAGACCGTAAGAAAATATATAATCGCTGTAAAAAATATTTTATGTTATGTAAAATTACAAACATAAAAACATAGTCTAAAATACACATAAACTGCAAATTTTCTTGTCTTATGACCTATATTTTTATTTTCTTATGTCAAATTTTACGTAGTGAATCAATAGGAATGTAACTATTTGAATTCCAAACGTAATTTAATTATGAAATGATCGTAAGATTACCTCGGGTGAAGAATAACTTATTCTGCCCCTGGGTGATAAATAGTAACACTATATATATATATATATATATATATATATATATATATATATATATATATATATATATATATATATATATATAATAGTCTAAAGTATAAATAAAAGAAAAAACAGAAAGCAAAAAATGAAAAGAAAAAGTGAGAAAAGAACAAAATAGAAACAGGTTGGAGTTTCTTGCGCCCGTGTAATCTAGTGTTCATTCATATATAGAGTGGGTCTGATGGGCCAAGTTGGGCCTTGAATAGCATAATGGCTTTAGATTCCTTATTATTGCATAGTATAGGTGTACCTTTTAAACATCTGGACAAAAAAAGTGGACCTTTTGACGAACTTGGCATCTCTCATTAAAAAAATCCCCTAAATCGTGTAAATTTTGGTGATGCTAGCTTCCACTGTGCACCATGTACATGATGTACTTGTAATAAAGTAGCCCATGCTCTTGCAGCTTTGGGTTGTAATGGGCTATAGGCATGAACCCAGTCGCTTGTGGCCTGCGTGTGCACCTGATGATGTGTTGATGATTCTGGCCAATGGTTTGGCTATGCCTACTGCGTAATGGAATGCATGATTCCATCTAAAAAAACATTCTTTAAAGATGCGTTTGGTTTTAGAAACCAACTGGAATGTAACGGGTCGGACCCGTCCCTGACCCACGTTCTAGTGTTTGGTTTGTAACTGGAACTAAACCCACTCGTTCCCATCCACCGAATATTCCGCTCAGATCCAGAACCAAGCGATCTCTCCAAATCGAGCGGACCACGCGGAACCGTCGCTCGTGCCTCCTCTCTCGCACGAAGCCCTCTCTCTCGCGTGCTTGAGGCACTCTCGATCTGCTCTCTCCCTCGATCCGTGCCGTCGGCCGGTCCCTCCTTGGATCTGCGCCGCCGGACGCTCCTCTCCTGGATCCGCATCGCTGGCCGGTCCCTCCTTGGATCTGCGCCGCCGGACGCTCCTCTCCTGGATCCGCGTCGCCGGCCACTCCTCTCCCTCGTCTCCTCCTGAATCGGCTGGCGGGCGGCGAGCAGCGGGTGCACGGGGCAGGCGGGCGACGAGCGCGAGTGTGCAGTTCTTAGGCGGCAGCAGTGGGGCGACGGGTGCGCGGCCGACGCAGGGAAGAAGGGTTACATCGGAGGCGGCGGGTGCGGGGCCAAGGCCAGGAAGACGGCCGACAGCGGGGACGGCAGGTGCGGGGCTCACGCCGGGAAGAAAAGCGGTGGCGTCCAGCGCTCAAACGACAATTGGAGAGCATGTGCATGGCGGCTGATGTGGATTGCACCGGCGAGTGTGTGGCCAAGGCCGGGAAGAGGGGCGCTTCCATCTAGTGCTCAGGCAGCAGCCATATATGCGAGCGACGGTGGCCGCCTTCCAGTGCTCAGGCGGCAACCTTTTGCAATTGTTCCTGCCTATATTTGTTGACATTCGTGACAAATTTTGATGTCAATGTGTACATGCTTGTTCTTTCCTTTTACATTTTGTCAGTAATGTCAGTAAATATACGAATATGATTGCGTATATATAGACTACTATGTCGTATATCTGGAATGTTGTGAAGCAAATTACAAATAAAATGTTATTTTGGAATTTAAATGAAATGCTACTAAACATACTGTCAATTTTGAACAACTTTCATTCCATTCCATTCCATCAACCAAACACTGAGACGGAACCATTCCATTCCACTCTATTATTATACCAAATACAGAGATGGAACCATTCCATTCCAATGGAACAGAACCATGACATTCCATGACACTTCGTTTCCGAACCAAACACACCCTAAGGAACCAACAGAAACAAATTAGAGGAGACGTGAAATTCATGATCAGTGTCTACTCTGCCTCACAAAAGCTCATATTGACCAAGAGACACGCACAAGCAATTAGGGTTTGCTCGCCTCCCGTTGGCGGCGCCGCTGACCTGCCACGCTTCTGTGGCCTTTGGGCCATGGAGACGGAGTGGATCTCAGCTCCTGTCGACGGGAGGGCTCCATTTTCTGGTTTTAGGGTTAAGGTTTGGTGGGACGGTGTTCAGGTGGTGGTGGCGGCGTCTTGTCCAATAAAGTCTCCCCGACTTCAGCACCATCTCGACTGCGACGTCGAGAAGCTCGTGGGAGTGGTGTGGTTCTTGAAGACTTCTTCTGGCTGTGGGTATCTCTGGATCGTCAATGAGCTTTATCGACGGTTCTTCCTCCTTCATCTTCGGGACGGATGTGGTCTTCTTGACCCGTTCGGCGACTTTCCGTCCTCATCCAACTACGTCAGGTCGACACGGTCTGGAGGTTGAAGACGAAGGGCATCTCAAAGATTTCATGGTAATTTTCATTTTTGTTGAGGTGCTTTGTACTGTTTGGTGTTTCTTTTAATGCCAGGGTCCTTTTCGCAAAGAAAAAAAAGAGTCTACTCTGCCTCTGGGTGATTTTGCTGATCGATAAGTTGCTCTGGTCCTGTCTAGCCTTGACTTGGCAGGTATGCAGCAGCACAAATACATAGGACGAAGTCTCGGATTTCACCAGCAAGGGGTACAACGATAATAAGTGTCGAGGGTGTGTCTGGCAAGAGGTTCTTGATACCCATAGAATTTGTGGGTGGAGAGCGACGACGAGGCTTTATCCCCTCGGTCAGGGCTCTGAAATGCACTTGACAATTGTTCAGCGACAGAATTGCGTATGTATAGCCCCGATCCTTTGTGAAATTTGATAGAAGAATACGCTGGCTGTGTCATCCTAGCTTGGTTAAGGCCGTTTCTCTCCTCTGAAGGGGATCGCACAAGTGCCCCCCTTCTTGTAGCTTCTGCGTTCTGACCACGTAGAAATCGCGTGACGTTCATCTCTAGCTCCTCCACAGTCTTCCTACATTTTAAAAGGCTATCCTCACTCACGCCGAGCGCACGGCAGCTTCTCGCTGGAGGCCGGAGGCAGCGTGTGCCCCCACCCCAACCTGACCACGCACACGCGGCTTCTCGCCGTTCGTTCCATTGCCGTTCAGACATCAATCAAACACCAGTACGCCTTCGCCCCTAAATTCACCGACCGCTCTCACTCGCAGCAGCAGTCTAACCAACCAAAGAAAACCATCGTCACAGCGCCCCCTCTGGCCCCTGCAATGGCAGCCGCCGACATCCGCCTCTCCGTCGCCCACCAGACGCGCTTTGCACTCCGCCTCGCCTCCGCCATCTCCTCGCCCTCCAACGCCGACGGTGCCGCCGGCAACGCAGCCTTCTCCCCGCTCTCTCTCCACGTCGCGCTCAGCCTCGTCGCCGCCGGCGCGGGCGGTGCCACCCGCGATCAGCTGGCCGCTACACTCGGTGCCGAAGGGCCCGGCGAGGCGGAGAGCCTCCACGCGCTCGCCCAGCAGGTGGTGCAGCTGGTGCTCGCCGACGCATCGGTCGAGGGCGGTCCGCGCGTCGCGTTCGCTAACGGCGTCTTCGTCGACACGTCGACGCCGCTCAGGTCGTCCTTCAAGGAGGTCGCCGTTGGGAAGTACAAGGCCGAGACCCACTCCGTCGACTTCCAAACTAAGGTGATGATGTGCATGTGTCCGATGCTGTTAATTAGTCGTTCTGTTCGGCATCAGTTGTACAGTACTACCGTTTTTTTATGTGATTCTATTTTACAGCAGAGATGCTTTATGAAAATGTTGCTAATCCTGTTTTTATTTTGGTGAAACTACAACTAAATTATGTACAACATTTATGATTTTGAGAAGTGCACAAACTATTTAACGACGCGTTTGGTCTTGTCTTGGTCCAGGCTGCTGAAGTTGCGTGTCAAGTGAACACATGGGTAGAGAAACTCACATCAGGTCTCATCAAAGAGATCCTACCGGATGGATCTGTCGACAGCACCACTAGACTTGTTCTTGGCAATGCCCTTTATTTCAAAGGAGCATGGACAGAGGAGTTTGATGCATCCAAGACCAAAGACGGCGAGTTCCACCTTCTTGACGGGAGCTCAGTACAAGCATCATTCATGTCTAGCACAAACGAGCAGTATCTTTCGTCTCACGACAACTTGAAAGTACTCAAGCTTCCTTACCGGCAAGGCGGGGACATGAGGCAATTTTCCATGTACATACTTCTCCCAGAAGCAAATGACGGTCTTTGGAACTTGGCCGGAAAGGTGAGCTCGGAACCAGAGTTCCTAGAGAAGCATACCCCAACTGAGAAGGTCCTAGTCAGAAATTTCAAGCTTCCCAAGTTCAAGATTTCGTTTGGATTCGAAGCTTCCAGTTTGCTCAAAGGTTTGGGACTGCATCTCCCATTTAGCTGTGAAGCCGATCTTTCGGAGATGGTGGATTCAGCAGCGGAGCAGAATTTGTACATCTCCTCAGTTTTCCACAAGTCCTTTGTTGAAGTGAATGAAGAAGGAACAGAGGCTGCAGCCGCAACGGCTGCAGTGGTTATGCTAATGTCACTGCCATTAGACCCGCCAATGGAGATGGATTTTGTCGCAGATCACCCATTCCTGTTCGTGATCCGAGAAGATTTGACTGGTGTGGTGTTGTTTGTTGGCCATGTGGTCAATCCTTTACTTGCAGCATAGTGCATCTGCTTTTGAACCAGCGAAAGGGCTTATGTCGCATGCGAGTAAAGAGTTTTACCATGAAATCTTCCTATCATTGAAGTAAACCTATGCAGTGTCTGGTTTCGAAGTATGACTTCATTTAGGTATTTCGGTTTTGGATTTGTGGCTTGGTTGATGTACATAATGTGTTTTGAAAAAAAATGTATGTTTCTGTCTTCTTAAGTTGTCCCCAGTTAATACTTTTTTTCTTTTGGAAAGGAGGATAACCCCTGACTTCTGCATCAAGCGATACATGAAGCCATTTTATCATATTATTCAACGTAACTCGACAAAACAAGTACATCGATCAATCTGAAGCCACCTTCCACGCAACCATAGTCGCTACTCGCTACTCGTACAAACTTGATGATGTGCCCCGACTTCGCATCAACACACATCATCTAATCTGATGGCCTCACTAAGCCGCCCACCGGCCAGCCGTGAGCACCAACCGATCTAGCAAACCACCACGCGCTGCATGCACAAGCTATAGAATCGGCCGCCGCCATCTTCCGCTCTTCCACCTTTAGGAACGATCGACAAATTCACCTTGTCATGTCATACTGCCGTCGACGCCAAACATTACCACCACCTGCGCGTGTCCGTCGCCAAGATTCTGCTGCACCACGCCGCTGAGACCTGCCATCGTCGCTACTGTAGATGCAACACCGCTCCTTCTTTTGTCCCCTCTGGTCAGCACCTGCTCCATGACGATGCCCCCAAAAGGTAGGGCGACCCCGAAAGCCCCGTCATTGTTTGGTCCGAGAGTCCTAGATCTAGGGTTTTCCCTAGAGCAGTCAGAACAATGTGGCTACGAATACAACCGACAATGCCTTTGACAAGGATACGACGTCCAAGATGTCGTCATCGTCTTCCATGACTGAGGTCAACATGGTTTTCACCGGCATTCGTGTCACTCTGAACCAGCAACTGCCCGGATCCATCAGAACGCCGATAGGGAACCACCATCCCTTGACAACCCCTCGCCGCGCCGCCGGCCGTTCACATGTAGAAGCGACGACCGATCTCGGTTGGATCCAGATCCATGGTCGCCGCCGCGCCCGCCGTCGCCGGAGAACCCACGGGTTCCCACCGGCCATGGGGGCAAGATACGCCGCCCTGGCCACTGTGTGTGTGCTCCCCAATGGCCCCGCCCTAGCCGCTCCACGGGGATCGTCGCCGCGTCCATCACCTCAGCCCTTCGACGCAGGGCCTGCCGCCACCGCGGCCTACGACGGCGTCAACAACGGCAAGGAGGGCTGCGATGTGGACTTGTTGCTGGCGGCGCTAGGGATCTCCCCCCAGCGGCGCCCTGGGAAGGCGTCACGAGGGGGTCATGAGGGGTATGTTTCCCTCGTCTTGAGATCGTGCCAAACCCGTCTATAGGTTATATTTGATCCCTCAACTTTTTCTATATATACTCGGTAATTTCCCGTGCGTTGCAACGGGAGAACAATAGTCATGTGTGCATATGTGATATATTTAGGTCATGCTTTAAAAAATAAATCAACCAAGAGCTCTTTACCCTCCTATTGCTACAGTGTAAAACATGTGCAATACAAGTATTACTTGAAATAGACATACATAGATTGTATATATTTAAATGCACATGCATTGCTACGGAGAACAAAATAATATGATTACCAAAAATGCAACTTCCTCATTTCCTAATAAATCTGGAGCACCTTGTTCCACCATGAACTATCTTTTCACTTAAGAACCAACAAAACCTAGTTTAGTGTTACAATCAAATGGCATCAAAGTACTAATAAAATAGTCCTTCATATCTACTTTCTTATTCATTTTTGGTGGACAGATTATGATAAAAAACAGCATTATTCAACTCCTTCGCATCTCTGAGGCAAAAGATGAAACCACGGTAATTACTCAATTCAAGGGCGAAGAAGATACATAATTTAGTTCATCGCATATCTGCATGAAAAGAATTGTCATGGTTAAACCGTACAAAACATTGCATCGCTGCATCTGCAGTTGTGCCCACTATGATCTTTTCTCTAACAAAAAAATATTGAATAGCAACTTTTCAGGAAAGTCTACGTGGGGGCAACATGCACTCTCCAAGGTCACTGCTGAACACAGTGTATTCCCTTAACTTCCTTCCATCTTCACATAACTCGTCAACTTCATGTTTTTCTCTCCATAGCTTACAAAAAGAATTAGCTTACCTTTCCTCTTTGCTGAAATTTTGAGAACGAAAAAAGAACATTTAGAATGGTTATTTTAAAACTACCAAAAACAATAGATGTGTGGTGTGTGACGTGATTTGTGACTAAGAGGCATTCAAAATCATTGTTGCATGCTCAAGGCGGCCATGAAATGTTCAGCAATCAACCTATGAAAAGAACAAGAACTTGATAAATTACAATAGTACTAATACATTGTGCATATAATAGATATGGGCGTGCCCTGATTACATAAGTGCAACACATTTCTCCCCTTGCAATCACTACAACAGATGACACAAATTAGGACTGGGCTATGGGTACTATACAAGATCATTGTTTTATGGAGCAAGTGCAAAAGATGCGCAATACTACAAATGACAAGGCACAACATGTTTAGTTTTTCGACCAAGATAATAGGGACCCATAGTTCATGGCAGGAACCATACCCGTGAGGAACGAACAGACTAGTGGAGATCGCGGGCACCATCATAGTGTCATTTTTTCATGTGGCTAGCCATGAGAAATAGGTATTTGAAAGGAAATTTGTAATTTCCAAACGTTTAAGATCTTGTGATTAGATCCGAACGCTTCGGCCGTTGCCCGATCCGCATCCCGAGCGCTGCGTTCGCTCGTTTTTTTTTTCTCTGCTCGCTCACGCTCGTGCTATCGATCCCGATTTTCCCGTCCCAATTTTCTTCGCACGATCTTGTCGGGTAGTTTCCTCTTTTTTTTTTGCACGACCCGATGCGGCTTGATCGCTAGTTTTTCTCCCTATTTTTTTGGAACAAATCGATCCCCTAACCTGATTCGTACATCACATCCCATAACCTCATCCTAATAGCCAACACCTCTCTATTAATTTCCTACACTTTGAAAATGGCATCATACTATTTAACCATCGAAAATCTCATTTGGTGCATCATTTTATTTTTTAAACGAAATCGAACGCACGCTGCGCCGTTTGTTTTTGAATCATGTTGTCAAACGCCCCCGCACATTTTTCGCCGGCATGCGTGTCACCTGTCAGTTTGCTATTCCAATATGTGTAATAATCATGGTAATTTATAGACGCTGACATGATAACTTACGTATCCTTACCATGGTAACTTTGACGTGGGGGGGGGGGGGGGGAGTAGTTGAAACATACCGCGGTAACTTCTGTATAAATTTGCTGGTAACTTACGCACCGCATATCTGATAACTCACGTACAAGCATCATGGGAATTCTGGGAGATCATCAACGTTTCTTTGCTGTTAAAATATAAGATCCAATAAATTACACGCCAACACCGTGGTAACCTTTTTTAACATGAAAAAAATTGATACTCCCTCCAGTCGTTTTTACTTTGCACATTGGATTTGCCGAAAGTCAAACTTAGCTAAGTTTGACCAAATTTATATTAAAATTTATTAGCATCTATAATATCTAATAAATATAATATGAAAATATATTCCGAGATGAATCTAATGATATTGGTGTTGTTATGTAAATGTGAATAATTTTTTATATAAACTTGGTCAAAGTTGGATGAGATTGACTTCAGATAAACCTAATATGCAGAGTAAAAAGGATCAGAGGGAGTATAATATACCCCTAATTTATTCTGTGTGAATAGCAAGGTTTCGATCGCACAACCCCGTACGCCAGCTCAGCCCACGTCCAGATCGGGATTGAAAACGTAATTGTCTAAAGTGTGACTCGAATCCACTACCCTACAATGTAGCAACAATGTACTAACCAACTCACCCTGCCTTGATTGTTGTCCAATAAGTAGAAATATGATAGTTAAACTTTATTTCACTTTCATATGAGCCAAAAAAGCATTTTTTTTCTTCTTGTGTTTTTTTGGATTTCTCAAGTTGTCTTGTAGTCTCTCATATACCAACAGTTTGTATACCTTATCCATGTATCCTCATTGTAAATATCATGACAACTTTACATGAGGGATTTTTTGGGTTGAAACATACCCCGATAACTTCTGTGCAAATGGCATGGTAATTGATGTACCATGACCCGATAACTTACTTGTAAATGTCATTGTAACTTCGACCGTGGGTGAAAAAATTATTGAAACATCTCCCCGGTAATTTATGTGTAAACAACACGATAATTTCTGCATGGCAACCCTGATAACTTAGGCACAAACACCATGGTAACTTTGACCTGAAGGGAAAAAGTTGTCAAAAATATACCCCAATAACTTCTGTATAAACATCATGGTAATAACGCATCATATACATGATAACTTGGACTCCAAGGAAAAATTGTTGAAAAATATAACCTCGATAACGTTTGCGTGAATATCATGGTAATAGAAGCACTGTATACCTGATAGTTAGGTGAACCGGGGGAGGGGGGGATTTGTTAAAAACATATTCCCGATACTTTGTGTGCAAATAACATGATATTATACACACAGTAAAGTTGATAACTCACTACAAACACTACTGTAACTTTTGACCCTGGGGTAAAAGTTTGTTGAAAACATACCTTGATAACTTGTGCGTAAATAACATGGTAATATACATACAACAGAGCTGATAGCTTACTTAATCTAGACGTGGTAACTTTTTAACCAGGGAAAAATGTTCTTAAAAAACACCTTCCAATAACTCATGTGTAAACAACATGATAATGCACGCACATGAGAGTTGATAACTCCTATAAAAATATCACGGTAATTGTTTAATCGAGGGAATGAAAATCGTTGAAAAACGTACCCCGATTACTTTTGTGTAATATGGTAATATACACAACAAAGCTGATAACTCACTGCAAACATCATAATCACTTTTTGATCCTGGGATAAAAGTTTGTCGAAAACATACCCCAAAAATTTGTGTGTAAATGACACGGTAACTTATGTATGATAAACGTGATAACTTACCTAGCCCAGATGTGGTAATTTTTGGTCTGAAAAAATCATAAGAACATATCAACATGATATCTAGTTTTGAACATCTCGTCGAGACGATTTTTTTTGTAAAGACGGTTTTTCAATCGGAGCGACGGTTTGAGCTATAAAACATTTTGAAGTTTGAAAAAAAAAAATCTAGGATGATATCAGCTTTTCGTCCTTTAATGCATATATGCATGTAATTAAAGGGAGGAATGCATGTAAAAAAATTAGTCATTCTAATGCATGCATGTATATAATTAGAGTAAAGTAAGATTCGATTCTTGCCTATTGCTAAAATCCGAACGTTCGATAGTTATAAAAGTCCTTTAAGAAAAAATAAATCTGAAAAAAGAAAAGGAAAAAAGCCGAAACCAAAAACTGAAAATTAAGAAAAGAAAAAAAAATACCAAGCAGCATCCACCGACCGAAAGGAAGCGAATGCATGTACGTGGGTCAGCCCACCTCCTCACTCCGCCAAGGAGAAGCCTGCAGTGAAGCCATTGCTATTGAAACAAAATGGGCATTCCGCAATAAGCAGTATGAGGATGGACAAGTGGTTCACAACAAGGCTCGCCTAATGGCACATCGCTATAGGACCGGTGTCTAAGTACTGTCAGCTACCCCTAAAAAGAAAAGAAAAAACTATCAGCTTCATCATAAATAGAGGTTTGGTTATTAGAAACAAACGTTTGGAAGATTGGAGATGGTAACTGCACGTAATTCTTCAGAAAGGAGGAGCCTGCATGTAACTGAAGAGAATTTGCCTCATGGCCGATGGATTCCTCCAACAAGTGCAGCCGCTGCGGTGTTCAGAGACAAACGCCGACGGAGGTCTATCCAGGGGACGTACGTCGAGGTGCTGCCGCTGCGGTGTGCAGACTGTAGAGATAGGCTTGGAAATTTCCAGGGAGCACCATCGTCCGTCGGTCGTCTTTGAGGGACTGGAAGCACATGCCTGTGATGAGAGGCTATCTCGTTAGCTCTCGACTTGAATGTGCCGACAATCCACGCGGCTTTCTAACTGTTGTGAGGCGGCGACATACTGTATATCAATACTGACGCTCCATGCAGGTACGCAGCCATGCTTCCCGAGATTAAACGTCGCGGGGCCACTTTTTCAGGGATCGATTTCGAGCATGAAAACAGGCGGCATAGTTCTGAGGCTCATCAGTTAGCTAAGGCTTCTTCGACCCTGGCTGTAGGTCGTCATTTGTGGCTACATTATGTACCTGAAATTACTTGTACCCAACAAACCATTGGGGAATGAATAAAGCCTATTTCTCTCAGAAAAAAATGGAGAGTTTTTCCTTTGACGAACAAATGGATCGATTTTTGTGGCATTGTAGAAAATAAACTGCAACATTTACTGGTTCAATCATTTGTTAAGACCAAACGATACAATGATATCTTTATTAAGAGTTTAACACACACACACACACACACACACACACACACACACACACACACACACACACACACACACACACACACACACACACACACACACACAGAGTTTTAGTATGAGAAAACCAAAACAATGACACTCGCTAGACGAAGTTACATCTCCTCCATCGATCCGGCGATCCTCCCATGGAGCCAGCCAACCACCACGCATTACTACTAGCCAACGCTAGTTGTTGACTCTCGAGCATACCCTCCTGATCTCTGTGCCCTGGTCGGCTTTGGTCTTGACCCCGATTTTCCCCATATTCTCCATGGCTCTCTCGAACTTCCTCTCCCACGCCCCTGCCCTGTTTGCGTTTTCTCTCACCTGCCTCATCGTTTCCGTCGAGTTGAGCACGGCGTCCGAGGTGAACAACACTTTCCTGTCGATCACGTTTCGGTAGTACTGCTTGTCCAGGACATCGGGGGTCACATCGTCTTGGTTCACGCTGGCGTTGTCGTTGCCGTTGCACTGGGCCCTGAGCTTGGCGGCAAATGTCGGGTCCATCTCAGAGAAGCGGCTGGAGAAGAACATGCAGCGGGCGCGGCCGATGGTGTGCGCGCCGGAGAGCGTGACCATCTCATCGGAGGTGAGTCCCTTGGCCGCGAAACTCGCCTGGAGCTCCGTGACGTTAGAGAAGGGCCCGGGCAGCTGGTCGGTCTCGTTGGCAAACGACTCGCGCCCGTCGTAGCGACCGCCTGGCATCCGAATGTTGATCCTGCGGTTGCTGAGGAAGTAGGACGCGTCGCGGGCGGCGAAGGCGACGATGTCGGCGCATGAGACTCTGCCGGGGCAGGCGGCCTCGATTGCCCTCTTGGCCGTGTCGATCACCTCGAACCCTCGCAGGCTGTTCTTGTTTGGAGGACCTTCCCTCTCTGTGTCGTTGTTCTTGGAGTTGGTCATGGTGAGGAGGACGGAAGCATCGCACCCCTGACATCACATGAAGGGATTAATAATAAACTTGTTGATCTTCTTAAACGACAATGCAGTTAGTATATACTTCCTCCGTTCCAAAATAGATAATCCAACTTTATAGTAACTTAGTATAAAGTTGGGCCAACTATTTTGAAACGAAGGGAGTAAGTTAGTAGAATCGACGAGCCGTGTCTAGTGTACCCGAACGAAGCAGTCGTGGAAGAAGAGACGGATGAGCCCCGCGCCAATGCCAGGGTTCGCGGCGACGGCCTCGCTCACGGCACCCCTCACGATCCCTTCCGCTCTGGGGCAGTACGACGGCGACCTCCTGTTGTTGTAGTAGCCGTAGCCGAGTCCCAACCCAGAGGGAGACGCCCCCCGCTGCCGGCGGTTCAGCCTGGAGCCGCGAGGACAGAACCGCGGGGTCCTCAGCCAGCCGTTGAAGCAAATGCTGGCGCCCTCGCACGCCGCGGGCCCGGCGAGGAACGCGGCCAAGACGACGAACGCTGCGAGCTTACTAGTCGCCATCTTCTTTTCGCACTAGCTAGATAGAGGAGATAGATCGATGGCCGTACTCGTGTCGTGTGTTGTTTGCTCCGGCTGGGTTACGGGTGATTTATAGGCCGTCCCGGACAAGGACGACGAAGGCAACGTATGGGCGGGCAAGCCGCGTTTAGTGGGCGGCGCACGTTGCGATGGACCCCGATTTCCACCGGACAGCTCAAGCCGCTGACCGGCGACGTTCGCTGGATCAACTTGCGCTGTGCCTCAGTGATGGCGCGCGCGTCGGCGGTCTGATCGGCCTCGTGGTGCCGGTGTGCGTCGGGACAAAAAGCTGCATGGGAACAGTGGCTCCGCCTTGCTGTCCTCGCCGGACTCGTTCATTGAGTGGAAACGTCCACAAACGTCAACAACCACTCTATGCAGATTGCATTTACAGCTGCAGCAGCTGCTAACCGGTTGCATTAACTCGAGCAGGTTTCGTTCACGTTCACATGGATCACGGGCGAGCATGCGCTTGCAGAGCACTAGTGTATGTCTCCTTCCAACTTGAGTTAGCATGTTTCACTTATTTATTTTTGTCAAATTTCTTTTTTCCATCTTATATTTATTTTTGTTTTGTCTTTTCCCCCCTCGATCTAGGATGGTGTGCAAAGTTTGCTTTGCACATTGTGAGATGCCGAGTAGCACAAGCTTTGGCATGTATTTCAGGGACGTGGACAAAACCTTTCCGGCAAAGTTTTACTCGCACATTTATTTTTAGTTTTTTTTTCAATGGTCCTTTTTTGTGCTGTTCAACATTCTTTGACAAGTTCATATCTTTTTCTTTTCTTTTTTCCGATACTCCCATGCTCCGTTGTTACCAAGTTTCCGCAGCATTTCGCCGGTGGTCGCCTGAGGTTCAGAGCGCACGGTCGCCGATATGTTGTGGATGTCTACAGTGGGTACGACACCACATGTATCGGCGGCAATGACTTGAGGAAGTTCATGAAGGACTTCAATCTGGGTCATGGACAGTTTGTTGTTTTCATCATGTCTGGACGCATTGCCAAGACATATGTGTGCAATCTTGATAGTGGTTTTTCTGTTCAAGGTGGAGCTGAACCAGAAGAGGTTGAAGAAGAGCATGGGCCTGATGCTTTGGATGTCACTTATGATGCTGATCTTGATGAACGAGAGGAAGGGAGTGGTGCATTGGTGGATGCAGAGGGGATGAATACGTATAATGTGGATCAAGCTCATCCAGGCACCATCTACAGCAAGGATGCCAACTTGGTTGAAGAGGAGGCGGATAGGCTTGCTACGCTTATTGCCATTGATGAGGGCTACATCGGTTTGCGTTTTGTCCATCGCTTGACGTTCACAGATGTTGTAAAGAAGTTGATGTATGTTCTTTTTTTCCATATTTTTTTCTCTTGCACATTAGTAGAAATTACATGTTTTATTTTTGTTTTTCCCTATTTTTGATAGTTGTATCAAATAATGCATGGCTCCTTTTGTATTATTTTAGTAGTTGCTCCTTTTGTTTCCAAGGCACTCCTCCCTGTCTAAAAAATGGAACCAATCATCAGTATTTTTTATCACATTAATTGTAACGCCCACGATGCGGCTATATCTCCCACGTGTCGAGGTACGATTTAGAGGCATAACCGCATTGTGGTTTTGTCGCAAGAGGGGTAATCTTCACACAATCCCATGCACTGAATAAGAAATGGATAAAGAGTTGGCTTACAATCACTTCACACAAATAACAAGTTAAACATACATCATCTAGAGTACAATCAACGTCCGACTACAGAACCAAAATAAAAGAAGACAACCCAAAATGCTAGATCCCCGATCGTCCCAACTGGGCTCCACTACTGATCATCAGGAAATGAAACATAGTAATGGCTAGGTCCTCGTCAAACTCCCACTTGAGTTCGGTAGCATCACCTGCACTGGTATCATCGACACCTGTAACTGTTTGGAAGTATCCATGAGTCACGAGGACTCAACAATCTCACACCCACGAGATCAAGACTATGTAAGCTTATGGGTAGGATAAGGTAATGAGGTGAAGCTGCAGCAAGCGCTAAGCAAATATGGTGGCTAACATACGCAAAAAAGAGTAAGATGAGAAGCTACGCAATGGTCGCGAAGCTAGAAGTGATCAAGAAGTGATCTTGAAACTACTTACGTTCAAACATAACCCAAAACCGTGTTCACTTCCCGGACTCCGCCGAAAAGAGACCATCACGGCTACACTGTGGGGAACATAGTAATTTCAAAAAAATTCCTATGCACACACAGGATCATGGTGATGCATAGCAACGAGAGGGGAGA
Organism: Triticum aestivum; assembly: GCF_018294505.1. NCBI lineage: Eukaryota > Viridiplantae > Streptophyta > Magnoliopsida > Poales > Poaceae > Triticum > Triticum aestivum. The sequence continues at coordinate 543,358,276 of NC_057803.1, read as the reverse complement.
GTGTGTCCACGTTCCCTCGTAGACCGAATGCGGAAGCGTTAGCACAACACGGTTGATGTAGTCGTATGTCTTCACGATCCGACCGATCCAAGTACCGAACGCACGACACCTTCGAGTTCTGCACACGTTCAACTTGATAACATCCCGCGAGCTCTGATCCAGCAAAGCTTCACAGGAGAGTTTCGTCAGCACGACGGCGTGATGACGGTGATGATGTTGCTACCGATGCAGGGCTTCGCCTAAGCATCGCTACGATATAACCGAGGTGGAATATGGTGGAGGGGGCACGACACATGGCTAGAATAGATCAACTAATCAACTTGTGTGTCCTAGGGTGTCCCCCTGCCCCCGTATATAAAGGATCAAGGGGGAGGCGGCCGACCAGGAGGAGGGCGCGCCAGGAAGGGAGTCCTACTCCCACCGGGAGTAGGACTCCTCCTTTTCCTTGTCGGAGTAGGAGAGGGAAGGAAGGGAAAGAGGAGGAGAAGGAAAAAGGGGGGCGTCGCCCCCCTCGTTGTCCAATTCGGACTAGAGGGGGAGGGGGCGCGTGGCTGCCCTGGCCGCCCCTCCTCTTCTCCCACTAAGGCCCATGAGGCCCAATTAACTCCCCGGGGGGGTTTAGCTAACCCCTCGGTACTCCGGTTTTTATCCGAAATCACTCGGAACACTTTCGGTGTCCGAATAAAGTCGTCCAATATATCGATCTTTACGTCTCGACCATTTCGAGACTCCTTGTGATGTCCATGATCATATCCGAGACTACGAACTACCTTCGGTACATCAAAACACAAAAACTCATAATACTGATCGTCACCGAACTTTAAGCGTGCGGACCCTACGGGTTCGAGAACTATGTAGACATGACCGAGACACGTCTCCGGTCAATAACCAATAGCGGAACCTGGATGCTCATATTGGCTCTTACATATTCTATGAAGATCTTTATCGGTCAAACCGCATAACAACATACGTTGTTCCCTTTGTCATCTGTATGTTACTTGCCCGAGATTCGATCGTCGGTATCTCAATACCTAGTTCAATCTCGTTACTGGCAAGTCTCTTTACTCGTTCCGTAATACATCATCCCGCAACTAACTCATTAGTTACAATGCTTGCAAGGCTTAGAGTGATGTGCATTACGGAGTGGGCCCAGAGATACCTCTTCGACAATCAGAGTGACAAATCCTAATCTTGAAATACGCCAACTCAACAAGTACCTTCGGAGACACCTGTAGAGCACCTTTATAATCACCCAGTTACGTTGTGATGTTTGGTAGCACACAAAGTGTTCCTCCGGTAAACGGGAGTTGCATAATCTCATAGTCATAGGAACATGTATAAGTCATGAAGAAAGCAATAGCAACATACTAAACGATCAAGTACTAAGCTAACGGAATGGGTCAAGTCAATCACATCATTCTCCTAATGATGTGATCCCGTTAATCAAATGACAACTCATGTCTATGGCTAGGAAACATAACCATCTTTGATCAACGAGCTAGTCAAGTAGAGGCATACTAGTGACACTTTGTTTCTCTATGTATTGACACATGTATTATGTTTCCGGTTAATACAATTCTAGCATGAATAATAAACATTTATCATGATATAAGGAAATAAATAATAACTTTATTATTGCCTCTAGGGCATATTCCCTTCAGTCTTCCACTTGCACTAGAGTCAATAATCTAGATTACACAATAATGATTCTAACACCCATGGAGCCTTGGTGTTGATCATGTTTTGCTCGTGGAAGAGGCTTAGTCAATGGGTCTGCAACATTCAGATCCGTATGTATCTTGCAAATCTCTATGTCTCCCACCTGGACTTGAACTCAGATGGAGTTGAAGCGTCTGTTGATGTGCTTGGTTCTCTTGTGAAATCTGGATTCCTTTGCCAAGGCAATTGCACCAGTATTGTCACAAAAGATTTTCATTGGACCCGATGCACTAGGTATGACACCTAGATCGGATATGAACTCCTTCATCCAGACTCCTTCATTTGCTGCTTCCGAAGCAGCAATGTACTCCGCTTCACATGTAGATCCCGCCACGATGCTCTGTTTAGAACTGCTCCAACTGACAGCTCCACTGTTCAATATAAACACGTATCCGGTTTGCGATTTAGAATCGTCTGGATCAGTTTCAAGGCTTGCATCAACGTAACCATTTACGATGAGCTCTTTGTCACCTCCATAAATGAGAAACATATCCTTAGTCATTTTCAGGTACTTCAGGATGTTCTTGACCGCTGTCCAGTGATCCACTCCTGGATTACTTTGGTACCTCCCTGCTAAACTAATAGCAAGGCACACATTAGGTCTGGTACACATCATTCCATACATGATAGAGCCTATGGCTGAAGCATAGGGAACATCCTTCATTTTCTCTCTATCTTCTGCAGTGGTCGGGCATTGAGTCTTACTCAACTTCACACCTTGTAATACAGGCAAGAACCCTTTCTTTGCTTGATCCATTTTGAACTTCTTCAAAACTTTGTCAAGGTATGTGCTTTGTGAAAGTCCAATTAAGCGTCATGATCTATCTCTATAGATCTTGATGCCCAATATGTAAGCAGCTTCACCGAGGTCTTTCATTGAAAAACTCTTATTCAAGTATCCTTTTATGCTATCCAGAAATTCTATATCATTTCCAATCAACAATATGTCATCTACATATAATATTAGAAATGCTACAGAGCTCCCACTCACTTTCTTGTAAATACAGGCTTCTCCAAAAGTCTGTATAAAACCATATGCTTTGATCACACTATCAAAACGTTTATTCCAACTCCGAGAGGCTTGCACCAGTCCATAAATGGATCGCTGGAGCTTGCACACTTTGTTAGCACCTTTTGGATCGATAAAACCTTCAGGTTGCATCATATACAACTCTTCTTCCAGAAATCCATTCAGGAATGCAGTCTTTACATCCATTTGCCAAATTTCATAATCATAAAATGTGGCAATAGCTAACATGATTCGGACAGACTTAAGCATCGCTACGGGTGAGAAGGTCTCATCGTAGTCAACTCCTTGAACTTGTCGAAAACCTTTCACAACAAGTCGAGCTTTGTAGACAGTAACATTACCATCATCGTCTGTCTTCTTCTTGAAGATCCATTTATTCTCGATGGATTGCTGATCATTGGGCAAGTCAACCAAAGTCCACACTTTGTTCTCATACATGGATCCCATCTCAGATTTCATGGCCTCAAGCCATTTTGCGAAATCTTGGCTCATCATCGCTTCCTCATAGTTCGTAGGTTCATCATGGTCTAGCAACATGACCTCCAAAACAGGATTACTGTACTACTGTGGTGTGGATCTTACTCTGGTTGACCTACGAGGTTCGGTAATAACTTGATCTGAAGTTTCATGATCATCATCATTAGCTTCCTCACTAATTGGTGTAGGTGTCATAGGAACCGGTTTTTGTGATGAACTACTTTCCAATAAGGGAGCAGGTACAATTACCTCATCAAGTTCTACTTTCCTCCCACTCACTTCTTTCAAGAGAAACTCCTTCTCTAGAAAGGATCCATTCTTAGCAACGAATGTCTTGCCTTCGGATCTATGATAGAAGGTGTACCCAACAGTTTCCTTTGGGTAACCTATGAAGACACATTTCTTCGATTTGGGTTGGAGCTTATCAGATTGAAGCTTTTTCACATAAGCATCGGAGCCCCAAACTTTAAGAAATGACAACTTTTGTTTCTTGCCAAACCATAGTTCATAAGGCGTCGTCTCAATGGATTTTGATGGTGCCCTATTTAACGTGAATGCAGCCATCTCTAAAGCATAACCCCAAAATGATAGCGGTAAATCAGTAAGAGACATCATAGATCACACCATATCTAGTAAAGTACGATTACGACGTTCGGACACACCATTACGCTGTGGTGTTCCGGGTGGCGTGAGTTGCGAAACTATTCCGCATTGTTTCAAATGTAGACCAAACTCGTAACTCAAATATTCTCCTCCACGATCAGATCGTAGAAACTTTATTTTCTTGTTACGATGATTTTCCACTTCACTCTGAAATTCTTTGAACTTTTCAAATGTTTCAGACTTATGTTTCATTAAGTAGAAATACCCATATCTGCTCAAATCTTCTATGAAGGTGAGAAAATAATGATACCCGCCGCGAGCCTCAATATTCATCGGACCACATACATCAGTATGTATGATTTCCAACAAATCTGTTGCTCGCTCCATAGTTTCGGAGAACGGCATCTTAGTCATCTTGCCCATAAGGCATGGTTCGCAAGTACCAAGTGATTCATAATCAAGTGATTCCAAAAGTACATCAGTATGGAGTTTCTTCATGCGCTTTATACCAATATGACCCAAACGGCAGTGCCACAAATAAGTTGCACTATCATTATCAACTCTACATCTTTTGGCTTCAACATTATGAATATGTGTGTCACTACTATCGAGATTCAACAAAAATAGACCACTCTTCAAGGGTGCATGACCATAAAAGATATTACTCATATAAATAGAACAACCATTATTCTCAGATTTAAATGAATAACCGTCTCGCATCAAACAAGATCCAGATATAATGTTCATGCTTAACGCTGGCACCAAATAACAATTATTTAGGTCTAAAACTAATCCCGAAGGTAGATGTAGAGGGTAGCGTGCCGACGGCGATCACATCGACTTTGGAACCATTTCCCACGCGCATCCTCACCTCGTCCTTAGCCAGTCTTCGCTTAATCCGTAGTCCCTGTTTCGAGTTGCAAATATTAGCAACAAAACCAGTATCAAATACCCATGTGCTACTACGAGCTCTGGTAAGGTACACATCAATAACATGTATATCACATATACCTTTGTTCACCTTGCCATCCTTATTATCCGCCAAATACTTGGGGCAGTTCCGCTTCCAGTGACCAGTCTGTTTGCAGTAGAAGCACTCAGTCTCAGGCTTAGGTCCAGACTTGGGTTTCTTCTCCTGAGCAGCAACTTGTTTGTTGTTCTTCTTGAAGTTCCCCTTCTTCTTCCCTTTACCCTTTTTCTTGAAACTAGTGGTCTTGTTGACCATCAACACTTGATGCTCCTTCTTGATTTCTACCTCCGCTGCCTTTAGCAGTGCGAAGAGCTCGGGAATTGTCTTATTCATCCCTTGCATATTATAGTTCATCACGAAGCTCTTGTAGCTTGGTGGCAGTGATTGAAGAACTCTATCAATGACACTATCAACAGGAAGATTAACTCCCAGTTGAGGCAAGTGATTATGATACCTAGACATTTTGAGTATATGTTCACTGACAGAACTATTGTCCTCCATCTTGCAGCTATAGAACTTATTGGAGACTTCATATATCTCAATCCGGGCATTTGCTTGAAATATTAACTTCAACTCCTGGAACATCTCATATGCTCCATGGCGTTCAAAACATCGTTGAAGTCACGGTTATAAGCCGTAAAGCATGGCACACTGAACTATCGAGTAGTCATCAGCTTTACTCTGCCAGATGTTCTTAACGTCATCAACAACATCTACAACAGGCCTGGCACCCATCGGTGCTTCCAGGACGTTATTCTTCTGTGCAGCAATGAGGATAATCCTCAAGTTACGGACCCAGTTTGTGTAATTGCTACCAACATCTTTCAACTTTGCTTTCTCAAGAAACGCATTAAAATTCAACGGAACAACAACACGGGCCATCTATCTACAATAACATAAACAAGCAAAATACTATCAGGTACTAAGTTCAAGATAAATTTAAATTCAATTAATCATATTACTTAAGAACTCCCACTTAGATAGACATCCCTCTAATCATCTAAGTGATAACATGATCCATATCAACTAAACCATAACCGATCATCACATGAAATGGAGTAGTTTTCAATGGTGAACATCACGATGTTGATCATATCTACTATATGATTCATGCTCGACCTTTCGGTCTCAGTGTTCCGAGGCCATATCTGCATATGCTAGGCTCGTCAAGTTTAACCCGAGTATTCTGCGTGTGTAAAACTGTCTTACACTCGTTGTAGATGAACGTTGAGCTTATCACACCCGATCATCACGTGGTGTCTCGGCACGACGAACTTTGGCAACGGTGCATACTCAGGAAGAACACTTTTACCTTGAAATTTAGTGAGAGATCATCTTATAATGCTATCGTCAAACAAAGCAGAATAAGATGCATAAGGATAAACATCACATGCAATCAATATAAGTGATATGATATGGCCATCATCATCTTGTGCTTGTGATGTCCATCTCCAAAGCATCGTCATGATCACCATCATCACTGGCGCGACACCTTGATCTCCATCGTAGCATCGTTGTCATCTCGCCAACTATTGCTTCTACGACTATCGCTACCGCTTAGTGATAAAGTAAAGCAATTACAGGGCGATTGCATTGCATACAATAAAGAGACAACCATATGGCTCCTGCCAGTTGCCGATAACTCCATTACAAAACATGATCATCTCATACAATAAATATAGCATCATGTCTTGATCATATCATATCACATCACAATATGCCCTGCAAAAACAAGTTAGACGTACTCTACTTTGTTGTTGCAAGTTTTACTTGGCTGCTACGGGCTGAGCAAGAACCGTTTTTACCTACGCATCAAAACCACAACGATAGTTTGTCAAGTTAGTGTTGTTTTAACCTTCTCAAGGATCGGGCGTAGCCACACTCGGTTGAACTAAAGTTGGAGAAACTGACACCCGCCAGCCACCTGTGTGCAAAGCACGTCAGTAGAACCAGTCTCGCGTAAGCGTACGCGTAATGTTGGTCCGGGCCGCTTCATCCAACAATACCGATGAACCAAAGTATGACATGCTGGTAAGCAGTATGACTTGTATCGTCCACAATTCACTTGTGTTCTACTCATGCATACAACATCTACGCATAAAACCTGGCTCGGATGCCATTGTTGGGGAACATAGTAATTTCAAAAAAATTCATACTCACACACAGGATCATGGTGATGCATAGCAACAAGAGGGGAGAGTGTGTCCACGTACCCTCTGTTGGAGAACGTAGTAATTTCAAAAAAATTCCTACGCACACGCAAGATCATGGTGATGCATAGCAACGAGAGGGGAGAGTGTTGTATACGTACCCTCGTAGACCGGAAGTGGAAGCGTTAGCACAACGCGGTTGATGTAGTCGTACGTCTTCATGGCCCGACCGATCAAGCACCAAAACTACGACACCTCCGAGTTCTAGCACACGTTCAACTCGATGACGATCCCCGGACTCCAATCCAGCAAAGTGTCGGGGAAGAGTTTCGTCAGCACGACGGTGTGGTGACGATCTTGATGTTCTACCGTCGCAGGGCTTCGCCTAAGCACCGCTACAATATTATCAAGGATTCTGGTGGAGGGGGCACCGCACACGGCTAAGGGAACGATCACGAAGATCAACTTGTGTGTCTAGAGGTGCCCCCCTGCCCCTGTATATAAAGGAGCAAGGGGAAGAGGCCGGCCGGCCATTGGGGCACGCCAAGGAGGGGGGAGTCCTCCTCCTAGTAGGAGTAGGACTCCCCTTTCCTAGTCCAACTAGGAAGAGAGAAGGGGGAAGGAAAGAGAGGGAGAGGGAGAGGGAAAGAGGGGCCGCGCCCCCCTCCCCTAGTCCAATTCGGACTCCCCATGGGAGGGGGCGCGCCACCTCCTAGGCTGCTGCCCTCTCTCTCCCCTCAGGCCCACTAAGGCCCAATACTTCCCCGGGGGGTTCCGGTAACCCTTCCGGCACTCCGGTTTTCTCCGAAATCACCCGAAACACTTCCGGTGTCCGAATATAGCCATCCAATATATCGATCTTTATGTCTCGACCATTTCGAGACTCCTCGTCATGTCCGTGATCATATCCGAGACTCCGAACAACCTTCGGTACATCAAAATATAGAAACTCATAATGAAACTGTCATCGTAACGTTAAGCGTGCGGACCCTACGGGTTCAAGAATAATGTAGACATGACCGAGACACGTCTCCAGTCAATAACCAATAGCGGAACCTGGATGCTCATATTGGCTCCTACATATTCTACGAAGATCTTTTATCGGTCATACTGCATAACAACATACGTTGTTCCCTTTGTCATCGGTATGTTACTTGCCCGATATTTGATCATCGGTATCTCAATACCTAGTTCAATCTCGTTACCGGCAAGTCTCTTTACTCGTTCCGTAATACATCATCCCGGAGCTAACTTATTAGTTGCAATGCTTGCAAGGCTTATGTGATGTGCATTACCGAGAGGGCCCAGAGATACCTCTCCGACAATCGGAGTGACAAATCCTAATCTCGAAATACACCAACCCAACAAGTACCCTTTTTCTTCTCCTGAGCAGCAACTTGTTTGCTGTTCTTCTTGAAGTTCCCTTTCTTCTTTCCTTTGCCCTTTTTCTTGAAACTGGTGGTCTTATTGACCATCAACACTTGATGCTCCTTCTTGATTTCTACCTCCGCGGCTTTTAGCATTGCGAAGAGCTCAGGAATAGTCTTATTCATCCCTTGCATATTATAGTTCAGCATGAAGCTTTTGTAGCTTGGTGGCAGTGATTGAAGAACTCTGTCAATGACACTATCAACAGGAAGATTAACCCCCAGTTGAGTCAAGTGATTATGATACCCAGACATTTGGAGTATATGTTCACTGACAAAACTATTGTCCTCCATCTTGCAGCTATAGAACTTATTGGAGACTTCATATCTCTCAATCCGGGCATTTGCTTGAAATATTAACTTCAACTCCTGGAACATCTCATATGCTCCATGACGTTCAAAACGTTGTTGAAGACCCGGTTCTAAGTCGTAAAGCATGGCACACTGAACTATCGAGTAGTCATCAGCTTTGCTCTGCCAGACGTTCATAACATCTGGTGTTGCTCCTGCAGCAGGCTTGGCACTTAGCGGTGCTTCCAGGATGTAATTCTTCTGTGCAGCAATGAGGATAATCCTCAAGTTACGGACCCAGTCCGTGTAATTGCTACCATCATCTTTCAACTTTGCTTTCTCAAGGAACGCATTAAAATTCAACGGAACAACAACACGAGCCATCTATCTACAATCAAACATAGACAAGCAAGATACTATCAGGTACTAACTTCATGATAAATTTAAGTTCAATTAATCATATTACTTAAGAACTCCCACTTAGAAAGATATCCCTCTAATCCTCTAAGGGATCACGTGATCCAAATCAACTAAACCATGTCCAATCATCACGTGAGATGGAGTAGTATCAATGGTGAACATCAATATGTTGATCATATCTACTATATGATTCACGCTCGACCTTTTGGTCTCCGTGTTCCGAGGCCATATCTGTTATATGCTAGGCTCGTCAAGTTAAACCTGAGTATTCCGTGTGTGCAACTGTTTTGCACCCGTTGTATTTGAACATAGAGCCTATCACACCCGATCATCATGTGGTGTCTCAGCACGAAGAACTTTCGCAACGGTGCATTGTCGGTGTCAAAACCGGCGGATCTCGGGTAGGGGGTCCCGAACTGTGCATCTAGGCCGGATGGTAACAGGAGGCAAGGGACACGAAGTTTTACCCAGGTTCGGGCCCTCTCGATGGAGGTAAAACCCTACATCCTGCTTGATTAATATTGATGATATGGGTAGTACAAGAGTAGATCTACCACGAGATCGAGGAGGCTAAACCCTAGAAGCTAGCCTATGGTATGATTATTGTTGTCTATGTTGTCCTACGGACTAAAACCCTCCGGTTTATATAGACACCAGATAGGGTTAGGGTTACATAGAGTCGGTTACAATGGTAGGAGATCTACATATCCGTATCGCCAAGCTTGCCTTCCACGCCAAGGAAAGTCCCTCCCGGACACGGGACGAAGTCTTCAATCTTGTATCTTCATAGTCCAGGAGTCCGGCTGAAGGTATAGTCCGGCTATCCGAACACCCCCTAATCCAGGATTCCCTCAGTAGCCCCTGAACCAGGCTTCAATGACGATGAGTCCGGCGCGCAGATTGTCTTCGGCATTGCAAGGCGGGTTCCTCCTCCAAGTACTTCATAGAAGATTTTGAACACAAAGATAGTGTCCGGCTCTGCAAAATAAGTTTCCACATATTGCCATAGAGAGAGTAATATTTACACCAATCTAATCTGCTGACGTACTCCGTAGCGTGACACACCACGGCCAAGCCTTTATGTGAGTCGTTTCATTATCCCACCTTAGCGCGTTATGCGAGGCAGTTTCCTTGGCACATCTTGTTAAAGCAGAGATCGTGTCCCCTTATTCCGGGATTCTCATCAATACGGGCGTGGGTAACCCAACCGTGCCATTGATTACGGCGCTTGGAGATAAGCGAGTTTTACCAGGCTGGTGGGGACATGTAGTTGCGTCCACCCATATAAGGGGATAAAGATCCACCTTTTCACCTACGCCTTCTTCCTCCTTCGCCTATCCATTCTTGCGCACTCGAGCTCCAGCGCCCAAGTCCGCACTCCCCACCTCAACCTTCTCCAGCCATGTCCGGAGCGGGAGGCAAGTGGATGGTCTCCTCCATCACGGAGGGACACATCAAAAAGCTGAGGAAGGCCGGATACCTGTCTAACCACATCGCGTATCGGCTCATCCCCACCCCTAGGCCCCATGAGAGGGTGGTGTTCCTCCCCCATTTCCTCCGTGGACTGGGCTTCCCTTTCCACCCATTCGTCCGGGGGCTCATGTTCTACTATGGCCTGGATTTCCACGATCTGGCCCCGAAGTTCGTCCTCAACATCTCGGCGTTTATCGTCGTGTGCGAGGCCTTCCTCCGCATCCGCACCCATTTCGGCCTATGGCTCAAGACTTTTAACGTCAAGCCGAAGGTGGTGCGCGGCAACCAGGCGGAGTGCGGAGGCGCCATGGTGGGCAAGATGGCCAACGTCCTATGGCTCGAGGGCTCCTTTGTGGAGACCCTGAAGGGGTGGCAATCGGGGTGGTTTTACATCACCGAGCCGCGCGACGCCGAATGGGTCGCACCCCCGAGTTTCGATCCGGACCCCCTACGCGGCTCACCTCCTGGAAGGAGATGGGCCTGTCTTGGGGTAAAAAAGGAGAGCTGACCGAACTCCAAACATGCATCCAAACCCTGGCAGACAAGAAGCTCAAACTTGTCAACGTAGTCCAGGTTATGCTCATTCGCCTGATCCTCCCGTGTCAAAAACGGGCTTTCAACCTGTGGGAGTTCGACCCGGCGCGGCACCAAACTCTGAGCAGGCTCTTCGACACGACATACGAAGATGCCTGGAAGGTGCTTTTTAAAGGCACCGAGGCTCCTGCATCCGCTACCGAGGATCGCGGATTCAGTGCGCAGCGTCACAATCTCACGGTAAGCTGTTTTTTCCTTTTACAGGGTATCAGTTTTTCATAGTTTGACTCCATGCGGGATCTAAGCTCCCTTACCTTTGACGGGATTGGCAGGTGACGTCCGGACAGATCAACTGTCCGGCTCCTTTGCCCGAAGGCCCAGCGGACGCTCGCTTGGCGAAGCTGCTGGTTCCGGCACCCTATGTGGTGCCGGAGAAGAAGGCCGCGAAAAAGGCCGTGGGGACTCGAAAGAGTGCCCGACGCCAGGAGGTGTCGGATCCATCATCCGATGGTTCCGAGGCGCATTCCTCCCATGAAGACGAGGAGGAAGAAGAGGAGAGCTCTCCCCCTCCAGCGGGAGGAGAGAAGAAAAGGAAGGCCGCCCTCTCTGGGGAGGCCGGAGGGTCCAAGAAGGGGAAAACCCTTCCTCCGGACTACTCCACCGACGCCGACGGCAGAGAGGAGTGGCAGCCTAGGGCCAAGCCCCTGGCAAAATCGTAAGTATCCGGATACCAGAGTAATTCATAGTATTCGTTTATTGCACAACTTTCCCTTACGTCGAATATGTTTATGCAGCCCACCCAAAGACCGTCTCGACGCGTCATCGAGCGGCTCACTGGACTCATCGGATGTGAACTCGCTTCCAACGGCCTCCTCCCCCCGCCCTACGGACGACACCGAAGTGTTGTCCCAACAGGTTCCAAGCCGGGAGGAGGTGGTCCTGGAGGCGCCGCAAGGCGACCTCCCGGACTGCAGGAGTAAAGGGGATGAAACCCCCCAGGGATCCAAGTTCGGCTCCAGGCCGGACACCGCTCCGAAACCTTCAAAGGTTCCAGAGTCCGGCGGGGGACCTCCTTCCAAGAGGAGCAAGTCCACCGTGTTGGCGGCCCCCGTCCAACCGGAGGCGCCGGACAATATGTTGGAGGCGCTCCAAGGTGCCTCCATCGACGAGGAGCACCGCACTATTATGAGTGCGGTGGTCCAGAAGGTTTAGTCCGCCAAGAGCGGACTGACTGAAGCTTGTACTAGCCTTTTGACAGGTTTTGAGGTAAGTAAAGAACGTGTAAATAATAGTACCGCATAGACAGTAGCCCCTGATGCTCTGTTTGGCGTTCGGGAAGAAAAGCCGAATAGAGGATCAAATAGAATTCGCAGGAGTCTAACAAAAATGAGTCAATATGCATATGCAGGCTTCCCTGCTTGCGTCCGCCGCACTGACTGCGGAAGTGGACACGCTAAAGCAGAACCTCAAGCGGTCCGAGTAAGAGCTCGGGCATGCCAAGAAGCAGCTCTAGGACAATGAAGGTAAGAAATACCTTGTTTTTAAATATATATAAAAAGGTGCAATTGCAAAGAATGACAGGATTATCGTGGCTATTTTTAGGGGCCACGTCTGAAGTGGCGACCCTTAAGCAAGCGCTGGTCAAGGCCGAGAAGAGGGCGGCCTCGGAGCGCACCGAGCGGGAGAAGTATGAGTCCGAGGTTGGCAAGGTGCGGCAAGAGCTCCAGGCTCTCATGGAAAAACATGAGAGTTTGGAGCTTGACTCAAAGACGTGAGCGCCCGAGATCGCGGTGGCTATTTAAAATGCCAAGTCTGCCAAGGCCGAATCCTAGAAGACCCTCCAGGAGTTGGATGAGGTGAAGAAGATAGCGGCGGGTAAGGCATTCTTTATGCAAAGCAAACACATAGACGTGAATTACTTGTTACTTACCCGAATCCGGAGCTCTCTAGGAGCGTTCGCAGATCTTCCCCGGAGTGTGTCCGATGCCGCCGCATTCTATCGAGCCGAGGAGGGCAGCTCGACAGAGAAGGTGTTCTGGTCCCAGTATGCTGAGGCCAGACACCCCATGCCCGCGAGCGACCAGCTGAAGCAACTGGTCGAGCTCCACAAGGCGGCCGAACAGGCCATGAAGGGCCTCATTGTTCGGCTGTGTCCTCGAGGGGCTCTGCCTAGGAGCTATTTCGGGCTGGTGCAACGGTTGGTGGAGGCCTGTCCAAGGCTCGAAGTCATCAAGCGCTCCGTCTGCATTGAAGGTGCCCGTAGGGCCCTTGCCCGTGCTAAGGTGCACTGGGGCAAGCTGGATGCTGAGAAGCTGGTGAAGGATGGGCCACCGCCGGGGAAAGAGCATCGCAAGCTCGAGAATTACTATAAGGATGTTCTGAAGGGTGCCTGCCTTGTGGCGGATGAATGTTATAGGGATGTAATTTTTGAGTGAAACTTGCTCGTTTTGTCATGTGCGCTGAAAACTTGTTTATATGCGCTAAGCAATGCTGTTGGAATTTAAAATATTACCTTCTGTGCGGCTGTTTATCAATTTTGAGAGATGGCGAGTCGTCGGCTTCTGCCCCCGTGCCGCTAGTGCTGGGGTGTTCGGGGATAAACCTGAGCGCTCTTTTCCCCATGTTTGGGTCCTTCGAGGGAGGCGCTCAGCCCAACGAACAAGGCAATCGGACTATAATGCGTGAACACTCTCACTTAGCCATAGAATTCTATAATTTTAAATTTCAGCGAAGCCCCTGGTATTCGGAAGACCGAGTTCGGGGCAATATCCACGCCTTGGTCGGACAGAGCCGGCTCCTCGCCCTAAGCGGCATAAGTCTTTAGGGACTCGAAAAACCTCTCGAACAACGACCAACTCTCGCTTCATCATGACAGTCAGTTTTAGCTTTCTCCACTGAGGTGCTCGACCCAGCTCAACTGGGGCACAATCGCAGTGGTTCTCCTAGTGCTACCTTAGCCGATACAGCGGAACGTAAGGCACCAAAACATAGGAGCCGGGAAAACCCAACTATTGACCCAAGACATGATTCGGAGCCGATGCATATAATGCTATAAGTTCGGGGTGCCGCACTTGTTAAAGTGTTCGGACTTCTCACACCATATTGAGGGGTACTAAAGCCCCTGGCATATTTTGGCCGTACCAACATGTACGTGTGCAACATGTCGTTTTAAGGAACATATATAAAGAAAAAAAGGTAATGCAAAAATAGACGAAAGTTATGCATTGTTTATTAAAAAGGGGCTGCGATCAAAGCAAAATGATACAAATAATGCGATAAGTGGAAGGTTGGACTAGTTAACATGTTCGTTCCAGGGGCAAGCTGTGGAATAGTATGCAGAACAGGTATACTGCTCGTGATAGAGACCACCTAGGAGTTCCGTAATGCGGCGTGGCTTGTCTGCTTCCCTGGTTCTTGCATCGTTTGTGCGGCAATTGAACTGCCGAACAGGCCTTCCGAAGGATGGAGTCCTGAAAGTAAGAGAAAATTAAAAAATCGGTAGCCCCTGGTACGGTTTAAGCCGTGTTTTGGGCGTGCCGTGATGGTGCCCCTCCCCCAATACCCATGGTTTCTCTAGAGCGTAGTTATGTACGCGAAGTACTAGCGTCGCCTTTTTGCGAGGGTTGGGGTTGGGGCCGCATTGCTACGCCTGCTCGGATCGTGCTAGGCGGTCTTGTTGTAGGTTACTCCGGGCGCGCTTGACGGTGTCCGGTCGTTTAGTGGTCGGACTGGAGAACTACCTAGAGAGGCTGCTTTGTACTTCCGCTGCAAGGGCCGCCGTGTGCTCCTCCGTTCGGAGGGAGCGTTTGGTGTTTCCATTGACCGTAATTACTCCTCGAGGGCCTGGCATCTTGAGCTTAAGGTATGCGTAGTGCGGGACCGCATTGAACTTAGCGAATGCGGTTCGCCTGAGCAGTGCGTGATAACCACTGCGAAACGGGACTATGTCGAAGATTAACTCCTCGCTTCGGAAATTATCCGGAGATCCGAAGACCACTTCAAGTGTGACTGAGCCTGTACAGCTGGCCTCTACACCTAGTATTATGCCTTTGAAGGTCGTTTTGGTGGGCTTAATCCTCGAGGGATCTATGCCCATTTTCCGCACTGTATCCTGGTAAAGCAGGTTCAGCTGCTGCCGCCGTCCATAAGGACTCTAGTGAGATGAAATCCGTCAATGATTGGGTCTAGAACCAATGTGGCGAATCCGCCATGACGGATGCTAGTGGGATGGTCCCTTCGATCAAAGGTGATCGGGCAGGAGGACCAGGGGTTGAACTTTGGGGCGACTGGCTCTACCGCGTATACGTCCCTTAACGCGCGCTTCCGCTCCCTTTTGGGGATGTGGGTTGCGTATATCATGTTCACCGTCCGCACTTGTGGGGGAAACCCTTCTGTCCACTGTTGTTCGGCGGCCGGGGCTCCTCGTCGTCATCGCTATGCAGCCCCTTGTCTTCATTTTCGGCGTTTAACTTGCCTGCCTGCTTGAACACCCAACAATCCCTGTTGGTGTGATTGGCCGGCTTTTCGGGGGTGCCATGTATCTGGCACAAGCGGTCGAGTATTCGGTCCAAACTGGACGGGCCCCTAGGATTCCTTTTGAATGGCTTTTTCCGCTGACCGGATTTAGAGCCTTTTAATCCGGCATTAACTGCCGTATCCTCAGCATTGTCGCCGTTAATGCGGCGCTTCTGCTTGTTGCGACGTGACCTGCCACTACGGTCCTTGGTGTCCGAATTACCAGGGTTCTTGGTCATATTGTTGCTACGAGCAAGCCAACTGTCTTCACCCGCGCAAAAGCGGGTCATGAGTGTCGTGAGTGCTGCCATAGATTTTGGCTTTTCCTGTCCAAGGTGCCGGGCCAGCCACTCGTCACGGATATTGTGCTTGAAGGCTGCTAAGGCCTCAACGTCCGGACAGTCGACTATTTGATTTTTCTTTGTTAGGAACCGTGTTCAGAATTGCCTGGCCGATTCCTCTGGCTGCTGAATTACGTGACTTAGGTCATCGGCGTCTGGGGGTCGCACATAAGTGCCCTGGAAATTGTCGAGGAATGCGGCTTCCAGGTCCTCCCAACAACTGATTGATCCTGTTGGCAAGCTGTTAAGCCAATGCCGAGCTGGTCCTTTAAGCTTGAGTGGGAGGTATTTGATGGTGTGGAAATCATCGCCGCGGGCCTTGTGGATATGAAGGAGATGTAAGTGCATCTAGTGCCACCCCTAGTTGGTTTTGGAGTATTGACGACAAACCTAGTTGAAGGACTAATGTGTTTGTGAGAATTGTAGGATAACACAGGTAGAAGTCCCTCATTGATTCAGTTTTACTACCAGAGATGACCCCTAAAATGTATGAAGACATTGAAGCCAAAGGTGGTATATGAAGATATTCATATTGAAGACTATGACAAAAGAAGACACGTTATGAAGCCTACGGAGCTCGAAGACTTAGATCTTTCGTAGTTCTTTTTCTTCTGTGTTGAGTCATAGGAACCACCGTACTGTTAAGTGGGGTCCAGGAGAACCAGTTAGAATGACTGAAGTGATGCCTAAACCAAAAACCTATGTCTTCGAGTGAAGACAATTGAAAGTGCGTTATATCGACTAGAGGGGGGGGGGTGAATAGGCGATTTTTATGAAAGTCTTCAAAACGTGGGAGTTATGAAGACAAACAGCAAAGATATGCCTATTACTATGCAGTGGAAGTTAGATTACACTAGGCAAGCCATGGTCAAGTATTCAATAGAGTGAAAGCACAATGACAAACAGCTGCAGTGTAATAAGGATCAGGTAGGAAGAAGTTATGAAGCCAAACAGATCATACATTCACGTTGTGAAGACAAAAGATAGAGCAAGCATGCAATGGCTTCACAATGAGTAACAGTAAGGAAAAGGAAGTGAAGATGTAACCAGTGACTCGTTGAAGACAATGATGTGTTGGACCAGTTCCAGTTGCTGTGACAACTGTACGTCTGGTTGGAGCGGCTAGGTATTTAAACCTTAGGACACACAGTCCCGGACACCCAGTCCTGAACACGCAGCTCAGGACACCAAGTCCTCACCGTATTCTCCTTGAGCTAAGGTCACATAGTCCTCGCCCAATCACTCTGGTAAGTCTTCAAGGTAGACTCCCAAACCTTCACAGACTTCGTTCACTGGCAATCCACAATGTCTCTTGGATGCTCTGAACGCGACGCCTAATCGTGTGGGGATGCACAGTCCTCAAGTGTAATAAGTCTTCAAATCACACAGACAAGAAGACTTAAGTGATGCCCAATTCTCTCTGGCTTTGGGTGGTTAGGGCTGTTCTCCTCGCTAAGAATTTTCTCTCAGAGGCTTCGAGGTGGGTTGCTCTCAAACGACAAAAGCCGTGCACTAAAATCTGAGCAGCCAACAGTTTATGGTTGTAGGGGGTGGGCTATTTATAGCCACTTGGCAACCCGACCTGATTTGTCCGAAATGACCCTGGGTCACTAAGGAACTGACATGTGTCTCAACGGTCAGATTTCAGACTCTCATGGCAACTTTACTTGTGCTGCAAGCAAAGCTGACTTGTCCGGCTCTGGACAAGATTCGCTCTCATTGTCTTCACTCGAAGACATAGGTTTTTGGTTTAGGCATCACTTCAGTCATTCTGATTGGTTCTCCTGGACCCCACTTAACAGTACGGTGGTTCCTATGACTCAACACAAAAGAAAAGAACTACGAAAGATCTAAGTCTTCGAGCTCCATAGGCTTCATAACGCGTCTTCTTTTGTCATAGTCTTCAATGTGAATATCTTCATATACCACCTTTGGCTTCAATGTCTTCATACATTTTTAGGGGTCATCTCTGGTAGTAAAACCGAATCAATGAGGGACTTCTACCTGTGTTATCCTGCAATTTTCACAAACACATTAGTCCCTCAACTAGGTTTGTCGTCAATACTCCAAAACCAACTAGGGGTGGCACTAGATGCACTTACAATCTCCCCCTTTTTGGTGATTGATGACAAACTAGTTGAAGTTTTCAACGGGGAATATAGTCTGTGAAATTGTAAAGGATAAGGAATTGTCTTCATAAGTTGCAAGGGCTCCCCCTGAAGATGTGCATATAAGTTAATTTGCTTTTGGAATGCAAATGCACATGGCAGGTTGTACTTGTGGAGATCCACTTCAGCTTATGATGACAATCCACTATGCATGTGAAAGTATATGAAGATAATGACATGCATAATGGAAAATGGACGTCTGCAGAATGAGATAAGTGCGGAATTTATCGTCGCACATGCGGAATTTATCTTCGCAAAACAGGGTGGCAAACAAGTAGCAGACGACCATCGAGTTTTAGTGTTACAACTCAAAGAACCAAATGAAGCAAAAACGAGAGTTGTAAGCACGAAGCAAAATATAGCAAAACATAAAGCACCCGCCCATATGGACCCGCTTGAAGACTATCAACCCATATGCTTCTCCCTCTTTTGTCAGCAAGGACCAAAAAGGTTTGAAGACATAGAGGGTCTACTCGTTCCCAGGAGCAGCAGGGTCGTTGGAGGTGTTTGGCGGTGCAGAAGAGCTTGGAGGTGCTGAAGCAGGTGGCGGTGAGGTAGCATCGTCTTCTTCATCAATGATTCTGGCAGTGACTGTGGCAGCAGATAAAGAAAACTCAGAGTCTTCAAGTGATGGTGTGCTTCGCATCACAGCCCTTCTAGGAGGTGTGGTGTCAAACTTGAATCGCTCAGTGAAGCCATCCTCTTCAAGTTCAGCTTCAGTACACATCATTGATAGCCGTTTCCATGTACGACGACAGGTTTCATGAGTAACGAAAGCATTCTTGGTGGCAAGATTTCGAAGACGATTAACATCCACCAAGAGGCTTTTCATTTGACGCTTTAGCCAGTCATGATGCCTATCTTGTTTTTGATGAAGGGCCACAAGAAGCTCTCGGTCATTGAGAACACGAGCGCGCTTCTTGGGTCTTGAAGCAGTTGCACTATTAGTGGCTTCAGTTGAAGCAGGGTGTGGCACACGTGTAGTGCCAGCCAAAGGATACACCCTGGAGATGGCTTCAACACCTTCATCGTTCTGAGTGAAGCTCTGGTGTTCTGCATTCTGAAGACTCAAAGGTTGCTTGGCAGGCTCAGGATATATAGCTTCAGCAGAGGTATCCACATCTGGCAAGAAAATCCGATGGTTGCGGGCTGAGGGCTGATATGAGATCGCAGAGTGAAGCTTGATCAGTCTCATTACCCAAGGAGCATAGTACTTTAAACCAAACAGATCTGAGCCTAATGCAGCTAGTTGGCATATGAAGAAATCCTGTGCGTTGAAGCATTTGCCATGAAGAATACAGAATATCAGAGTCTTCACTACACCCTCGATCTTGGCATTTGGAGAGTGCCCTTTAATAGGCCAGAGAGTCCGCCGGATAATGTGATAGATGGTTCTGGGCAGGTACTCAAAGTCTTCAACGAAGAACTCTGTTGGATAAGGAGCATCGTGGGGCAATGGCTTCATCATGGAGAGCATCTGACTCATATTTGGTTCAGGCCTCTGGAATATGCTCTCAAGAGCTTCAGTGTGTAGTGGACAGCCTTCCTCGAAGAGTTCGCCAGGAGTGGGCAGGCCGGTGAGCTCAATGATATCGATGCATTGGCTTCATGATGGACATTGCCGGTCATCCACTCTAGGGCCCAAGTCTTCGGATCTCTGTTGTATCCTTTGATGTGTAGGGTGGCATAGAATTGCAACAGAAGCTCTTCATTCCAGTGCTCTTCATCAGTTATAAACTGCAGCAGACCCACTTGCTTGAAGCAATCCAGCGCTTACCAGCAATGGCTTCAACATCAAGGCGCTTGTGTGGGAAGATGCGACCTTGGTTGTATAGGATGCATGAATAGTAGCTGCGCTGAGGATAGCTCCAGAACCTATCTGATGAAATCCTTTCCCTTGAATAGGGGTTCTTGGAGCTGTTGAAGAACGTATTATCTGCCTTGAAGCTATTGATGTCGAAGGAGCCAGGTGCTGATGCAGGACCTGGGAACCTTGGCAGCCTTGGGACTGGCTTCTGGACATGAGGCCTGTGCTCAACATGGTAATCAAATTGAGGACCTGCAGCAGACTCAGGAACAGAAGTGTCTGGATCAGTAGCTTCGCTGTCTTCTGAAGCTTTTGGTGGGGAGGGCTCCACATTGGCTTCAGTGTTGGTTGTGGCAGCCCCAACATTTTTAGCCTCCGCTTGACTAGCTGGAGGGTCGGTTACAAGCACGTTCTCCTGGAGAACTGCTTCTTGGTGGAGCATAGGAGTGGGCTCTTGTGGTGCTTCTTCTGCGGCTGATGCAGCTGGAATGTCTTCAGCATAGACTTGAGGCCTTGGACCTTTGCGAAGCCTGCGGAATGCAGACGACGCCTATGGGGTTGGAGTGGGCTGGGCCTCATTGTCTTCTTCCTCTTGAGGGCGATCCGCCCATGACGCATCTTGTGCAATTGGCGTCAGAGGACAACCAATGCTGATGAGTTCGATGTGTTCATACTGAGGAAGGGCTGCATCATCTTGTACATTGTCCTGATGACCAATGTCTTCAGCAGCAATGGGGTCGGCTGCTAGTATGTCTTCAACTTCAGGAGCCTCTGTGGAAGCAGGCTCATGAACTGTCAGTTGTCGTTCTGCGTTGGGGTGAACCATAGAAATAGGTTCAACTATCAAGGGCTCTATGGGAGCAGCCCGAGATTTCTTGATCTTTCGCTTCTTCTTGCTGGGGCAGTAGGAGAGGCTTCAGAGCTTTTCCTCTTCCTGGCTTCAGCCTCAACAGTTCTTGTCTTCTTGAGCTATGAAGCTGTTGACCGGCTCTTTGGCTTCGAGCCAGTCGTTGCAGGTGGGAAGACAATTGGAACTGCTTCTTGCCTTGGTGCCTTTGGTTCAGCCATAGCAGGCTTCTTCTTCTTCTTCGCGGCCATATTGGGGTCGATGCCAGGACGCCCAAGTGCCTTGCGCTTCTCAGCCTCATTGTAGGCTTGTACACATCTTTCAGCCAGAGACTTCATCCGCTCACGTGAACCCTGAGCTTCTGCACGCTTCTTCAGAAAATTTTCCTTTAGCTCATGCAACATGGTCTTGAAGCTCTTCACTTCTTGCACGCTGAGCTTGGCCATATTCTTCTTGAACTAAGCATTTTCATGATCAATTTTCTGCTTCAGTTCAACAATGCACTGAGCAATTGCAAGTTCTGAAGCAATAGCGCCTTGGAAGGCGACGCTGAGGCCAACGGGCAGCTGCAGATCTTCGAAGCTGATGTTTGGTGTGGCAAACCATTCGTCGATGAAGTTGTGGATGATGGCGACATCAAAGAGAGGCAAATTGTTGAAGATTTCAGCTTCTTCTTTGCTCTTGATGAGCTGCTCTAGAGCGTCATCTCCATGATCTTCATCACTTGACAGATCAATGGCTTCGCTGCGCAGAATGGCAGCAGCTGTGAGCTCTTTGCCTGTGTGTGGCTGAGGCACCTTGTCCTTCTTGGTCTTGGAGACGCGGGATACGTCTTCAGACTGCACACTGTCTTCAGGAGGTGCAGTTGCCAATGGCTTCGCCCTTGAGATTTTTGATGAAGGGGCCGGCTTTGAAGCTTTTGGCTTCTTCAACTGCTTTGGCTTCGGTACAGCAGGAGCTTCATCAGACTCAGTGTCAGCTGGAGGGTCATTCACGGCAGTCCCTTGGACTAAGATGCGGGTGATGAGGCCCTCAAGGTTGGCATACGGATCGATGATATTGGGTTCTGCGTCGCGAGTGCCATCTGCCCTTGGTGCGGAGGGACCAGGGTTGAAGTCTAACCCCAACTTCTTCTTGTTCTGCTTCGCTGATTGTTGGGCAAACTGGAAGTTGCGCTTGAATAGATTGTCGTCACGACACCAGAGTAGTGACGACGGATGTGCATCATCGGGCTGTGGCCCACGAACCATGCATGGATAGAAGCTTTGGGCAATAGCTTCATCTCTGGACCTGGGTACAAGGTTCTTGTATAGGATGTCTCCCCACGGTCTTTTGATGGCACTTTTCTCAGCATACTCTTGGGTTGTGAAACGGTATTTGAACCATTGTTCAGCCCAATAGCGTCGAATCCGTTGGATTCGGGTCTTGCGCTGCCCATAATTCTCTTCAGGATCTGTTTTATACATTTCTGCCAGGTCTTCAGGCAGATCTTTGGAAGTTCCTTCATGTCGCTGTCTGCCCCCCTTCCTTGCTGCTGCTTCTGAAGCCATAAACTTTAACTTGAAAGGCTTCAAAACTTTCGAAGGCTTCAAGGGCTTTCTTTTGCTGGACCAACAGGAACTGGCTTCAGGAGAATTTATGTGATGCTGTAGGAATTCTGCAAATGAATGCAGACTATGAGAACCGAAGGATTCTCCTACGGACATGTACCTGTGACAGCATTAAGGTGCGAGGGAAGGGGAAGAGGTCATATGCATTCTCAGAAGATTTTGAAGATAAATCAGTTTAGAAGACATTGACCTCATCATGCGAAGACATTCACTCATAGATAAGAAGTTGGTTCCAGATTTGTATGAACCCACAGATCAGTACAAGTGAGGAATCTAACTACTTCATGAAGCACAAGTGAATATACTAGGCATGTTATGAGACGCAGATTGAGAGATCTAACTTGTGTGAAGAGAAACTTCTTATGGTAGAAAGTGACAGAACCATGAGATCAAATGGGGCTGTAAAAAGAAGTTTTATTTACCACACTTGGAACTGCTAGACGGAGTGGGAGATGATGCCGAGCAGTTCAATCCTCCGTGCCCTAACTTGGCGACGGAAGACACCTACGGCGACGGCGGAGAGGACGATGTCCGCGATCGCCGTGAAGACGGCGTTAGAGAGGTTGCGGCAGCGAAGCGCTTCGTCGCCGGCGTCGTTGAGAGCTAGCGGTGGCGCTAGGGTTCGTGCGAGGGTGGAAGAAGGAGATAATGACCGTGGTAAGTGTGAATTTATAGGCTCAGGGGCGGCATTGTGCTATTACACAGGTGCCCCTGGCAATTCGCATCTGAGGAACGTGTGGCCAGTTTGCGGAAGTTTGGGGTTTGTTCCACGTCCCACGCACGCCTGGATTGTCGGGCGTTCGTTCCTGCTTCTCCGGATTTTATGTGGAGGAATGAGCATTGAAAACGGACTTTATGGTTGTCTCTATATCTTCTGCTGACAAGGACGCAGTGAAGACATTCGACAGTTTCAATAGAATGCATATGACTTGGAGAGATAGAATTTGAGATAGAAAGCATAGAGAGATTAGGGTCCGATCACATTCACTTAGTTCAAAAGATTCAACCAAGAAGACATAGCTATAAGTGAATGCTGTAGAGGACAGAACACTAGCATATATATATATATATATATATATATATATATATATATATATATATATATATATATATATATATATATCTGTAGTCAACATAGTGAAGATAATCATGAAAATATGTTGAGTTCGAAGCCAAATCAAATGTGAAGACATTGCAAGGTAACGCCATGAGTGAAACACTTCAAAATGGAACGTTTGGTGGTGGCGTTACCCACCGTATAGGAAGTATTAGACCCAGACACGGCGCACAATTATCGTGGAGCTCCGAAGTCAAATTCCACATTAATGTATTCACACTTAGAATTTATGTCTTCATTGATTGAAGACATACTTTACTTTGTGCGTTGCACATCTAAGTCATCATATGCATAAGTGTTAGGATGTGTGCCTGATCACAGGACATTTGAGGATTCCAGGATATTTAGCTCACACCGTAACTTGCAAAACCTCTTCTCATCCAAGGGCTTGGTGAAGGATATCTGCCAATTGCTCTTCAGTGTTGACGTGTATGATATCAATGTCTTCCTTCACAACATGATCTCTGAGAAAGTGATGAGTAATTTCAATGTTCTTTGTCTTCGAGTGCTGAACTGGGTTGTTGGCAATCTTGATGGCGCTTTCGTTGTCGCAGTAAAGTGGCACTTGCTTCAGATGAATGCCATAATCCTTAAGCGTTTGCTTCATCCACAGAAGCTGAGCGCAGCAAGATCCAGCAACAATGTATTCAGATTCATCAGTGGAGAGAGATACACAGTTCTTCTTCTTTGAAGACCAACATACAAGTGATCGTCCCAGAAAGTGACATGTGCCTGATGTAGACTTGCGATCAACTTTGTCACCAGCATAATCAGCATCCGAAAATCCAACCAAATCAAACTCTGAGCCCTTTGGATACCATAATCCTAGAGTTGGGGTGTGAGCCAAATATCGAAGAATTCGCTTCACAGCTAAGTGATGCGACTCCTTTGGTGCCGCTTGAAATCGAGCACACATGCAAACACTAAGCACAATATCTGGCCTAGATGCACATAAATAAAGCAAAGAACCAATCATGGAGCGGTATACCTTTTGATCGAACTCTTTACCATTGTCGTCAGGACCCAGATGATGTTTGGCTGGCATTGGAGTTGTGAAGCCTTTGCAGTCTTGCATACCGAACTTCTTTAGGCAATCTTTGAGATACTTCTCTTGAGATATGAAGATGCCATTGCGTTGTTGTTGTATTTGAAGACCAAGGAAGAACTTCAGCTCCCCCATCATGGACATCTGATATTTCTCTTGCATCATATATCCAAACTCTTCACTGTACTTCTGATTGGTGCAGCCGAAGATAATGTCATCCACATATATTTGGCACACAAACAGTTCACCATCATATGTCTTCGTGAAAAGAGTGGGATCTAGGGAACCAGGTATGAAGCATTTGCTCTTCAGGAAATATTTGAGTGTGTCATACCAGGCTCTAGGGGCTTGTTTGAGGCCATACAGTGCCTTGTTGAGCTTGTATACCATGTCAGGATGTTTTGGATTTTCAAAGCCAGGCGGTTGTGCAACATACACTTCTTCTTCAATCTTGCCATTGAGAAAGGCACTCTTCACATCCATTTGATATAGAAGAATGTTATGATGATTTGCATAGGCCAGCAGTATGCGTATGGCTTCAAGCCTAGCCACAGGAGCAAAAGTTTCATCGAAGTCAATGCCTTCCACTTGAGTATATCCTTGAGCAACGAGACGAGCTTTGTTTCTGACAACTTGACCATGCTCATCTTGCTTGTTGCGGTATATCCATTTGGTGCCTATTATGTTGTGCTTCCGTGGATCAAGACGCTTAACCAGTTCCCATACATTATTCAGCTCAAACTGTTGAAGCTCTTCTTGCATAGCTTCAATCCATTCAGGTTCCATGAAGGCTTCTTCAACTTTCTTGGGTTCTGATATAGAGACGAATGCGAAGTGCCCACAGAAATTGGCTAGCTGAGTTGCCCTTGAACGAGTAAGTGGACCAGGTGCATTGATGTTGTCAATTATTCTGTCAATCTGCACTTCATTGGCAACACGAGGATGTAAAGGGCGAAGACTTTGCTCTTGCTGATCTGTGTTTTTATTGGGAGGAATGTCTTCAGGCCGAGCATTGTCTTCATGTTGATCAGGTGCTGAGATGATAAGTTCTTCTTCAGGATGAGCTTCAGAAGGTATAATCTCTCTAGTTCCCATAAGCTTGATTGATTCACTAGCTGGAACTTCATCTAGCACATTTGGCAGTTGCTCTCTTTGTGAACCATTTGTCTCATCGAACCGCACATCCACTGTTTCAACCACTTTGTAATGAAAGAGATTGAAGACTCTGTAGGAGTGCGAATCCTTTCCATATCCAAGCATAAAACCCTCATGTGCTTTTGGTGCAAATTTTGAAGTGTGATGTGGGTCCTTGATCCAGCACCTTGCGCCAAATACTCTGAAGTAACTAATATTTGGCTTCTTGCCAGTTAGGAGTTCATAAGATGTCTTGTTCAGAAGCTTGTGAAGATAAACACGATTGATTGTATGGCATGCGGTGTCAATGGCTTCAGTCCAGAACTTTCTTGGAGTCTTGTATTCATCTAGCATCGTTCTGGCCATCTCAATGAGTGTTCTGTTCTTGCGTTCGACGACGCCATTCTGCTGTGGCGTGTACGGAGCTGAGAATTCATGTGTGATGCCCAAGGTATCAAGATATGTATCAAGGCTAGTGTTCTTGAATTCAGTGCCATTGTCACTTCTGATGTGCTTTATCTTGGCGCCAAAATTGTTCATAGCTCGACTGGCGAAGCGTCTGAAGACATCCTGCACTTCAGTCTTGTAAAGGATTATGTGCACCCAAGTATATCTAGAGTAATCATCAACAATGACGAAGCCATAGAGGCAAGCAGTAGTAGTAAAAGTTGAGTAGTGAGTGGGACCGAAAAGATCCATGTGGAGCAGTTCGAAGGGTTGAGTAGTAGTCATGATTGTCTTCGAAGGATGTTTTGCCCTCGTCATCTTCCCTGCTTCACAGGCACCGCATAAGTGATCTTTCTTGAACTTGACGCCCTCGATGCCTATGCCATGCTTCTTCTTCGCAAGGGTGTGGAGGTTCCTCATGCCAGCATGCCCAAGCCTCCGATGCCAAAGCCAGCATTCTGAAGCTTTTGCAAGAAGACATACTGCAAGTTGTGGCCCTGCTGAGAAATCTACCACATACAGATCATCTTTTCGATACCCTTCAAACACTAGAGACTTGTCAGATTCCATTAATACTAGGCAACGATATTTTCCAAACATTACGATCATGTTCAAATCGCAAAGCATTGGGACAGACAGTAAGTTGAAGCCAAGGGATTCAACAAGCATGACTTTATCCATGTGTTGATCCTTTGAGATTGCAACTCTACCTAGACCCAATACCTTACTTTTACCAGTGTCAGCAAATGTGATGTGGCTCTTGTCGGATGGACGTAAGGTTGAGTCCATAAGAAGGCTTCTTTTGCCAGTCATGTGATTTGTACACCCACTGTCAATAATCCATTCTGAAGACTTTGAAGATGCTGGTGTCATACCCTACAGTGCAGTTAGGGGGATAGGCTTCACGAAGAGAATTGTGAAGCAAAAACATTTGACGAACCAGTGGGTTATGAAAACTTAGATCCAGATTAGGACTAATAGGGAGAGTAGAATGTGATTCAGGAACGAAGTACATAATGATGCCATTCGGGCATTTTATCTTGCGCCCTACAAGATTTTTAAGGTCCCCAGCAATAGCGTCAGAAGATTTTGGTTTTCTGCTGGAGACCTTTCCCTGCAAAAGAGAGTTAAGCCTTCTTAACCACCCACATCTTCAAGGGTGGCTTAGAAGCAATAAGTCTAAGTGCAGCATCTGAGAATTTTGGCTTTGAAGCCTTAGCAAAAAGTCTTGCAGGTGGACAATAGTACTCATAAGAATAAGCAGAATAATTTTTGGTCATAAGACATGGTGGTTTAAATCCTTCCTGAGCGGAACTGATCTATTCGGCGCGAAGTGACTCGTTTTCCTTTTGAAGATCTTCATGAGCCGCTCTCAATTTCTCAAGTTCTTGCTTCCTTTGAAGATAATCATAGGAAAGTTTTTCATGAGTTGTTTAGAGAGTATCAAGACGATCTTCAAGTTCCTGATACTTAACGTGAAGATTTTTTATGTCTTCAATTAAGGATTCAGATCGAGTCATTTCAGCACCCAACAGATCATCGCTTCTGTCTAACAGTTTTGAATATGTTCCATGGCCTTTTGTTGTTCAGTTGCAATTTTAGCAAGTGTTTTGTAACTGGGTTTTGAATCACAATCAGAGTCATCGTCACTGGATGTTTGATAGCGAGTAGTGCGTGTGTTTACCTTGGCACCGCGTGCCATGAAGCAGTAGGTAGGAGTGGAGTCGTCCTTGTCATTTGCATCGGTGTCGGTGATGAAGTCATTGTCTTCAGTGTTGAAGATGGACTTGGCGATGTATGCTGTAGCCAGACTTGCAATGCCAGAATCAGACTCCTCCTCAGACTCCACCTCTGCCTCCTCAGAAGCGGACTCCTCCTTAGAATCCATTCCCTTGCCAACAAACGCATGTGCCTTGCCAGATAAGCTCTTCTTGTGTGATGAAGACTTTGAGGAAGACTTGGAAGAAGACTTTGAGTATTTCTTCTTCTTCTTGTCGTCAGAGTCATATTCCTTGCTCTTCTTCTTCCTTCTGTTCTCATTGTCCCACTGTGGACACTCAGAGATGAAGTGTCCAGTTTTCTTGCACTTGTGACATGTTTTCTTCTTGTAGTCATGAGCAGAAGCTTCATCATTCCTTGAGCTTGATCGTGAAGATTTTCTGAA
Organism: Triticum aestivum; assembly: GCF_018294505.1. Classification (NCBI taxonomy): domain Eukaryota; kingdom Viridiplantae; phylum Streptophyta; class Magnoliopsida; order Poales; family Poaceae; genus Triticum; species Triticum aestivum. Next base: position 543,329,987 of record NC_057803.1, on the reverse strand, counting down.
GCCTTTCTTCTTGGTGAATTTTTGGAACTTCTTCACTAGCATTGCAAGTTCCCTTCCAATGTCTTCAGGATCATCAGAACTGCTGTCAGATTCTTCTTCAGATGAGGAAACAGCTTTTGCTTTCAAGGCACGAGTTCGCCCATAGTTTGGACCGTAGATATCTCTTTTCTCAGAAAGCTGAAACTCATGTGTGTTGAGCCTCTCAAGTATGTCAGACGGATCGAGTGTCTTGAAATCAGGACGTTCTTGAATCATCAGGGCTAGGATGTCAAACGAACAATCAAGTGATCTCAGCAGCGTCTTGACGATTTCATGTTTGGTGATCTCAGTGGCGCCGAGGGCTTGAAGCTCATTTGTGATGTCAGTGAGCCGGTCAAATGTGTGCTGGACATTCTCATTGTCATTTCGCTTGAAGCGGTTGAAGAGGTTGCGAAGAACACTGATTCTCTGATCTCTCTGGGTTGAGATGCCTTCATTGACCTTGGAGAGCCAGTCCCAGACCAGCTTGGATGTCTTCAAGGCACTCACACGGCCATACTGTCCTTTTGTCAGATGATCACAGATGATATTTTTGGCAGTAGAGTCCAGTTGGGTGAACTTCTTGACATCAGCAGCAGTGACACCTTCTCCAGCCTTGGGAACGCCATTCTCAACGACATACCATAGGTCGACGTCAATGGCTTCAAGATGCATGCGCATCTTATTCTTCCAGTAGGGATATTCAGTTCCATCGAAGACGGGGCACGCAGCAGAGACTTTGATTATCCCTGCAGTCGACATAGCTAAAACTCTAGGTGGTTAAACCGAATCACACAGAACAAGGGAGCACCTTGCTCTGATACCAATTGAAAGTGCGTTATATCGACTAGAGGAGGGGGTGAATAGGCAATTTTTATGAAAGTCTTCAAAACGTGGGAGTTATGAAGACAAACAGCAAAGATATGCCTATTTACTATGCAGCGGAAGTTAGATTACACTAGGCAAGCCATGGTCAAGTATTCAATAGAGTGAAAGCACAATGACAAACAAATGCAGTGTAATAAGGATCAGGTAGGAAGAAGTTATGAAGCCAAACAGATCATACATTCACATTGTGAAGACAAAAGATAGAGCAAGCATGCAATGGCTTCACAATGAGTAACAGTAAGAAAAAGGAAGTGAAGATGTAACCAGTGACTCGTTGAAGACAATGATGTGTTGGACCAGTTCCAGTTGCTGTGACAACTGTACGTCTGGTTGGAGCGGCTAGGTATTTAAACCTTAGGACACACAGTCCCGGACACCCAGTCCTGAACACGCAGCTCAGGACACCAAGTCCTCACCGTATTCTCCTTGAGCTAAGGTCACATAGTCCTCGCCCAATCACTCTGGTAAGTCTTCAAGGTAGACTCCCAAACCTTCACAGACTTCGTTCACTGGCAATCCACAATGTCTCTTGGATGCTCTGAACACGACGCCTAACCGTCTGGGGATGCACAGTCCTCAAGTGTAATAAGTCTTCATATCACACAGACAAGAAGACTTAAGTGATGCCCAATTCTCTCTGGCTTTGGGTGGTTAGGGCTTTTCTCCTCGCTAGGAATTTTCTCTCAAAGGCTTCGAGGTGGGTTGCTCTCAAATGACAAAAGTCATGCACTAAAATTTGAGCAGCCAACAGTTTATGGTTGTAGGGGGTGGGCTATTTATAGCCACTTGGCAACCCGACCTGATTTGTCCGAAATGACCCTGGGTCACTCAGGAACTGACACGTGTCTCAACGGTCAGATTTCAAACTCTCATGGCAACTTTACTTGTGCTGCAAGCAAAGCTGACTTGTCCAGCTCTGGACAAGATTTGCTCTCATTGTCTTCACTCGAAGACATAGGTTTTTGGTTTAGGCATCACTTCAGTCATTCTGACTGGTTCTCCTGGACCCCACTTAACAGTACGGTGGTTCCTATGACTCAACACAAAAGAAAAAGAACTACGAAAGATCTAAGTCTTCGAGCTCCATAGGCTTCATAACGTGTCTTCTTTTGTCATAGTCTTCAATGTGAATATCTTCATATACCACCTTTGGATTCAATGTCTTCATACATTTTTAGGGGTCATCTCTGGTAGTAAAACCGAATCAATGAGGGACTTCTACCTGTGTTATCCTGCAATTCTCACAAACACATTAGTCCCTCAACTAGGTTTGTCGTCAATACTCCAAAACCAACTAGGGGTGGCACTAGATGCACTTACAACAATGAGAGCGAATCTTGTCCAGAGCCGGACAAGTCAGCTTTGCTTGTAGCCCAAGTAAAGTTGCCATGAGAGTTTGAAATCTGACCGTTGAGACACGTGTCAGTTCCTTAGTGACCCAGGGTCATTTCGGACAAATCAGGTCGGGTTGCCAAGTGGCTATAAATAGCCCACCCCCTACAACCATAAACGGCTGGCTGCTCAGATTTCAGTGCACGGCTTTTGTCGTTTGAGAGCAACCCACCTCGAAGCCTTTGAGAGAAAATTCCTAGCGAGGAGAAAAGCCCTAACCACCCAAAGCCAGAGAGAATTGGGCATCACTTAAGTCTTCTTGTCTGAGTGATCTGAAGACTTATTACACTTGAGGACTGTGCATCCCCAGACGGTTAGGCGTCGCGTTCAGAGCATCCAAGAGACATTGTGGATTGCCAGTGAACGAAGTCTCTGAAGGTTTGGGAGTCTACCTTGAAGACTTACCAGAGTGATTGGGCGAGGACTATGTGACCTTAGCTCAAGGAGAATACGGTGAGGACTTGGTGTCCTGAGCTATGTGTTCAGGACTGGGTGTCCGGGACTGTGTGTCCTATGGTTTAAATACCTAGCCGCTCCAACCAGACATACAGTTGTCACAGCAACTGGAACTGGTCCAACACATCATTGTCTTCAACGAGTCACTGGTTTCATCTTCACTTCCTTTTACTTACTGATCACTCGTTGTGAGGTCATTGCTTGTCTGTTCTATCTTTTCTCTTCACAACGTGAGTGTATGATCTGCATGGCTTCATAGTATCTTCCTACCTGATCCTTATTACACTACAGCTATTTGTCACTGTGCTTTCACTCTGTTGATACTTGACCATGGCTTGCCTAGTGTAGTCTAACTTCCGCTGCATAGTAATAGGTATATCTCTACTGTTTGTCTTCATAACTTCCATGTTTTGAAGACTTTCATAAAAATCGCCTATTCACCCCCCTCTAGTCGATATAACGCACTTTTAGGAGATAATCCTCAATCCATACCGCAGGATCTGTTGTGCCGTCATATGATTCGATGTTTACGGGTTTGAAACCCTCGGGGATTTGATGATCCATTATTTCGTCTGTAAAGCATAGTGGGTGTGCGGCGCCTCTGTACTGGGCTATATCATGACGTAGATCCAATGAGCTTTTGTCTACTATGTTCGGCCCTGCCGAATTTGTGGCCGGCGTGACAGTTACCGTCTCGAGCCATGGGGCGCCCACGCGATCTGTAGATCGATCTTGTTTGCCTTGCCTTGTCCTCCAACATGTCTCGTAAGTCCGGCGCATATTCCCGTGCCTTGGTACGGGGTGTGGCTTGAGTGGAGGGCCGGGAGGCCTCTCTATCGCGGCCATGTGGTGGCCGGTCGGCCGCATCAAGTGCTTCCTCCTCTAATCGGGGTAGCAACCTGCGCTTTGGGTAGCTTTTGGAGGGGCGTTCGAGTTTATGCTCTTCGGCCGCAAGGACTTCAGTCCATCTGTCGACTAGCAAATCTTGATCAGCTCTAAGCTGTTGCTGTTTTTTCATGAGGCTTCTTGCCGTGGCCATAAGCCTGCGTTGAAAACACTCTTCCTCAACGGGATCCTCTGGCACGACGAATTCGTCGTCGTCGAGGCTTGCCTCGTCTTCGGAGGGAGGCATATAATTATCGTCCACGACCTCTTTGTCTGCCGCTCTCTCACGAGGGCTGGTTTCTCCATCCTCATGTGCTAAATCTTGCTGGAGGGGGTTTTCTTCGGCACTTCCCGAAGTATTATTGTCTCTTGTGCTGGAATCACCGTATTTTTTTGGCGGGATTTTGAGCGGCGCCGCTGACGCCGGCACTTAGGCTGTTTCTTGGAGGGGTCATCCTCCGCTGTTCCATCGCCATCTCCCTCTTTTGGGGTGTCCACCATGTATATGTCATATGACGAGGTGGCTTTCCAGGGCCTAGTAGGCGTTGGTTCTTCATCATCTCCTTCATCGGCGTCCATACCGTCGATGTCTTCGGAGTCAAAGTCGAGCATGTTGGTTAAATCGTCGACAATGGCTACAAAGTGGGTGGTGGGTGGGTTTTGAATTTCTTCATCGTCCGTACCCCAACCTTGCTGACCGCAGTACGGCCAAGGCTCTCCTGATAAAGAGGGAGACTTCAGTGTCTTCAGGATATCGCCGAAAGGCGAGTGCTGAAAGATGTGTGCGGCAGTAAACTCCATGATCGGCGCCCAATTGGATTCGATCGGCAGGGGCACGGAGGGTTCGGAGTCCGGAGAGGAGTCCGGCTCCTTGGAGTCACGAGTCTCGCAGAGTACGGGGCTGGTGTTCGGCTCAATCGCTGTTGGGATCGCAGCCCCCGAGGCGGCGTCCACCCGCCCATCCTCGATCGGCGCAGTTGGCTCTGAATTAAGGGTCGAAGCTGATGCGGGTGCGGCCTTCAGGGCATTGTTCGGCGGCAGAGCTAGATCATGCTCGTCGGGACAGTGCGGCGTGCTCGGAAATGGCTCGAATCCGTCGAAGATCAAGTCCCCGCGGACGTCAGCCGTGTAGTTTAAACTTCCAAATCTGACCTGACGGCCAGGGGCATAGCTTTCGATCTGCTCCAGACGGCCAAGTGAATTGGCCCACAGTGCAAAGCCGCCGAAGACGAAGATCTGTCCGGGAAGGATGGTATCACCCTGGACTGCATCGCTATTGATGATCGTAGGAGCCATCGAGCCTGACAGCGACGACACAAAGGAACTCTCAATGAAAGCACCAATGTCAGTGTCAAAACCGGCGAATCTCGGGTAGGGGATCCCGAACTATGCGGCTAGGCCGGATGGTAATAGGAGGCAAGGGACATGAAGTTTTACCCAGGTTCGGGCCCTCTCGATGGAGGTAAAACCCTACGTCCTGCTTGATTAATATTGATGATATGGGTAGTACAAGAGTAGATCTACCACGAGATCGAGGAGGCTAAACCCTAGAAGCTAGCCTATGGTATGATTATTGTTGTCTATGTTGTCCTACGGACTAAAACCCTCCGGTTTATATAGACACCGGATAGGGTTAGGGTTACATAGAGTCGCTTACAATGGTAGGAGATCTACATATCAGTATCGCCAAGCTTGCCTTCCACGCCAAGGAAAGTCCCTCCCGGACACGGGACGAAGTCTTCAATCTTGTATCTTCATAGTCCAGGAGTCCGGCTGAAGGTATAGTCCGGCTATCCGAACACCCCCTAATCCAGGACTCCCTCATGCATACTCAAGGAGAACACTTATACTTTGATAATTTAGTGAGGGATCATCTTATAATGCTACCGTCAATCAAAGAAAGATAAGATGCATAAAAGATAAACATCACATGCAATTAATATAAGTGATATGATATGGCTATCATCATCTTGTGCTTGTGATATCCATCTTCGAAGCACCGTCATGATCACCATCGTCACCAGCGCAACACCTTGATCACCATCGTAGCATCGTTGTCATGTCGCCAAAACTTATGCTTCCACGACTATCACTACCACTTAGTGATAAAGTAAAGCATTACAGCACAATTGCATTGCATACAATAAAGCGACAACCATATGGCTCCTGCCTGTTGCCGATAACTCGGTTACAAAACATGATCATCTCATACAATAAAATTTAGCATCATGTCTTGACCATATCACATCACAACATGCCCTGCAAAAACAAGTTAGACGTCCTCTTCTTTGTTGTTGCAAGTTTTATGTGGCTGCTACAGGCTTTAGCAAGAACCGTTCTTACCTACGCATCAAAAACCACAATGATAGTTTGTCAAGTTGGTGTTATTTTAACCTTCGCAAGGACCGGGCATAGCCACACTCGGTTCAACTAAAGTTGGAGAAACTAACACCCGCCAGCCACCTGTGTGCAAAGCACGTCGGTAGAACCAGTCTCGTGTAAGCGTACGCGTAATGTCGGTCCGGGCCGCTTCATCCAACAATACTGCCGAACCAAAGTATGACATGCTGGTAAGAAGTATGACTTATATCGCCCACAACTCACTTGTGTTCTACTCGTGCATAACATCAATGCATAAAACCTAGGCTCGGATGCCATTGTTGGAGAACGTAGTAATTTCAAAAAAATTCCTACGCACACGCAAGATCATGGTGATGCATAGCAACGAGAGGGGAGAGTGTTGTCTACGTACCCTCGTAGACCGGAAGTGGAAGCGTTAGCACAACGCGGTTGATGTAGTCGTACGTCTTCACGGCCCGACCGATCAAGCACTGAAACTATGGCACCTCCGAGTTCTAGCACATGTTCAGCTCGATGACGATCCCCGGACTCCGATCCTGCAAAGTGTCGGGGAAGAGTTCCGTCAGCACAACGGCATGGTGACGATCTTGATGTTCTACCGTCGCAGGGCTTCGCCTAAGCACCGCTACAATATTATCGAGGATTATGGTGGAGGAGGGCACCACACACGGCTAAGAGAACGATCACGAAGATCAACTTGTGTGTCTAGAGGTGCCCCCTGCCCCTGTATATAAAGGAGCAAGGGGGAGAGGCCGGCCGGCCCTTGGGGCGTGCCAAGGAGGGGGGAGTCCTCCTCCTAGTAGGAGTAGGACTCCCCTTTCCTAGTCCAACTAGGAAGAGAGAAGGGGGAAGGAAAGAGAGGGAGAGGGAGAGGGAAAGAGGGGCCCCGCCCCCCTCACCTAGTCCAATTCGGACTCCCCATCGGAGGGGGCGCGCCACCTCCTGGGCTGCTGCCCTCTCTCTCCTCTCAGGCCCACTAAGGCCCAATACTTCCCCGGGGGGTTCCGGTAACCCTTCCGGCACTCCGGTTTTCTCCGAAATCACCCGAAACACTTCTGGTGTCCGAATATAGACGTCCAATATATCGATCTTTATGTCTCGACCATTTCGAGACTGCTCGTCATGTCCGTGATCATATCCGGGACTCCGAACAACCTTCGATACATCAAAATATAGAAACTCATAATGAAACTGTCATCGTAACGTTAAGCGTGCGGACCCTACGGGTTCGTGAATAATGTAGACATGACCGAGACATGTCTCCGGTCAATAACCAATAGCAGAACCTGGATGCTCATATTGGCTCCTACATATTGTACGAAGATCTTTTATTCGTCAGACCGCATAACAACATACGTTCTTCCCTTTGTCATCGGTATGTTACTTGCCCGAGATTTGATCGTCAGTATCTCAATACCTAGTTCAATCTCGTTACCGGCAAGTCTCTTTACTCGTTCCGTAATACATCATCCCGCAGCTAACTTATTAGTTGCAATGCTTGCAAGGCTTATGTGATGTGCATTACCGAGAGGGCCCAGAGATACCTCTCCGACAATTGGAGTGACAAATCCTATTGTCGAAATACGCCAACCCAACAAGTACCTTCAGAGACACCTGTAGAGCACCTTTATAATCACCCAGTTACGTTGTGACGTTTGGTAGCACACAAAGTGTTCCTCCGGTAAATGGGAGTTGCATAATCTCATAGTCATAGGAACATGTATAAGTCATGAAGAAAGCAATAGCAACAAACTAAACGATCAAGTGCTAAGCTAACGAAATGGGTCAAGTCAATCACATCATTCTCCTAATGATGTGATCCTGTTAATCAAATGACAACTCATATCTATGGCTAGGAAACTTAACCATCTTCGATCAACGAGCTAGTCAAGTAGAGGCATACTAGTGACACTATGTTTGTCTATGTATTCACACATGTATTATGTTTTCGGTTAATACAATTCTAGCATGAATAATAAACATTTATCATGATATAAGGAAATAAATAATAACTTTATTATTGCCTCTAGGGCATATTTCCTTCACCCTCGTAGACCGAATGCGGAAGCGTTAGCATAACATGGTTGAAGTAGTCGTGCATCTTCACGATCCGACCGATCCAAGTACCGAACGCATGGCACCTCCAAGTTCTGCACACGTTCAACTCGATGACGTCCCGCGAGCTCTGATCCTGCAAAGCTTCATAGGAGAGTTTCGTTAGCATGACGGCGTGATGACGGTGATGATGTTGCTACCGGCGCAGGGCTTCGCCTAAGCACCACTACGATATAACCAAGGTGGAATATGGTGGAGGTGGGCACCGCACACGGCTGGAATAGATCAACTAATCAACTTGTGTGTCCTAGGGTGCCCCCTGCCCCTGTATATAAAGGAGCAAGGGGGGAGGCGGCCGACCAGGAGGAGGGTGCGCCAGGGAGGGAGTCCTACTCCCATCGGGAGTAGGACTCCTCCTTTTCCTTGTTGGAGTAGGAGAGGGAAGGAAGGGAGAGAGGAGGAGAAGGAAAAAGGAGGGTGCCGCCCCCCTCCTTGCCCAATTCGTACTAGAGGGGGAGGGGGGCGCGGCTGCCCTGGCCTCCCCTCCTCTTCTCCCACTAAGGCCCATGAGGCCCAATTAACTCCCCGGGGGGGGGGGGGTTCGGTAACCCCCCGGTACTCCGGTTTTTATCCGAAACCACTCAAAACACTTCCGGTGTCCGAATAAAGTCATCCAATATATCGATCTTTATGTCTCGACCATTTTGAGACTCCTTGTCATGTCCGTGATCATATCCGGGACTCCGAACTACCTTCGGTACATCAAAACACAAAAACTCATAATACCGATCGTCACCGAACTTTAAGCGTGCGGATCCTACGGGTTCGAGAATTATGTAGACATGACCGAGACACGTCTCCGGTCAATAACCAATAGCGGAACCTGGATGCTCATATGGGCTCCTACATATTCTACGAAGATCTTTATCGGTTAAACCGTATAACAACATACGTTATTCCCTTTGTCATCGGTATGTTACTTGCCCGAGATTCGATCGTCGGTATCTCAGTACCTAGTTCAATCTCGTTACTGGCAAGTCTCTTTACTCATTCCGTAATACATCATCCCACAACTAACTCAGTAGGTACAATGCTTGCAAGGCTTATAGTGATGTGCATTACCAAGTGGGCCCAGAGATACCTCTCCGACAATCAGAGTGACAAATCCTAATCTCGAAATACGGCAACTCAACAAGTACCTTCAGAGACACCTGTAGAGCACCTTTATAATCACCCAGTTATGTTGTGACATTTGGTAGCACACAAAGTGTTCCTCCGGTAAACGGGAGTTGCATAATCTCATAGTCATAGGAACATGTATAAGTCATGAAAAAGCAATAGCAACATACTAAACAATCAAGTGCTAAGCTAACATAATGGGTCAAGTCAATCACATCATTCTCCTAATGATGTGATCCCGTTAATCAAATGACAACTCATGTCTATGGCTAGGAAACATAACTATCTTTGATCAATGAGCTAGTCAAGTAGAGGCATACTAGTGACACTTTGTTTGTCTATGTATTCACACATGTATTATGTTTCTGGTTAATACAATTCTAGCATGAATAATAAAAATTTATCATGATATAAGGAAATAAATAATAACTTTATTATTGCCTCTAGGGCATATTTCCTTCATACACACGCGGTTGATTCATTTTACTTAAGTCAAGTGTCAAGTTCTCTACAACCCGATATTAACAAATTCCCATCTGCCACATAACCGTGAGCACGACTCTTGAAAGTTTATACCCTGTAGGGGTGTCCCAACTTAGCCCATCACAAGCTCATGATCCGTGGAGACAATCCTCCATCGCGGGACACACGATCAGACTCGGAATCCCAGCACACAAGACATTTCGACAATGGTAAAACTAAACCAGCAAGACCACCCGAATGTGCCGACAAATCCCGATAGGAGCTGCACATATCTCGTTCAATATAACAAGTGGTAGGTAGCGCGACATAGCGATAGAACGAACAACTAGCAAGCAAAGATAGAAGTGATATCGAGGGTAATGGTCATCTTGCCTGAGATCCCGCAAGGAAGAGGAACGAGTCCATGAAGAAGGCAAACAGACGTAGTCGAACAAATCCTCACAACTCCGGAACGAAACCGAAGCTAATGAGAGAAGCAAATTGAAAAGAAGCAAGCAACATGGTAAACACATAAGCATAAACATGGCATGATGCACAACCAAGGATGATGCATGTCCGATGTAAATATGCATGGCATGGCAAAGTGCACAAACAAAACTACAAGTTAAATGGAGCTCAACATGTAACAAGATGCATGTTGACGAAACACCACATTCGATTATTTAGTTCACTCCCGGTTAGGTACTCAACAATATTAAATGTTGGTTAACATGGCAAGAGATGAGGCATAAGTAAACTAACTATTTAGGCAAGTTTAAATGAGGCCAGAAACAACAAACAACAATTCCGGAAAATCCTCATATGCAATTTATGGATCAGGTAATGTTCTGCCCTAAACCATATTTTAGAGTTGTTAAACATGCAATGTAATGCCACCATGTTAAACTATGCATTTTCTACCCCATTTACATATAAAGTTTATTAAATTTGGAGCTACGGTTGTTAAGTTATGAAATAAATCATTTTAACATGCCATTTAAGAAAAATTAAACAAACAACATTTAAACATTTTAAACATGGGCGAAAGTTGCAAATTATTAAACTAGATGAAATTCTAAGCATTTTACATATTTAAATCATTTTAAACCAATGCACGGTTGGTGAGATATGATATGCATGAACTTGGAGGGTTTTTCTGTAAAACAGTAAATCACTAGATAATTTGGAAATTTGCTGGACAAAAAAAAAAGGTTTATGGGCTGAAACTAGATGGGCTGGGGGAGCTGCTCACATTGGGCCTCACGGCCTGTCGGTGGAGCAGCCCACCAGCGATGCGGGGCTAGGCCTAGCGACACATTGGGCCAGTTGTGTCCTGGTCGACGACTTGACCAGATCGAGCGAGGAGTCAGTCAACGATGAAATGGGACTTGGCGCTAGCCTCTTCCTCGCATACTCGCACGATAGAAGCAGGGGACGCCGCCGTGCTGGCTTGTGCGGGACTTGGCAAGTCGGCGGTGGCTAGGAGTAGAGCTCCGGCGAGCGGGGCGAAGGGGCTGCGAGGTCTTGGCCGTCCGGATCTGGCCGAGAACGGGCTTGGACGGCGCCGGTGCAGGGATGACGTGGGGACGGACTTGGTGCGGTGGAGCTTGGGCCCTGGGAGGCCGGCGAGGTGGTCGTCCGGGCGAGGAGACGAGCGCGGGGGCGCTGCTGCAGGGTGCTCATCTCCCGTGCGTCTCGGGCGTGAGGGGGTCAGGAGGTCGAGGAGGCAAGGGCGCGGGAACGCCGGCGAGGCAGGGCTTGGAGGCGGCATGGCGCCGGAGATGATCATTGGGAGGCGTGGAGGAGGAGGTCATGGGGTCGAGGACGACGGATCCGTCCGTTCCCATGTCGGATCCAGCGCGAACCAGCGGCTGCTGGTGCTTGAAGTCCCCTGGACACCATGGCGGGCTCCCTGGGAGAACTGTGCGAGGTGAGGAACGAGATGAGGAACGAAGGAAAAAGAGAAGAATGGAAGGGAGGCGGGGTGGCGCTGTTCCTGGTGGTGGTGCTCATCCCCGGCGAGCTGGCAGGAGCGTGGAATGACGGCGGGGCCGAGTAGAGGAAGCTCCTCTTCCCTGGATCGAGAGGAGACGGGGGCTCCGGGAGAGCGGGGAGGATCTCCTCTCCTTGGATCGTGCACGCAAGGCTGATACGTCCATTTTGCATCATGCTTTTATATCGATATTTATTGCATTATGGGCTGTTATTACACATTATGTCACAATACTTATGCCTATTCTCTCTGATTTTACAAGGTTTACATAAAGAGGGAGAATGCCCTCAGCTGGAATTCTGGGCTGGAAAAGGAGCAAATATTAGAGACCTATTCTGCATAGCTCCAAAAGTCCTAAAACTTCACGAGAGTTATTTCAGGAATATATAAAAAATATTGAGCGCAAGAAGTACCAGAGGGGAGCCACCCACCAGCAACGAGGGTGGGGGGCGCGCCCTACCCCCTGTGCGCGCCCCCTGCCTCGTGGGCCCCCTGGTGGCCCTCCGATGCCCATCTTCTGCTATATGGAGTCTTTCATCGAGGAAAAAATCATAAGCAAGCTTTCGGGACGAGACTCCGCCGCCACGAGGTGGAACCTTGGCGGAACAAATCTAGGGCTCCGGCGAAGCTGTTCTGCCGGGGAAAGTTCCATCCGGGAGGGGGAAATCATCACCATCGTCATCACCAAGGATCCTCTCATCAGGAGGGGGTGAATCTCCATCAACATCTTCACCAGCACCATCTCATCTCAAACCCTAGTTCATCTCTTGTATCCAATCTTTGTATCCAAACCTCAGATTGGTACCTGTGGGTTGCTAGTAGTGTTGATTACTCCTTGTAGTTGATGCTAGTTGGTTTACTTGGTGGAAGATCATATGTTCAGATCCATTATGCATATTAATACCCCTCTGATTATGAACATGAATATGCTTTGTGAGTAGTTACGTTTGTTCCTGCGGACATGGGAGAAGTCTTGCTATTAGTAGTCATGTGAATTTGGAATTCGTTTGATATTTTGATGAGATGTATGTTGTCATCCCTCTAGTGGTGTCATGTGAATGTCGACTGCATGACACTTCACCATTGTTTGGGCCTAGAGGGAGGCATTGGGAAGTAATAAGTAGATGATGGGTTGCTAGAGTGATAGAAGCTTAAACCCTAGTTTATGCGTTGCTTCGTAAGGGGCTGATTTGGATCCATATGTTTCATGCTATGGTTAGGTTTACCTTAATACTTCTGTTGTAGTTGCGGATGCTTGCAATAGGAGTTAATCATAAGTGGGATGCTTGTCCAAGTAAGGACATCACCCGAGCACCGGTCCACCCACATATCAAATTATCAAAGTACCGAACGCGAATCATATGAACGTGATGAAAACTAGCTGGACGATAATTCCCATGTGTCCTCGGGAGCGCTTTACTTCATATAAGAGTTTGTCCAGGCTTGTCCTTTGCTACAAAAAGGATTGGGCCATCTTGCTACACCTTATTTACTTTTATTACTTGCTACTCATTACCAATTACCTTATCACAAAACTATCTGTTACCGATAATTTCAGTGCTTGCAGAGAATACCTTGCTGAAAACCGCTTATCATTTCCTTCTGCTCCTTGTTGGGTTCGACACTCTTACTTATCGAAAGGACTACGATAGATCCCCTATACTTGTGGGTCATCAGAGGCAGAGACGGCAGGGAGGCGAGGTGTTGGTGGTGGTGGATCGGACCGGTTGAGAGCTGCAGCGCCGGTTGGGCAGGCACACAGATCAAGGGAGGTGGGTGGTGGCTATGGGTGGCGAGAGCTGGTTCGAGAGGGACGGATCTGGGAGGATCCCGAGAGAGAAGGGAGTTCGTCGGGTGGCTGCGGAGTCTGCGGGATGGATGGATTGGACAGGCTATCTAGTGTTTCATCTTTATATAGAGCACGAGGATTTTGGTTAGGGCCTAATCGTCCCCTTCGTTTAAAATCGAACGGTCGAGATAAATAGGCTAGGACAGCTCAAATAAGAAACCAGAGATATTTTAGGGATGTTTGGGGATGATCCAGACCCATCGGTAACGACTGCCCGAGTCGGGTCCGGAGGAGTTTCGGACACGGGCGAGGGGTCGATGCACTGAGCAAAGAGGGGTTAGGGGGTTTGACAAGAGGGAAATGAAAACCCGGTTGGACTCGGACCGGTCAACGAAGGCAAGGGGGGACGCGACAACTACGAACGGATGCAAGCTTTATGAAAATGTGCAGATGCAATGCAGATGATAACATGATGAAACGCAACAAACAAATAAAACACATGGCTGACACGCAAAACAAGGAAGGCAACAAGGAAGGCATCTGGAGCGTCGGTCTCGGGGCGTCACAACACTCCTCCACTTACAAGAGATCTCGTCCCGAGATCTAAGGATGGCACCGGAGAGAAGCGAAAGAGCAAGAGGTAAGACAAAGTTGCTTCTTCGACAAACGAGTGAAACCAACGAACCTTGAGAGGTTAAACAAATTGAAAGAAGGAATCCAACAAAGAAGCAAGAAGCTGCAAACACTCTGATATAAAAGAGGAATAAGGAACATTGCAAGAACCTTGTAGGTTGAAGGATATGAAACAAGATCTTAACGGACCAAAAGAATATGAAAGCACACCGGTAGAAAAAAGAAACAAGGAACACCATGTGAACCTTGGAGTTTGCAAGGCTATGAATGACAAGCACAATGGACAAGAAGGAATTGAAACCACTCTGGTTGAAACGAGATAAACAAGGGACAAGGAAGAACAAATTCGACTCCGCTTAAATGGATAAGCAAGGAAAAGAACATGATCTTTACAAAATGAGGTGATGGGTGAAGAGAGCAACATCACAATGTCTCTAGAACAAATGTAAGAATGGAATCAATAGAACGGGGAAGAAAAATAACATGTTCTACCTCAAATGAATTTAAGAGGGCATCCTTAAAAGAAGGATTGAACAGACTTGTTGAAACAAAATCCACAACGAAAAGGGATAAGCTTGTTGTGGGCTGATGACCCACAAGTATAGGGGATCTATCGTAGTCCTTTCGATAAGTAAGAGTGTCGAACCCAACGAGGAGTAGAAGGAAATTATAAGCGGTTTCCAGCAAGGTATTCTCTGCAAGTACTAAAATAAGTGGTAACAGATAGTTTTGTGATAGGATAATTTGTAACGAGCAACAAGTAACAAAAGTAAATAAAGTGCAGCAAGGTGGCCCAATCCTTTTTGTAGCAAAGGACAAGCCTGGACAAACTCTTATATAGAGAAAAGCGCTCCCGAGGACACATGGGAATATCGTCAAGCTAGTTTTCATCACGTTCATATGATTCACGTTCGGTACTTTGATAATCTAATACGTGGGTGGACCGGTGCTTGGGTACTGTCCTTACTTGGACAAGCATCCCACTTATGATTAACCTCTATTGCAAGCATCCACAACTACAACAAAAGTATTAAGGTAAACCTAACCATAGCATGAAACATATGGATCCAAATCAGCCCCTTACGAAGAAACACATAAACTAGGGTTTAAGCTTCTGTCACTCTAGCAACCCATCATCTACTTATTACTTCCCAATACCTTCCTCTAGGCCCAAACAATGGTGAAGTGTCATGTAGTCGACGTTCACATGACACCATTAGAGGGATGACAACATACATCTCATCAAAATATTGAACGAAGACCTAATTCACATTACTACTAATAGCAAGACTTCTCCCATGTCCTCAGGAACAAACTTAACTACTCAGAAAGCATATTCATGTTCATAATTAGAAGGGTATTAATATGCATATAGGATCTGAACATATGATATTCCACCAAATAAACCAACTAGCATAAACTACAAGGAGTAATTAACACTGCTAGCAACTCACAGGTACCAATCCCGGACTTGGAGACAAGAATTGGATACAAGAGATGAACTAGGGTTTTGAGAGGAGATGGTGCTAGTGAAGATGTGATGGAGATTGCCCTCTCCCAATGAGAGGAGCGTTGGTGATGACGATGGCGATGATTTCCCCCTCCCGGAGGGAAGTTTCCCTGACAGAACAGCTCCGCCAGAGCCCTAGATTGGTTCCGCCAAGGTTTCGCCTCGTGGCGGCAGAGTTTCGTCCGAGAAGATGGCTTATGATTTTTTTCCTCATCGAAAGACCTCATATAGCAGAAGATGGTTATCGGAGGGCCACCAGGGGGCCCACCTGGTGAACTTCTTGCGCTCAATATTTATTATATATTCGGAAAACGTCTTCCGTGAAGTTTCAGGACTTTTGGAGCTGTGCAGAATAGGTGTCTAATATTTGCTCCTTTTCCAACCCAGAATCCCAGCTGCCGACATTCTCCCTCTTTATGTAAACCTTGTAAAATAAGAGAGAATAGGCGTAAGTATTGTGACATAATGTGTAATAACAACCCATAATGCAATAAATATCGATATAAAAGCATGATGCAAAATGGACGTATCAACTCCCCCAAGCTTAGACCTCGCTTGTCCTCAAGCAAAAGCCAAAATCGAAAAATATGTCCACATGTTTAGAGATAGAGGTGTCGATGAAAATAAAATACGGACATGAGGGCATCATGATCATTCTTAGAATAGCAACTTATATAATTCTTGTCATATAATTTCTTATGCTAGAGTAATAATTTCAACCACAATTTCAAGTATGAATCATAAACTTCATTGACAACTAACAAACTATAATCTCAATCATTGGAGCAATTGCAATTTATCATAACATAGGAAAGAGTCAATATATAAGAGCCTTTCAGCAAGTCCACATACTCAACTATCATATAGTCTTTCGCAATTGCTGACACTCACGCAATACTTATGGGTATGGAGTTTTAATCGGACATAGAGAAAGATAGGGGCTTATAGTTTTGCCTCCCAATGTTTTACCTCAAGGGTAATGTCAACAATAATAGTTCATGAAAACTCACATCTAATTAGCCATATATACCATGATCTTTCCAACATATTGTGCTTGCCCAAGGATAAAATGTAAAAAGGAAGGGTGAAGATCACCATGACTCTTATGCAATGTAGGAGATAAAAGTAAAAGATAGGCCCTTCGCAGAGGGAAGCAGAGGTTGTCATGCGCTTTTATGGTTGGATGCACAAAATCTTAGTGCGAAAGAACATCACTTTATATTGCCACTTGTGATATGGACCTTTATTATACAGTCTGTCGCTTTTATTTCTTCCATATCACACGATCGTATAAAGTTTATTTTCTCCCACACTAATAAGTCATACATATTTAGAGAGCAATTTTTATTGCTTTGCACCGATGACAACTTACTTGGAGGATCTTATTCAATCCATAGGTAGGTATGGTGGACTCTCATGGCAAACTGGTTTAAGGGTATTTGGAAGCACAAGTAGTATCTCTACTCGGTGCTATGAATTTGGCTAGCATGAGAGGGAAAGGCAAGCTCAACCATGTTGGATGATCCATGACCATATGATTTATCTCAGATGTAAGAAAACATAACCCATTACATTGTCTTCCTTGTCCAACGTCAACTCTTTAGCATGCCATATTTTAAAGAGTGCTCACAATCATAAAAGATGTCCAAGATAGTATATCTATATGTGAAGACCTCTCTTTCTTTATTGCTTCCTATTAATTGCAACGATGACCAAAACTATGTTTGTCAACTCTCAACAACTTTTATTCATCATATTTTTCTATGTGAGCTCATTACTCTCCATGAGATCCATATGATCTCTTTGTTTCTTTTTATTTCTTTCTCTTTTCTTTTATTCACTTAAGATCATGGCAAAATAATCAAGCCCTTGACTCAACACTAATCTTTATTATATAGCTCACGGACTCGATTACATAGAGGGATCATAAAGAAAAACTCACAACTAGATCATACTAAAAACTTTTATTCTACTAAGCCAAGATATTACCAAAAGGACCGAACTAAGAAAAACAGTAAAGATAAAAGTGATGGTGATATGATACCGGGGCACTCCCCCAAGCTTGGCAGTTGCCAAGGGGAGTGCCCATACCCATGTGATTATGTCTCTCTTTTCGGGGGTGGTGATGTGATGTTCTTGGCGATGATGCCCCTCGGGATAAGATTCTCCTCCTCGAGCTTATTGACTTGCTGCTTGAGGTCCATTATTTCCTTTCGGAGTTTTCCTGTAATAGCCAAAGCTCCCTGCACTCAAGGGTGCTGCATAGCTGCGGGAGAACCAGTGACACTCTTTTTCATATTCTCATAAGAAAGAAATCTAACATTGGAAGGGATAACCGAGTTTGGAATAGCCGAGCTCTGCAGTTCTCCTATTGTGAATCCAGCTCGGAAGCGAGAGATGACTTCTTGATCCTCTTCCATGGCATCTATCATCTTGAATTCGGCCTCCATGTCTTCCTCTGTTGCTAGCCCAAAGAGGTCAACATTGTTGTTTGTCATTGATCTCGGTGCCAGATGAGACACCCGGCTCTCCCCGACTGACTCTTGCAAAGACATTTTGCTTTAATCTGCAGCAGCAACAACTCGAAACACAAACAGAGGATAATTGCGTGATTCGGGAGTCAAAACCCCTGGGAGATTATATAATGAATTTTTATCGACCAAAATACATGTCGTGTAAGAAAACGAAGTCCGGAAAGCGCACGAGGTGCCCACGAGGTAGGGGGCGCCCTCCACCCTCGTGGAGCCCTCGTGTCCTTCCCGGACTGCTACTTATTTTTCTATTTTTTCTAAATATTCCAAATTGGAGAAATATTGCCTTAAAAACTGTTTTGGAGTCGGTTTACTTACCGTGCCACATACCTATTCCTTTTAGGAGTCTGAAACATTTCGGAAAGTGTCCCTTATGTATTCCTCCGGGGTTACGGTTTCAATAACATTGGTTTCAACATTTATAGGATTACCTGAGATATAATGTTTGATTCTTTGACCGTTCACCACCTTCGGATTTGTACCTTCGAAGTTGTTGATTTTTATGGCACCAGAACGATAGACCTCCTCGATAACGTAAGGACCTTCCCATTTAGAGAGAAGTTTTCCTGCAAAAAATCTTAAATGAGAGTTGTATAGCAATACATAATCTCCTACATTAAACTCGCGCTTTTGTATTCTTTTGTCATGCCATTTTTAACTTTTTCTTTAAACAACTTGGCATTTTCGTAAGCTTGGGTTCTCCATTCATCGAGTGAGCTAATATCAAATAACCTCTTCTCACCGGCAAGTTTGAAATCATAATTGAGTTCTTTAATAGCCCAATATGCCTTATGCTCTAGTTCGAGAGGTAAGTGACATGCTTTTCCATAAACCATTTTATACGGAGACATACCCATAGGATTTTTATATGCAGTTCTATAGGCCCATAATGCATCATCAAGTTTCTTGGACCAATTCTTTCTAGATCTATTAACAGTCTTTTGCAAAATTAATTGAGTTCTCTATTACTCAATTCTACTTGACCACTAGACTGAGGGTGATAAGGAGATGCAATTCTATGATTAACGCCATACTTAGCAAGCATTTTGTGGAAAGCACCATGAATAAAATGTGAACCACCATCAGTCATTAAATATCTAGGGACTCCAAATCTTGGAAAAATAACTTCTTTAAGCATTTTAATAGAAGTGTTATGATCAACACTACTAGTTGGAATAGCTTCTACCCACTTAGTAACATAATCGACAGCAAATAAAATATGTGTATAACCATTAGAGGCATGAAAAGGTCCCCTATAGTCGAAGCCCCAACCATTAAATGGTTCAATTACGAGTGAATAGTTCATAGGCATTTCTTGACGTCTACTAATATTACCAATTCTTTGACATTCATCAGAAGATAAGACAAACTTACGGGCATCCTTGAAGAGAGTAGGCCAATAAAAACCAGATTGCAATACCTTATGTGCAGTTCTATCTCCAGCATGGTGTCCTCCATAAGCTTCGGAGTGACACTTGCGTAGGATCTGTTCCTGTTCATGCTCAGGTATACAACGTCTAATAACTCCATCTACTCCTTCTTTATAAAGATGTGGGTCATCCCAAAAGTAATGCCTCAAATCATAGAAGAACCTTTTCTTTTGTTGATATGTGAAACTAGGTGGTATGAATTTAGCAACAATATAATTAGCATAATCAGCATACCATGGAGCAGTATCAGAAGCATTTATGACATTTAATTGCTCATCAGGAAAGCTATCATCAATAGGTAGTGGGTCATCAATCACATTTTCTAACCTAGACAGGTTGTCTGCAACGGGGTTCTCAGCTCCCTTTCTATCAACAATATGTAAATCAAATTCTTGTAGCAAGAGAACCCATCTAGTAAGTCTAGGTTTAGCATCTTTCTTTTCCATAAGATATTTAATAGCAGCATGATCAGTGTGAATAGTTACTTTAGAATCAACAATATAAGGTCTGAACTTATCACAAGCAAATACAACTGCTAAGAATTATTTTTTAGTAGTAGCATAATTTCTTTGAGCATTGTCTAGGGTTTTACTAGCATATTGAATAACATTTAATTTCTCATCAACTCTTTGCCCTAGAACAACACCTATAGCATAATCACTAACATCACACATAATTTCAAAGGGTAAATTCCAATCAAGTGGCTGAACAATAGGTGCGGAGATCAATGCTTTCTTAAGTATTTCAAATGCTTCTACACAATCATCATCAAAGACAAATGGTATATCTTTTTGTAATAAATTAGTCATAGGCTGAGAGATTTTTGAGAAGTCCTTGATGAACCTCCTATAAAATCCGGCGTGACCAAGAAACTTCTTATACCTTTAATGTCCTTGGGGCATGGCATCTTTTCAATAGCATCAACCTTGGCTTTATCAACTTCAATACCTCTTTCAGAAACTTTATGCCCCAAGACAATACCTTCTTTAACCATAAAGTGGCACTTTTCCCAATTCAAGACAAGATTAGTTTCTTCACATCTCTGCAAAACTCGATCAAGGTTGCTCAAGCAATCATCAAAAGAAGATCCATAGACGGAGAAATCGTCCATGAAAACCTCACAAATCTTTTCACAAAAGTCAGGGAATATAGCCATGATGCATCTTTGAAAGGTAGCAGGTGCATTACATAAACCAAAAGCCATATGTCTATAAGCAAAAGTACCAAAAGGGCAAGTAAATGTAGTCTTTGGTTGATCCTTGGCTGACACAGGTATTTGAGAGAAACTAGAATAACCGTCTAGAAAGCAAAAATGTGTATGTTTGGATAATATTTCTAGCATTTGATCGATAAAAGGTAAGGGGTAATGATCCTTTTTAGTGGCCTTATTTAATTTGCAGAAATCAATTACCATCCTATAACCTATAATAATTCTTTGAGGAATCAATTCATCTTTATCATTAGGAACAACAGTAATACCTCCCTTCTTAGGGACACAATGGACCGGACTTACCCACTGACTATCAGCAACGGGATAGATTATACCTGCCTCAAGGAGCTTTAGTATTTCTTTTCTTACCACTTATTTCATTTTAGGATTCAGCCGTCGTTGATGATCACAAACTGGTTTAGCATCTTCTTCCAAATTTATTTTATGTTGACATAGAGTGGGACTAATGCCCTTAAGATCATCAAGAGTATACCCAATAGCAACACAGTGCTTCTTCAGAGTTTTCAATAATCTCTCTTCCTCATGCTCTGGTAGGTTAGCACTAATAATAATAGGATATATCTTTTTCTCATCAAGACAAGCATACTTAAGAGTATCAGGCAACCGTTTAAGCTCAAACACGGGATCACCCTTGGGTGGAGGAGGATCCCCTAGGATTTCAACAGGTAAATTGTTTTTCAGAATAGGTTCCTATTTAAAGAATACTTCATATATTTCCCTTCTTTCATTCATAAGCATATCATTCTCATGGTCTAGCAAATAATGTTCTAAAGGATCACTAGGAGGTACGGCAATAGAAGCAAGACCAATAATTTCATCCTTACTAGGTAATTCTTCTTCACGGTGTTGTCTACTAAATTTAGAGAAATTAAATTCATGAGACATATCATCTAAACCGATAGTAACAACATCCTTTTTGCAATCTATCTTAGCATTAACAGTGTTTAAGAAGGGTCTACCAAATATAATGGGACAAAAGCTATCTTGTAGGGGACCAAGAACAAGAAAATCAGCAGGATATTTAGTTTTCCCACACACGACTTCAACATCTCTAACAATTCCCATTGGTGAAATAGTATCTCTATTGGCAAGTTTAATTGTGATATCAATATCTTCTATTGCATGCACTTTCTTATTAGTAGATCTTTCAGTGTGCCATTGAGAATAATTAACCATAATATTATCTAGGAGTTTAGTAGCTTCTCCTAAAGTGATTTCCATAAAAGTGCCTCCCGCGGCCGAATCTGAAAGATTTCTAGAAGCAAAATTCAATCCGGCATAAAAGTTTTGTATAATCATCCACAAATTCAAACCATGTGTTGGGCAATTATGTATCATTAATTTCATCCTCTCCCAAGCTTGTGCAACATGTTCATGATCAAGTTGCATAAAATTCATAATATCGTTTCTAAGAGAGATGATCTTAGCGGGAGGAAAATACTTAGAGATAAAAGCATCTTTGCACTTGTTCCAAGAATCAATACTATTTTTAGGCAAAGACGAAAACCAAGATTTAACACGATCTCTAAGCGAAAAAGGAAATAGCTTCAATTTAACAATATCATTGTCCACATCTTTCTTCTTTTGCATATCACATAAATCAACGAAGCTATTTAGATGGGTAGCAGCATCTTCACTAGGAAGGCCGGAAAACGGATCTTTCATGAAAAGATTCAGCAAGGCAGCATTAAGTTCACAAGATTCAGCATCGGTAAGAGGAGCAATCGAAGTGCTAACAAAATCATTGTTGTTGGTATTGGTAAAGTCACACAATTTAGTGTTATCTTGAGCCATCGTGACAAGCAAGCACTCGAACACACAAGCAAATGAGGAATGGGCAAAAAAGAGGCAAATAGAGAAAGAGAGGGCAAATAAAACGGCAAGGGTGAAGTGGGCGAGAGGAAAATGACAGGCAAATGGAAAATAATGTAATGCAGGAGATAAGGGTTTGTGATGGGTACTTGGTATGTTGACTTTTGCGTAGACCTCCCCAGCAATGGCGCCAGAAATCCTTCTTGCTACCTCTTGAGCACTGCGTTAGTTTTCCCTTGAAGAGGAAAGGGTGATGCAGCAAAGTAGCGTAAGTATTTCCCTCAGTTTTTGAGAAACAAGGTATCGATCTAGTAGGAGGCTACGCGCGAGTCCCTCGCACCTACACAAAACAAATAAATCCTCGCAACCAACGTGATAAGGGGTTGTCAATCCCTACACGGATACGAGAGTGAGATCTGGTAGATATGATAAGATAATATTTTTGGTATTTTTATGATAAAGATGCAAAGTAAAATAAAAGGCAATGAAAATAACTAAGTATTGGAAGATTAATATGATAGAAGATAGACCCGGGGGCCATAGGTTTCACTAGTGGCTTCTCTCGAGAGCATAATTATTTTACGATGGGTGAACAAATTACTGTTGAGCAATTGACAGAATTGAGCATAGTTATGAGAATATCTAGGTATGATCATGTATATAGGCATCACGTCCGAGACAAGTAGACCAACTCCTTCCTGCATCTACTACTATTACTCCACACATCGACTGCTATCCAGCATGCATCTAGAGTATTAAGTTCATAAGAACAAACTAACGCCTTAAGCAAGATGACATGATGTAGAGGGATAAATTCATGCAATATGATAAAAAAACCATCTTGTTATCCTCGATGGCAACAATACAATACATACCTTGCTGCCCCTACTGTCACTGGGAAAGGACACCGCAAGATTGAACCCAAAGCTAAGCACTTCTCCCATTACAAGAAAGATCAATCTAGTAGGCCAAACCAAACTGATAATTCGAAGAGACTTGCAAAGATAACCAATCATACATAAAAGAATTCAGAGAAGATTCAAATATTGTTCATAGATAAACTTGATCATAAACCCACAATTCATTGGTCTCAACAAACACACCGCAAAAGAAGATTAAATCGAATATATCTCCACAAGAGAGGGGGAGAACTTTGTATTGGGATCGAAAAAGAGAGAAGAAGCCATCTAGCTAATAACTATGGACCCGAAGGTCTGAGGTAAACTACTCACACTTCATCGGAGAGGCTATGGTTTTGATCTAGAGGCCCTCCGTGATCGATGCCCCCTCCGGCGGAGCTCCGAAACAGGCCCCAAGATTGGATCTCGTGGATACAGAAAGTTACGGCTGTGGAATCAGGGTTTTGGCTCCATATCTGATCGTTTGGGGGTACGTAGGTATATATAGAAGGAGTACATCGGTGGAGCAACAGAGGGCCCACGAGGGTGGAGGGCGTGCCTGGGGGGGAGGGGGTAGGCGCGCCCCTACCTCGTGGCTTCCCTGTTGATTGCTTGACGTAGGGTCCAAGTCTCCTGGATCTTGTTTGTTCCGAAAATCACGTTCCCAAAGGTTTCATTCCATTTGGACTCCGTTTGATATTCT
Source organism: Triticum aestivum (assembly GCF_018294505.1). Taxonomy (NCBI): domain Eukaryota; kingdom Viridiplantae; phylum Streptophyta; class Magnoliopsida; order Poales; family Poaceae; genus Triticum; species Triticum aestivum. The sequence continues at coordinate 543,305,760 of NC_057803.1, read as the reverse complement.
TTTTCTGCAAAACTCTGAATAGGTAAAAAAACAGCAATTCTGGGCTGGGCCTTCGGTTAATAGGTTAGTCCCAAAAATAATATAAAAGTGAATAATAAAGCCCAATAATGTCCAAAACAGACGATAATATAGCATGGAGCAATCAAAAATTATAGATACGTTGGAGACGTATCAGGGACACGTTGGGCCGGCTGTGTCCTGGTCGACGACTTGACAAGATCGAGCGAGGAGTCAGTTAACGACGAAGCGAGACTTGGTGCTGGCCTCGTCCTCGCGTACTCGCACGACAGAAGCAGGGGACGACGCTTGTGCTGGCTTGTGCGGGACTTGGCAAGTCGGCGGTGGCTGGGAGTAGAGCTCCAGCGAGCGGGGTGAAGGGGCAGCGAGGTCTTGGCCATCCAGATCTGGTCGGGAACGGGCTTGGACGGCGCCGGTGCAGGGACGATGCGGGGAAGGACTTGGTGCGGGGGAGCTCGGGCACTGCGAGGCCGGCGAGGTGGTCGGCCGGGTGAGGAGGCGAGCGCGGGGGCGCTGCTGCAGGGTGCTTGTCTCCCGTGCGGCTCGGGTGTGAGGGGGTCAGGAGATATTGGAGGCAAGGGCGCGGGAACTCCGGCAAGGCAGGGCTTGGAGGCGGCTTGGCGCCGGAGATGATGATTGGGAGGCGTGGAGGAGGAGGTCATGGGGTCGAGGACGACGGATCCGTCTGTTCCCATGTCGGATCCAGTGCGAACCAGCGGTTGCTGGTGCTTGAAGCCCCCTGGGCGCCGTGGCGGGCTCCCTGGGAGGTCTCTGCAAGGTCAGGAATGAGATGAGGAATGAAGGAAAAAGAGAAGAATGGAAGGGAGGCGGGGCGACGCTGTTCCTGGTGGTGGTGCTCGTCTCTGGCGAGCTGGCAGGAGCGCGGGACGACGGCGGGGCCGAGTAGAGGAAGCTCCTCTTCCCTGGATCGAGAGAATTAGGGGCTTCAGGAGAACGGGGAGGATCTCCTCTCCTTGGATCGTGCGCGCGAGGCAGAAACGACGGGGAGGCGAGGTGTTGGTGGTGGTGGATCGTGCCGATTGAGAGCTGCAGCGCCGGTTGGGCAGGCACACAGATCGAGGGAGGTGGGTGGCCGCTGTGGGTGGCGAGAGCTGGTTGGGGAGGGACAGATCTGGGAGGATCCCGAGAGAGAAGGGAGTTGGTCCGGTGGTGGTGGAGTCTGCGGGATAGATGGATTGGACAGGCTAGCTAGGGTTTCATCTTTATATAGAGCACGAGGATTTTGGTTAGGGCCTAATCGGACCCTTCGTTTAAGATCGAACGGTCGAGATAAATAGGCTAGGACAGCTCAAATAAGAAACCGGAGATATTTTAAGGATGTTTGGGGATGATCCGGACCCATCTATAGTGACTGCCCGGGTCGGGTCCAGAGGAGTTCCGGACGCGGGCGAGGGGTCGATGCACTGAGCAAAGAGGGGTTAGGGGGTTTGACAAGAGGGAAATGAAAACCCGGTTGGACTCGGACTGGTCAACGAAGGCAAGGGGGGACGCGACAACTACGAACGGATGCAAGCTTTATGAAAACATGCAGATGCAATGCAGATGATGACATGATGAAAGGCAACAAACAAATAAAACACACGGCTGACACGAAAAACAAGGAAGGCAATTGGTAAGGCATCTGGAGCGTCGGTCTCGGGGCGTCACACCAATGCTTAGGTGGACACGCATCACTGAATTATATACATGCATCAGACTATGTGAACTTGAACTATTACCAAGAACCTTTTTCATGTTTGATTGAACTATTGCCAGGAGCATTTTTCACAATATTCCTTTTTCCTTTCTTTTATGATGTACATGTGCAGCTTTTTCTTTATTTTTATTTTCTAACTTGATCCTTTTCCTTTTTTGTTATTCTTTCTTTTTGCTGAGAAAATACCAAACAAAGTCCATGAGATGCTCAACATTGGAGATGCAGGTTTCATCGGTGTTCGTTTGGGTGAAGGAGGGGTCTTAAGGATTGCTTTCAAGACTGACAATGATGGCCGCTTGGTCTACAGCGAGGAGTGGGGATACTTCACAACATCATGCAACCTACAAGTTGGCAGTGACGCGTTGTTCACATTTCAGATGAACAATTGAGCGAGTTGGATGTTATCTGTGTAGTTGACATTCTCACCTTATGAGTTTTCAAGTAAAAACTTCCAAGTATTAGAACTTCTGTCGTATTTTCGCTCGCTTTGCGTGCCATGCTTTAATGTAGTTATATGAAGTTTGAGACTGTTTTTAAGTTGTTTTATGCACACTCTATGTTTGGTTGGTATAGCTACCCCTACTATAATCCGTTTGCGGGCTCTATTTAATGTTAACTCAGGTCTTTCCATGTGTCTTTTTTGTATCTACTTTTCGTATGCAATGCAATCAATGGTTTCTGCACTATTTTTGTATAATCTGTTTTAGGACGAGAGTCAAGATGTTGCTGCAACTCTTGATTTTTTGAGATCTAGTTAAAATAAAGTTTGAACTACTGTAATTTGAATACTTTATTTTGGACTTGTCATTTTTTAAAGTAAAAACTATTGTTGGATTTGAAAAAAAATTCAGCTAATTGAAACTCGATATGCAGCTATTTTTTGAGTGTATGAAACTTTTAAAAAATGGCTACAGGTGTATGCGGCTACGGTTATATGGTCGGCTCACGTATCAATGATCGTGGATTGGTTCAATTACACAGCCTCCGACTCAACAACTATGGTGTTTGTGTAGTTTTTAATGAGACCAATCACACAGACACCCCTAGTTTTTTTAAAATCAACTCGCAACTTGGCCCTCAGTCACTTGTAATCAGACCCTCCACATGCAACTAGGCCCCTATGTCTATGTAGTTGCAAGTCCACCCCCAAGTCGCAACTCGGGGGATGTAGTTCATAATCGCTCGAGTTAACTCAACCATGCACTCGCAACATGTCAAAACTAGACTATTGCTTTGAATCACATAAAAAGTCCAAATGTCCATGCTTTAAAGAAATGAATATGATATGACTTGATGAACAACACTCCACGTCAAAAATTTTGTTTTTATCACTTACCTACTCGAGCATGACTAGGTGTTAAGCTTGGGGATGCTGATACGTCTCCAACGTATAATAATTTTTTGATTGTTCCATGTTGTTTTATTATCAATCTTGGATGATTTATAATCATTTTATAGTCATTTTATTTCATTTTTCATACTAACCTATTAACATAGTGCCCAGTGCTAGTTCCTGTTTTTTCCATGTTTTTTACATCGCAAGAAATCAATATCAAACGGAGTCCAAATGGAACGAAACTTTACGATGATTTTTTATGGGCCAGAAGAAAGGCAACGGGCCCTGGTTGCACCTAGGGGTGCCCCGAGGGGGCACAACCCACCAGGGCGCGCCAGGAGGCCCAGACACGCCCTGGTGGGTTGTGCCCACCTCGGGTGCCCCCCGGACCGCCTCTTTGCTCTATAAATACCACAATATTCCAGAAACCCTAGAACAAGCGTCGAAATATTCACCCAACCGCCGCAGAGTCCAGAAACACCAGATCCAATCTAGAAAGCATCACGGAGGGGTTCACCACTTCCATTGGCGCCTCTCCGATGATGCCTGAGTAGTTCTTTGTAGACCTTCAGGTCCGTAGTTAGTAGCTAGATGGCTTCCTCTCTCTCTCGCTGGATTCTCAATACAATGGTCTCTTGGAGATCCATATGATGTAACTCTTTTGCGGTGTGTTTGTTGGGATCGATGAACTTTGAGTTTATGATCAGATCTATGTTTTTATATCCATGAACGTTATTTGCGTTTCTTTGATATTTTATATGCATGATCTCTTATAGCCTCGTATTTCTTTTCCGATATTTGGGTTTTGTTTGGCCAACTTGATCTATTTATCTTGTAATGGGAAGAGGTGCCCGGTAGGGGTTCGATCTGACGGTGCTTGATCCTAGTGACAGAAGGGGAACCGACACGTATGTATCATTGCTACTAAGGATAAAAAGATGAGATCTATATCTACCGCCATATAGATAAACGGATCTTGTCTACATCATGTTATCGTTCTTATTGCATTACTCTGTTTTCCCCTGAACTTAATACACTAGATGCATGCTGGATAGCGGTCGATGTGTGGAGTAATAGTAGTAGATGCAGGTAGGAGTCGGTCTACTAATCTTGGACGTGATTCCTATGTAATGATCATTGCCTGGATATCGTCATAAGTATTTGAAGTTCTATCAATTGCCCAACAGTAATTTGTTTACCCACCATTTGCTATTTTCTCGAGAGAAGCCACTAGTGAAACCTACGACCCCAGGTCTTTTTTCTCATATATTTGCCTCGCGATCTACTTTTCCTTTGCATTTTTATTCAGATCTATTAAACCAAAAAAATACAAAATACTTGCTGCACTTTATTTTATTTGCGATCTATTTATCCAATCTATTACAACCTTTTTACCATCACACGCCATTTCTGGCGCCGTTACCCGAAAGGGATTGACAACCCCTTTAACTCGTCGGGTTGCGAGGTGTTGTTATTTGTGTGCAGGTGTTGTTTATGTTGTGTTGCTTGGTTCTCCTACTGGTTCAATACCGTGGTTTCATAACTGAGGGAAATACTCTACCGTCACTATGCTACATCATCCCTTCCTCTCTGGGGAAATACTAACGTAGTTCTAGCTGCCATCATGTACTCTTTAATTCATTTTAAGGTAAATCATGCATGCTACTTACTCAAAAGGTCCAGGGATCTCAGCAGATACAAAGTGAAGAATACAGTCTAGGGATCGGAGGTAACATCAGACTATGTACTTCCTATATCTATATCTATATTGAAGTGATCGAGCATTGATGGAATTTAATTTTGGTTTTCAGCAGTGCTTATTATCATGTCGACTATGCGTTCGATAAATAGAGAAAAAATGAAAAAAGAACTATCAAGAGGATCTGTCGGCCCCATCAAAGGTAATATGTATAAATTATTTGATAAGAATGTCGCTTCTGCCGCATTTTGGGGCGTTTAAGCAATCATATATATATTCCTATAATGTTTATGTCAAGGGGGCCCCATGTTTTGGTTTCGCCCCGGGCCCCTGTTGCAAGTCCACTCCCGACTCGTAACTCGAGGGATGTAGTCTTTGTAATCGCCCTAGTTGCAAGTCCACCTCTCGACTTGCAATTAGGGGTTATTTTTTTGTTGCTTTGTTTCATGGTAGTTGCATTTACCGCTCGACCTACAACTAGGGGTTTTTGTCGACCCAATTGCAAGTCCAGCCTTGACTCGTAACTCGAGGGGATGTAGTTTGTATTCACCGCAGTTGCAAGTCCACCCAACAACTCACACCTCGAGAGATGTAGTTTGTAATCGCCCCGGTTGCAAGTCAACCATGTACTCACAACTTGGGGATGTAGTTTTGTAGTCGCCCTAGTTGCAAGTGCACCTTCGACTCGTAACTCGGGGGGGGGGGGGGGTGTTGTTTTTGTTTTTCACCCCCAGTTGCAAGTCCACACCCGGCTCGAATGCACAAATAAGAGCACAATCGAATGTTTTTTTAAGTCGCACCCACAAATTTTGGTCCGAGGAACTTGGTCACACATCCATTCAAAGCAAAGATTTTTCTTTATATGAGTTTTGATTTCTTTTTTAGGTGAACTTTGCATGAACAAAAGAAGCTCATCCACACAATTAGTCCCACTGAACAAGAAGCACAAAAAGAGATCACATCTCCCGCACACTCTGCCATATAAATTGAGGAACTCACCAACACAGTATGTTCAAGCTTATCTTAGTAGATCCGAGACGAAGTAGGAGTCATCCATCTCTTTTTTGTCTTCGTAAGTTTTCATCCATTTCTTAAAAATGCAATACCAGGAAGAGTAGGGAGTATATGTATAAATTCAGTCATGTCTTTGGGTGGTCAGAACAACATCAAAACAATTGCATTTTTAGTTTTTTTGTGATGGTCAGAACAAGGTCAGAACTAATATACCACATAGGAGTATGTTGTATTTTTTGTCAGGCATGCATTGTGGTGCTGAGAAACAAGGGGCATAATAATTAAATTTTTAAGTTGTTTGTTTTTGTAAGTTTTAAAATATTGTGTTATATGGGCCGGACAAGGTAAGAGGCGTCTTCAGCGCCAGTTAACAGAATGCACGTGGCTCTAAAGGCGCCAAATAGGAAATGCCCCTAGTCGGCGCCTTATGCGCCGGCTAGGAGTTCTGCCGCCCACTAACCACTAGCAATGGGCCGGCCCATTAACCACTTGCTTGCATTTGGTTACTTCGGTCAACGATTGATCGGTTGATTTAAAAAAAGTAAAACTAAGAAAAGATTGGAAAAACATGAATAAAAAAATTCAAGGTTTTTTGAAAAAAGTTCATGAATTTGCAAAAAATCATGAATTTCAAAAAGTTCACGAATTTGAAACAAAGTTTATTAAAAATCATCAAATTTGAAAAGGAATTCATTAATTTTGAAAAAAAGTTCATCGATTTTGAGAAAAGTTCATAAATTTGAAGAAAAATTATTGATTTAAAAAAAGTTCATCAATTTCAACAAAAGTTCATCAATTTTGAAAATAAATTACAAATTTGGGAAAAACTTCTTCGAATTTGAAAAAAAGTTTATTGATTTTGAAAAAAAATCATGAATTTGAAAAAAGTTCACACATTTAGCAAAAAGAAAAGGGAAAACAAAAATAAGAGGAAAAATAAAGAAACAAACAAAACCGTCCCAAAGAAAAAAAGAAAGAAGAGGGAAAAAACCAAACAAAACTGTTCCAAGAAAAAAAGAAAAGGGAAAAATAAAAAAAGAAAAGAAAGAAGAAAAAGGAGGAAATAGCTGTAAGTAAACACATTAGTTGAGTTGGCGGGTTTTATTGCAACATTGGCCAAAACCGGGAGGAGGCTTCTGAAAGCCGAAACATTGAATGTCTCGATGGGCCGACCCGTTATGAAAGAACTAAAGTGTGTGTGTGGGGGGGGGGGGTACGCCACGAACGATTAAATCTATATTTGGCGTCTGAAACGCCAAATAGGGTTTGACGATCACGGCTACACCAGGACCATCAAATTGTCTGAGTGAATAATCTAATAGAACAAACACAAGCAACAACCACATTTGACCAAGCCATCACGCCATTTTGAAGTAATTATGTCTCTAGAGAGAGAATAATGTTGTCATGCTATATATCCCCATGTAACAGTGTATGGAATCATATATATATATATATATATATATATATATATATATATATATCACATGCATTTCGTTGTATATATATATATATGGGCATTCCAAAATTTGCTCTATTCAGTGATGAAAACCCTGGTTATGAAATACGAAACATCGCCAAAGATCATTGTGATGGTCAACTGTCATGAGGTGTTTTTCTCCTGTGGTAGCGTCCTCGTCAACTTTGGTGACGTTCTGGCCCGATTTTAGGTGACAAATTTGGCCTCACTAGGCATGCCCATATTCTACGACGGTTTGTAGTGTCACCGAACATAATTTTAAAACTAATGATATTTTTATCACATCTTATATAAAAAATTCCCTAATGTCCCTAGCTAGGTCAAACCCCTCGGCGGCGGCCTCTCCCCTCCCCATCTGACCCGCGCCTCTCAGGGAGTCCTAGACTAGGGGTCCTCGGGGTGCCAACCTATCTCTCATGGGCCGGACAGTCGGTCCGCGCTACAGCTGCTGGAAGGCCGCACTATCGGGCGGCATCGTATCCGGACAGGAGATCTTTGATGCCTTGGTGTGTAATCCAAGTCAAGATAGAAGATTCGGCAGGCTTTTTCCCTTGTTGTAACCGATCATATGTAACCCTAGCACCCCTGGTGTCTATATAAACCAGAGGGTTTAGTCCATAGAGGCTAGAACAACAACCGTCATCCTACTAGCCTAGGGTTTAGTTCATCTGATCTCGTGGTAGATCGACTCTACAATCCTCATATACACAGCATAAAATCAAGCATGACGTAGGGTTTTACCTCTTAGAGAGGGCGTGAACCTGGGTAAACATCGTGTCCTTCATCCCTTGTTCCCCATTGATCCAAGATCCACAGCTCGGGACCCCCTACTCGAGATCCCCCGGTTTTGACACCAACATTGAGAGTTCCGCTGTTGGATCACCAAAGGATCGATGGCTGGCGTGATCATCGGAGATGGCATCAACACCGGGGACATCTTCGTCCTCGGCCAGCTTTTCGTGTTCGGTAGCATAATTCTACACGCCAACTCGACCGGTCATCTTGACCAGGTCGACAGCTTTGCCCCTGAGCACCAGACCAGGTTCGGTAACCTAGAGTATGTCACTGATGCTTGGGGCGATTTGATCTTCACTGGCTTCTCAGCATCCCCCGAGGCGCCCGAAAATCCTAAAGCCTCAACTTCGGGATCTCTCCTCGGTCCAATCGTTGGATCGGCCATCGACTCGCACCCAGCCTCAAGCCCGGATACGACCTCTGCGTCCGAAGACCAGGAGTCAACCCTGGCCGGACTCACTCTTTCCGCCTCGGATCTGGCCTTGACTGTGACACAACTTCAGCATCCGAAGACCAGGAGTTAACCCTGGCCGGTCTCACTCTCCTTGCCTCGTATCCGGTTTTGAGCCGTGACGCAGCTTCGGCATCCGAAGACTGGGAGTAGCCCTGGTCGGACTCGCCCTTCACCCCACCACATCGAAAGTTGACTATGAAGAAACCCCAGACATCGACCTAACTAGTCTTTCCCTTTTAAGCGAGATGCTAGATCGGATCCAGGCGATGACTACCACGGATGTCCCATCCTCGGCCTGCGTTCAGCAGGGCCTTGAGGTGGGCCATGGGGAATTTTACATCCCACCCACCACCCACTTGGTAGCCACTATCAAAGATTTACCCAACATGCTAGACTACGCCTCTGAGGAGGCCGAAGACATGGATGAAGACATCAGAGTCATGTCCCACTCTGACGCAACCCCTCCCATCACTGGACGATGGACGGCCACCTCCACCTACGATATCGACATGGTGGATACCCCAAGGACAACGACAATGGTGCTAATAACGACGATGGCACGCCCAGAAGAGACAACGACAAGCCCGGTGAGGAGCCGCCTAAACACCGACGGCAGCGCCGCGACCAAAGGGGTGCAGAAGGAGGGAACGCAACATGACCACCGGAGATAATGACACTCAGGACAACTTGGAGGACCTCGGTGACCCTGCTGCCCTTGAGCAGCGACCCGACAACTCGGAGGAGAACGGGGATCAGTACAACCCCAAGGACCTCAATGACTCCGAAGACAGCAACTACCTCCCCCTCTCCGAAGAGGAGGTTAGCCTTGGAGCCGAGGACTTCATCGTCCCCGAGGATCCGCTGGATCAAGAGTGATTTAAACAGCAACTTATTGCCACTGCATGAAGCCTAAAGAAGCAGCAGCAGGAGCTCAAGGCTGAACAAGACACCCTCAACGATAGGTGGACAAAAGTCCTGGCAGCCGAAGAAGGGTACATCTATGAGCAGCAAAACAAAAGTTACCCAAACTAGAAGTTGTTGCCTGAGTTCGACAACGAAGCCCTTGAGCCCGTACCAACCAGACGAACTCAGGACAATCAGCTAGAAAGCCCCCCTCAAGTAAGGAACGGACCGGCTAGAAGGCCCGAAGACCCGCCAGTGCCCGCCCGTAGGAGGAGAAAGGAGCCAGGAGAGCCTGAAGACACATACGACCTGCAACGTGACTTGAACACCAGAACGGGTAATGCAAGATCCATCTATGGATCCAGAGGATACCCTCCCATAGACGGGACAGGTACCAAGAATGGCTCGACCGAAATGATAGAGCTCGGGAGCAACACCGGGCTCAGATGGAAGCTGAACTCTGGCCTGACGTGGCCCGAGTAAGGTGCGCCACTCACCCGGCGTGTTTTACAGACGAGATGATACAGCATTAGTTCCCCGAAGGGTTTAAACCCGTGAATATTGAACAATACGACGGGACTATAGACCCGGCCGTGTGGATCGAAGACTTTCTTCTCCACATTGATATGGCTCGAGGAGATGACCTCCACGCCATAAAATACTTGCCATTAAAGCTCAAAAAGGACCAGTGAGGCATTGGCTGAATAGCCTCCCTGAAAACTCCATAGGGAGTTGGGAGGAACTCGAGGATGCTTTCCGAGCCAACTTTTAAGGTACCTATGTCCGCCCCCAGACACCGATGACCTCAGCCATGTGGTCTGATAACCCACAAGTATAGGGGATCGCAACAGTTTTCGATAAGTAAGAGTGTCGAACCCAACGAGGAGCTAAAGGTAGAACAAATATTCCCTCAAGTTCTATCGACCACCGATACAACTCTACGCACGCTTGATGTTCGCTTTACCTAGAACAAGTATGAAACTAGAAGTACTTTGTAGGTGTTGTTGGATAGGTTTACAAGATAATAAAGAGTACGTAAATAAAAGGTAGGGGCTGTTTAAGTAAAGACACAATAAAGTAAATATAGCGAGTGTGGAAAAGTGGTGGTAGGAGTTGCGAAATTGCCCCTAAGCAATTGACTACTTTACTAGACCGATAGCAAGTATTATGTGGGAGAGGCCACTGCTAGCATGTCATCCCTGACTTGGAATTCTATGCACTTATGATTGGAACTATTAGCAAGCATCCATAACTACTAATGTTCATTAAGGTAAAACCCAACCTGTGACGCCCGGATAGTTACGCTACAGTAACCCTCCGCTAATGACGCCACGTCACCACGATTACTGTTGTTAATATTGCGATGATTCAAATCCCATTCAAATTTCAAATTTAAAATCAAGACAAACAATTAAAGTTTTCAAAAACTAAACTAAAATGTCCGGGTTGTGTCAAATAAATTGCAAGTAGTAATGGTGGAGAAACCACATGTTTAATAAAATATTTAAATGCTCAAAATTAACTAAAACAACAACTAGGACAATTAATTAAATACCTTTTTAAGATATAAGGTTACAAACTATTTTTTTAATTAAATGCCTAACTAGTATTGGCAGTGGTATAACTAGTAGTACTACATTAGGTGCTGTTTTTATAATGAACAAAACTAAAATGTGTAGTAAATAAAATAGCAAAACTAATTAAACAGGAAAAGTAAACAAAAAGAAAAAAGGAAAACAAAGGGGCAAACCCCCCGGCCCAACTGGGCCACGGCCCAGCAGGCCGCCAGGCCACCAGGCCGGCCCACCCCACCTCCCATAACCCCCTCTCTACCCCGTGACCTAACCCTCGTTGCCCCACTCCCCCCCCCCCCCCCCCGCACGATCCCCTCGCTCCTCCCCCCCGATCGGATCTAGATCGGGTAGCAGGCCGCCAATGCCATCGCCTCTCCCCTTCGCCCCCATCGATCCACATCAGGACCGAACCGCCGCCGACGCCGCCCTGCCTCCGAGCTCGAGCCTCGCGCCGCCCGGCGCCCCTTCTGCGGTGGCCGAGCCACCCGCCGGCGACGAACTCCCTCCCTCACGCCCGTGCCACGGCCTCTTCATCACCGCACCCCGCCACCGCCCGTCACCTCGTCCTCCTCGTCTTCTCCTCGTCGACGACGCGTCCTCGTCCTCCTCCCCAAAGGCTCCACCGAGCCTCGCCGCCCCCCTGCTCAGCAACGCTGGTGAGGATCCCGGTCCCTCACTCCGGCGCTCGCCCGCGCCACCACACCATCTGCTCCGCGCGTCGCTATGCCCGGCCATGACCGCGCCCCGCGCCTCCCACTCGCACCGCCGCTTGCTGCCGGGAGCCACTGAACCGCGCGTTGCGCTCGCCGCCCTTGCTCTGCGGCCTCGCCCCCTTGCTCCCGCTCCACCGCAGCCGTTGCCTGCCGCTGCTCCGGCCGGCGAGCCTCGCCGTGGCTGGCCTGGGTCAGTGCCCAGTCGGGCTAGCGCCCGCGCCTGGGGCCAGCACCGTGCGCCCGCATCATTCGGGCGATGCCCGAAACCCGCATGCCACCAGCACCCGCAAGCCTCCCCCAGAGCCACTGACTATGAGGCCCCACCCCAGAACGAATTAAAAAAAGAGTTAAAATAAATAAATTAGTAATTAATTAATTAATAAGTTAATTAAGTTAATTAATCCTATTTCACTAATCTAATCAAAATGAATTAACCTAATCATTTAGTTAACTATTTAATCATGTTTAATTAACCTGTGACTATGACGAACGGGCCCCACGTGCCAGGGTTGACCTAGTCAACCGATAAACCTGCTGACATCATGATGATGTCATGCTGACCCAATAATTACCTTTTCTAATTAATTAAAATCTGTTAATTCCAAAATTGAATTAAAACTTTAAATATTAATATAAAATAAACCGTAGCTCGGATGGAAAAACTTTGTACATGAAAGCTCAAAACGACGAGACGAATTCAGATACGCAGTCCGTTCGTCCGCCACACATCCCTAGCATAGCAAACACGCAGCTTTCCCCCTCCGATTCATTTGTCCGAAAACACGAAACACCAGGGATACTTTCCCGGAAGTTTCCCCCCTTTCCCGGTATCACCTAGTACTGCGTTAGGGCATACCTACCACCGCGTATTGCCTCGTTATATTTTGTGATGCTTTGTTTGCTCCGTATTTACTGTTTCTTCCCCCTCTTCTTCTCCGGTAGACCCGGAGACCGACGCTGCTGCTACCCAGTACGACTATGATGTTAACGACCCTTCTCTCTTGCTAGAGCAACCAGGCAAGCCCCCCTTTGATCACCAGATATCGCCTACTCTCCTCTATACTGCTTGCATTAGAGTAGTGTAGCATGTTACTGCTTTCCGTTAATCCTATTCTGATGCATAGCCTGTCATTGTTGCTACAACTGTTGATACCTTACCTGCAATCCTAAATGCTTAGTATAGGATGCTAGATTATCATCAGTGGCCCTACACTCTTGTCCGTCTGCCATGCTATACTACTAGGCGGGAGGTGATCACGGACATATACTATATATTTTACACTGTTACATTACCGGTGATACTGTTTGGAGATGGGGGCTGAAGGGGCAAGTGGCTCCATCCCGGTAGAGGTGAGCCTGGGTTCCCGACAGCCCCCGACTGTTACTTTGTGGCGGAGCGACAGGGCAGGTTGAGACCACCTAGGAGAGAGGTGGGCCTGGCCCTGGTCGGCGTTCGCGGTTATTTCAAAATAACATGTTTAACGAGATCTGGGTATTTGATCTGAGTCTGGCTACTTGCCTATATGCACTAACCATCTACGCGGGGACGGTTATGGGCACTCGACGTCGTGGTATCAGACGAAGCCTTCGTGAACTCAGCGACTGAGCAGCGCGCGCCGGATTGGACTGGAACGCCTGCTAGGCTAGGTCTGCTTCCGGCCGCGTTCGCAACGTGCAGGTGTGCAATGGGCGATGGGCCCAGACCCCTGCGCCATAGGATTTAGACCAGCATGCTGACCTCTCTGTTGTGCCTAGGTAGGGCTGCGACGTGTTGATCTTCCGAGGCCGGGCATGACCCAGAAAAGTGTGTCCGGCCAAATGGGATCGAGCGTGTTGGGTTATGTGGTGCACCCCTGCAGGGAAGTTAATCTATTCGAATAGCCGTGATCCTCGGTAACAGGACGACTTGGAGTTGTACCTTGACCTTATGACAACTAGAACTGGATACTTAATAAAACACACCCTTCCAAGTGCTAGATACAACCCGGTGGTCGCTCTCTAACAGGGCGACGAGGAGAGGATCACCGGGTAGGATTATGCTATGCGATGTTACTTGGTGAACTTGCCATCTACTCTCTTCTTCTGCTGCAAGATGGAGGTTACCAAAAGCGTAGTCTTCGATAGGACTAGCTATCCCCTCTTATTCCGGCATTCTACAGTTCAGTCCACATATCATACCCTTATTCCATTTGATACCAATGCATACATATGTAGTGTAGCTCCTTGCTTGCGAGTACTTTGGATGAGTACTCACGGTTGCTTTGCTCCCTCTTTTCCCCCTTTCTACACTCGATTGTTGCGACCAGATGTTGGAGCCCAGGAGCCAGACGCCACCGTCGACGATGACTACTACTACTCGGGAGGTGCCTACTACTACGTGCAGCCCGCTGACGACGACCAGGAGTAGTTTAGGAGGATCCCAGGCAGGAGGCCTGCGCCTCTTTCGATCTGTATCCCAGTTTGTGCTAGCCTTCTTAAGGCAAACTTGTTTAACTTATGTCTGTACTCAGATATTGTTGCTTCCACTGACTCGTCTATGATCGGGCTCTTGTATTCAAGCCCTCGAGGCCCCTGGCTTGTATTATGATACTTGTATGACTTATTTTATTTGTAGAGTTGTGTTGTGATATCTTCCCGTGAGTCCCTGATCTTGATCGTACACGTTTGTGTGTATGATTAGTGTACGGTCAAATCGGGGGCGTCACAAGTTGGTATCAGAGCCGACTGTCTGTAGGAATCCCCCTTCCAAACTCCTTGGCCGAAGTTGAGCCTAGACATTGCAAAAAACTTTACTAACATGGATATGTGGCTTACAGGCCCACGTCGCCATTGGGTGATATTAGGATCTTTTACTCCTCGATCTTTACTCTGGGACTCTGAACTCTCTTCTACTCGGGATAAACGATTTTACTAAGTCTAACTTTAGGTTCTCGAGAATACTTCTCCTGGAGAGCCCCTTCAATCCAGATGACCGCCTGCTACATCAGAAAATTTTGAATATACTCTTTGATGTTTCCCCGAACCTTGTGCCTGTTGGTTTTGCAATTCCTTACCACCGAAATATCCCTATGAATAAATACTTACATCTATCGTTCTTTCCTTTATTCCCAGTCGATCTTGTTATTACAAGATACCCCGAGAATACTTTGTGCCTCTACCTTGTAGTTCCTTGCCGCAAAAATACCCCTACGGATAATTCCTCGCACTTATCGAGCATCTGCTCATTCCCAGTTGTTCATGTGTTTCACAAAAGTCTTTGAAATACCATTCGGTCTTCCGAATATCCTGAGTAGCCTATTGCTCTTGAAATTCTTGCTTGCTTGCATTATGGTTAATCCCATAAGTCTCGTAATCTTATTGGCATCCCTTGTCATTATGATTTTGATTCCATTGATACAATATGTTGCGAATGCACGCAATCCTCAATCAGATCCTAGAATTCATCCTTCTAGCTCAGACGTCATTGTAAACATGAGCTGGATCTCGAACAATTAAATTTTGCCATCGATTGTACCCCTAAGGCTATTCAACTTATCCATCCCTAATCAGAGCATTGCTTCTAATCCCTTGTCTTGAAATTGATAATTCCTTTGCATTTGAACTTTGAGTTAGTCAGTTGTTTCCATAAACTAATCTCCTTGCATTCCTTCTTCCTCTGGTTGAGTACCGATGCTCACATCAGATCCCTTGTGGACCACCAGATCCTTTGTTGGATTTTATCCGACAGCGTCCTTCATATTCTATAAGCTTGTGAGCCTTTCCTCGGATACTTAATGCCTTTGGTAAATCGTATCCTCTGCTTTTAATAGCATGCTCTACTTTCGAGCTGGTGATATTTACTATTGAAGCTTGTGGTATATGTTTCTAAGATGCCCCGATGGGTTGAACCTATACCTTCTCTAAAACCGTGTGAGCCCGAAAGTTTTCACGAGTCATACTCTTTTGGTGCTTCGCCAGATAAAATTTCAACACTGCAAATTCTTCGAAAATGAGAAGTGAATGGAAAGTTATACATTGAAGAAGTGGGAGTCGGCCTTGAGCTTGAGTTCATGCCCATGGAAACGATGTAGATCTTATCATTAAAGCTTCTCTTAAAGATAATTACCCCCTTGTTATAAGTTCATCTTCTATCCGTGGTTTGATCATTTATGATTGTGGTTTTGACCATAATTTCTTCCTTTGATTCCATTTCTTGGACAAGTTAAAGTACTTGTCTTCTACAGTTCATTATGCCTGTCCAATCCTTATTCTGATCTACCTTCGAGTATTAACCCCTGGTATCTCGAGAATAACACGGAACTACATAACTTCTTATGAGTTCTTCATCAACTATTATTCTCGTCGATTCCATTTTTCCAACGGGTTCTGAGTTGTTAGAACCCCTCAAGGACACCGACAAGTGAATCGAATCCGCACTCTGATTCAGTAACTCTGAAGTAATTTTCGTTTCTTATGAGTTTAATAACTCTTCAAGTCATGCCTAGCCTGATTGGCTATATCATTATCGTGTAACTTTTTAACTGTGCTACCTAGATCTTCTTCCCGGAGCACAAGTTTCAACGCTGAGCTAAGCTTACATTGATTTCCTTGTCTTATCATTCCACCTTGGACAACAAGCTTGGTTTCGATTTTGTGTCGTACCCATGGTTCCAATAAGCTCTTGCTTCGTCATTCCTTTGACTTGATGTCATCGCTGATCGATTACATCTTCAGGTAATCTCTCGACAAATGTGTCGTGATCATTATCAACATCCTGAGCTCTTTCAGAATATCAATCAAATTCATGATGAGAGTTACCATCCTTGCCCCTCGATGATTTGTGTTGTCATCGACTACTTCCTTGCCTTCTTTCCAACACAAACTTGTTCGTGTTGTGGCTATACCTTGAGTTCCTTGTTATCCGACTTATGTTATGTTCTACCTTGAAGTATTACCATCTTTTATGTCAAGAATGTCGTGAGAATTTCACCACCTCTTAAGAATTCTTGGTATGGTGATACTTCTCACCCTCACCATTCTTTCTTGGTACTCGTGTTGTTTCTAACCGGAAAACCGACAATTGAACTATTACGTGTGAATTCAAAACTTCTAACAACCCTATTGGTTTGAAGTGAACGGTTGAGTTTTCTTTTGTTCGTCAAGTCACCATTCTAACATTGATCGTGCAACCCAGCCCATATTTCGGGTGCACCTTTCAACCAATGTTTAATTGTGTATGTCTTTCCTCGAGCATACATTGTTATATCATTTGATATGACTAATGTTATCTCCTTGTTCACATAATTGTGGAAATCCATATTTTTGGAAATCTCAATGAATTGGCGCTGAGTCCATCAGCCACCTCCTCACCCTCTCCTTGATTTAATGATGAACTCTTGTTTCGGAACTCCCTTCCCTAGTTCATTTCCTGAGAATCTTACAATGTCTTCTCGTCAATTTGTGTTACACCTTTTCCTTCTCAGGCATCCTGAGTCTGAGGTATCCTGCCACCAATCAGACCCGAATCTTGGTCAGCTATGATGGTTGGAACACATTTCCAAGGGTTATAACGTAAGGTGATGCCATGCCTAGCACACCTTGCCGAAGGACCTATTGTTATAGTTTCATTTTCTGCAAGGTTATCCATTCATCCATGAGGAAATTGAAAGACTTATTCTACAAGTTGTTCCCGATGGATCCTTCGTGTATCCAGAGTTTGACCTTTGCTTGAAAACCATGTCAATGCTATCTCGAAACATGTCATTGGTACTCTGATTTTCAATAAGAACATTTGAAGCACAAAGCTACATTTTCTTTATCAATTATCCAAACACTGTCGTATGGGTAATGGCATGAAATTTCTCTCCCCTTTCCTAAATGGTTTTCTATGTTATGTCCCGTCATGGATATCATGCTCTGCTTGCCCTTGGGAAGGATATACCCTTGAAATATGTGTTTAAACACATTTTCCTTTCCGTTGTTCTATTTAATCTGATAATCCTATTTTCCTTTCCATTGGTTGGTTTAACGTTTCTTGAGGTCTAAGTAATCTAAGCAGTATTATTCTCCTGCTTATGTAAACACCTCGGTGTACAACTCTGTCAGCAAGACCCTGTTACCATCGTTGATGACATTTCGGTAACCATGATGGACGAGAACTTTGCCTATTGGTCTGCCTCATTCAACGAGCAGGAAAATGGTTCTCTTCATCCCTCGCCCTTGGTATCGACGTTGTTGGCGACATAATCGACAGGCTACCCTCTGACATGCCTTTCTTGCATGATCATGCAAGACGTCTCCGCCCTTCCCACTTTTAACCCACATGGTGGGCCCATAATCCACAGTTCCACAGGATCAAAACCTGACTCTCCTGTACAACCCTGTTTATAATGGTTATTCCCCACGCTTGGCTTCGTATTTAATTCATGGGTCACCTTCCTAGTGCTCTATTCTGGTATCAGACGCAATACTTACTCTCTCTACTCTGAACCCCTTTCTCACTCAGGTTCAGACTTCGAGCAACTATCTATCTGCTTGAAACTTCTTATTGTACCTTCGAACTTTACTCTCAATGTGTTTTAATTGTTCAACTTGAGAGGCACTCGTATGATCATTCATGGGTTAACCCCAGATTTTACCCTTATAGCATTCTGTCGTTGCCAATCTGCCCCATTACCTATTCGTAAGAATGATGGAACCCCCGAAGAAAGGATGAAGACTTCATAATGATGACCTGAAGTAGTGGAATGAAGACATCAATGTAATGGATTGACCTCTTCGAGAAAAGCAACCAAGACCGAGGAGATTCGTTAGAATTACCTAACCAGACCCTTTCCCCCTTACTCCCGGTCCTAAATCTCGGGACGAGATTTCTTGTAGTGGAGGAGAATTGTGACGCCTGGATAGTTACGCTACAGTAACCCTCCGCTAATGACGCCACGTCACCACGATTACTGTTGTTAATCTTGCACTGATTCAAATCCCGTTCAAATTTCAAATTTAAAATCAAGACAAACAATTAAAGTTTTCAAAAACTAAAACTAAAATGTCCGGGTTGTGTCAAATAAATCGCAAGTAGTAATGGTGGACAAACCACATGTTTAATAAAATATTTAAATGCTCTAAATTAACTAAAACAACAACTAGGGCAATTAATTAAATACCTTTTTAAGATATAAGGTTACAAACTATTTTTTTAATTAAATGCCTAACTAGTATTGGTAGTGGTATAACTAGTAGTACTACATTAGGTGCTGTTTTTATAATGAACAAAACTAAGTGTAGTAAATAAAATAGCAAAACTAATTAAACAGGAAAAGTAAACAAAAAGAAAAAAAGGAAAACAAAGGGGCAAACCCCCCGGCCCAACTGGGCCACGGCCCAGCAGGCCACCAGGCCGCCAGGCCGGCCCACCCCACCTCCCATAACCCCCTCTCTACCCCGTGACCTAACCCTCATCGCCCCACTCCCCCCCTCCCCCCGCACGATCCCCTCGCTCCCCCCGATCGGATCTAGATCGGGGCAGCAGGCCCCCAATGCCATCGCCTCTCCCCTTCGCCCCCATCGATCCACATCAGGACCGAACCGCCGCTGACGCCGCCCTGGCTCCGTGCTCGAGCCCCGCGCCGCTCGGCGCCCCCGCTGCGGTGGCCGAGCCAGCCGCCGGCGACGAACCCCCTCCCTCATGCCCGTGCCACGGCCTCTTCATCACCGCACCCCGCCACCGCAAGTCGCCTCGTCCTCCTCGTCTCCTCCTCGACAACGACGCGGCATCGTCCTCCCCAAAGGCTCCATCAAGCCTCGCCGCCCCCTGCTCAACAACGCTGGTGAGGACCCCGGTCCTCCTCCCCGTGCCCTCACTCCGGCGCTCGCCCGCGCCACCACACCATCTGCTCCGCGCGTCGCTATGGCCGGCCATGACCGCGCCCTGCGTCTCCCACTCGCACCGCCGCTTGCTGCCCGGAGCCGCTGAACCGCGCTCGCGCTCGCCGCCCTTACTCTGCGGCCTCGCCCCCTTGCTCCCGCTCCGCCGCAGCCGCTGCCTGCCGCTGCTCCGGCCGGCGAGCCTCGCCGTGGCTGGCCTGGGTCAGTGCCCAGTCGGGCTAGCGCCCGCGCCTGGGGCCAGCACCGTGCGCCCGCATCGTTCAGGCGATGCCCGAAACCCGCATGCCCAGCACCCGCAAGCCTCCCCCAGAGCCACTGACTATGAGGCCCCACCCTAGAACGAATTAAAAAAAGAGTTAAATAAATGAATTAGTAATTAATTAATTAATAAGTTAATTAAGTTAATTAATCCTATTTCACTAATCTAATGAAAATGAATTAACCTAATCATTTAGTTAACTATTTAATCATGTTTAATTAACTCGTGACTATGACGAACGGGCCCCACGTGCCAGGGTTGACCTAGTCAACCTGTAAACCTGCTGACATCATGCTGATGTCACGCTGACCCAATAATTACCTTTTCTATTTAATTAAAATCTGTTAATTCCAAAACTGAATTAAAACTTTAAATATTAATAAAAAATAAACCATAGCTCGGATGGAAAAACTTTGTACATGAAAGTTGCTCAGAACACCGAGACGAATTCGGATACGCAATCCGTTCGTCCACCACACATCCCTAGCATAGCAAACACGCAGCTTTCCTCCTCCAATTCATTTGTCCGAAAACGCGAAACACCGGGGATACTTTCCCGGATGTTTCCCCCCTTTCTCGGTATCACCTAGTACTGTGTTAGGGCATACCTAGCACCGCGTATTGCCTCATTATGTTTTGTGATGCTTTGTTTGCTCCGTATTTACTATTTCTTCCCCCTCTTCTTCTCCAGTAGACCCCGAGACCGACGCCGCTGCTACCCAGTACGACTATGGTGTTGACGACCCCTCTCTCTTGCCAGAGCAACCAGGCAAGCCCCCCTTTGATCACCAGATATCGCCTACTCTCCTCTATACTGCTTGCATTAGAGTAGTGTAGCATGTTACTGCTTTCCGTTAATCCTATTCTCATGCATAGCCTGTCATTGTTGCTACAACTATTGATACCTTACCTGCAATCCTAAATGCTTAGTATAGGATGCTAGATTATCATCAGTGGCCCTACACTCTTGTCCGTCTGCCATGCTATACTACTGGGCCGTGATCACTTCGGGAGGTGATCACGGGCATATACTATATATTTTACACTGTTACATTACCAGTGATACTGTTTGGAGATGGGGGCTGAAGGGGCAGGTGGCTCCATCCCGGTAGAGGTGGGCCTGGGTTCCCGACGGCCCCCGACTGTTACTTTGTGGCGGAGCGACAGGGCAGGTTGAGACCACCTAGGAGAGAGGTGGGCCTGGCCCTGGTCGGCGTTCGCGGTTATTTCAAAATAACATGTTTAACGAGATCTGGGTATTTGATCTAAGTCTGGCTACTGGCCTATACGCACCAACCATCTATGTGGGGACGGTTATGGGCACTCGACGTCGTGGTATCAGCCGAAGCCTTCGTGACGTCAGCGACTGAGCGGCGTGCGCCGGATTGGACTGGAACGCTTGCTAGGCTAGGTCTGCTTCCGGCCGCGTTCGCAACGTGCAGGTGTGCAATGGGCGATGGGCCCAGACCCCTGCGCCATAGGATTTAGACCAGCATGCTGACCTCTCTGTTGTGCCTAGGTAGGGCTGCGACGTGTTGATCTTCCGAGGCCGGGCATGACCCAGAAAAGTGTGTCCGGCCAAATGGGATCGAGCGTGTTGGGTTATGTGGTGCACCCCTGCAGGGAAGTTAATCTATTCGAATAGCCGTGATCCTCGGTAACAGGACGACTTGGAGTTGTACCTTGACCTTATGACAACTAGAACTGGATACTTAATAAAACACACCCTTCCAAGTGCTAGATACAACCCGGTGGTCGCTCTCTAACAGGGCGACGAGGAGAGGATCACCGGGTAGGATTATGCTATGCGATGTTACTTGGTGAACTTGCCATCTACTCTCTTCTTCTGCTGCAAGATGGAGGTTACCAAAAGCGTAGTCTTCGATAGGACTAGCTATCCCCTCTTATTCCGGCATTCTACAGTTCAGTCCACATATCATACCCTTATTCCATTTGATACCAATGCATACATATGTAGTGTAGCTCCTTGCTTGCGAGTACTTTGGATGAGTACTCACGGTTGCTTTGCTCCCTCTTTTCCCCCTTTCTACACTCGATTGCTGCGACCAGATGTTGGAGCCCAGGAGCCAGACGCCACCATCGACGATGACTGCTACTACTCGGGAGGTGCCTACTACTACGTGCAGCCCGCTGACGACGACCAGGAGTAGTTTAGGAGGATCCCAGGCAGGAGGCCTGCGCCTCTTTCGATCTGTATCCCAGTTTGTGCTAGCCTTCTTAAGGCAAACTTGTTTAACTTATGTCTGTACTCAGATATTGTTGCTTCCGCTGACTCGTCTATGATCGGGCTCTTGTATTCAAGCCCTCGAGGCCCCTGGCTTGTATTATGATACTTGTATGACTTATTTTATTTGTAGAGTTGTGTTGTGATATCTTCCCGTGAGTCCCTGATCTTGATCGTACATGTTTGCGTGTATGATTAGTGTACGGTCAAATCGGGGGCGTCACACAACCATAGCATTAAGATATATTGGTCCCCCTTCAATCCCGTATGCATATATTTCTATGCTAGGTTGAAGCTTCTGTCACTCTTGCCCTCCAATACATAGGCCTATCAACATACAACTAACCTTAGGGTGTGATCCACGCGCGCAATCATATGATGGGCACCAAAGGACAGCAACATAACCACAAGCAAATTAAATCAATCATAGCAATTCATCAACCGTCGATAGGACAACGAAAATCTACTCAGACATCATAGGATGGCAACACATCATTGGATAATAATATGAAGCATAAAGCACCATGTTCAAGTAGAGGGTACAGCGGGTTGCGAGAGAGTGGACTGCTGTAGATAGATGGGGGAAGGTGATGGGGAAGTTGGTGAACATGGCGGAGGTGTTGGTGTAGATCGCGGTAATGATGATGGCCCCCGGTGGCACTCCGGTGCCACCGGAAGCAAGGGGGAGTGAGCCCCCCTCCTTCTTTTTCTTCCTTGACCTCCTCCCTAGATGGGAGAAGGGTTTACCCTATGGTACATGGCCTCCATGGCACGGGAGGGGCGAGAGCCCCTCCAAGATTGGATCTGTCTCTCTGTCTCTCTCTGTTTCTGTGTTCTCAGATTCTTCCCTTTCACCGTTTCTTATATTCCCGGAGATCCGTAACTCCGATTGGGCTGAAATTTTGACACGATCTCTATCCGGAAATTAGCTTTCTTGTGGCGAAAGAAGGGCACCAACCGCCTTACGGGGTGGTCACGAGGGTCAGGGGCGTGCCCCCTACCTCATGCCCCCCTCGGACACCGTATCACGTTGATTTTACTTCCCAAAAATCATAAATATTCCAAAATAATTCTTCGTCCGTTTTTATTCCTTTTGGACTCCGTTTGATATGGATATTCTGCGAAACAAAAAACATGCAACAAACAGGAACTGGCACTGGGCACTGGATCAATATGTTAGTCCCAAAAATAGTATAAAAAGTTGCCAAAAGTATATGAAAGTTGTAAAATATTGGCATGGAACAATCAAAAATTATAGATACGACGGAGACGTATCAGCATCCCCAAGCTTAATTCCTACTCGTCCTCGAGTAGGTAAAGATAAAAAAGATAATTTTGATGTGGAATGCTACCTAGCATAATCTTGATCATATGTCTAATCATGGCATGAATATTAAGACATGAGTGATTCAAAGCAATAGTCTATCCTTTTACATAAAAATAATAATACTTCAAGCATACCAACCAAGCAATTATGTCTTTTCAAAATAACATGGCCAAAGAAAGTTATCCCTACAAAATCATATAGTTTGGCTATGCTCCATCTTCACCACACAAAATATTCACATCATGCACAACCCCGATAACAAGCCAAGCAATTGTTTCATACTTTTGACGTTCTCAAACCTTTTCAACTTTCACGCAATACATGAGCGTGAGCCATGGACATAGCACTATAGGTGGAATAGAATATGATGGTGGAGAAGACAAAAAGGAGAAGATAGTCTCACATCAACTAGGCATATCAATGGGCTATGGAGATGCCCATCAATAGATATCAATGTGAGTGAGTAGGGATTGCTATGCAACGGATGCACTAGAGCTATAAGTGTATGAAAGCTCTAACTGAAACTAAGTGGGTGTGCATCCAACTTGCTTGCTCATGAAGACCTCAGGCATTTGAGGAAGCCCATCATTGGAATATACAAGCCAAGTTCTATAATGAAAATTCCCACTAGTATATGAAAGTGATAACTCAAGAGACTCTCTATATGAAGAACATGGTGCTACTTTGAAGCACAAGTGTGGAAAAAGGATAGTAGAACTGCCCCTTCTCTCTTTTTCTCTCATTTTTTGTTTTCTTTTTTTTCTCTTTTTTTGGGCCTTCTCTTTTTTTGCCTTTCTCTCTTTTATTTTTTTATTTTTTTTATTTTTTTCGTCCTGAGTCTCATCCTGACTTGTGGGGGAATCATAGTCTCCATCATCCTTTCCTCACTGGGGCAATGCTCTAATAATGATGATCATCACACTTTTATTTACTTACAACTCAATATTACAACTCGATATCTAGAACAAAGATATGACTCTATATGAATGCCTCCGGCGGTGTACCGGGATGTGCAATGATCTAGCGTAGCAACGACATCAAAAAAAGGACAAGCCATGAAAACATCATGCTAGCTATCTTACGATCATGCAAAGCAATATGACAATGAATGCTCAAGTCATGTATATGATGATGATGGAAGTTGCATGGCAATATATCTTGGAATGGCTATGGAAATGCCATGATAGGTAGGTATGGTGGCTATTTTGAGGAAGGTATATGGTGGGTTTATGGTACCGGCGAAAGTTGCGCGGTACTAGAGAGGCTAGCAATGGTGGAAGGGTGAGAGTGCGCATAATCCATGGACTCAACATTAGTCATAAAGAACTCACATACTTATTGCAAAAATCTATTAGTCATCGAAACAAAGTACTACGCGCATGCTCCTAGGGGGATAGATTGGTAGGAAAAGACCATCGCTCGTCCCCGACCGCCACTCATAAGGAAGACAATCAATAAATAAATCATGCTCCGACTTCATCACATAACGGTTCACCATACGTGCATGCTACGGGAATCACAAACCTCAACACAAGTATTTCTACAATCCACAACTACCACTAGCATGACTCTAATATCACCATCTTTATATCGCAAAACTATTGCAAGGAATCAAACATATCATATTCAGTGATCTACAAGTTTTATGTAGGATTTTATGACTAACCATGTGAATGACCAGTTCCTGTCATCTCTCTAAATAGATATAAGTGAAGCAAGAGAGTTTAATTCTTTCTACAAAAGATATGCCCACGCTCTAACAAATATAAGTGAAGCAAAAGAACATTCTACAAATGGCGGTTTTCTATGTAAAGAGAAACAGACAATCCAAACTTCAAATGATATAAGTGAAGCACATGAAGCATTCTATAAAGCCATACTCAAAAGATATAAGTGAAGTTCATAGAGCATTCTATAAATAAACGAAGGACTATCTCATACCAGCATGGTGCATAAAAGAAAGATGAAAACTAAATGCGAAAGACGCTCCAAGATTGCACATATCACATGAACGAAACGAATCCGAAAACATACCGATACTTGTTGAAGAAAGAGGGGATGCCTCCCCAGCATCCCCAAGCTTAGATGCTTGAGTCTCCTTGAATATTTACTTGGGGTGCCTCGGGCATCCCCAAGCTTGAGCTCTTGCCTCTCTTCCTTCTTCTCACATCGAGACCTTCTCAATCATCGAACACTTCATCCACACAAAACTTCAACAGAAAACTCGGTAAGATCCGTTAGTATAATAAAGCAAATCACTACTCTAAGTACTGTTCCAAACCAATTCATATTTTGTTTTTGCATTGTGTTTACTGTAATATAACTTTTCCATGGTTCCACTGATATAAATTGTTAGTTTCATCAAAACAAGCAAACTATGCATCAAAAACAGAATCTGTCTAAAATAGAACAGTCTGTAATAATCTAAACATTCACCATACTTCTGATACTTGAAAAATTCTACCAAAATTAGGAAAAATAAACAATTTGTATAGGAAGATAGTGCAAAAAGAATCATAACATTTTACGTTCCATCTAAAAATGTAAAATCGCGCACTACAGCCAAAGTTTCTGTCCTGCACCGTACAAACCATCAAGCAAATGTAAACATCCTAAAGGCAAAACTTGGCACATTATTTTTATAATACAATGGAATTGTACAAGGGGATAATTATTTTTGTTGAAAAGTTTCTGTAATCAAGATTCACAAAGTTTCCGTGATCATGAACAAAGTTCAAGGCTAGCTCCCACTTCGACAATGCTTGTCTTTCTCACTTTCGCTTTCCTTTTTGAAAAAGTTTTGGGTTCCCCTCTTTATTTTTGTTGTTTTTAAACTATATGAAAGCACTCAACAGAAATAAATGACTCTCTAAAACTTCCGGGTTGTCTCCCTGGCAGCTCTTTCTTTAAAGCCATTAAGCTAGGCATATAGTGCTCAAGTAATGAATCCACCCGGATCCCAAGGTATATCAAAGCCAATTTTAATTAGCAATGATTTGTAATTTAGTAGTGAGCACAAAGTAACATATATCATGTAATTACGAAGTCTAACTCTCTTCCTATGCATCGGCATGTCATAAAAGAACAATTCATGCACACAAAGTAAAGGCCAATGCATAGTATAAACAGTTTCTTGCAATTTTATCATATTGGAAACATAGAGAGGTGGAGATATAGTTCCTCTCTCATAACAATTGCAAGTAGGAGCAGCAAGCACATGCATATTATATCTATCAAGATCATCATGTACAACGGTAAAAGGCAACCCATCAATATAATCCTTAATAAGCACAAACTTCTCCGATATAGTGTAGTTTGGAGAATTCAAAAAGATAATAGGACTATCATGTGTGGATGCAATAGCAACAATTTCATGTTCAACATAAGTAACTATAGCAAGTTCATCTCCATAAGCATCATTCATATTGGCATCTTGGCCACAAGCATAGCAAGCATCATCAAAAAGGGATATTTCAAGAGAATCAATGGGATCATAACAGTCATCATAGCAATCA
This sequence comes from Triticum aestivum, assembly GCF_018294505.1. Lineage (NCBI taxonomy): Eukaryota > Viridiplantae > Streptophyta > Magnoliopsida > Poales > Poaceae > Triticum > Triticum aestivum. Next base: position 543,278,848 of record NC_057803.1, on the reverse strand, counting down.
TCCTTCGGTAAGAACGAAGGGGAATTAAACAATGTATGAGTTGAAGAGTTAATCTCATTAGAAGGTGGGCACGGGTGATCAATCTGCTCTTCCTCCTTTTGTTCTTCGCTCTCCTCATCATTTTTTTCATCCAATGAGCTCACAGTTTCATCAATTTCTTCTTCCATAGACTCCTGCAAAATATTAGTTTCTTCTTGGGCAGCGGAGTAGCCCTCAATATATAGTTCAACATAGGCATTATAAGCATAATTATCATAGCAATATTTAAATATGGCAAATTTTTCAGATTTGTAAAGATTAGCATCATACTTTTCAATCAAAGAAGCAATTTAAAAAGCACCCTTAAAAGCAACAAATTCTTCAATTTGTTGAACATCATAGTAATTATAAACACCCTTAGCATACGAAGATACGATTCCATTATCAACAAACTCACATTGGTAGGGAAGGTGTTTCTTAGGGTTTTCAGAACAACAAGTATAATCATATATTTCACATAAATTCCAAGCATAGCATTGCAAACGATGAATTTGATCCAGTAAAAGTTTCCCTTTTTCAGATATTCGGTGTTGCACATAACAAGCATCCTCATATAAAGATTTGCCCTCAACTAAGCTAGTTGGGGTTTCAGCACGAGCACATAGGGATCGAAGATGATCCAAGTAATAAGCTTCAGCAGTGTGATAGATTTTGAGTGGTTCTTCAACCATTGGTTCAGTAGGTACAACTAATTTTTTTGGTATTTTGCATTTCCTACCCATAACTAAAGGTAGAAAACAACTAAGAACAGAAAATAAAAATTACTTAGTGATAAAGCAAACAAGCACACACGAGAATATTCACCCCACGCTATTGCTCCCCGGCAATGGCGCCAGAAAAAGGTCTTGCTAACCCACAAGTATAGGGGATCGCAACAGTTTTTGATAAATAAGAGTGTCGAACCCAACGGGAGCTAAAGGTAGAAAAAATATTCCCTCAAGTTCTATCGACCATCGATACAACTCTACGCACGCTTGACGTTCGCTTTACCTAGAACAAGTATGAAACTAGAAGTACTTTGTAGGTGTTGTTGGATAGGTTTGCAAGATAATAAAGAGTACATAAATAAAAGGTAGGGGCTGTTTAAGTAAAGACACAATAAAGTAAATATAGCGAGTGTGGAAAAGTGGTGGTAGGAGTTGCGAAATTGCCCCTAAGCAATTGACTACTTTACTAGACCGATAGCAAGTATTATGTGGGAGAGGCCACTGCTAGCATGTCATCCCTGACTTGGAATTCTATGCACTTATGATTGGAACTATTAGCAAGCATCCGCAACTACTAATGTTCATTAAGGTAAAACCCAACCATGGCATTAAGATATACTGGTCCCCCTTCAATCCCGTATGCATCAATTTCTATGCTAGGTTGAAGCTTCAATCACTCTTGCCCTCCAATACATAGTCATATCAACATACAACTAACCCTAGGGTGTGATCCATGCGCGCAATCATATGATGGGCACCAAAGGACAGCAACATAACCATAAGCAAATTAAATCAATCATAGCAATTCATCAACCATCGATAGGACAACGAAAATCTACTCAGACATCATAGGATGGCAACACATCATTGGATAATAATATGAAGCATAAAGCACCATGTTCAAGTAGAGGGTACAGCGGGTTGCGAGAGAGTGGACCGCTGTAGATAGAGGGGGGAAGGTGATGGAGATGTTGGTGAAGATGGCGGAGGTGTTGGTGTAGATCGCGGTGATGATGATGGCCCCCGGTGCCACCGGAAGCAAGGGGGAGAGAGCCCCCTCCTTCTTCTTCTTCCTTGACCTCCTCCCTAGATGGGAGAAGGGTTTCCCCTATGGTCCATGGCCTCCATGGCACGGGAGGGGCGAGAGCCCCTCCGAGATTGGATCTGTCTCTCTGTCTCTCTCTGTTTCTGTGTTCTCAGATTCTTCCCTTTCACCGTTTCTTATATTCCCGGAGATCCGTAACTCCGATTGGGCTGAAATTTTGACACGATCTCTATCCGGAAATTAGCTTTCTTGCGGCGAAATAAGGGCACCAACCGCCTTACGGGGTGGTCACGAGGGTCAGGGGCGCGCCTGACACCCTGGGGCGCGCCCCCTACCTCGTGCCCCCCTCGGACATCGTCTCACGTTGATTTTACTTCCCAAAAATCATAAATATTCCAAAATAATTCTCCGTCCGTTTTTATTCCGTTTGGACTCCGTTTGATATGGATATTCTGCGAAACAAGAAACATGCAACAAACAGGAACTGGCACTGGGCACTGGATCAATATGTTAGTCCCAAAAATAGTATAAAAAGTTACCAAAAGTATATGAAAGTTGTAAAATATTGGCATGGAACAATCAAAAATTATAGATACGATGGAGACGTATCATGGTCCAACAGCCCGGCAATTCTAGAATTGGTTTTTAACCAAAAAGAACCAGATTGTCGACTGTCCGGACGCCGAAGCCATAGCCGCATTCAAGCATAGCATTCGAGACGAATGGCTAGCCCGACAGCTCGGCCAGGACAAGCCGAGAACAATGTCGTCTCTCATTTCACTTATGACCCGCTTTTGCGAAGACAGCTGGTTGGCTCGTAGAAGTACCAATAATGAGGACCCCGACACTTCAAAAGTCCGGGATGGAAACAGGAAGCCACGACATAATAAGAACAAGCGTCAACACAATGGCACCAATGTCGATGACACGGCAGTAAACACCGGCTTCCGCAAATCCAAATCAAGGCCGCGGAAGAAGCGCTCTAAAGGAAACCAGGACAAACCCACCAAGTTAGACGTAATTTTGGATAGGCCCTGCCAGATCCACGGCACTCCAGACAAGCCCGCCAACCACACCAACCGTAACTATTGGGTGATCAAACAAGCCGGCAAACTCACATCCGAGGACACAAGCAAAAGCCCTCGCAGCAAGGATGACGAAGAACCTCGTAGGCTAAACAATGGAGGCCAGAAACAATTCCCTCTGAGGTAAATACAGTGAATATGATCTACGCCACTCATATACCCAAGAAGGAGAGGAAACACGCACTTCGGGACGTCTATTCCATGGAGACTGTAGCCCCAAAATTTAACCCATGCTCGGCATGTCCGACCACCTTTGACCGCAGGGACCATCCGACTAGTATCTGTCATGGAGGATCGGTGGCTTTAATCCTTGACCCCATTATCGATGGGTACCACCTCACTAGAGTCCTCATGGACGGAGGCAGTAGCCTCACCTGATTTAATCAGACAGAATAAGGAAAAGGGTATTGACCCGTTAAAGATCAAACCCAGTAACACCACCTTTAAGGGGGTAATCCCAGACGTAGAAGCCCGCTGCTCGGGCACCCTAACCTTGGAAGTGGTGTTTGGCTCGCCGGACAACTTCCACAGTGAGGACTTGATCTTCGACATCGTCCCTTTTCGCAGTGGCTATCTTGCACTCCTGGGCCGAACAACTTTTGCTCGTTTCAACGATGTCCCCCACTATGCATACCTAAAGTTAAAGATGCCAGGACCCAAGGGCGACATCACAGTCACCACCAATATGAAGCGCTCACTCTGGAGCATACAGTGGCCCTGGCAGCCGAGGTCCAGATCGGACTCGAGGGGCCAAAACGTCAGCCCGCCGTCAAGGCACGGGAGGCAAGTAAACGGGCCCGAGCCCTGCCCCCGTTCGAGGAACCACCCTATGCTCAACATAAATAGGGATATGCGCCCCACGACAGACCCACCCCAGTCGCACAACACATGACTAGTGTGCACAACTTCGTGCTTAAAATATCATGGGCAGCAGTGGGGACTAATTACTCGAGAACCAAGTGTTCGGGTCATTTGAGCTATGGTCAAAACACGTCTTCAGACAAAAACAGGTACCATCTAGGACCTATCCAGCATTAAGCTAGCACAACAAGGCGACTTCTCAAGACCTCTTGTCAAAGGCCCATCGACCGGTTACCATCCCCTCCAAGGAATTCTTCTTCTCGATGGGAGCAAAGGCGCAGACGTGCAACAGGGCATAGTAGGACGTCAAACTATAGTTCAAGGCCTTGTGTAAACCCTTCTTTTGCAATATTTATTCACTTTTATTTTCTTAAAGTACCTGTAACAGTTGCCGCGGCAGTTCGAACCGTACGGCTAACGTCACGAGTTCATTGGAAATAAAGGCCATGGTTCACGGTCCCCTTGCAGTCTTTCCTGTTGCATAATTTTTTCCCACTCCTTTGACACCAAAGCAATCTAGTTCGGGCATGTTATATTTAGATGCGACCGGCTAATAGACTGGGGGCTCGACTATAAACTAGGCCCAAGCATCAGTTTGGCACTATCTTTTGTATCAAGAGCTTGGCGTCTCGGATATTGCATTATATGAATCGGTTCCGAATTATGTCTTGGGTCAATAGTTGGGTTGTCCAGCTCGTGTGCTTACCCTCTTACGTTCCACTTGTTCGGCTAAGACGGTAAAGGGAGAACCACTGTGATTGTACTTCTGGCTAGCCCGGTTAAGTACCTCAGTGTAGAAAGCCAAAAACTGACTGTCATAATAAGCGAGAACTGGTCGGCGATCTGATGAGAAGTGTTAAATTGAAAATCGTTGGAGATTATATTGTGTCATAGTCATACGAAAGGTTTGTCTTCGGCCAAACCACGTGATCAAGGTATATACCTCTGATCTCCCGAATATCACAACACACTGGGGGCTAGTCACCAGCCCCCGAAGTCAAGCTCATATGGCTAACTGAAAGTGATAAAACCGCATGGTCCAATTGCCTTGTTTTTCCCTCCCGCACTACCACCTTCGGGCACCGAGACATCGGCTAAGGGTCACAGTGCGGAGCATGAAACACCCCTCGTAGTATCTACGTGGGTGCTGAAGCCAACGACTGGTAACTTTCAAAATAAAACGGCCGCATTGGAGTCAAAATAAGTAAAGGCAAGTATGATAAACCATACAAAACAACCGCATTATAAAGCATAAGGTTTAAACCATAGTTTAATACATGGTAAGGCGGTCACTCGAGGAGTACATCCATTGAACACTGGGCTCTACTGCCCGAGCACCGTCCATCATGATGGAGAAATACTGCTCGGGGCGCCCATGCTCCATTCCAACGGGCAGAGGTCTAGTGGCCATCTCGACCGGCTTGATCTTCATCTAGTGCACCATAGTCTTCGAGAATGCCATCTGAGCCCCCTCGATGCACACGAAGCGCTTAACAACTTCAACTCAGGAGGCAGCATCATGCAGCCTCTGCACCAAACCGAAGTAGCTACTCGGTATTTGCTCTGAAGCCCACAACCAGACAAAAAGGTCCTTCATGGTCGGTTCCTCCATCCAGTGCAACTCCATCAGTTGCTTCATCTGATTGCTCAGGAGGGGAGGGTGTTCGGGTGCCTGGAACTGAGCCCATAATAGCATGTCTTCGATGTCACTGTCCTGAGCTGCATAATGCCTTCCCGCATCTGCTACACTCCTAGGGACCGCCGCTAACGCGCCTGCGGAACGCCAAACTCGAGTGAGCAATGCGAATCTGTGGCTGCCAAAGACACTCTGCATTAAGTATGGCTTACCATCTGCAATTTGCTTTACTTGATGGAGCTCTTCTTGGGCGCCTGAAGAACCACAAGTATAAGGGATCAATCATAGTCCTTTCGATAAATAAGAGTGTCAAACCCAGCGAGGAGCAGAAGGAAATGACTAATGGTTTTCAGCAAGGTAATGTCTGCAAGCACTAAAATTATCGGTAACAAGTTGTTTGATAGCAAGATAATTTGTAACAAGAAAGTAATGGTAACGGTAAATAAAGTGTAGCAAGGTAGCCCAACCCTTTTGTGCCAAATGACAGGCCAAAACAGTCTCTTATAATAAACAAAGCATTCTTGAGGGTACACGGGAATTTCACCATGCTACTTTCATCATGTTGGTTTAATTCGTGTTTGCTACTTTGATAATTTGATATGCGGGTGGATCGGTGCTTAGGTGTTGTCCTTACTTGAAAAGACCGCCTACTTATGATTAACCCCCCTCGCAGTCATCTGTAACTATGAGATAAGTATTAAGATAAAATCTAACCATAACATTAAACTTTTGGAACCAAATCGGCCCCGTACAAAGTAGCGCATAAGCTAGGGTTTAAGCTTCTATCACTCTAGCAACCCATCATCTAATAACTAATCCACAATGCATTCCCTTAGACCCAAATATGGTGAAGTGCCATGTAGTCAACGTTCACACGACACCACTAAGGGAATCACAACATACATATCATCAAAATATCGAACACATATCAAGTTCACATGATTACTCGCAACATGACTTCTCCCGTGACCTCATGAACAAAAGTAACTACTCACAAATGATAACAATGCTCAAGATCAGAGGGGTATTAAATAGCATAATGTATGTGAACATATACTCTTCCACCAAATAAACCATATAGTAATCAACTACTAGATGTAATCAACACTACTAGTCACCCACAAGAACCAATCTGAGGTTCCGGTACAAAGATTGAACACAAGAGATGAACTAGGGTTGAAAGGCATGTATGCCTAATCTATGCAGGGTAGGTGCTCTATTTAACAGTACAGGATGTCCCCGCATAACTTCTTGAAGTATTTCCCATACAATGGGTTCTTTTTCCCAAATTTTCCTTTTACCAATCCTTACATTAGAAGTGGCGCGTTTTGTGATTAAATGGAGAATTACAAATAGCTAAAAAAGCTTTATTGCTAGATCTAGAGGTAATCCACATTGATGTAATGAAAGCGAAGGACCCACAACAATGACAGAACGCCTCGAGTAATCGACCCGTTTCCCAAGCAGAGTCTCGCGAAACCTTCCCTCTTTACCTTCAATTACATCTGAAAGTGATTTGTATACTTTATTGTGACCATCCCTCGTCGGTTGCCCGCGGGACCCACTATCAAGAAGTGTATCCACGGCTTCTTGTACCAATTTTTCCTGGCACATTACTAAATCTGCTGGCGCTAATTCACTTCTTTTTAATAGATAGGCAAGATTGTTGTTCCGACGGATAACTCTCTTATAAAGTTCATTAATGTCTGAAGTCACTACTTTATCTCCAGACCTATAAACAATAGGTCTCAATTCGGGAGGAAGAACCGGTAATAAGCACAAAACCATCCATTCTGGTTCTACATTTGTTTGAATAAAATGTTTCGCCAATTGCATGCGTCTAATCAAAAAAACTTTTCTTATTCGTCTTTTTCTATCTTCCCACTCATCTCCACTATACCCCTCGTCTTCTAATTCCTTCCATTCGACCAAAGAATTCTCTATAATAATTCGCAAATCCAAATCTGCTAATTGTTCTCTAATAGCACCTGCTCCTGTCGCAATTTCCCGATTTCGAAATGTTGCAAAGCCTGGGGTAGAAAAAAGGGAGAAATGCTGTGGTTACAGGATGCAATTTGGGTTTTTTAGTGCTGGGCCTAGCAAAAGAGAAATCGCCGTATACTAGGCCCTCCAACTTCTTAAGAGGTTTATCTAAAAGATTCGCGATATAACTAGGAAGACCTTTCAAATACCACACATGAGTCACGGGACATGCGAGTTTGATGTATCCCATTTGATATCTTCGTATCCGAGAATCCACAAATTCTACCCCGCATTTTTGGCAAAATCTTTCGTCTTCGTTTTCAGCTCCGCTCGCTCGAGAATTGCCACAAGCGCAAATCCCGCTTTTTATGGGTCCAAAGATTCTTTCGCAAAACAATCCATCTTTTTCTGGTTTATCGGTTTTATAATGAAAAGTAGAGGGCCTTGTGACTTCGCCAACGACTTCTCCATTAGGTAGGTTTTTGTTAGCCCAAGCCTTTATTTGTTGAGGCAAAACGAGTCCAATTTGAAGTTATTGATGGGGATTTCCCTCCCAAGGATGAGAGGGTTGTTGGTGATGACAATGATGATGATTTCCCCCTCCAGGAGGGAAGTTCCCCTGGCAGAATCGCTCCCCCGGAGGGCAAAAGTGCTCCTGCCCAAGTTCCACCTCAAGACGGCGACGCTTCGTCCCGAAAGTCCTCTCCTCATTTTTTCTAGGTCAAAATGACCTATATACCAGAAGATGGGCACCGGAGGTGGGCCGAGGAGGGCACAACCCACCAGGGCGCGCCTTGTTGGGGATCGTTGTAGAAATTAAAATTTTCTATGCATCACCAAGATCAATCTATGGAGAAACTAGCAACAAGAGAAGGGAGTGTATCTTCATACCCTTGAAGATCGCGAAATGGAAGCGCTACACGAACGCAGATGAAGGAGTCATACTCGTAGCGATTCAGATCGCGGTGGATTCCGATCTAAGCGTCGAACAACGGCGCCTCCGCGTTCAACACACGTACAGCCCGGAGACGTCTCCTTCTTCTTGATCCAGCAAGGGGAAAGGCGAAGTTGGGGAAGAGCTCCGGCAGCACGGCGGCGTGGTGGTGGAGCTCGCAGTTCTCCGGTAGGGCTTCACCAAGCTCAATGGAAGAGGAGGAGGTGTTGGGAGAGGGAGGGTTGCGCCTTGGATGTGGTTCGGCTGCCCTCCTACCTCCCCTCTATTTATAGGTGCAAGGGAGAGGGGGGCCGGGCCCCTCCAGATGGATCTAGAGGGGGGGCGGCGGCCAAGGGGGAGGGGGCTTGCCCCCCAAGCTAAGGGGGGAGCCCCCTTTAGGGTTCCCCCCAACCCTAGGCGCATGGGCCCTAGGGGGGATGGGGCCTAGCCCACTTAGGGGCTGGTTCCCTTCCACATACAGCCCATAGGGCCCTCTGGGGCAGGTGGACCCCTGGAACCCCTTCGGTGGTCACGGTACAATACCGATAAACCCCCGTACACTTCCAGTGACCGTATGATGACTTCCCATATATAAATCTTCACCTCAGGACCATTCCGGAACTCCTCGTGATGTCCAGGATCTCATCTAGGACTCCGAACAACATTCGATAACTGCATACTATTTCCCTTAACAACTCTAGCGTCACTGAACCTTAAGTGTGTAGACCCTACAGGTTCGGGAATCATGCAGGCAAGACCGAGACATCTCTCCAGCCAATAACCAACAGCGGGATCTGGATACCCATGTTGGCTCCCGCTTGTTCCACGATGATCTCATCGGATGAAACACGATGTCGGGGATTCAATCAATCCCGTATACAATTCCCTTTGTCTACCGGTATGATACTTGCCCAAGATTCGATCGTCGGTTACCGATACCTTGTTCAATCTTGTTACGGCAAGTCTCTTTACTCGTTTCGTAACACATCATCCCGTGACCAACCCCTTAGTCACATTGAGCTCATTACGATGATGTCTTACCGAGTGGTCCCAGAGATACCTCTCCGTCACACGGAGTGACAAATCCCAGTCTCGATTCGTGCCAACCCAACAGATACTTTCGGAGATACCCGTAGTGCACCTTTATAGCCACCCAGTTACGTTGTGATGTTTGGCACACCCAAAGCATTCCTACGGTATTCGGGACTTGCACAATCTCATGGTCTAAGGAAAAGATACTTGACATTAGAAAAGCTTTAGCAGACGAACTACACGATCTTGTGCTATGCTTAGGATTGGGTCTTGTCCATCACATCATTCTCCTAATGATGTGATCCCGTTGTCAATGACATCCAATGCCCATGGTCAGGAAACTGTAACCATCTATTGATCAACGAGCTAGTCAACTAGAGGCTCACTAGGGACATGTTGTGGTCTATGTATTCACACATGTATTACGATTTCCGGATAACACAATTATAGCATGAACAATAGACAATTATCATGGACAAGGAAATATAATAATAACCATTTTATTATTACCTCTAGGGCATATTTCCAACACGCCTGGGGGCCCAGGAGCACCCTGCTGTCTTGTGCTCACCAGGGTGGCCCCCTCCAGTAGTTATTTGCTCCAATATTTTTAATATATTCCAAAACAATTCTTTGTAAATTTTTAGCTCATTTGGAGATGTGTAGAATAGGTAACTCTGACGTAGCTTTTTTAGGTCCAGAATTCTAGTTCCCGGCATTCTCCCTCTTTGTGCAAACCTTGCATATTATAAGAGAGAAGGCATTAGAAATACTCCAAAAAGCATTATTATGCATAAAAACATTATAAATAACAGTAGGAAATCATGATGCAAAATGGACGTATCAGCGCCCCGCCTCTACGTCCTCGCCTCTTGGATCTCCTGCTTCACCTTTGATAGCTCGACGGCATGATCCTTATTCTTCGCTCAAGACCCTCACATTTAGTGACATCATCCCTGAGCTCCTGTTGCACTTCGGCCACTCTGGCCTCGTGCTTCTCGCTAGTGGTTTTTACCGCCTTAAGTTCGGCAGCCGCTCGCTCGGCCGCCGCCTTCTATTCGACCGCTTCTTCCTTGGCCTTTTCTCAGCTCGGCCTTGAGGCCCTCGACCTCTGCGATGGCAGCTATAATCCCAATTAAACAACTCTTTCTTAGGGATAAATCCGAATACCCTGCTTGAGGGGAATACAATAACTAAGTCTCGACCGAACTAACCTTGCTCTTTGCCAAACCGCTTGTTAACAAGGTCGAGCTCCTCATCAGAGCTTTTGAGCTTCCGATTCATTTCGGCCAGCTCTGCGACATTGGCAGCCACCGCCAACGCTGAAGCCTATAAAAATAAAACGACCGCCTCTTTCAGACTCCCGGTTCAATGATTTTTGATCCTTTGCCAGGTTTTTCAATCCTGACAGAGTCTGGGGGGCTGCTACATACAATGGCTGCTCAAATGTTGTTCACAAAATACATTTTCACGAAAAGAGCATTACATTGCTTACCTCAAAGCCTGCCAGGAGGCCACAAAAAGCTTCTTTCAGTCCGTCGTTAACGGACTGGATGCTTTGCAAAACCATGCCCATCAGGCTGGGCGCAGTGTTCCGAGACATTGCACACACTCTGCAATCTCGCTTTCTCGCGGTTTGTATACGTACCGTAGCCATGTCGACTGTCAGCAAGGAAGATAGTTCCACTAGTAGTCTGGCGCCCGATGATAGGTCAACATCGGAATCATCCTGCTCGTCTTCCATGAGTCTGGCGTCGAGCCCAGACCTCGATTTTATCCGGATCATCATGGAAGGGACGCCGCCTCCAGAGTCGTTAGATGACAACAAGACGGACAAGGAGACGTCGGAGGATGAAGAAGAGGACGATGATGATGATGAGGAGGAATGGTCGAATGAGGAGGAGGACGACGACAAAAGCAATGACGATGACGACGATGAAAAGCCAACGGTCAAAGGCAAGAAGCGTCCTCGCCAAGACAATGTCGTGGCGCCATCCAACAACAACAAGAAGAAGGACTAAATTAAGCAGACTATATGTATCTCTGTTTCCATTCGCTCATATTAATTTGTTATCTCTGTTACCCCTGTCAATCTCATCACAGACGGTTAGTAATACGTATTCGACAGAGATCTTTTACATTATCACCCACAGGTTTGTTTCTTGAATTGTGTGCCCTGTCGAGCACACAATTCATGAAAAAGACCATATGGGCTGTCTATAATGATCACACACAATTCTGATTATCGACATGTTTGTCGGGTATCACACACATCTTGTGACGCCGAATCATTTGTGTTCAACTCGATTATCGCAAACGGTTTATCCGAGTGAACTATATGCTGTATATCGCACACAACTTGATATGGCTGCCCTTTTTCTGTTGTTCTGTCTCGTCGCAAATGGTTCGTATGGATCAACGTATTCCCCGCATCGCACATGCAACTAAAATCTGAACCGTGTATGATGTATCCGCGATCGCAAATGTTTTGCATCTTTTTTGACGGTTTTTACATCACTATTTGTGATTAATGCATCGCACACAGTATCAACAAAGGGTCTCTGATTGTAGTGTTGCATTAGCAGCATCCTGCAGTAGTGCCGAGGGCCATAGTATTCACTAGAGGCTTCTCTCGAGAAAATAGCATAGGGTGGGTTGATAGATTTTAGTTGGGCAATTGATAGAAAAGCAAATAATCATGATGATGTCCAAGGCAAGGATCATGTATATAGGCACCACATCTGAGACAAGTAGACCGACTCCTGCCTGCATCTACTACTACTGCTCCACACATTGATCGCTATCCAGCATGCCTCTAGAGTATTAAGTTATAAAGAACGGAGTAACGCCTTAAGAAAGATGACATGATGTAGACAAAGTAAACTCAATTAATATGAGTAAGCCCCATATTTTTATCCTTAATGGGAATGATACAAATACGTGTCATGTCCCAATCTGTAACTGGGATTGACCACCGCGAGATCGAACCCATCACAAAGCACCTCTCCCATTGCAAGAAAAGTCAATCTAGTTGACCAAACCAAATAAATAGATCGGAGAGAAATACAAAGTAACTCTATAGGTTGCCTTGATAATGGATTCATATGGTTGCTTAATTCTCTTTCTAGGGAAGTGTTCCATATTCCCTTCTTTCATGTCTATAACAACATCTATAGTTTGTAAGAATGGTCTACGAAGTATTAAGTTCATAAAGAACGGAGTAACGCCTTAAGCAAGATGACATGATGGTAAACTCACGCATGAATAAACCCCATCTTTTTACCCTTAATAGCAAAGATACATACGTGTCATGTCCCCTTCTATCACTAGGATTGAGCACCGCAAGATTAAACCCATTACAAAGCACATCTTCTCATTGCAAGATAAACCAATCTAGTTGGCCAAACCAAATCAATAGATCGAAGAAGAAGTATGAAGCTATAACAATCATGCATAAAAGAGTTCAGAGAAAACCCAAATAATATTCATGGATAATCTGATCATAAACTCACAATTCATCGGATCCCAACAAACGCACCGTCAAAAAGAATTACATCGGATAGAACTCCAAGAACATCAAGGAGAACATTGTATTGAAGAACATCGAGAGAGAAGAAGCTATCTAGCTACTAACTATGGACCCGTAGGTCTGTGGTAAACTACTCACGCATCATTGGAAGGGTAGCAAGGTTTATGTAGAGCCCCTCCATGATTAATTCCCCCTCCGGCAGAGTGCTAGCGACAGCCTCCAGATGGGATCACACGAGAACAAAAAATTGCGGTGGTGGAACAACTATTTTGGGTGACTCTCTTATTTGAGGGGAACATTTGGATATTTATATAGGCAAAATTAGGTCAAAATTTGCCACGAGAAGCCCCTCATCGGTCTTCTGGTCTCCTCCCAAACCTTCTAGGGTCTCTTCTAGTCCAGAAAAAATTACTCCAAAGTTTTTTCTTCATTTGGACTCCATTTGATATTGGTTTTCTGAAAAGTCAAAAATTGACAAAAACAATAATTGGCACCAGCAACTAAGTTAATAGGTTAGTCCCAAAAAATGATATAAAGTTGCTTGTAAATTAATATAAAACATCCAAAATTGATATTATAATAGCATGGAGCAACAAAAAATTATAGTTACGTTGGAGACGTATCAAGCATCCCGAGGCTTATCCTGCTCGTCCTCGAGTAGGTAAATGATAAAAACAGAATTTTTGATGTGGAATTCTACCTAGCATATTCATCATATAATATTTTCTTTTGTTGCATGGATATTTAAGTTTGAGTGATTCAAAGCAATAGTGTATAGTTTGACATGAAGACATAAATACTCAAGCATATCAACAAGCAACCATGACCATGTCTTTCAAAATATCAAAGCTAAAGAAAGTTATCCCCAGACCGTTATGCTCAATCATTCATCCAACCATGAAACCCACTCAAATATTAGCTACACCCAATGCACAAGTATGACAATAGTGTTCCCTAGTTGGTGCTTATAAGACAAGATGGAGACTCAAAATAAAAATAAAAATTGCATAAAAGTAAATAGATAGGCCCTTCCCAGAGGGAAGCAGAGATTTACAGAGGTACCAGAGCTCAAATCTTAAATTAGAGATAAAAATTATTTTGAGAGGCATGCTTTTCCTATCAACGCTACGACCATGAGTTCCCAACATCTTCCATGCTAGACACATTATAGGCGGTTCCCAGACAGAAAATAAAGCTCATTTCCTTTCCACCATTCTTTCGCAATCCATGGCTAGTCGTATCCATGGGTGCCTTCTATACCAACACTTTGCAAGGAATTTATTATTATTATTTTTGATTCATAGTGGGATTGGGCATCCCTATTACCTTCCACTTTCTCGTGCAATGACAAGCGAATAAACACTCATCATGAGAATAACCCGCCTAGTGTGAAAGATATCGGCCACCCCGTGCCGCCACAGGAGCGGTACGGGCACATAAAACAGAAATTTATTTTGAATAATTAGAGTTGGCACATGCAAATTTACTTAGGACGACATTTGAATACCGCATATAGGTAGGTATCGTGGACTCATTTGGCACAACTTTGGGTTTAAGAGTTTGGATGCACAAGCAGTATTCCCGCTTAGTACAAATGAAGGCTAGCAAATAGGTTGAGAAGCGACCAACCAAAAAATGAAAAAAAAGTCATAAACATGCATTGAGCATAACTAACACTGAATAATGTACCACAAGAAGGATGTAAATTTGTTGCACAACTATTGACTTTCGTGCATGCATAGGGAATCACGAACCTTAACACCAATATTCTTACTAAAGCATAATTACTCACTAACATGGCTCACATATTATCATCCCCATATCACAAAACTATTGCAAGGAATCAAACTTATCATATCCAATGATCTTCATGAAAGTTTTTATTATATCCTTCTTGGATATTCATCATATTGGGACTAAATACATATCTTGTGGAAAATACCATTAGTATTTTCAACTCTCAAAAATATATAAGTGAAGCATGAGAGTGCAAATATTTCTTTAAAATATAAACTTATCAACTCTCAAAAAGATATAAGTGAAGCATGAGAGTGTTTGTATTTGTTCAAAATATAATCACCGCCATGCTAAAAAAGATTTAAGTAAAGCACTAGAGCTACTGCCTAGCTCAAAAGATTAAAGTGAAGCACATAGAGTATTCTAACAAACCATGATAAATGTGTGTTTCTCTCAAAATAGGTGCATTCAGCAAGGATGATTGTGACAAACTAAAAAGCAAACAAATCAAAGACTCATATAATACACGATGCTCCAAGCAGAACTCATGATATGTGATGAATAAAAATATAGCTCCAAGGAAAATTACCGATAGTCGTTAGAAGAAAGAGGGGATGCCTTCGAGGGCATCCCCAAGCTTAGTTGCTTGGAAGCCCTTGAATATTACCTTGGCATGCCTCGGGCATCCCCAAGATTAGGCTTTTGCCCCTCCTAATTCCTTCATCCATCGTGATCCCACTCAAAACTTGAAAACTTCAATCACACAAAACTTAACAAAACCTTTGTGAGATCCATTAGTATAAGTAAACAAATCACTACATTAAGTACTTTTGCAAACCCATTCATATTTTATTTTTGCACTATACCTACTATATTATAACTTCTCCATGGCTTATACCCCCAATACAATCCATAGTTTCATTAAAACAAGCAAAACAATGCATCAAAATTAGAATCTGCCAAAAGCAGAACAGTCTGTAGAAACCTGAATTATGCTCATACTTTTGTAACTCTAAAAATTCTAAAAATTAGGACATCATAGGACATTTGTATATTTATTTGTGAAAAAAATAAGAGGAAAAACACATTTCAGTAAATTTAAAAAATTCCAGAACTGGACGCAAAAGTTTCTATTTTTTCATAGAATCAAGTGAACTATCATCCAAATCATCCCAAAGGCTTTACTTGGCACAAACACTAATTAAAAAACAAAAAAACAATCATAACAATACCATAATTGTGTGAGCACAAGAAAATAAAAAAATAAACAAGAAAATTAAGATAACTATTGGGTTGCCTCCCAACTAGCGCTACTATTTTACGCCCCTAGCTAGGCATAATGCATAGTTTCAAGTATTCTCATCTTTCAAATTAACTCCATAGCTTGCCCTGATAATGGATTCACATGGTTTCTTAATTATATTTCTAATGAAGTGTTCCATACCCTTCTTTCATGTCTATAACAGCACCTATAGTTCGTAAGAACGGTCTACCAAGTATTAAGTTCATAAAGAAAGGAGTAAAGCATTAAGAAAGATGACATGATGGTAAACTCACACATGAATAAAGCCCACCTTTTTACCCTTAATAGCAATGATACATACGTGTCATGTCCCTTTCTGTCACTGGGATTGAGCACCGCAAGATAGAACCCATTACAAAGCACCTCTTCCCATTGCAAGATAAATCAATCTAGTTGGCCAAACAAAATCAATAGATCGGAGAAGAAATATGAGGCTATAACAATCATGCATAAAAGAGTTCAAAGAAAACTCAAATCATATTCATGGATAATCTGATCATAAAGTCACAATTCATCGCATCCCAACAAACACACGGCAAGAAACAATTACATCAGATAGAACTCCAAGAACATCAAGGAGAATACTGTATTGAAGAACATCGAGAGACAAGAAGCCATCTAGCTACTAACTATGGACCCGTAGGTCTGTGGTAAACTACTCACGCATCATCGGAAGGGAAGCAAGGGGTATGTAGAGCCCCTCCATGATCAATTCCACCTCCGGCGTAGGCCTTGATATGGGATCTCATGAGAACAGAAACTTGCGGTGGCGGAAAAAGTATTTCGGGTGGCTATCTGATTTGAGGGGAATATTTGGGTATTTATAGAGGCAAAATTAGGTCAAAACATGCCACCAGGGGCTTACAAGCCTGTGGGGTGCGCCCCACGAGCTTGTCGCTTCCTCGTCAGTCTTCTGGTCTCCTCCAAACCTTCTAGGGTCTCTTCTGGTCCAAAAAAAATTAATCCAAAGTTTTTTATTTGTTTGGACTCCGTTTGATATTGACTTTATGAAAAGTCAAAAGCAGGCAAAAATAGCAACTGGCACTGGGCACTAAGTTAATAGGTTCGTTCCAAAAAATGATATAAAGTTGATTGTAAATGAATATAAAACATCCAAAATTGATACTCATGGAACAATAAAAAATTATAGATACGTTGGAGACATATCAAGGAGTATAGAACCACACGGGGATTTTAATTATGAGGATTAGGGGTGGCTAGGGCTATCTGTAATTAGTCAACTAGCACCAACTAGAATGTGCACTACATCAACTAGAGGAGGCTCCAAAACTTGTATTAACGTAGGGTGGAAAATCCTCTAGTATATATAGGTTAGACAAGAGGGAGAGGGCAACCACAAAGGGGGGAAAGTCCTCCTTGGGCGCTGGCCTAGGGAGAGGGAGTAGGACTCCCTCCCCTAGTCCAATTCCCCACCCCCCCCCCCCCCGCCTAGATGGAAAGGGGGCGCCTTCTACTTGGGCCCTTGTGGCCCAAGTTGCCTTCCACCTCTTGGCCTTTTAAGGCCCATTGGTGTTTAAATTAAATATGAAATGTTCTAAATATTTTCAGAGCAATATATATATAATTTAACATCCCTGGAACCATTTTCCACCTATATATAATTACTCGGTAATACCCGATATTACCCGATATTCACCTAAACCCTTCCGTTGACCCTGAAACGCTTCCGGAACCTCTTGGAACTATTCTGGATATTAATGAAACAACTCTACAAATATATTCTCATCACTCCTGTCCCACTAACACACGGCAAATCGTGATTACCCTAAGCTTGTGACCCCGTAGGTTCGGTAAACTATAGACATGAACGAAACCCCTTCGTTCAATGACCGATATTGGAACCATGGACTGATACGTCTCCAACGTATCTATAATTTTTTTATTTTTCTACACTATTAAAGTATCAATCTTGGATGTTTCATATACATTTACTAGCAACTTTATATCATTTTTTGGGACTAACCCATTGAGATAGTGCCCAGTGCCAGTTGTCGTCTTTTGCTTGTTTTTTACTTTGCAGAATATCAATATCAAACGAAGTCCAAATGCCATGAAATTTTTTGGAGATTTTTTCTGGTGATAAGACACCCTAGAGGCCAGGAGAGCAGGCCCGTGGGGCCCACTAGGCACCAGGGCGTGCCAGGGGGTAGTGGAGCCCACGAGAACTGATACGTCACTGGTACGCGTCGGTCCTAAACAAACAGTTTTTAACACCTTTCCGCGACGGCATTCGGAACTGTCGCCAAGTGAGTGTGGGCGATAGGGGGGGTCCTTCCCACACGACCCAGAAACCGTTGGGGATATGCCCTCCTGGCACACACGCTTGGCAAAATGAGGTCGTGTGCGACCGGCGAGCGCTCAAATATGGACATACGTACAGTAGTGCTAAAAAAGATACAATTATACGACAAAATTGTTTCCGGTCGCAAGTACATCCCACATAGTCAGTCCCCGCTAAACGTTTCCGTTCGTATATACACCCACACAGTCTCTACAAGGAAAACGTTTGCCCAAGGTGGCGTAACACAAACAGTTTAAAAAAGAGTGTCGTGTGTGATTGTTGATTGATCCAACACGGTTTATTCCTAGAAACTATGCACGTTGCCTTTTTCTGAGGTCATCGTCCATGGTGTTTTCTCATTAACCGTTTGCAATAGGAAAACCAAATTAGCAAGCTAATTGGCCAATTAGCGGGCTAATTGCCCTATTATTAATAATCCATTTACTAATCTAATTGACATTCATATTAAGCAGATAATATTCCATTTCCATATTAAGTAAGCAGGATATCATAATTGAAATACATCGGAGCACAACATGATATAGCTTCAGCACTCAGCTACCCCATTACACAACTGCACCAGCAGCAAGTTTCACATGCAAAATCTAGAACCTTTCGAAATTAGCATCATAGACGGTACATAGAGAGATGCATCTCATCTGGGAAACTGCTGAAGCGGAAGGCGAATATTGAGCCTTCATTTATGTTGAAGGTCTTTGCAACTTTAGGCCAGTGCCTGTGGATGATTGACCGTCCATCCTTCGACCTCTTCAGGAACACTTCAATATTGAACCATGGGTGTTGTATGAAAACTGCCCTCGCCTCCTGACCACAGAGGTGGTTTGAGAGGTAATCATCAGTGAACACTGAAACAAGGATGTGCATAAATATCTTCTCTATATTGGAAACGGGGCAAAGGAATAAAAAAGGCAAGGTATAATAGTTAGTACCATCTTGTAAACCTCAGTGCTTCCCATTGTTTCCCTGCAACACATATAAGGTAGTTAGTCATCAGGTTAAGTAAGGGTTCGCATGCTATTAGTAAAATATGTTGATGACAAAATAAGCACATTGCAGATTCATCAGATTAATTCAAGCCACATGGAAAACCTATTTATCCAAACCAAGCATGATTAAGAATTAGGAAATATAGCACTTGTATATGTTTCTCATGTATTAAGTGCAGCCAAATTCGATTTATTCCTCACATGGTATACAATAACAGAATGCAGCCACAGCAATTGAACATCGCATTGTAGAATTGAACCAAGCTGTTAACTAAACACCACAACAAATGAACCAAACATTAACTGAGCACCACATTGCACAATATAACATACTCCTAATAGAAGATCAGACAGTTAACCAAACCAAGCATGCTTAACAACTTGGAAATATAGCAATTGTATTTGTTTCTCATGTATTTAGTACAGCCAAATTCGGTTTATTCCTCACATGGTATATAATAATATAATGCAACCACAACAATTGAACATCGCATTGCAGAATTGAACCAAGCAGTTAACTAAACACCACACCAAATGAACCAAACATTAACTGAGCACCACATTGCACAATATAATGATACTCCTAATAGAAGATTAGACAGTTAACCAAACCAAGCATGCTTAACAACTTGGGAATATAGCAATTGTATTTGTTTCTCATGTATTTAGTACAGCCAAATTTGATTTATTCCTCACATGGTATACAATAACAGAATGCAGCCACAACAATTGAACATCGCATTACAGAATTGAACCAAGCAGTTAACTAAACACCACAACAAGTGAACCAAGCCACAACAAATGAACCAAGCAGTTAACTAAACACCAATTGAACAATATAACATACTCCTAATAGAAGATCAGACAGTTAACCAAACCAAGCATGCTTAACAACTTGGAAATATTGCACCCTGAAGAATTGAACATCACATTTGCAGAACTGAACCAAGCAGTTAATTGAACACCATGTTGCATGACATATAGAACATATACACTATAGCAGAAGATTGCATGGTAAAAGTAGATATCACAATTCACACTATCATAAGGAAAGGTAGTAGCTAGCAAACTGAACATGGGTCCTTATAGTGAGCTAATAAGATAAGCTACTCCTCATTGTCGGAGATATCAATGACGATTGGCTCCTTGGACATGGAAGAGGGCGAGGCCTCCGCATCATGGGTGCCCTCGTTGTAGTGGTGAGTTGCCTGAGCATCTCCGGGCACCAACCTGCTGGCTCTCGAGATGAGGTAAGCACGTGCACGCTAAGAAAACACCTCGTAGTCTTCGTCGAAGGCACCGACGGTTGCCTCGAGAAAACGCCACGAACTGTCATTTAAAGTAGCCAACCACGGCGCAGCGTCAGCGCATGAGGCATCAACGGTGGCCTCGATGGCGAGGTGCTCCTCCAAGATATGGGGGTCGGCACGAATGGCAGCCATCGGAACCTCATCCACGCGTGTGGCCGCGATTTGCTTCTCCGCTGCCAAATGCTCCTTAAGGTCTTGGCTATACTGCGTGCACCATGGCTTAGTCCGACGCTTATTTGGTGGAGGGGTCGGGCATTTGGGTGGAAGGTGTCATGCTTGCGCCGGTGGTCGGGGCATGTGGGATGTGGAAGGAGGAGGAGGATGGGGGTCGAGTGTGGATTACCAGCCTGGCTAGGCGAGGCCGAGCAGCGGGAAGGAGGCTCGCCGACGAGGAGGCGGCGGCGCTGCAAGCAAGGAGTGAAGGTTTCAACTTGGAAAAGAAGGCGGAAACAGGGGAAATGTCGCTTTTGGTAAGGGGGGCGGGGGCGGGGAGGTAGATATTTTCGCGGAAGCCAAAAATTTGGAATCGCTTCAGCCAAAAAACTGGCACGCAAAGTGTCATTAGACACGGTCCCTTATTCAGACACGATTCAAAGATATTTTGTGCTGCATCTCACACGGTTGGTTATAATAAACTGTGTGGGATCTACTTGATTTTTCGTCTTGATTTGAATTACATAATGGGGCCACAGCGGCCACGGACGGTGTTTTAATGGCTAGACCTTTTATCTGCAGTGATCATGCAACTATATGTGTGTCATGAAAGAATTGGAATTATTCATGGTTCATTTGGACATTTTTATGCATCAAGTGAGTTTTCAATGCATTTATGTGCATAATTCAAATTTGAACTACATGCACATGCTCCAATGCATATAAATTGGTTGAAAAATCTAATCTTCGTCCTTGGGTGCATGCTTAGGTCCCATGCAAGAAAAGGGAATAGATTTCAAACAGCAGGGCATCGTTGATTGACAGCAAAACATTGAGATGCCTGGTTTTTAAATTCTAGTAAATCCAAAACTCATCTGAAATTCATAAAACTTTGCATGCTATCATGGAGCGGCATCAACATGCCATGGTAAATTTTTTGTCCCACTTTGGGCAGGTTTGGGTATATGCTTCTCACAAACTAGAGCTTCTCACAACAAGCATGATGGTCTCGGTAGGGAACGCCCCACCTTTGGGGATGAAACGATATCCATTGCCTCTTATTTCTTTCAAAATTATTCGCGTGTCAACATAGAACAACAGGAGTGTTGTGTTATTTTTTGTGATTTTTCGGGGTTCATTTGGACATTTTTATGGATTAACTAAGTTATCAATGCATTTATATGCATAATTCAAATTTGAACTACATGCACATGCTCCGGTGCATATAAATTGGTTGAAAAATCAAATCTTTGTCCTTGGGTGCATGCTTAGCTCCCATGCAACAAATGGAAATGAATTTCAAACACCAGGGCACCGTTGATTGCCGGTAAAACATTGAGATGCCTGGTTCTTAAATTCTAGTAAATCCAAAACTTGTCTAAAATTCATGAAACTTGGCATGCTATCATCGAGCGGCATCAACATGCTGTGATAAAAATTTTTTGTCCCATTTGGGGCAGGTTTGGGTATACGCTTCTGACAAACCAGAGCTTCTCACAACAAGCATGATGGTTTCGGTAGGGAACGCCCCACCTTTGGGGACGAAACGATATCCATTGCCTCTTATTGCTTTCAAAAATTTTCTCATGTCAACATAGAACAATGGGAGTGTTGTGCTATTTTTTGTGATTTTGGGGGGTTCGTTTGGACATTTTTATGGATTAACTGAGTTTTCAATGCATTTATGTGCATAGTTCAAATTTGAACTACATGCACATGCTCCGGTGCATATAATTTGCTTGAAAAATCAAATCTTTGTCCTTGGGTGCATGCTTAGGTCCCATGCAAGAAATGGGAATGAATTTTAAACACCAGGGCACCGTTGATTATCGGCAAAACATTGAGATGCTTGGTTCTTAAATTCTAGAAAATCCAAAACTCGTCTGAAATCATGAAACTTGGGATGCTATCATGGAGCGGCATCAACATGACGTGGTAATTTTTTCCCATTTGGGGCAGGTTTAGGTATACGCTTCTCACAAACCAGAGCTTCTCACAACAAGCATGATGGTTTCGGTAGGAAATGCCCCACCTTTGGGGACGAAACTCTATCCATTGCCTCTTATTGCTTTCAAAAATTTTCTCATGTCAACATAGAACAACATGAGTGTTGTGTTATTTTTTGTGATTTTTCGGGGTTCGTTTGGACATTTTTATGCATTAAGTGAGTTTTCAATACATTTATGTGCATAATTAAAATTTGAACTACATGCACATGCTCCGGTGCATATAAATTGGTTGAAAAATCAAATCTTTGTCCTTGGGTGCATGCTTAGGCCCCATGCAAGAAATGGGGATGAATTTCAAACACCAGGCACCGTTGATTGCCCATAAAACATTGAGATGCCTGGTTTTTAAATTCTAGTAAATCCAAAACTCGTCTGAAATTCATAAAACTTGGCATGTTATCATGGAGCGACATCAACGTGTCGTGGTAATTTTTTTTCCCCATTTGGCACAGGTTTGGTTATACGCTTCTCACAAACCAGAGTTTCTCACAACAAGCATGATGGTTTCGGTAGAGAATGCCCCACCTTTGAGGACGAAACGATATCCATTGCCTCTTATTGCTTTCAAAAAATTTCTCGTGTCAACATAGAACAACAGGAGTGTTGTGTTATGTTTTGTGATTTTTCGCGGTTCATTTGGACATTTTTATGCATTAAGTGAGTTTTCAATGCATTTATGTGCATAATTCAAATTTGAACTACATGCACATGCTCCGGTGCATATAAATTGGTTGAAAATCAAATCTTTGTCCTTTGGTGCATGCTTAGGTCCCATGCAAAAAATGGGAATGAATTTCAAACACCAGGCACCGTTGATTGCCCACAAAATATTGAGATGTCTAGTTTTTAAATTCTAGTAAATCCAAAACTCGTCTGAAATTCATAAAACTTGGCATGCTATCATGGAGCGGCGTCAACATGCCGTGGTAAATTATTTGTCCCATTTGGGGCAGGTTTGGGTACATGCTTCTCACAAACGAGAGCTTCTCATAAGAAGCATGATGGTTTCGGTAGGGAATACCCCACCTTTCGGGAGGAAATGATATCCATTGCCTCTTATTGCTTTCACAAAATTTCCCATGTCAACATAGAACAACAGGAGTGTTGTTTTATTTTTTGTGATGTTTCGGGGTTCGTTTGGACATTTTTATGCATTAACTGAGTTTTCAATGCATTTATGTGCATAATCCAAATTTGAACTACATGCACATGCTCCGGTGCATATAAATTGGTTGAAAATAAAATATTTGTCTTTGGATGCATGCTTAGGTCGCATGCAAGAAATGGGAATGAATTTCAAACACCAGGCACAGTTGATTGCCGGCAAAACATTGAGATGCCTGGTTTTTAAATTCTAGTAAATCCAAAACTCGTGTGAAATTCATGAAACTTGGCATGCTATCATGGAGCAGCATCAACATGTCGTGGTAAATTTTTTGTCCCATTTGGGACAGGCTTGGGTATGCGCTTCTCACAAACCAGAGCTTCTCACAACAAGCATGATGGTTTCGATAGGGAATGCCCCACCTTTGGGGACGAAACGATATCCACTGCCTCTTATTGCTTTCAATTTTTTTATCATGTCAACATAGAACAACAGGAGTGTTGTGTTATTTTTGTGATTTTTCGGGGTTCGTTTGGACATTTTTATGCATTAATTGAGTTTTCAATGCATTTATGTGCATAATTCAAATTTGAACTACATGCACATGCTCTGGTGCATATAAATTGGTTGAAAAATCAAATCTTTTGTCCTTGGATGCATGCTTAGGTTCCATGCAAGAAATGGGAATGAATGTCAAATACCCTGCCACCATCACTCGATCGCAAACATTGAGATGCCTGGTTTTTAAATTCTAGTAAATCCAAAACTCGTCTGAAATTCATGAAACTTGGCATGCTATCATGGAGCGGCATCAATATGTCGTGGTAAATTTTTTGTCCCATTTGGGGAAGGTTTGGGTATATGCTTCTCACAATCCAGAGCTTCTCACAACAAGCATGATGGTTTCAGATAGAACATCCGTATGCAAAGTGAGAGCAGGATTTGTGCATCTCTTGAACACTAACGGTTCTTCTGGATGACCCGTGTGAACCACTTACAAACAATTTGGTGTGATTTGCATCTGTCATATTGGGTATGTTGCCATTTGTCAAACTAGAAAGATTGACATTTGTTGATCTAGTAACATTGCCATTTGCGAACCTTGTAACACTGCGATTTGTCAAAATATGAAGCTAAAAATTGCTAGCAGTATCTAATTTTTGCAACTAAAATTCAGTAATTAAGCATAGATGGAGGCGAGGAGGCATGTTCAGTGATACGTCTCCAACGTATCTATAATTTTTTATTGTTCCATGCTATTATATTATCTGTTTTGGATGTTAATGGGCTTTATTTTACACTATTATATTATTTCTGGGACTAAGCTATTAACCCAAGGCCCAGTGCAAATTGCTGTTTTTTTGCCTATTTCAGTGTTTCGCAGAAAAGGAATATCAAACGGAGTCCAAATGGAATGAAACCTTCGGGGGCGTGATTTTTGGAACAAACGTGATCCAGAGGACTTGGAGTGGACATCAAGAAACGGACGAGGAGTCCACAAGGTAGGGGTCGCACCTACCCCCCTAGGCGCGCCCTCCCCCTCGTGGGCCCCTCGTGGCTCAACTGACCTACTTCTTCCTCCTATATATGTTCACATACCCTGAAACATCCAGGAGCACCAAGAAACCCCTATTTCCGCCGCCGCAACCTTCTGTACCCAAGAGATCCCATCTTGGGGCCTTTTCCGGTGCTCTGCCGGAGGGGGCATTGATCATGGAGGGCCTCTACATCAACTCCATGGCCCCTCCGATGATGTGTGAGTAGTTTACTTCAGACCTTCGGGTCCATAGTTAGTAGCTAGATGGCTTCTTCTCTCTCTTTGGATCTCAATACAAAGTTCTCCTCGATCTTCTTGGAGATCTATTCGATGTAACTCTTTTTGCGGTGTGTTTGTCGAGATCCGATGAATTGTGGGTTTATGATCAAGTCTATCTATGAACAATATTTGATTCTTCTCTGAAATCTTTTATGCATGGTTGGTTATCTTTGCAAGTCTCTTCGAATTATCAGTTTGGTTTGGCCTACTAGATTGATCTTTCTTGCAATGGGAGAAGTGCTTAGCTTTGGGTTCAATCTTGCGGTGCTCGATCCCAGTGACATAAAGGGAAACGATACGTATTGTATTGTTGCCATCGAGGATAAAATGATGGGGTTTATATCATATTGCTTGAGTTTATCCCTCTACATCATGTCATCTTACCTAAGGCGTTACTTTGTTCTTATGAACTTAATACTCTATATGCATGCTGGATAGTAGTCGATGTGTGGAGTAATAGTAGTAGATGCAGGCAGGAGTCGGTCTACTTGTTGCGGACTTGATGCCTATATACATGATCATGCCCAGATATTCTCATAATTATTCGCTTTTCTATCAATTGCTCGACAGTAATTCATTCACCCACCGTAATACTTTTGCTATCTTGAGAGAAGCCACTAGTGAAACCTATGGCCCCCGGGTCTATTTTCCATCATATAAGTTTCCAATCTATTTTTACTTTGCAATCTTTACTTTCAACATATATCATAAAAATATCAAAAATATTTATCTTATCATTATTATCTCTATCAGATCTCACTCTCGTAAGTGACCGTGAAGGGATTGACAACCCCTTTATTGCGTTGGTTGCGAGGTTCTTATTTTTTGTGTAGGTACGAGGGACTTGCGTGTGGCCTCCTACTGGATTGATACCTTGGTTCTAAAAAACTAAGGGAAATACTTACGCTACTTTGCTGCATCACCCTTTCCTCTTCAAGGGAAAACCAGCGCAGTGCTCAAGATGTAGCAAGAAGGATTTCTGGCGCCGTTGCCAGGGAGTATACGCACAAGTCAAGACATACCAAGTACCCATCACAAACTATTATCCCTCGCATTACATTATTTGCCATTTTCCTCTCGTTTTCCTCTCCTCCACTTCACCCTTGCCGTTTTATTCGCCCTCTTTTCCGTTCGCCTCTTTTTCCTTCCTGCCTTCTGTGTGCTCATTCTTTTTGCTATTTGTTTCCTTCATGTCTGAAACTGGGGAGGTTATCGTTGATAAGGATAATAATATGGAAAACTTTGATGCTATTGATGATCCTCTTGAAAATTCTACTACTTTACACACTAAAAGGTTTCGGATTGGTAGCGGCAATATTATTGGGAAGGGAGTTATTCAAGATTTCTTTACTTATGCCGGTGCTTTGCCCACCATGAGTGGATCTATCCTTCATAAAACTAGTAGTCTCACGGATGCTATATCTTTGCTCATAGTTAAACTTGAAAGATAATTTTTACATATGCATCCTTCCATACAAAGGATTTTCCTAGAATTTTCTAATATTGAGCATTCTTCTATTAAGCAAGCAGCAACCATCTTTTTAGCTCATGAGTTCATATTTATAATGAAAGAAGCCAATGAAATTTTTGCGCGTTATAGGGTGGATACTGGCCGTCCTCCCATAGAAGCAATCCTTTTTTATCAAGAAGACATTATGCGTTTATGATCTTTAGATCATGTTGATTTTAATGAAAACCTTAGAAAAAAGGTTCCTACCGATGTTCTTGTTAATAGGATCTTTGAACTTAATGATAATTTTGCTATCCAGAACAATGGGCTAGGTTTTCCCTTGAACAAAGGCTCATGACTTTTTTTTCCAAAATAATGCTTATAATGATGAATTGGTTGTGCAATATGAGGGGCCAAAGGAGGAACCAACACCTCCCGAGCTTGATCTTGGGGACTTTTGTCCCATTAAATTTAGCCCTTTTGATTACTTTTTCTTGCCACAAAGAAAGCTTGATGCTAAACGTAGGGAGTATGAGATGAGTTTTCGCGATTTACCTTATCATTATCATGATAATACCTAGATACATCCTTGCTTTTATGCCTAGCTAGGGGCGTTAAAAGATAGCGCTTGTTGGGAGGCAACCCAATTTTATTTTTGTTTCTTGCTTTTTGATTCTGTTTAATAATAAATAATCCATCTAGCCTCTGTTTAGATGTGGTTTTATGCTTTTAATTAGTGTTTGTGCCAAGTAGAACCTTTGGGAAGACTCGGGGAAAGTCTTTGCAATCTTGCTGTAAAAAACAAAAACTTTAGCGCTCACGAGAATTGCTACCATTTTTTATTAGATAGTGATATTTAGTTAATTCTTTTTGAAGTAGATTAATAGATAAATCCCTCCCATCCATCAATTTATTTTAGAATTTTTGGGGTTCAAGAACTATTCGAAACCTACAGATTACTACATACTGTTCTGTTTTTGACAGATTCTGTTTTTCGTGTGTTGTTTGCTTATTTTGATGAATTTATGGCTAGTAATAGAGTTTAAGAACCATTGAAAAGTTGGAATACAGTAGTTTTAACACCAATATAAATAAATAATGAGTTCATTACAGTACCTTGAAGTGGTGGTTTGTTTTCTTTTACTAACTGAGCTCATGAGATTTTCTTTTAAGTTTTGTGTTGTGAAGTTTTCAAGTTTTGGGTAAGATTTGATGGATTATGGAACAAGGAGTGGCAAGAGCCTAAGCTTGGGGATGCCCAAGGCACCCCAAGGTAAAATCCAAGGACAACGAAAAGCCTAAGCTTGGGGATGCCCCGGAAGGCATCCCCTCTTTCGTCTTCGTCCATCAGTAACTTTACTTGGAGCTATATTTTTATTTGCCACATGATATGTGTTTTGCTTGGAGCATCTTGTATGATTTGAGTCTTTGCTTTTTATTTTACCACAATCATCCTTGCTGTACACACCTTTTGGGAGAGACACATATGAATTGGAATTTATTAGAATACTCTATGTGCTTCACTTATATCTTTTGAGTTGGATAATTTTTGCTCTAGTGCTTCGCTTATATCTTTTAGAGCATGACTGTGGTTCTATTTTATAGAAATAATTGATCTCTCATGCTTCACTTATATCATTTTGAGAGTCCTTTATAACAGCATGGTAATTCACTTTGGTTATAAATTTTAAATGCTAAGAGAAGTTGGATGCTTGATAGATTGTTTTGAGATATAAAGGTGGTAATATTAGAGGTGTGCTAGTTGAGTAATTGTGAAATTGATGAATACTTGTGTTGAAGTTGGCAAGTCCCGTAGCATCCACGTATGGTAAACGTTGTGTGAAAAATTTGAAGCATGGGGTGTTCTTTGATTGCTTTCCTTATGAGTGGCGGTCGGGGACGAGCGATGGTCTTTTCCTACCAATCTATCCCCCTAGGAGCATGCGTGTAGTGCTTGGTTTTGATGACTTGTAGATTTTTTCAATAAGTATGTGAGTTCTTTATGACTAATGTTGAGTCCATGGATTATACGCACTCTCACTCTTCCATCATTGCTAGCCTCTTCGGTACCGTGCACTGCCCTTTCTCACCTTGAGAGTTGGTGCAAACTTCGCCGGTGCATCCAAACCCCGTGATATGATACACTCTATCACACATAAGCCTCCTTATATCTTCCTCAAAACAGCCACCATACCTACCTATTATGGCATTTCCATAGCCATTCCGAGATATATTGCCATGCAACTTTGCACCGTTCCATTTATTATGATATGCATCATCATTGTCATATTGCTTTGCATGATCATGTAGTTGACATCGTATTTGTGGCACAGCCACCATGCTCAAATTTTTTTCATACATGTCACTCTTGATTCAGCGCAATCCCGGTACACCACCGGAGGCATTCACATAGAGTCATATTTTATTCTAAGTATCAAGTTGTAATTATTGAGTTGTAAGTGAATAAAAGTGTGATTATCATCATTAGAGCATTGTCCCATGAGAGGAAAGGATGATGGAGACTATGATTCCCCCACAAGTCAGGATGAGACTCCGGATGAAAAAAAGAGGCTATAAAAAAGGAAAGAAGGCCCAAACAAAAAAGAGAGAGAAAAAGAGAGAAGGGACAATGTTACTATCCTTTTTCCACACTTGTGCTTCAAAGTAGCACCATTATCTACATGATAGAGAGTCTCTTATTTTGTCACTTTCATATACTAGTGGGAATTTTTCATTATAGAACTTGGCTTGTATATTCCAATGATGGGCTTCCTCAAATGCCCTAGGTCTTCGTGAGCAAGCAAATTGGATGCACACCCACTTAGTTTCTTTGATGAGCTTTCATATATTTATAGCTCTAGTGCATCCGTTGCATGGCAATCCCTACTCCTTGCATTGACATCAATCGGTGGGCATCTCCATAGCCCATTGATTAGCCACGTCAATGTGAGACTTTCTCCCTTTTGTCTTCTCACACAACCTCAATCATCATATTCTATTCCACCCATAGTGCTATGTCCATGGATCGCGCTCATATATTGCGTAAAAGTTGAAAGAGTTTGAAAAGGCTAAATATGAAACAATTGCTTGGCTTGTCATCGGGATTGTGCATGAGGGGAGCATTTTCCGTGACGAAAATGAAGCATGGCCAAACTATATGACTTTGTAGGGATAAGTTTTCTTTGGATATGGTATATTGATAAGACATAATTGCTTGATTAGTATACTTTGAGTATTACTATTTTTATGTCAACAATAAACTTTTATCTTGAATCTTTTGGATCTGAACATTCATGCCACAATAGATAAATATACATTGAAGAACATGCTAGAAAGCATTCCACATCAAAAATTCTGTTTTTATCATTTACCTACTTGAGGACGAGCATGAATTAAGCTTGGGGATGCTTGATACGTCTCCAACGTATCTATAATTTTTGATTGTTCCATGCTATTATATTATCTGTTTTGGATGTTAATGGGCTTTATTTTACACTTTTATATTATTTTGGGACTAACCTATTAACCCAAGGCCCAGTGCAAATTGTTTTTTTCCTATTTCAGTGTTTCGCAGAAAAGGGATATCAAATGGAGTCCAAACGGAATGAAACCTTTGGGCGCGTGATTTTTGGAACAAACATGATCCAGAGGACTTGGAGTGGACGTCAAGAAACGGACGAGGAGTTCACAAGGCAGGGGGCGCGCCTACCCCCTGGGCGCGCCCTCCCCCTCGTGGCTCAACCGACCTACTTCTTCCTCCTATATATGTTCACATACCCCGAAAACATCCAGGAGCACCACGAAACCCTATTTCCGCCGCCGCAACCTTCTGTACCCAAGAGATCCCATCTTGGGGCCTTTTTCGGAGCTCTGCCGGAGGGGGCATTGATCACGGAGGGCCTCTACATCAACTCCATGGCCCCTCCGGTGATGTGTCAGTTGTTTACTTTAGACCTTCAGGTCCATAGTTAGTAGTTAGATGGCTTCTTCTCTCTCTTTGGATCTCAATACAAAGTTCTCCTCGATCTTCTTGGAGATCTATTCGATGTAACTCTTTTTGAGGTGTGTTTGTCAAGATCCGATGAATTGTGGGTTTATGATCAAGTCTATCTATGAACAATATTTGATTCTTCTCTGAAATCTTATATGCATGATTTGTTATCTTTGCAAGTCTCTTCGAATTATTATTTTGGTTTGGCCTACTAGATTGATCTTTCTTGCAATGGGAGAAGTGCTTAGCTTTGAGTTCACTCTTGCGGTGCTCAATCCCAGTGACAGAAAGGGAAACGACATGTATTGTATTGTTGCCATCGAGGATAAAAAGATGGGGGTTATATCATATTGCTTGAGTTTATCCCTCTACATCTTGTCATCTTACCTAAGGCGTTACTCTGTTCTTATGAACTTAATACTCTAGATGCATGCTGGATAGCGGTCGATGTGTGGAGTAATAGTAGTAGATGCAGGCAGGAGTCGGTCTACTTGTCACGGACGTGATGCCTATATACATGATCATGCCTAGATATTCTCATAATTAGTCGCTTTTCTATCAATTGCTCGACAGTAATTCGTTCACCCACCGTAATACTTATGTTGTCTTGAGAGAAGCCACTAGCGAAACCTATGGCCCCCGGGTCTATTTTCCATCATAGAAGTTTCGAATCTATTTTTACTTTGCAATCTTTACTTTCAATCTATATCATAAAAATACCAAAAATATTTATCTTATCATTATTATCTCTATCAGATCTCACTCTCGTAAGTGACCGTGAAGGGATTGACAACCCCTTTATCGCGTTGGTTGTCAGGTTCTTATTTGTTTGTGTGGGTACTAGGGACTTGCGTGTGGCCTCCTACTGGATTGATACCTTGGTTCTCAAAAACTGAGGGAAATACTTACGCTTCTTTGCTGCATCACCCTTTCCTCTTCAAGGGAAAACCAACGCAGTGCTCAAGAGGTAGCATTCAGCCAGGCATGCAGCGGGCAACGCAGTACTATTCGATTTGACTGCGGGCAGCACAGTTCCCGATATGGCTTTAATGCAGACAAGGGAGAGGGTAGCTGTTCCTGAAATGTTGAACGGCTAATGATGCATCCTCCTTCAATTAGCATCGTGTGAATGCATGAGGGAAGTAATGGGAGGACCGGGAAAAGAGAGGCATCACGATGTGAATGCAACGCAATTTGCACTCATATAAAGGCGCCCCTCCATTCCAATGCATCTACCACATCTTACACACCTAAGCATTTGCCTAAGCACCTACACTAATAAGTGCAAAAGTGCCCACTCCAGACCCATGGCAGCGATCCGCGTGAGCAGACATCGGTTGTGCCAAATGGTCCATGATGCCGGCCTATGGCATGGCACTGTGGATCGTCTCCATACGGTGTTGGCGACCGGCTGGTGGATGGCCGCTGTCGATGCCAACTACGACTCTCAGTTGGACCAGATGATCATTCGCACCACCAATAGGTTCACCGTTGTCAAGAAGCTCGTGCATGACATTGCCGTACTCCTCTAGCCCGTGTGCCCGGGCTCCTCATTGCCTGCCACCCTAATCGGCCTCCATGGTCGGAACCTCTTTCAAGCACTGGTGGCCCTGCGACTGCCCGCCGACGCCACGAAGAATGTCCACCTGGAGGTCGCGCTCGCCGCGAGGCGCCTCGCCCTGCAAGAAACCATCGACGTACACATCCATGTGTATGAGAGAATCGTGTACATAGGTATCTACAAGGCCAGTGAGGACACTACAACGTTGTCCTTCTTCAGCCGGCTGGAAGCCTTGGATGCCTTTGTTGAGAAGCACCTTGACCTTGCCACAAAAGCCGTCGCTCCTTAGCCGCCGGTCGGTAGCCCGGCCGGCGCACTGAGTTGAGGAGGAGGAGGCCGTACGTTGATGGATACATCTTTCTTCTCGCATACTGTAACCACCACTGTGATCGCATCATTGTGGCCTAAATTCTTATTTTGCTATTGCATTCTCATTCCAGTCAATACAGACATGTGTGATTCCTTTGCTCAATACAGACATGTCCATTCCAGTCTTATTTTGATTGGCTTGAATGAAGGTCTATCCCATCGTTAGGCGCCGCGGCGCGCTCTACTCGCGTCCGTTGGCGCGCTCTGCTCGCGTCCATCGGCGCGCTCGGCTTGTGGACTGCTTTTCCTTGCGTGTTCAACTACTATATGCGGAGCGCTCTGTGGAGCGTCCCTCCGTGCACGCTCTGCCAGCGGTTGGGCGTGCACACGATCACGTCGGGGGGCCCATATGAATGCGGTTGCGCCGCGCACGTTGCCATGCGATGCAGTTACGTGCGGCACGTTGGAGTTATGCGCTGCAAATTAGAACTGCCATCAGGGCCTGCCGATATTCCTGGCCGTCCGACTTCCCCTTTAATTCCCACAGCCATTATAACCTTAGTCTCCTCAACCTTTTGATCGCACCCCACAACACAACAAGCACACCCACAATGACATATAGAGAGGGGATGTCCGGCGGCGCTCCAATGGAGTTCGATGAGCATAGAGTGGAGACCCACGCGAGGGAGACGGATCTCTCGGTGGTGTACACCATCGACCCAGCCATGGTGGACGACTACATTAATAGCGTTTAGCATTTGCTTGCTGGAGACAAGTACAAGGTGGTCGGCATCGACCTCCAGTACACCGCCGGTCGTCCCGGCATAGATCAGAAGGTTGTCGTCGCCCAGTTGTGCATGCGCCATCATGTCCTCATCTACCACTACTGCATGGCCACAGAGCCTTGTGACCGTTTCGACAGGTTTGTCGACAACACTGACTACAAGTTCGCCACGGTGGATACCACCAACAATGTGAAAGTGCTCAGTGTTACGGGTTTGTCCTGCAAGAACCTTGTCGAAATCCGTGACCACTACAGGGTCTGGGGTAGCACGAAGAAGGACTCCCTGGCCGAACTCGCCTCGGCCATCATCGACCCCTACTACGAAAAGATGAAGCAGGATGCCCAGAGAATAAGTCCCGTATCCTGGCACGGGGCCTGGATGCGGCAACTGGATGAACCTCACCTCAGGTTCGCGGCCAAGAGCGTGTACACATGCTACGAGATGCATAGGCGGATCGTTGACATGAGGAAGTGCCTCGTTACCAAAATCGACAAGCCCGGATCGAGCCACAAGCAGAGCAAGCGTCACAAGAAGTAGATGATGATCAGATGATCGTTTATGCTAGTTAATCATGCATGTAATATATAGTTTACTTTATTGTTGGTGTGTGGAAATGTCATGTGTGTAGTAGCCACCTATGTAATTATGCATGTAATAGTTTACTTTGGTGTGTGCAAATGCCATGGTTGTAGTAGCCACTTATGTAAGTGGATGTTTAATTTGGTTATGCAAGCATGTCCTTATAAGTGTGTGTGTGTGTGTGTGTGTGTGTGTGTGTGTGTGTGTGTGTGTGTGTGTGTTGTTGTGTTGTATGCAAACTCGTTGCATAACACACACGTCTTGTTAAGTTGAACCGTTTTTGTTCTGTTGTGTCAACGCAAACAGTTCATCTGAGTGGACCGCATGCCGTATATCGCACACACCTTGATCTGGCTGACCGTTTCTTCTGTGTTGACTAATCACAAACAGTTCATCCGAGTGAACCGTATGCTGTATATCGCACACACCTTCATCTGGCTGCCTGTTTCTTTTATTTTGCCTAATCACAAACAGTTCATTCGAGTGAACCGTATGCTGTGTATCGCACACGCCTTCATCTGGCTGCCGGTTTCTTTTGTTCCTCCTCATCGCAAACAATTAATTGAACTAAACTGTATGCCCTTCATCGCACACCCAACTAAAATCTAAATTGTGTTTGATGCATCCTCCACCGCAAACATTTTGCACCTTTTTGACGGTTGCCATATACCACTATTTTGCGATTATTGCATCACACACAGTTTCTCGAAGGGTCTCTGATCGTAGTGTCGCATTAGCAGTATCCTACAGTAGTGCGTCTCCATCGTATCTACTTTTCCTAACGCTTTTGCTCTTGTTGGGTAGTGGGGCCCATGAGGCTCCTCCAACCCTATTTTGGATACTATAAATTCATATTCCTCGAGAAAAAAATAGAGGAGAAAGTTTCATCATGTTTCACGATACGGAGCTGCCGCCACCTCGTGTTCATTGGGAGGCCAGATCTGGAGTCCGTTCTGGGCTCCGGAGAGGGGGGGATTCACCGCCATCATCATCACCAACCATCCTCCATCACCATTTTCATGATGCCCAATGCCGGGAGTGAGTAATATCTTCATAGGCTTGCTAGACAGTGATGGGTTGGATGAGATTCATCATGTAATTGAGTTAGTTTTGTTAGGGCATGATCCCTAGTATCCACTATGTTCTGAGATTGATGTTGCTATGACTTTGCTATGCTTAAAGCTTGTCACTAGGGCCCGAGTGCCATGATTTCATATCTGAACCATTTATGTTTTGACAAATATATGTGTGTTCTAGATCCTACCATGCAAGTTATATGCACCTATTACGTGTTATGATCCGCATACCCCAAGGTGACAACAATTGGGATTCTTTCTGGTGATTACCGTAATTTGAGGAGTTCATGTATTCACTATGTGTTGATGCTTTGTTCTAATTCTTTATTAAAAGGAGGCCTTAATATCCCTTAGTTTCCATATGGACCCCGCTGCCACGGGAGGGTAAGACAAAAGATGCCATGCAAGTTCTTTTCCATGAGCATGTATGACTATATACGGAATACATGCCTACATTACATTGATGAATTAGAGCTAGTTCTGTGTCACCCTAGGTTATGACTGTTATATAATGGATATCACCCAACGAATAACCGATCCAATGCCTACAAGCTTATTGTTCTTGCTAAGTTACTACTATTACTGCTACTGTTACAATTGCTACTGTTGTTGTTACTGTTACTATTGCTACTGTTACCACTGTTATCAAATTATCATACTACTATGCTACTGATCACTCTGTTGTAGATATTTAGTTCTCTAGGTATTGTTGAATTGAAAACTCAACTGCTAATACTTGCAAATATTCTTTGGCTCCTCTTGTGTCGAATCAATAAATTTGGGTTGAATACTCTACCCTCAAAAACTATTGCGGTCTCCTATACTTGTGCGTTATCAGGAACTTCCTTAACCTGCCCCCAGCTCTATACATACTCTAAAATCTCAGAAACCCTGGGGGAGTCGAAAAAAATACCCTTTCCACTGCCGCAAGTTCCAGAACCACGAGATCCATTCTAGAGGCCTTTTTCGGCACTCTACCAGAGGGGGCAAAAATCACGAAGGGGTTCTTCATCATCCTTGTTGCCCCTCCAATGATGCGTGAGTAGTTTACCACAGACCTACGTGTCTGTAGTTAGTAGCTAGATGGCTTCTTCTCTCTTTTTCATCTTCGATACAATGTTATCATCGATGTTCTTGGAGATCTATTTGATGTAACTCTTTTTTGCGGTGTGTTTGTTGGGATCCGATGAATTGTGAGTTTATATCAGTTCTATCCATGAATATTAATTGAGTCTTCTTTGAACTCTTTTATGCATGATCTTTATAGCCTCATATTTCTTCTTCGATTTATTGGCTTGGTTTGGCCAACTAGATTGATTTATATTGCCATGGGAAGAGGTGCTTTGTGATGGGTTCGATCTTGCGATGCTCAATCTCAGTGACAGAAAGAGACATGACGCACATGTATCATTGCTATTAAGGGTAACAAGATGGGGTTATTCATATGTGAGTTTATCTTTTCTACATCATGTCATAGTTCTTAATGCATTACTCTATTTTTCCATGAACTTAATACACTAGATGCATGCTGGATAGCAGTCGATGTGTGGAGTAATAGTAGTAGATGCAACATCGTTTCGGTCTACTAATCTTGTACGTGATGCCTATATACATGATCATTGCCTTGGATATCATCATAATTATTTTCTTTTTTATCAATTGGCCAACAGTAATTTGTTTACCCACCATATGCTATTTTCTCAAGAGAATCCTCTAGTGAAAACTATGGCCCCCGGATCTATTTCCTATCATATTAAAACCAAAAATACCTTGCTGCAATTTTCCTTTATTTATTTTATTTTGTGTTTTAGTTAGATCTATTTATCAAATCTCATACAATTTAATCTATCTCAATACCGTTGAGGGATTGACAACCCCTTTACGCGTTGGGTTGCACGTATTTGTTGTTTGTGCGCAGGTGTTGTTTACATAGTGTTGCTTGGTTCTCCTACTGGATTGATAACCTTGGTTTCATAACTGAGGGAGATACTTACCTTTGTTCTACTGCATCATCCCTTCCTCTTTGGGGAAATACCAATGGAGATAAAAGCCATCAGGAAGAATTTCTAGCGCCGTTGCTGGGGAGACATCATCAACACCTATCAAGTACATACGCATAAACTTTCATCTCCTTGCAATTTACTTTTTTGCCATTTGCCTCTCGTTTTCATCTCCCCCTCTAAAAAGATTTTACAAAAAAATACAAAAATATTTTTTGTTTGCCTTTTTCTTGCTTGCCTCTTTTGAACCTATCATCATGAGTGATTTGGGTATGGCAGAAACATATGATGGTAGAACTCCTAAAATTGGATGTTCTGCTAATCTGGATGCTATAACTTTTGTTGTGGGACAAGGGAATGTTATAGGAGAAGGTGCCATCCAAATTCTTTAATTGTGTTGGAGCTTTGACTTGTGATTATGCTCCTATACTCAAGAAAACTAAAACTTATGCAGAAGCTATTTCCGCACTTGTTCTTAAACTTGAGAAAAGATTTATTCATACACATCCTACCTTGCAAAGATTGTTTTATGAGTTACCTGTTATAAAGGATCCTAAATCTTAGAAAATAGCTACCCTTGTCCTTATGAATGAGTTTGATCATATAGTGCAGGAAGCTAGGGAGACCTTTGATTTTTATGGTATGAACCGTGAGAAACGGTAATAGATGAGATCCTTTACAATGGTGATTCTTTATTAAGACATTTGCTTGGCAATGATCGCACATTTGATGAGAACCTTAAAAAGGATACCAGTTTTGGATATGATCCAACAAGTTTTCAATGGTGTTAATCAACAATATTCTTGGATTGTAGCCGGTAATCAAAGGCGATATGCAGATGGACAACTTGATAATGCTAAAATTTCAATGGATGGTGTGTTTAATGTTATATTTGAAAAACATCCTGATAAAAACACATCTATGGAAAATATGAAGAAAGATGGCAATACTTGAGTATATGCATTATGCCTAGCTAGGGGCATAAAACAATAGCACTTGTTGGGAGGCAACCCAATGAATAAAATAAAATTTTCACTTTCTATTTATGTTCTTGTGTGTTTGCACAATTATGATACTGTTATGATTGTGTTTTAGTGTCTGTTCCAAGTAAAGCCTTTAGGATTATGTTGGGTGATAGTTGACTTGATCCTGTTGAAAAACAGAAACTTTTACAACCAGTTCTGGAATTTTGTAAATTCATAGAAACATGTTTTTGCTCTGAGTTTTTACACATGATTGGTATACAAATTTCACAAGTCTTCCTATTTTTTTAGAATTTTTAAAGTTACAGAAGTATGAGCAAAATTCAAGTTTCTACAGACTGTTCTGTTTTTGACAGATTCTGTTTTCGTTGAATTGTGTGCTTATTTTGATGAATCTATGGATTGTATCGGGGGGTATAAGCCATGGTAAAGTTAGAATATAGTAGGTATAATGCAATAAGAAAATATGAATTAGTTTGCAACGGTACTTAAAGTAGTGATTGGTTTTCTTATACTAACAGATCTCACGAAGGTTTTTGATAAGTTTTGGGTGAGATCACGATGGATGAAGGAATAAGGAGTGAAAAGAGCCTAAGCTTGGGGATGCCCATGTCACCCCAAGGTAATATTCAAGGAGTACCAAGCAAGTAAGCTTGGGGATGCCCCGAAAGGCATCCCCTCTTTCTTCTAACGACCATCGGTACTTTTACTTTGAGCTATATTTTTATTTGTCACATATCATGAGTTTTGCTTGGAGGGTCTTGTATTATATGAGTCTTTGCTTGTTTTGCTTTTTAGTTTGTCACTATCATCCTTGCTGGACACACCTATATGAGAGAGCCATAATGATGCTATAATTTGTTAGAATTGCTCTATGTACTTCAGTTAATTTTTTTTGAGCTATGGAATTGCTCTAGTGCTTCACTTATATCTTTTTGAGCACGGTGGTGGTTAATTTTGAAGAAATACTCTCATGCTTCACTTAGATCATTTTAAGAGTTGGATTTTTTTGAAGAAATACTCTCATGCTTCACTTAGATCATTTTGAGAGTTAGAAATTTTGTAAACAAATAACCTCTCATGCTTCATTTATAAAATTTTGAGAGATGAAAATTTTGAAGAAATGTTGTTCTTCACTTAAATTTGTTTGAGAGCTTGTTATTTGCAATGGTAATTTGCTTAAGATATGAAATTGGTCCCAAAGTGATGGGTATTCAAGAGGGATATAATAAAAACTTTCATGAAGATCATTGGATATTAAAACTTGATTCCTTGCAATAGTTTTGCGATATGGAGATCGTAATATGTGAGTCATGTTGGTGAGTAATTATGCTTTAGTAAGAATATTGGTGTTAATGTTTGTGATTCCCTATGCAAGCACGAAAGTCAATAGTTATGCAACCAAGTTACATCCTACTTGTGGTGCATTATTCAGTGTTAGTTATGTTTAATGCTTGTTTATGATCGTTTTTGTTTCTTGGTTGGTCGCTTCTCCATATATTTGCTAGCCTCCATTGGTACTAAGCGGGAATACTGCTTGGCATCCAACTCCTTAAACCCAAACTTGTGCCAAATGAGTCCACCATACCTAGCCATATGTGGTATTTCCATGTCGTTCCAAGTAAATTTGTATGTGCCAACTCTAATATTCAAAATGAATTTCCTTTTTGTGTGTCCCTACTGCTCATGAAGCAGCAGGGGGTGGCGAATATTTTGCATGCTAGGTAGGTTATTCTCAAGATGAGTGTTTATTCACTTGTCATTGAATGAGAGTGTGGCAGGTAATAGGGATGCCCAGTCCCGAAATGAAAAGACTTTATATATGTTGTTCAATAATAAATTCCTTGGAAAGTGTTGGTATGGAAGGCACCCGTGGATACGGCTAGCCATGGATTGTTAAAGAATGGTGGAAAATTAAATAAACTTTATTTTATGTTTGGGAACCGCCTAAGATTTATCTAGCATGGAAGAAATTGGGAATTCTTGGTCATTTTCGTTGACAGGAAAAGCATGCCTCTCAAAACTATTTTATCTCTCAATTTAAGCTTTGAGCTCAGGCACCTCTACAAATATCTGCTTCCCTCCGCCAAGGGCCTTTCTATTTAATTTTATGCAATTTTTATATTTATTGAGTCTCCATCTTCTCTTATAAAGCACCAACTAGGGAACACTATTGTCATACTTGTGCATTAGATGTAGCTAATATTTGAGTGTGTTTTCTGAATGGATCAATGATTGAGCATAATGGGCTAGGGATAGCTTTCTTTAATGTTGATATTTTGAAAGACATGGTTGCTTGCTTATATGCTTGAGTATTAATGTCTGCTACCTCTTGAGCACTGCGTTGGTTTTCCCCTGAAGAGGAAAGGGTGATGCAGTAAAGTAGCGTAAGTAAACCAAGGTATCAATCCAGTAGGAGATCACGCTCGAGTCCCACGCACCTACACAAACAAATAAGAACCTCGCAACCAACACGATAAAGGGGTTTTCAATCCCTTCACGGTCACTTACGAGAGTGAGATCTGATAGATATGATAAGATAATATTTTTGGTATTTTTATGATAAAGAGAAATAAAGATGCAAAGTAAAATAAACGGAAATATAAATA
Source organism: Triticum aestivum (assembly GCF_018294505.1). Taxonomy (NCBI): domain Eukaryota; kingdom Viridiplantae; phylum Streptophyta; class Magnoliopsida; order Poales; family Poaceae; genus Triticum; species Triticum aestivum. The sequence goes on along the minus strand of NC_057803.1, from coordinate 543,237,912 downwards.
GCTAAGTGTTGGAAGATTAATATGATGGAAGGTAGACCCCGGGGCCATAGGTTTCACTAGTGGCTTCTCTTGAGAGCATAAGTATTACGGTGGGTAAACGAGTTACTGTCGAGCAGTTGATGGAATTGAGCATAGTTATGAGAATATCTAGGTATGATCATGTATATAGGCATCACGTCCGCGACAAGTAGACCGAAACGATTCTGCATCTACTACTATTACTCCACACATCGACCGCTATCCAGCATGCATCTAGAGTATAAAGTTCATAAGAACAGAGTAATGCTTTAAGTAAGATGACATGATGTAGAGGGATAAACTCATGCAATATGATATAAACCCCATCTTTTTATCCTCGATGACAACAATACAATATGTGTCTTGCTGCCCTTGCTGTCACTGGGAAAGGACACGCAAGATTGAACCCAAAGCTAAGCACTTCTCCCATTGCAAGAAAGATCAATCTAGTAGGCCAAACCAAACTGATAATTCGAAGAGACTTGCAAAGATAAACCAATCATACATAAAAGAATTCAGAGAAGAATCAAATATTGTTCATAGATAATCTGGATCATAAACCCACAATTCATCGGATCTCGACAAACACGCCGCAAAAGAAGATTATATCGAATAGATCTCCAAGAGAATTGAGGAGAACTTTGTATTGAGATTCAAAGAGAGAGAAGAAGCCATCTAGCTAATAACTGGGCCCGAAGGTCTGAAGTAAACTACTCACACATCACCGGAGAGGCCATGGAATTGATGTAGAGGCCCTCCGTGATCAATGCCCCCTCCGGCGGAGCTCCGGAAAAGGCCCCAAGATGGGATCTCTCGGGTACAGAAGGTTGTGGTGGTGGAATTAGGTTTTCGTGGTGCTCCTGGATGTTTGCGGGATACGTGGACTTATATAGGAGGAAGAAGTATGTCGGTGGAGCAACGAGGGGCCCACGAGGGTGGAGGGTGCGCCTAGGGGGGTAGGCGCGCCCCTGCCTCATGACCTCCTCGATTGTTTCTTAACGCCCACTCGAAGTCTCCTGGATCACGTTTGTTGAGAAAATCACGTTCCCGAAGGTTTCATTCCGTTTGGACTTCGTTTGATATTCCTTTTCTGCGAAACACTGAAATAGGCAAAAAATAGCAATTTGGGTTGTGCCTCCGGTTAATAAGTTAGTCCCAAAAATGATATAAAAGTGTAAAATAAAGCCCATTAACATCCAAAACAGATAATATAATAGCATGGAGCAATCAATAATTATAGATACGGTGGAGACGTATCAAGCATCCCCAAGCTTAATTCATGCTCGTCCTCGAGTAGGTAAATGACAAAAAAGAATTTTTGATGAGCTTTCTAACATATTTCCCAATGTAATTTTTCTTTATTTTGGCATGAATGTTCAGATCCGAAAGATTCAAGATAAAAGTTTAATATTGACATAAAAATAATAATACTTCAAGCATACTAACTAAGCAATCATGTCTTCTCAAAATAACATGGCCAAAGAAAGTTATCCCTAAAAAATCATATAGTCTGGCTACGTTCTATCTCCACCACACAAAATATTTAAATCATGCACAACCCCTATGACAAGCCAAGCAATTGTTTCATACTTTTGGTGTTCTCAAACTTTTTCAATCTTCACGCAATACATGAGCGTGAGCCATGGATATAGCACTATATATGTGGAATAGAATGGTGGTTGTGGAGAAGACAAAAAGGAGAAGATGGTATCACATCAACTAGGCGTATCAACGGGCTATGGAGATGCCCATTAATAGATATTAATGTGAGTGACTAGGGATTGCCATGCAACAGATGCACTGGAGCTATAAGTGTATGAAAGCTCAACAAAAGAACTAAGTGGGTGTGCATCCAACTTTCTTGCTCATGAAGACCTAGGGCAATTTGAGGAAGCCCATCATTGGAATATACAAGCCAAGTTCTATAATGTAAAATTCCCACTAGTATATAAAAGTGATAACATAGGAGACTCTCTATCATGAAGATCATGGTGCTACTTTGAAGCACAAGTGTGGAAAAAGGATAGTAGCATTGTCCCTTCTCTCGTTTTCTCTCATTTTTTATTTGTTTGGGCCTTCTTTCTTTTTTCTTTTTTTTGGCCTCTTTTTTCGTCCGGAGTCTCATCCCGACTTGTGGGAGAATCATAGTCTCCATCATCCTTTCCTCACTGGGACAATGCTCTAATAATGATGATCATCACACTTTAGTTTACTTACAACTCAAGGATTACAACTCAATACTTAGAACAAAATATGACTCTATGTGAATGCCTCCGGCGGTGTACCGGGATGTGCAATGATTCATGAGTGACATGTATGAAGAATTATGAACGGTGGCTTTGCCACAAATACAATGTCAACTACATGATCATGTAAGCAATATGACAATGATGAAGTGTGTCATAATAATGGAACGGTGGAAAGTTGCATGGCAATATATCTCGGAATGGCTATGGAAATGCCATAATAGGTAGGTATGGTGGCTGTTTTGAGGAAGGTATATGGTGGGTTTATGGTACCGGCGAAAGTTGCGCGATACTAGAGAGGCTAGCAATGGTGGAAGGGTGAGAGTGCGTATAATCCATGGACTCAACATTAGTCATAAAGAAATCATATACTTGTTGCAAAAATCTATTAGTTATCGAAACAAAGTATTACGCGCATGCTCCTAGGGGGATAGATTGGTAGGAGAAGACCATCGCTCGTCCCCGACCGCCACTCATAAGGAAGACAATCAATAAATAAATCATGCTCCGACTTCATCACATAACGGTTCACCATACGTGCATGCTATGGGAATCACAAACTTCAACACATGTATTTCTCAAATTCACAACTACTTAACTAGCATGACTCTAATATCACCATCTCCATATCTCAAAACAATTATCAAGTATCAAACTTCTCATAGTATTCAATGCACTTATATGATAATTTTTAATATTCCTAAAAGCAATTGCCATGTTGTTCTAAAGGACTCTCAAAATAATATAAGTGAATCATGAGAGAACAATAGTTTCTATAAAACAAATCCACCAACGTAATCTAAAAGATATAAGTGAAGCACTAGAGCAAAAACTATATAGCTCAAAAAGATATAAGTGAAGAACATAGAGTATTCTAATAAATTCCGAATCATGTGTGTCTCTCTCGAAAGGTGTGTACAGCAAGGATGATTGTGGTAAACTAAAAGGCAAAGACTCAAATCATGCAAGACGCTCCAAGCAAAACACATATCATGTGGTGAATAAAAATATAGCTCCAAGTAAAGTTACAGATGGACGAAGACAAAAGAGGGGATGCCTTCCAGGGCATCCCCAAGCTTTGGCTTTTTGGTGTCCTTAGATTACCTTGGGGTGATATAGGTATCCCCAAGCTTAGGCTCTTTCCACTCCTTGTTCCATAATCCATCGAGTCTCTACCCAAAACTTGAAAACTTCACAACACAAAACTCAAAATAGAAAATCTCGTGAGCTCTGTTAGCGAAAGAAAACAAAACACCACTTCAAGGTACTGTAATGAACTCATTATTGATTTATATTGGTGTTAAACCTAATGTATTCCAACTTCTATATGGTTTATAAACTCTTTTACTAACCATAGATTCATCAAAATAAGCAAACAACACACGAAAAACAGAATCTGTCAAAAACAAAGAAGTATGTAGTAATCTGTAGCTAACCCAAACTTCTGGAACCCCAAAAATTCTAAAATAAATTGCTGATCGTCAGGAATTTATCTATTAATCATCTTCAAAAAGAATTAACTAAATATAACTCTCCAAATAAAAATGGCAGCAATTCTCATGAGCGCTAAAGTTTCTGTTTTTTACAGCAAGATCAAAAAGACTTTCCCCAAGTCTTCCCAACGGTTCTACTTGGCACAAACACTAATTGAACACAAAAAACACAACCAAAACATAGGATAGATAAATTATTTATTACTAAACAGGAGCAAAAAGCAAGGAATAAAAATAAAATTGGGTTGCCTCCCAACAAGCGCTATCGTTTAATGCCCCTAGCTAGGCATAAAAGCAAGGATAGATCTAAGTATTGCCATGTTTGGTAGGCAATCCATAAGTGGTGCTCATAATAGATTCATATGGTAATTTAATTTTATTTCTAGGAAAGTGTTCCATGCCTTTCCTTAATGGAAATTGGAATTTAATATTCCCTTCCTTCATATCAATAATTGCACAAATTGTTCTAAGGAAAGGTCTATCAAGAATAATAGGACATGAAGGATTGCAATCTATATCAAGAACAATGAAATATATGCGCACATAGTTTCTATTTGCAACAATGAGAATATCATTAATTCTTCCCATAGGTTTCTTAATGGTGGAATCCGCAAGATGCAAGTTTAAAGAACAATCATCAAAATCACGGAAACCTAGCAAATAACACAAAGATTTTGGAATCGTGGAAACACTAGCACCCAAATCACACAAAGCATAACACTCATGATCTTTAATTTTAATTTTTATTGTAGGTTCCCACTCATCATAAAGTTTTCTAGGGATATAAACTTCCAACTCAAGTTTTTCTTCATAAGATTGCATCAAAGCATCAACGATATGTTTAGTAAAAGCTTTATGTTGACTATAAGCATGAGGAGAATTTAGCACGGACTGCAACAAGGAAACACAATCTATCAAAGAGAAATTATCATAATTAAATTCCTTGAAATCCAAGATAGCGGGTTCATGGATATCTAAAGTTTTAACTTCTTCAATCCCACTTTTATCAATTTTTGCATCAAGATCTAAAAACTCCGAATTTTTCGAACGCCTTCTAGGTAAAGGTGACTAATCTCCAGTCCCATCATTATCAAGATTAATATTGCAAAACAAAGATTTAATAGGGGACACATCAATAACTTTTAGATCTTCATCATTATTATCATGAAAACTAGAACAACACGCTTTCACAAAGCAATCTTTCTTAGCATGCATCCTAGCGGTTCTTTCTTTGCACTCATCAATGGAAATTCTCATGGCTTTGAGAGACTCATTAATATCATGCTTAGGTGTAATAGATCTAAGTTTCAAAGAATCAACATCAAGAGAAATTCTATCCATGTTCCTAGCCAACTCATCAATCTTTTAAGCAATTTTTCTTCAATCAAAGCATTGGAATTCTTTTGCGAACGAATAAGTTCTTTAATATTAGATTCAAAATCAGAGGGCATCTTATTATAATTTCCATAAGAATTGTTGTAGGAATTAACATACTTATTAGAGGAATTACTAGGAAATGGCCTAGGAAAATTACCTCTATACGCGTTATTGCCAAAATTGTTCCTACCAACAAAATTCACATCCATAGATTCATTATTATTCTCATTCAAAGTAGACAAAGGCATATCATGAGGATCGGTAGGAGCACTCTTATTAGCAAACAATTTCATAAGTTCATCCATCTTTCCACTCAAAACATTAATTTCTTCCATCGCATGCACTTTTTTATTAGTAGATCTTTCGGTGTGCCATTGAGAATAATGAACCATACTATTATCTAGGAGTTTAGTAGCTTCTCCTAAAGTGATTTCCATAAAAGTTCCTCCTGTGGCCGAATCTAAAAGATTTCTAGAAGCAAAATTCAATCTGGCATAAAAAAATTGTATAATCACCCAAAGATTCAAACCATGTGTAGGGCAATTACGTATCATTAATTTCATCCTCACCCAAGCTTGTGCAACATGTTCATAATCAAGTTGCTTAAAATTCATAATATCGTTTCTAAGAGAGATGATCTTAGCAGGAGGAAAATACTTAGAGATAAAAGCATCTTTGCACTTATTCCATGAATCAATACTATTTTTAGGCAAAGACGAAAACCAAGCTTTAGCACGATCTCTAAGGGAAAAAGGAAATAGCTTCAATTTAACAATATCATTGTCCACATCTTTCTTATTTTGCATATCACATAAATCAACAAAGTTGTTTAGATGGGTAGCGGCATCTTCACTAGGAAGGCCGGCGAATTGATCTTTCATGACAAGATTCAATAAAGCAGCATTAGTTTCACAAGATATAGGATTGGTAAGAGGAGCAATCGGAGTGCTAAGAAAATCATTGTTGTTGGTATTGGTAAAGTCACACAATTTACTATTGTCTTGAGCTATCATGATAAGCAAGCAATCCAACACACGAGCAAACAAGAAGCAAGCGAAAAAGAGGCGAACAGAAAAAGAGAGGGCGAATAAAATGGCAAGGGTGAAGTGGGGGAGAGGAAAACAAGAGGCAAATGGCAAATAATGTAATGCGAGGGATAAGAGTTTGTGATGGGTACTTGGTATGTCTTTACTTGTGCGTAGACTCCCCGGCAACAGCGCCAGAAATGGCTCGTTGTCAGGAGTCAAATCTTGACTTGACTTGGCGCGAATCTCCCCGGCAACGGCGCCAGAAGTCCTTCTTGCTACCTCTTGAGCACTGCGTTGGTTTTCCCTTGAAGAGGAAAGGGTGATGCAGTAAATTAGCGTAAGTATTTCCCTTAGTTTTTGAGAACCAAGGTATCAATCCAGTAGGAGATCACGCTCGAGTCCCACGCACCTACACAAACAAATAAGAACCTCGCAACCAACGCGATAAAGGGGTTGTCAATCCCTTCACGGTCACTTACGAGAGAGAGATCTGATAGATATGATAAGAAAATATTTTTGGTATTTTTATGATAAAGAGAAATAAAGATGCAAAATAAAATAAACGGCAGTAGAAATAGCTAAGTGTTGGAAGATGAATATGATGGAAGATAGACCCGGGGGCCATAGGTTTCACTAGTGGCTTCTCTCGAGAGCATAAGTATTAGGGTGGGTAAACGAATTACTGTCGAGCAATTGATAGAATTGAGCATATTTATGAGAATATCTAGGTATGATCATGTATATAGGCATCACGTCCATGACAAGTAGACCGAAACGATTCTGCATCTACTACTATTAGTCCACACATCGACCTCTATCCAGCATGCATCTAGAGTATTAAGTTCATAAGAACAGAGTAATGCTTTAAGTAAGATGACATGATGTAGAGGGATAAACTCATGCAATATGATATAAACCCCGTCTTTTTATCCTCGATGGAAACAATACAATACGTGCCTTGCTGCCCCTGCTGTCACTGGGAAAGGACACCACAATATTGAACCTAAAGCTAAGCACTTCTCCCATTGCAAGAAAGATCAATCTAGTAGGCCAAATCAAACTGATAATTCGAAGAGACTTGCAAAGATAAACCAATCATACATGAAAGAATTCAAAGAAGAATCAAATATTGTTCATAGATAATTTGGATCATAAACCCATAATTCATCGGATCTCGACAAACACACCACAAAAGAAGATTACATCGAATAGATCTCCAAGAGAATCAAGGAGAACTTTGTATTGAGATTCAAAGAGAGAGAAGAAGCCATCTAGCTAATAACTATGGACCCGAAGGTCCGAAGTAAACTACTCACACATCACCGAAGAGGCCATGGAGTTGATGTAGAGGCCCTTCGTGATCAATGCCCCCTCCGGCGGAGCTCCGGAAAAGGCCCCAAGATGGGATCTCTCGGGTACAGAAGGTTGCGGCGGTGGAATTAGGTTTTCGTGGTGCTCCTGGATGTTTGCGGGGTACGTGGACTTATATAGGAGGAAGAAGTAGGTCGGTGGAGCAACGAGGGGCCCACGAGGGTGGAGGGCGCGCCCCCCTGCCTTGTGGACTCCTCGATTGTTTCTTGACGCCCACTCCAGGTCTCCTGGATCACGTTTGTTGAGAAAATCACATTCCCGAAGGTTTCATTCCGTTTGGACTTCGTTTGATATTCCTTTTCTATGAAACACTGAAATAGGCAAAAAAACAGCAATTTGGGCTGGGCCTCCAGTTAATAGGTTAGTCTCAAAAATGATATAAAAGTGTAAAATAAAGCCCATTAACATCCAAAACAGATAATATAATAGCATGGAGCAATAAAAAATTATAGATACGTTGGAGACGTATCAATGTCTTCATGTCAAATTATAGATTGTTGCTTTGAATCACTTAAACTCCAAATGTCCATGCTACAAAAGAAAGAATATGTGATGAATATGATAGGTAGCATTCCGCATCAAAAATTCTATTTTTATCATTTACCTACTCGAGGACGGGCAGGAATTAAGCTTGGGGATACTTGATACGTCTCCAACATATCTATTATTTTTTATTGTTCCATGCTATTAAAGTATCAATCTTGGATGTTTTATGTACATTTACTAGCAACTTTATATCATTTTTGGGGACTAACCTATTGACATAGTGCCAAGTGTCGGTTGCTGTTTTTTGCTTGTTTTTTTACTTTGCAGAATATGAATATCAAACGAAGTCCAAATGCCACAAAACTTCTTGGAGATTTTTTTCTGGTGATAAGAGACCCTAGAAGCTCATGGAGACCACGAGAGGAGGCCTATGGGGCCCACGGGAACCGCCTTAACCCGCCCCCAACTCTATAAAAACACTAAAATCCCAGGAACCCTAGGGGAGTCGACGAAATACCTTTTCCACCGCCGCAAGTTCCAGAACCATGAGATCCAATCTATAGGCCTTTTCCGGCACTCTGCCGGAGGGGGAAACGATCATGGAGGGGTTCTTCATCATCCTTGCTGCCCCTCCAATGATGCGTGAGTAGTTTACCAGACCTACATGTCCGTAGTTAGCATCTAGATGGCTTCTTTTCTATTTTTGATCTTCAATAAAATGTTCTCCTCGATGTTCTTGGAGATCTATTTGATGTAACTCTTTTTTTGCGGTGTGTTTGTTGGTTTCCAATGAATTGTGAGTTTATGATCAGTTCTATCCATGAATATAAATTGAGTCTTCTTGGAACTCTTTTATGCATGATCGTTATAGCCTGGTATTTCTTCTCCGATTTATTGGTTTGGTTTGGCCATCTAGATTGATTTATATTGCCATAGGAAGAGGTGCTTTGTGATGGATTCGATCTTGCGGTGCTCAATCTCAGTGACAGAAAGCAAGGTTGTCAGAATTGCGATCCTGTTATACGATTCTACGACTTTACGATCCAAACTAACCCCTATGATTCTATGATTTTAGTTCATAGAATCTACGTCTCTACAATCCTAATAGTGAAGATTCTACGATTTGCGATCCTACCATCGGAGCTCGATCCGATTCAAAATCGCGATTCCAACAACCTTGACAGAAAGAGACATAACATGCACATATCGTCGCTATTAAGGGTAACAAGATGGGGTTTATTCATACGTGAGCTTATCTTGTCTACATCATGTCATCGTTCTTAATGCATTACTCCATTTTTCCATGAACTTAATACACTAGATGGATGCTGGATAGCGGTCGATGTGTGGAGTAATATTAGTAGATGCAGAATCGTTTCGGTCCACTAATCTTGGACATGATGCCTATATACATGATCATTACCTTGGATATAGTCATAATTATTTGCTTTTCTCTCAATTGCCCAACAGTAATTTATTTAGCCATCGTATGCTATTTTCTTGAGAGAAGCCTCTAGTGAAAATACGACCCTCGGGTCTATTTCCTATCATATTAAAACCAAAAATACCTTACTACAATTTTCCTTTATTTATTTTATTTTGTGTTTTAGTTAGATCTATTTATCAAATCTCATACAATTTAATCTATCTCAATACCGTGGAGGGATTGACAACCCCTCTTACGCATAGGGTTGCAAGTATATGTTGTTTGTGTGCAGGTGCTATTTACATATTGTTGCTTGGTTCTCCTACTGGATTGATAACCTTGGTTTCATAACTGAGGGAAATACTTACCTTTGTTGTGCTGCATCATCCCTTCCTCTTCAGGGAAACACCAACGTAGATACAAGCAATCACGTAGTCACCTGTATCTAGCCAGATGATGATGGATGCCATCACACCGAGAGGGCCCTAAGAATATCTCTCTATTGTCGGAGGACCAAATCCCACTCTCGAGTTGTCCGGTCACTTGTTAAACTTTCCGGTGTGCCTGAAAGTTGTTGTTATGATCACCTTGTTACGGATGACGTTTGAGTAACCACAAAGCCCATCGTCCGGTAGGAAGTGACCTGAGACACTCTCATGGTCCGAGGAACTAAAACACATGGAAACACTCCATGTTATAACAGATGATTTCAAACGATTTAATCACATAGTATAACAGACAAGAATTGGGTCAATTCGATGTGATCATTCTTCTAATGTGGCATCCTCACCGTTGTTTTAGGACTATCATTACACTTAACGATATCCTAAGATCCGAAAAACATGATCACCAACAACACTTGATATGGTCTTAGAGGCGAGACCGGGAACCTATTGTTCACCGCTTATCATTTAACACATGCATATGAGTTTTCCACTGAATCACATATTCCAGGATCATAGCAGTTATAGCATGAAATATAAACTCTTAATTATGAACAATGAAAATATAATAATACAATATTATTGCCTCTAGGGCATATTTTCAACAGTCTGGTGTTGCTCATGCTTTGCTTGTGGTAGAGCTTTTATCATTTGTTTTGACATATTCAAAACTTAGCAATATTTGTGTCAGTCTTGTCTGTTTTCAGGATCTCAATCCATCTTGCTGTTAGCTATAACATTTTATTCAAAATAAAATATCATTTAGACTCATTGCACTTAGAATCACATCAACTATATTAAGACTCTTCTTGACTATATATTGTAATCATATTCCAGATTCACCCATTCATATCAAGATTCTTCTTGACTGGGTATATTCATAATATAATGCTTATGGGTTTCTTACAAATTTTGTAATATCCAATTATATCAAGACATTTCTTGATTATTGGATCTACCCATTCATATCAAGACTCTTCTTGATTGGCCATATTCATCATATAATGTTAATGGGTTTCTTACAACTTTTGTAACATCCAATTTTATCAAGATATTTCTTGATTATTGGATCTACACATTCATATCAAGACTCTTCTTCATTCAGGTAACATAGAAACATCTAATGTTTTCAAAACACAAATTATCGTTATAGAATCAACAATATTGTTGATAAAATAATTTATTTTTATCATAGCCCTAATTATATCAATCATGAAGTTGATATTCATATATTCTTAATAATGAATTTAACTTCATATTCTCAAAATAATACATTTATTCTTTTGATATCCTTGATATCTGTAACTAACACTTAGTAAAACTCTTGGCCCTTTCATATATATTATAACTATCAAGTTGAACTTATTTCATCTACTCATGCTTATTAACTGAATCTCATAAGCATCTAGTTATATCACATTGAGAGAAAAAATTCTCTAACATTTTACACCTTTGTAATATATATATACCTTTTATCTCAATCAGACATATTGATCTATCTTCATAGATTCTTTTATGCCCAATATTGTGCGTTGCTATTTGATGAAAACATGTTTCAAGACCATTTTATTTTACAGTAAAAAGCTATATTATTTCCATTTCATAATATGTCATAAACATATGAGACCAGAAATACTATATAGCTCCCACTGAGTTATATGTATACACAAAGTTCTTTTGATCGGATCAAAATCTCAATATCAGCTCACTTGTTATAATCTTCAAAAACTCTTCTGAAGTTTGCACTTTTATCTGATGTCCTGAGGATTTTAAAACTTTTCTGATTGTATCATTCATACATCCTTTCCTTTTAGGAAACTAGTTTTATCCATTTTCTTAAAAACTCTTTGAAGTGTCAACCAAGTTCCATACTTGTTTCTACAATTAAGTTATAAACTTAATTGTACATGAATTTTTCATCCCTGTGTGCATGGCTATGAGCCATTCCTTTGAGCTGGGTGCCGCCATTGCTTCCTTGTAGTGTGCTAGTTCATCTTGTTTCCAAGATGAATGCTAGTTCATCTTCTTTCAAAGATGAATATCTCATTGTAGAATTTCAAAAATTCAACAATATTCCTAATTTGTATAAACCTGTTACAAGCTTTAGAATTTCTACATCCAATGTAGTAATTTGCGGTTTATTTTGCACACAAACTATCAGAACAATTCTGGTTTGTTAATTCTGCTTATTATCGTCAGAGATTCAATAATCCTTTCTAAGTTGTAATATCCTCCCACTTATTTCTTTGACAAGAAAACCTTTTCATGAAAAAGTGTCCTTCTGCATCATTTTGTTGTCCTTTTGAACATTTCAATGAAGTAACCAAATCATATTATTTGAGATATCCTACAACATTTATTTGGTTAATAATTTCCATAACTCTTATGGTTTCATTAACCAGAATAATTTGTGATGCTCTGTTTAGTGTATATCTTGTCGTTTCAATTTATATCCCAAAGTATAAAAGCAGATCGGTAATAGATAATTCCATAATTATTCAAACGTTTTTTTTTGCTAAACTTATGACTTAGATAATTTTCTTCAATCTTGAAGAATCACTTTATCTTTTGTCAAAATGATCCTTATCTTCATAATAAAGTATTTGAACTCTTCAAATACATTCTGAAATTCCTTTGAACTATTCAAATATTTCAGTTTTTATTTATAAGTAAATCATTTTTACGTAATCTTTAATGGAGCATTATTATCCACCGAGCCCTGAATCATTCATCAGACTTCATACATCAGTATGTATTCTTTTATCTGGTTTCTCAATTAAGAGAATTCAATACTTCATCTATATGAAGATTATTTCCCGATATAGCCAAGCAATGACACATTTAAGTGGATCTTATCAGTCTTCTCAAGACGTTTAGCATTAATGTTAAAATTTCAAATCAAGATTCATGAATAAACCATAAAAAATCTTAGGTAAATCCAAACATATTCTTATAATCACTTTAACAACTATTGTTCAAAAATTTATAAGAATCTCCGTTACATAATCCAAAACATAATGTCTTATACAACTCTGGAACATAATAACTATTCTTTGATCCTAAGATGAATCTTGAAGATAAACTAAAGCCATGATTCCATCGGTCCTGAGTAGTGATCCATCACCATCCTTGACTTACATCACGTCTTTATTTCTTTCCAACTTGTGAGCTTTCTATAGCCCCTGCATCAGATTACAAACGAGAGCAATCGACCAATATCAGATACTTGTGACTTACACAAACAAGAGAAATAACATTAACTTTGTATAAATTTTATACCTTTACCGGAAGAACCATTCTTCTTATCTGCCAGATATTTCTTGTAGTTTCGCTTCCAGTGACCCTTCTGTTTGTAGTAGAAACATTCAGTCTCCTTAGAGGCTCCGTCCTTGTTCTTCTTCTGAGAGATAGTCTTACTAGCACCAGTAGATTTCTACTTGGAGTTGCCCTTCTTTTTGAAACTGGTAGTCTTATCGACCATCAACACTTCTTTGTTCTTCTGCATTCCAGCTTCCGCAGTTTTGAGCATAGCAAAGAACTCGTTTGCATTTTTCTCCATCCTGTTCATGTTGTAATTCATGATAAAACCATCATAAGATGGGGGAGTGAAGCTAGCACAATATCTGTACCGAGTGTTGGTGGAATTTGAAATTCCCGTGAAGCAAGTCTATCAACATAGCCACCAAGCTTCACTATATGCCCACTCATCGAGGAACCCTCTTTTATCTTGCATTCGGTCAGGGCCTTGGTTAATTCAAACCGTTCAGTACTTGCTTGTTTCTTGTACAGAACTTCTAATGACCCAATTATAAATTGAGTGGTAGGACATTCAAAACATTTATGTAGTTCAGGATCCATGCAAGTTAACATGAGACACTGGACTGCCTCATGGTCATCCCTACGAGCAGTATAAGCAACTTCTTCTGGTGGTGCATCCTTTGAGGGAGCATCACCTAGGGGCTGATCCATCATGTACTCCTTATTAGCACTCCTGAGAGCAAATCTCAGGTTCCGGATCCAATCTGCATAGTTTCCACCATTTGCAGCCAACTTTTCTTTCTCAAACATAGGTGCTAAGTTGAACAAATTGCGAGCCATTTAATCTACAATGATAAACACAAACAATTTTAGACATAATTCATAATTAATTATGCACTAGTCATTAAAACAAATTTTAATTTTAAAGCGCACTCCCACTCAAGTTAATATCTCTCATAATTAATAGTGAGTGATTCAAGATCCAAGTCTAGTTCTCAGCCATTGATGTGGACATCACTGATGACGAGAATTTTGACCGGTGGGCAAACTTTTATCAATCATATCTCCATATGAACCTTGTTCATCTTTTGGTGTGTTGTGCTTCGAGCTCAGAATGATTCTGCTAGAACTTCAAGACAATCGAGTGCTATCTGCATACATGGTCTGACCATCCCTGTCTTACACCTCACGTCCCGTTTGTACTCATGTGGGCATGATGCACTCCGGAACACTATGTGTTATAGACAGTTGCAACACTGGGAAGAGCACCTTTTAACTTGATATTTACTATGAGAGATCACCCTAATAATTGACTACTACGTAATCAAAGGGTGCAAACAACAAAGGGACAAACATCTCAGGCAATTCATAATATCATGACATGGTATAGCATTGGGCGTCGGGAGTTCTCCATGATCGCCTTCAATATCTAGTTGAAACGACGTGACGACCAATATTTCATTGTCGTGGAAACCGTTTCAAAAACGTTGTTGTGGCGGCAATCTCAGAAAACGTTGCCGGGGCACCAAAATCTGAAATTCAGCCGTGGCACAAAATTATAGCTCCTCGTACGCGCCTTGGTACACCTTCTCCTCGTCAGGGTCCTTTGTGTACGTCTTGCCACCATCACCTGTAACCTATCTCTATGATATTTACATTAAGGCGGCAATCTCGTGGCTCCAGCCATCATGTCGTGACACGCGGGCCACTTAACATTACAACATATAACCATCTCATACATAAACTCATTATCATGACGAAGGCTATACCACATCATATGGAACCCTGCAAAACCAAGTTAGACATGCTCTAATCGGTTTGACAAATTTTAATTACATGGCTTCTAGGGTTTCCGGATAAACCTAGCTACCCACGTGCACACCATAAAGTGATAATCATTGTTGCTAGATTAACTTTCGGGGTGTGTGAAAGAAGAGACTTAATTAAAAATCTCGTTCCCCCACACTAAACTTCGTCTAACACGCATGACCCCCTAGAAGATGATCCATCTTCATTGCCCCCTTGTGTACATGATGGTTCACTATTCTTGATGATGGTGAAGCCCAAGGAACTATTAGCAGATCGTCGACAGCTAGAGCCGAGTGATTCCCAAAACATTGTAGAAAGCGACACCATGCCATCAATGAACTAAACCGAAGCAACACTCGAGGGAAGCATAGCAAGAACATCACCCTCACATCCACATTTGATCTAGATCACAACCTGCATCTACTCATAGAACCTCTTTTATGCCACTGTTGGGAAACGTAGTAGAAAAAAATCGCCCTGCGATCACCCAGGAACAATGCATAATGGGTTGAGGTAAACAATCGATACCAACTCCGGGAGTGCAGCGAAAGTAGACGAGTTGGTGTAGATCATAGTTGGAGTCCCTCAAACGTTGATGACGATCCCGCAAACGGCCCTCGGATGGAAGACCGAAAGCACGACCTCTCTACTTGGTTGCAAGCGTACGGTCTTCACGATCCGGCAGCGCTTCGTTGTCTAGAGCTAATCGTCGCCGAAGAATTAGAGGCAGGAGTATAGAACCACACAAGGCTTCTAATTTTCGGGATTAGAGGTGGCTAGGGCTAGCTCTAATTAGTCAACTAGGACCAACTAGAACATACACTAGACCAACAAGACGAGGCTCCAAAACTTGTATTAGCATAGGAGGGAAATACTCTAGTATATATAGGTTAGAGGGGAGGGAGAGGGGAGCCACCAAGGGGGGGAGTCCCCCTTGGGGTGCCGGCCTATAGAGAGGGAGTAGGACTCCCTCCCCTAGTCCAATCCCCCCCATAAGGAAAGGGGGGCGCCTTCCTACTTGGGCCCTTATGGCCCAAGTTGCCTTCCACCTCTTGGCCTTTTAAGGCCCATTAATATTTAAATTAAATATAAAATGTTCTAAATGTTTTTAGAGCATCATATGTATAATTTAACATCCCTAGAACCATTTTCCACATATATATAATTAATCGATAATACCCGGTATTACCCGATACTCACTGAAACCCTTCCGGTGACCCCGAAACGCTTACGGAACCTCTCGGAACTATTCCGGATATTAATGAAACAATTACACAAATATATTCTCATCACTCTCGTCCCACTAACACTCAACAGATCATGATTACCTTAAGCTTGTGACCCTGTAGGTTCAGTAAACCACAGACATGAACGAAACCCCTTCGTTCAATGACCGATAGCGGAACCGTGGACATCCATATATGTGTCCCTATGGTTACACGAGTGATATTCAAGTGAACCTTTGGTTATCATGTGATGTTCCCTTTGCTTCATGATACTTTACAAACCCGGTGTGCATTGATGTCTACAACACAACCTTCTTCTTGTAGACGTTGTTGGGCCTCCAAGTGCAGAGGTTTGTAGGACAGTAGCAAATTTCCCTCAAGTGGATGACCTAAGGTTTATCAATCCGTAGGAGGCGTAGGATGAAGATGGTGTCTCTCAAGCAACCCTGCAACCAAATAACAAAGAGTCTCTTGTGTCCCCAACACACCCAATACAATGGTAAATTGTATAGGTGCACTAGTTCGGCGAAGAGATGGTGATACAAGTGGTATATGGATAGTAGATATATGTTTTTGTAATCTGAAAATATAAAAACAGCAAGGTAACTAATGATAAAAGTGAGCGTAAACGGTATTGCAATGTGTTGAAACAAGGCCTAGGGTTCATACTTTCGCTAGTGCAAGTTCCCTCAACAATAATAACATAATTGGATCACATAACTATCCCTCAACATGCAACAAAGAGTCACTCCAAAGTCACTAATAGCGGAGAACAAACGAAGAGATTATGGTAGGGTACGAAACCACCTCAAAGTTATTCTTCCCAATCAATATGTTGGGCTATTCCTATAAGTGTCACAAACAGCCCTAGAGTTCGTACTAGAATAACACCTTAAGACACAAATCAACCAAAACCCTATTGTCACCTAGATACTCAAATGTCACCTCAAGTATCCGTGGGTATGATTATAAGATATGAATCACACAATCTCATATTCATCTATTCAGCCAACACATAGAACCTCAAAGAGTGCCCCAAAGTTCCTACCGGAGAATCACGGCGAAAATGTGTGCCAACCCCTATGCATAGGTTCATGGGCGGAACCCGCAAGTTGATCACCAAAACATACATCGAGTGAATTACGTGGCATCCCATTGTCACCACAGATACAGACGACAAGACATACATCAAGTGTTCTCAAATCTTTAAAGACTCAAACCGATAAGATAACTTCAAAGGGGAAACTCAATCCATTACAAGAGAGTAGAGGGGGAGGAGAAACATCATAGGATCCAAATATAATAGCAAAGCTCGCGATACATCAAGATCGTATCACCTCAAGAACACGAGAGAGAGAGAGAGAGAGAGAGAGAGAGAGAGAGATCAAACACATAGCTACTGGTACATACCCTCAGCCCCGAGGGAGAACTACTCCCTCCTCGTCATGGAGAGCACCGGGATGATGAAGATGGCCACCGGAGAGGGATTGCCCCCTCCGACAGGGTGCCGGAACAGGTCTAGATTGGTTTTTGGTGGCTAAGGAGGCTTCTGGCGGCGGAACTCCTGATCTATTGTGCTCCCCGATCGTTTTAGGGTATATGGAGATATATAGGTGGAAGAAGTACGTCAGGGGAGCCACGAGGGGCCCACGAGGGTGGAGGGCGCACCCAGCCCTGCCTCGTGGCTTCCTCGTTGCTTCCCTTACTTGGACTCCAAGTCTCCCGAGTTGCTTTCCTTCCAAAAATAAGTTCCGTGAAGTTTCAGGTTAATTGGACTCCGTTTGATTTTCCTTTTCTGCGATACTCTAAAACAAGGAAAAAACAGAAACTGGCACTGGGCTCTAGGTTAATAGGTTAGTCCCAAAAATCATATAAAATAGCATATAAAGGCATATAAAACATCCTAGGTTGATAATATAATAGCATTGAACAATCAAAAATTATAGATACGTTGGAGACGTATCATGCACTGGTATCCTCCTGAGTCATCACCATGCTCACTATATCGTTGCTCCCGTTACCGGTATTGTTCTTCTTTCTCGTTGATGCTTCCGATATCCCTGTGACGTAGTCACCTGTGTCTGCCCAGACGTTGATAGGTGCCGTCACACCGAGAGGGCCCTAAGAATATCTCTCATCGTCGGAGGAGCAAATCCCACTCTCAAGTCGTCCAGTCACTTGTCAAACTTCCCGGTGTGCCTGAAAGTTGTCGTTATGATCACCTTTTTACAGATGACGCTTGAGCAACCCCAAAGCCCACCGTCCGGTAGGAAGTGAATTGAGAAAATCTCATGGTCTGGGGAACTAAAACACATGCTAACACTCTGTGTTATAACAGATGATTTCATACGATTTAATCACATAGTATAGCAGACAAGAATTGGGTCGATTCAATATGATCATTCTTCTAACGTCACATCCTCAATGTTGTTTTAGGAATATTGTTACACTTAACGATATCCTAAGATCCAAAAACATGATCACTAACAACAATTGAGCCAGTCTTAGAGACGAGACAGGGAACCTATTGTTTACCGTTTATCATTTCACACGCGCATATGAGTTTTCCACTCAATCGCATATTCCAGGATCATAGCAGTTATAGCATGAAATATAAATTCTTAATTATGAATAACAAAAATATAATAATACAATAGAATTGCCTCTAGGACATATTTCCATCATAGTCCCCTTCCGTTGTGGCTATCACGCACTGCTCGGACGAACATCTTTCGCTTGCATTACGCATACCTAAAAGCTCAAAATGCCGAGACCCAACGGTGTTATTACAGTTAATGGTAACACCGAACAATCCCTCCATGCGGAGGAGCAAACCACGACTTTCACAACCGATGAGGCATCAGTGGCCCTCACTAGATTGCAGGATAAGTGCTCGTCAAAGCGCATCCGAGGTGTCTCTTCAACCTCCCAATGGCCAGGTCGTACCCTCATATAGGGGTACGTGCTCCACAGTCCTCCTTTGCTAACCAAGGACTACGTACCTCGAGTTCATAACTTTGCACTCAAAATTCCATGGGGACCGTGGAGCATTACAAACAAGCACACTTCTCGACTTAACCGAACAGTGACCCATATCCATCCTGGTTATTATCAAGGCACTATAACAAGCCCACCAGGACGGATTTCTGCAAACAGCATCACGTTGTCTAAGCACAGCTACTTGGTGCAATCTCTTCAAATGCCCTTCCAGTCGAAGGCGTCCTGCATATCAATGGTCATGTAGCGTGTGAAGTTGTTGAACCTTGGATTGGACAAGGTAAGCATTGCTAGACAGCACGGAGGCGCAGATGTGCGACAGGGCCACAAATGGATGTTTAAATCCAAGTTCAAACCATCATGTATTGAACCTCCTTATTCTTGTGTATCTTTTTAGAATTTCTTTGATAAATCTTAGTATGTACGGTCCGTCCTTATTAATCAAAGAAAACAGGCCCTTTACGGTCCCTAAGCATATATTTGTGTTATTTCTTTTTTCTCTTGCCTCTGAGCCAAAGATAACCACATCGATACAATTCAACTGTCACTTCACCCGTCCTAGACCGGGGGCTCAGATTTACTCCTCGCCAAGTATAAAAGTATTCGGTATCTCGGGTGTTGCATTATATGCATCGGTTTTGAAATCATGTCTGTGGTCAATAGTTGGGTTGCCCGGCTCTTGTGCTTACCCCTTACGTTTCCGCATTGTTCGGCTAAGGGTGTAAAGGGAGAACCACTGCAATTGCACTTCCATCTTGAATGATTAGGTGCCTTAGCGGAGAAAGCCGAAAACTAACTCTCATGATAGGCGCAAACTGGTCGGCAATCCGATGACTGTGTCAAACAAAAGATCCATAGAGTTCACCCGTGTTAAATGAAGGGCTCCTGTTAAAGAGCCGAAGTGATTAACTGGATCAACCTCGTCCAGGCCGAACACTTCAAACTAGCCCCCACACTTAAAGCTCCTATGACTAAGTGAAAGTTCTCAAGCCGAGATAGTCGGATTTCCTAGGTTTGTACCAACAACTCTACCTTCGGGCACCGACACATCGGCTAAGGGTTTAGTTTTTGTAGAAACACCCCTTGTATCCTGTACAAGGGGGTGGAAGCTGACGACTGGCTGCTTTCAGTATCAACGGTCGCACATGAGTCAAAATAAAAGGAAAGCAAGTGGGATATTAAAGAGAAATATAGCAACATTGAAAGTTTTTTTATATCATTGTAACTTTCGCATTCTGAAGTAAAAACTAATAAAACAAGTTATCATTGTTACATAGGGCCTCGATGATATGAGCAAACTCTGCCACATACTTCTCAGGAGCACGATCCTTCCTGGCAGGAGGTCCCGAGGTCACTTCTGTCGCGTCAATGTGCAAGTAGTGCGTTTTCATGCAGGCATATGTACGCTGGCCACCCTCCATGTAGGCAGACCGCTTCCAGCGAAGCACCTCGGGGATGTCACCTTGGAGCCGAGCTACCTAGCCGAAGAATCTGCTTGGCATGGGCTCCGCAGGGCCAGAGGTTGATGCAGAGGTATTCCATGGCTGGCTTCATCGTGCGATAAAGCTCCATCAACTGCATCATCTAGTCGTTGAGCAGTGGCGGATGCGATGGCACCTGGAATTGACTCTGCTACCTCTTGAGCACTGCGTTGGTTTTCCCTTGAAGTGGAAAGGGTGATGCAACAAAGTAGCGTAAGTATTTCCCTTAGTTTTTGAGAACCAAGGTATCAATCCAATAGGAGGCCACGCACGAGTCCCTCGCACCTACACAAACAAATAAAATCCTCGGAACGTAATAAAGGGGTTGTCAATCCCTTCATGGTCACTTATGAAAGTGAGATCTGATAGATATGATAAGATAATATTTTTGCATTTTTATGATAAAGATGCAAAGTAAATAAAGCGAAATAAAAACGGCAGCGGAAATAGCTTGTTGACAGGAGATTAATATGATGAAAAATAGACCCGGGGGCCATAGGTTTCACCAGTGGCTTCTCTCGAGAGCATAAGTATTACGGTGGGTAAACAAATTACTGTTGAGCAATTGACAAAATTGAGCATAGTTATGAGAATATCTAGGTATGATCATGTATATAGGCATCACGTCTGAGACAAGTAGACCGACCCCTGCCTGCATCTACTACTATTACTCCACACATCGACCGCTATCCAGCATGCATCTTGAGTATTAAGTTCAAAGGAACAAAGTAACGCTTTAAGTAAGATGACATGATGTAGAGGGATAAACTCATGATATATGATATAAACCCCATCTTGTTATCCTCGATGGCAACAATACAATACGTGCCTTGCTGCCCCTACTGTCACTGCGAAAGGACACCGCAAGATTGAACTCAAAGCTAAGCACTTCTCCCATTGCAAGAAAGATCAATCTAGTAAGCCAAACCAAACTGATAATTCGAAGAGACTTGCAAAGATAACCAATCCTACATAAAAGAATTCAGAGAAGATTCAAATATTGTTCATAGATAAACTTGATCATAAACCCACAATTCATCGGTCTCAACAAACACACCGCAAAAGAAGATTACATCGAATAGATCTCCACGAGAATCGTGGAGAACTTTGTATTGAGATCCAAAGAGAGAGAGAAGAAGCCATCTAGCTAATAACTATGGACCCGAAGGTCTGAGGTAAACTACTCACACATCATCGGAGAGGCTATAGTGTTGATGTAGAAGTCATCCGTGATTGATGCCCCCTCCGGCGGAGCTCCGGAAAAGGCCCCAAGATGGGATCTCATGGGTACAGAAGGTTGCGGCGGTGGAATTAGGTTTTTGGCTCCGTATCTGGTAGTTTTGGGTACGTAGGTATATATAGGAGGAAGAAGTACATCGGTGGAGCAACATGGGCCCCATGATGGTGGAGGGCGCGCCTGGGGGGGGGGTAGGCGCGCCCCCCTACCTCGTGCCTTCCTAGTAGCTTTCTTGACGTAGGGTCCAAGTCCTCTAGATCACGTTCCTTCCAAAAATCATGTTCCCTAAGGTTTCATTCCATTTGGACTCCGTTTGATATTCTTTTTCTGCGAAACTCTGAAATAGGCAAAAAAACAGCAATTCTGGGTTGGGCCTCCGATTAATAGGTTAGTCCCAAAAATAATATAAAAGTGTATAATAAAGCCCAATAATGTCCAAAACAGAATATAATATAGCATGGAACAATAAAAAATTATAGATACGTTGGAGACGTATCAAGCACCCCCAAGCTTAATTCCTGCTCGTCCTCGAATAGGTAAATGATAAAAACAAATTTTTTGATGTGGAATGCTACTTGGCATAATTTCAATGTAATTATCTTAATTGTGGTATGAATATTCAGATCCGAAAGATTCAAGACAAAAGTTTAATATTGACATAAAAATAATAATACTTCAAGCATACTAACTAAGCAATTATGTCTTCTCAAAATAACATGGCCAAAGAAAGTTATCCCTACAAAATCATATAGTCTGGCTATGCTCTATCTTCACCACACAAAGTATTTAAATCATGCACAACCCCGATGACAAGCCAAGCAATTGTTTCATACTTTTGGTGTTCTCAAACTTTTTCAATCTTCACGCAATACATGAGCGTGAGCCATGGACATAGCACTATATGTGGAATAGAAGGGTGGTTGTGGAGAAGAAAAAAAAGGAGAAGATAGTCTCACATCAACTAGGCATATCAATGGGCTATGGATATGCCCTTTAATAGATATCAACGTGAGTGAGTAGGGATTGCCATGCAACGGATGCACTAGAGCTATAAGTATATGAAAGCTCAACAAAACGAACTAAGTGGGCGTGCATCCAACTTGCTTGCTCACGAAGACCTAGGGCATTTTGAGGAAGCCCTTCATTGGAATATACAAGCCAAGTTATATAATGAAAAAAATTCCCCCTAGTATATGAAAGTGATATCATAGGAGACTCTCTATATGAAGAACATGGTGCTACTTTGAAGCACAAGTGTGGAAAAAGGATAGTAACATTGTCCCTTCTCTCTTTTTCTCTCATTTTTTTATTTGGGCCTTCTTTCTTTTTTTCTTCTTTTGTCCTCTTTTTTTCTTTTTATTTTTATTTTTCATCCGGATTCTCATCCTGACTTGTGGGGGAATCATAGTCTCCATCATCCTTTCCTCACTGGGACAACGCTCTAATAATGATGATCATCACACTTTATTTACTTACAACTCAAGAATTACAACTCAATACTTAGAGCAAAATATGACTCTATGTGAATGCCTCTGGCGGTGTACCGGGATGTGCAATGATGCATGAGTGACATGTATGAAAGAATTATGAACGGTGGCTTTGCCACAAATACGATGTCAACTACATGATCATGCAAGTAATATGACAATGATGAAGCATGTCATAATAACGGAACGGTGGAAAGTTGCATGGAAATATATCTCGGAATGGCTATGGAAATGCCATAATAGGTAGGTATGGTGGCTGTTTTGAGGAAGGTATTTGGTGGGTTTATGGTACCGGCGAAAGTTGTGCGATACTAGAGAGGCTAGCAATGGTGGAAGGGTGAGAGTGTGTATAATCCATGGACTTAACATTAGTCATAAAGAACTCACATACTTATTGCAAAAATCTATTTCTTATCAAAGCAAAGTATTATGCGCATGCTCCTAGGGGGATAGATTGGTAGGAAAAGACCATCGCTCGTCCCCGACCGTCACTCATAAGGAAGACAATCAATAAATAAATCATGCTCCGACTTCATCACATAACGGTTCACCATACGTGCATGCTACGGGAATCACAAACCTCAACACAATTATTTCTCAAATTCACAACTACTCAACTAGCATGACTCTCATATCACCATCTTCATATCTCAAAACAATTATCAAGTATCAAACTTCTCATAGTATTCAACACACTCATAATAATTTTTATTATTTTTTTACTAATCTTGAATGCCTATCATAATTAAAGCAAATTACCACGCTGTTTTGTAGGACTCTCAAAATAATCTAAGTGAAGCATGAGAGATCAATTATTTCTATAAAACAAATCCACCACCATGCTCTAAAAGATATAAGTGAAGCACAAGAGCAAAAACTATATAGCTCAAAAGATATAAGTGAAGCACATAGAGTATTCTAATAATTTTCAAATCATGTGAGTCTCTCTCAAAAGGTGTGTAAAGCAAGGATGATTGTGTAAAACTAACAAATAAAGACTCAAATAATACAAGACGCTCCAAGCAAAACACATATCATGTGGTGAATAAAAATATAGCTCCAAGTAAAGTTACCGATAGACGAAGACGAAAGAGGGGATGCCCTTCGGGGCATCCCCAAGCTTAGGCTTTTGGGTGTACTTCAATTTTACCTTGGGGTGCCATGGGAATACCCAAGCTTAGGCTCTTGCCACTCCTTGTTCCATAATCCATCAAAACTTAACCCAAAACTTGAAAACTTCACAACACAAAACTCAAAATAGAAAATCTCGTGAGCTCCGTTAGCGAAAGAAAGAAAAACACCACTTCAAGGTACTGTAATGAACTCATTCTTGATTTATATTGGTGTTAAACCTACTGTATTCCAAATTCTCTATGGTTTATAAACTATTTTACTAGCCATAGACTCATCAAAATAAGCAAACAACACCCGAAAAACAGAATCTGTCAAAAACAGAACAGTCTGTAGTAATCTGTAGCTAACGCAAACTTCTGGAACCCCAAAAATTCTAAAATAAATTGCTGGACGTGAGGAATTTATCTATTAATAATCTTTAAAAATAATTAACTAAATATCACTTTCCAAATAAAAATGGCATCAATTCTCGTGAGCGCTAAAGTTTCTGTTTTTTACAACAAGATTAAAAAGACTTTCCCCAAGTCTTCCCAACGGTTCTACTTGGCACAAACACTAATTAAACACAAAAAACACAACCAAAACAGAGGATAGATAAATTATTTATTACTAAACAGGAGCAAAAAGCAAGGAATAAAAATAAAATTGGGTTGCCTCCCAACAAGCTCTATCGTTTAACGCACCTAGCTAGGCATAATGGCAAGGATAGATCTAGGTATTGCCATCTTTGGTTGGCATTTTTTAATGAGACATCTATCACCCTTAGGATTTTCTTTATTTTTATTAATTATCAAACTTGTAGGCACAATATCAAAAAATTCATTTGAAGCAAATGGTTCCTTAATGATAGCAAAAAGATTGGGATGAATACTTATAGATTTGAGATCCGCAGTTTCCTTGCTAGAGGATTCGCCCTTATTTTTAGGAACATACATAAGCTTGGCAATTTTAGTTGGAGGACTTGGAGTATTCTTTACGGAATAAAAAGCGGTTCCCAAGTTTATTACGGAATAAAAAGTTTATCGATTCTAGTGGAATCCTGATTTATTCTTTCATTAACTATGGGTTCCTTCTCCTTAATATTTTTCAAAGTGACTCCTACTTTAGATCCATATTGGGTAATTTGGTTGTGGATATTTTTATCCAAATTTTTAATTAAATCTACGGTAGCAACTTTATTTTCAATAATTTCAAGTCTTTGCATTACATGCTCCAAAGTTAACATAGTTCCATTAACCAAAAGAGGGGGTGAGCCAAACAAATCTATCATAGCATTATAAGAATCAAAAGTATGGCTACCCAAGAAATTCCCTCTGGTAATGGTATCAAGGATATATCTGTACCAAGGAGTAGTGCCTACATAAAAATTGCGGAGAAGAACGGAAGTAGATTGCTTCCTGGTAGATCTATTTTGAGCATTGCAAATTCTATACCAAGGGTCTTTTAGATTTTCTCCTTCCCTTTTCTTAAAATTAAGAACTTCATTTTCGGGAGACAACGGAGAAGATATGGGACTAGCCATAATAAAAAGCAAGCGATCCAACACACGAGCAAACAAGAAGCACACAAAAAAGAGGCGAACAGAAAAGAGAGGGCGAATAAAACGGCAAGGGTGAAGTGGGGGAGAGGAAAACGAGAGGCAAATGGCAAATAATGTAATGCAGGAAATAAGGGTTTGTGATGGGTACTTGGTATGTTGACTTTTGTGTAGACTCTCCGGCAACGGCGCCAGAAATCCTTGTTGCTACCTCTTGAGCATTGCGTTGGTTTTCCCTTGAAGAGGAAAGGGTGATGCAGCAAAGTAGCATAAGTATTTCCCTTAGTTTTTGAGAACCAAGGTATCAATCCAGTAGGAGGCCACGCACGAGTCCCTCGCACCTACACAAACAAATAAAATCCTCGCAACCAACGCAATAAAGGGGTTGTCAATCCCTTCACAGTCACTAACGAAAGTGAGATCTGATAGATATGGTAACATAATATTTTTGGTATTTTTATGATAAAGATGCAAAGTTAATAAAGCGAAATAAAAACGGCACCAGAAATAGCTTGTTGATGCAAGAATAATATGATGGAAAATAGACCCAAGGGCCATAGGTTTCACTAGTGGCTTCTCTCGAGAGCATAAGTATTACGGTGGGTAAACAAATTACTCTTGAGCAATTGACATAATTGAGCATAGTTATGAGAATATCTAGGTATGATCATGTATATAGGCATCACGTCCGAGACAAGTAGACCGACTCCTGCCTGCATCTACTACTATTACTCCACACATCGACCGCTATCCAGCATGCATCTAGAGTATTAAGTTCAAAGGAATAGAGTAACGCTTTAAGTAAGATAACATGATGTAGAGGGATAAACTCATGCAATATGATATAAACCCCATCTTGTTATCCTTGATGGCAACAATACAATACGTGCCTTGCTGCCCCTACTGTCACTGGGAAAGGACACCACAAGATTGAACCCAAAGCTAAGCACTTCTCCCATTGCAAGAAAGATCAATCTAGTAGGCCAAACCAAACTTATAATTCGAAGAGACTTGCAAAGATAACCAATCATACATAAAAGAATTCAGAGAAGATTCAAATATTGTTCATAGATAAACTTGATCATAAACCCACAATTCATCGGTCTCAACAAACACACCGCAAAAGAAGATTACATCTAATAGATCTCCACGAGAATCGTGGAGAACTTTGTATTGAGATCCAAAGAGAGAGAAGAAGCCATCTAGCTAATAACTATGGACCCGAAGGTCTGAGGTAAACTACTCACACATCATCAAAGAGGCTATAGTGTTGATGTAGAAGCCGTCCGTGATCGATGCCCCCTCCGACGGAGCTCCGGAAAAGGCCCCAAGATGGGATCTCACGGGTACAGAAGGTTGCGGCGGTGGAATTAGGTTTTTGGCTCCGTATCTAGTAGTTTGGGGATACGTAGGTATATATAGGAGGAAGAAGTACGTCGGTGGAGCAACATGGGCCCCACGAGGTGGAGGGCGCGCCTGGGGGGTAGGCATGCCCCCCTACCTCGTGCCTTCCTAGTAGCTTTCTTGACGTAGGGTCCAAGTCCTCTGGATCACGTTCGTTCCAAAAATCACGCTCCCGAAGGTTTCATTCCGTTTGGACTCCGTTTGATATTCTTTTTCTGCGAAACTCTGAAATAGGCAAAAAAACAGCAATTCTGGGTTGGGCCTCCGGTTAACAGGTTAGTCCCAAAAATAATATAAAAGTGTATAATAAATCCCAATAATGTCCAAAACAGAATATAATATAACATGGAACAATAAAAAATTATAGATACGTTGGAGACGTATCAGACCCCAAAAGGCCTTTTGCTCAGCGTAACCCTCTAGGGCACTAAGGTAGCGGTCGGTGTCTGAGGAACTCTTTGGCATGTCCGCGAAGGTGTCTGAGGCACACCAGATTTGATTAAGTTGGGCGCACCTATTACGACCGAAAATGCATTGAAGCAAATAAGGCTTACCAGCTACGACTTGCCTCACTTGTTGAAGCTCCTCGCGATCAGCCCATGCCTAGGTCCAGGCCTCAGCACACGTCGAGCTCAGGTTCTCGAGCTAGGCGGCTTTCTACTTCTGTTTCGCCTGAAGGTTGTCGCGTTCTGTGTACAATACCTTCTGATCCTCTTCAACCTCGATGAATCGAGCTTGGTCTTTGCCTCGAGCCACCCTCTCCTTGGCCAGCTCATTGCTGGCCTTCGCCGCTACAACCCTTTGTTGTTCGGCTTCCTGCTGAGCTTTCTTAACCTCGGCCTTGAGGGCCTCAAGTTGCATAGTGCTAGCTAGCATAACATAAATATCAGTGTAGATTAGTCCACTGATTCACCACTAATATTTTGGGCCCAGAAATACGCTTTTCTAACCTTGGGCCTGCTCGATCTCTTTCTTCATGAGATCAAGATTCTCCTCGAACCGCTCCAGTTTTTGGTTCATCTCCACTAACTCCTTGGAGTTGGAGCTCGGAGCTGGAACCGAAGCCTGCAGAACATGCAAACTACGTTAGTCCCGAAGTAGATTTCGATCCTTCGATTGGATTTATCCATCCAACCAGATTCTCGGGGGCTCCTGCATATTCGTTCGTCAAAATTATTATGTAAAAAAAATGGCCCCCACGTCAGTTTATTAAAAACTGACCCACGGCTCGAGGGCTACTAGTTATTATGCTCCTATGTGTATGTAAAATTCACTTCTTTCACAAAGTCTTCAAACAAACCTTTTATGAGCTATGTCCATCAAGGGCTACTGGGTAGGCCAAGTGTGCAACTAAGAGCCTACATACCATAAAGAGAAAGCGGCAAACAAGGGAGCACAAGACGTACCTCAAAACCCTTGAAGAGGCCTTTGAACACCTCATGCATTCCAGTCTCCGCTGGCCGAAAGCTACTCAACGACGTGCCGATGAGGGCACGGTGCTCTTCCATGATGGAGGAGCTTCTTAAGGCCACCTCCATCTCTTCGGGCCACCCCTGGTAGACCTGCTCTGGGGCAAGAGGGGTGGGCAGAGTCACCTCGGATCCACCCACTATAGAGGTGGGGATGGAGGTCTCTGACTGCTTTGGTGGCGCCGGAGTTGCCTGGGCCGAGGCCTCATGTCAGCCCATCACGCCTTATTTTACCAAGGGGACTTCTTCCCCTTGGTCCTTGGCGGTCGAGGTTTGGACCTTGGTCGAGGGAGCTCCGATATCGGTCCCCGTGTTGTCGATAGAGGGGGTCAGGCGTGATGTCGCCTCCCCCAGCTCGTCAAGGGCGGGGTAGGAGCAAGGTGCTTGGCGGTTCTGCTTTCCACCATAAAAGGTGGATGAAGCCCACCATCCGAGGCCTTATCGTCGATGAAGGCACATTGTGGGCTAAAAAGATAAATATGGAGTCACACATCGAGGGATGCATACATAAAGGAGAACTAAATGTGTTCGGACAAGAATACCTCCTCGACGCTGACTTGGTCTTGCACGGCTATGAGAGGATGTCCTCCAGGAGTCAGAGAGTGTGACCTGGGTGGGTGCGGCCTGCTGGCCGGCTGGGTCAGCCGAGGCCTTGCACAGTTTTCTACGGGCCCGAAGGTGCCCCTATTCCGCTGCATCCTCGGACATCGCCATCTTCCTCTTTGGGGAAGGCACTCATTCCCCCGCATCCTCCTCCTCCTCATCCTTCTCCTATTCCCCCTCGTGGGTGGAGGAGGCGTGGATGTCTTCGGACCTGGCCTCCGAATGATCTCGGATGCGCAGGCCACCCCTCCCTTTCAGTCGCCTCTGCTCCTTGGTCGGGACCACATACAGTTCCTCGGCTAAGAGTGCCTTGAGTTGAGGAGACCTTGCCTCCTTTGGCAGCGGTGTCGGGCAAAGCATTTTCTGCGCCTTGGGGATCCATCTCCGAGAAAGAAAGAATTGATTTAATCATTCTAATGGAGGGATCTACAAAGGAAGGTGTCGGTGTCAAAACCGGCGGATCTCGGGTAGGGGGTCCCGAACTGTGCGTCTAGGCCGGATGGTAACAGGAGGCAAGGGACACAAAGTTTTACCCAGGTTCGGGCCCTCTCGATGGAGGTAAAACCCTACGTCCTGCTTGATTAATATTGATGATATGGGTAGTACAAGAGTAGATCTACCATGAGATCGAAGAGGCTAAACCCTAGAAGCTAGCCTATGGTATGATTGTTGTTGTGTATGTTGTTCTACGGACTAAAACCCTCCGGTTTATATAGACACCGGAGAGGGTTAGGGTTACACAAAGTCGGTTACAATGGTAGGAGATCTACATATCCGTATCGCCAAGATTGCCTTCCACACCAAGGAAAGTCCCTTCCGGACACGGGACGGAGTCTTCAATCTTGTATCTTCATAGTCCAGGAGTCCGGCTGAAGGTATAGTCCGGCCATCCGGACACCCCCTAATCCAGGACTCCCTCAGTAGCCCCCGAACCAGGCTTCAATGACGATGAGTCCGGCGTGCATATTTGTCTTCGGCATTGCAAGGCGGGTTCTCCTCCAAATTCCGTGTACCTGTTGAATAAAGTCCAGTTTCTTGTAGATGTTGCGCTCCTTGGCTTCTACGCCCAATAATTGCCGCTTCCCACGTGTCAAACGAATATGAAAAGTCTGAGTGTTTTTACATTCACACCCCTAGCCGCGTAAATGAGCTGACCTATTTAAGGGGACGAGGATTTAGATCCAAACCACATCTTCCCCCTTCGCGAGTGTTCATCAGAGCGCATCCGACAAAGGTCCATTCCACCATGGCCAGCCGTCGCGACTCCTCCTCTCGCCCTTCCAGCCCTCAGCCTGGATATTGGGAGAGATGCTCCATCCCGCATAGCGAGCTAGTGACGCTCCAGACCAAGGGATTTCTCCCCCCGGCCTATATGGTCCCGGTTCGAGCCGGCCTTGCCATCTATAATGGCGGAGAGCAAGCGGAGAGTGCCCCTAATCCCTCCAAAGGAGAGCGGGTGTGCCTCGTCCCTTATTTAATAAGGGGGCTCGGATTTCCAATCCATCCATTTCTCCGGGGGCTCCTGGAGTTCTATGGCCTCCAGCTACACAATCTCACGCCTGCCTCCGTATTGCATATCGCGGGCTTCGTAGCCCTCTGCGAGCTGTTTTTGGGTATCGAGGCTCATTTCGGGCTATGGAAAAGGTTATTCTGCCTTGTGCCCCGCTCTAAGGAGGGGTCAATGTATCAAGTGGGCGGAGCCGAAGTGTGGCGCATCGCCGGGACCGGATATCTGTCCGGAACCCCAAAGAAGGCGTCCGAAGACTGGCCCTCGGAATGGTTTTATATAGAAGACGTCCCGCTGCCGGATCCTGTCCGGATCGGCCTCCCTGAATTCGACAGTGCTCCCTTAAAGAAGCGCCTAAGCTGGCGTCCACGGAGCCCTCAGAGGGAAAGTGACAGGGACATCATTTACCTGATGGGCCGAATAAGATTGTTAGCCCATTCCGGACTAACCATGATCGGGGTTATGGCCGAATGCATTATGCGGGGGGTGCAACCGCTTCAGTATAGAAGCCACCCCATGTGGGACTTCAACGGGGAGGACGACGCCACCCGCTACGGCCGTAAGGGGCCGGATTCAGCTGCCGCTCTACTAAAGATCTTGTCCACTTTGTATAAGGGAGAAGAGGAGGAATTTCTCCGCGTCAACCCACAGGGTGGATTCTCTATGCACAATCCCCCAAGCTGGGTAAGCGGTCGTATTTACTTGCCCATCCGTTTTGTATTCCCATTGTTAAATATTCAGTCTGACGACTTCAACGCAGGAACTGCGCCGGGCTGTTAAGGAAATAAGCAGCCCTCCTCCACAACCCGAGGACCCAGGACGGTCCCTCGACCCGGCCTCTCAAGAGGATCCGGACATATCTGTGGAGCTGATTGATGGAGTGTTCCATCAATTGAGCAAGGACAACGCCTTGGTGGCCATTACGGCCGATTACCCAGGGCTAATCCCGGCCTCCCAGGTAACTGAGATCGAAGTCCCAGTACCCCGAATAGGTGTCCGCCCTCTCGTGTTTTCAGTTTCCTGATTACAACCGAACTTTGCAGGGGAGGTTTTTAAGGCGGAAGGCCGAACCTGCGGCGACAAGCCAACGAGGGGCCGCAGGGCCCCGTGGGCAGAAAAGAAGTGCAGTCCGGACCGAGGCGTCAGCGCAAAGGTATGGCGCGCCCCCTTATCCCAGGTGTTATACCTTCGAGGCACATTGACACTCGTGCTCTCTTCAGGACAAAGAGACCTCGCCGGACTATATCCGGAGAGGCTGCCAATCGCGCCTCCACCAGCCAGGCTCCAAAGCCTGGTCCGGAGGCGGAGGCGAACGCAAGGCGCGCGCCAGACGCTCCTCCGACGGAGGATGTGGACGGGTTGTCTGCCACCAACTCTGAGGTGGAGAGTGCCATGAACCACAGGCGTCGCCGGACAATTCTTCGCGACGCTTGTTTCTCCCAAGGGGCGTTAGATGCCTTCAACTCGGGAGATGCGTACCTCCGTGCCGCTCAAAATGGTCTAGCCAGAGCCACGGAGCAATATGTAAAAGACATACGGGTAAGAAAATTTTGGTAATTATATATATATACCAGTAGCCCCCGAGACTTGAAACAGTTAGAATAACTGATTTAAGGATCATTTGTTATGCAGGTTCTTACAGAAAAGAATTCCCTACTGTCCAAGGAGCTGGAAGAGTGCAAAGCCCAACTTGAGGCCGCACTAGCCGCGGCAGGGGAGCCCAAGGAGACCCCCTCTGGTAATATACACTTCGAAAGATAAGTATTTTGCGAAGCACGGCATGGGTGCGAATCTGACAAATGAAATTGCAGATGGCGCCGGATTGAATCCGGAAAGGCAACACCTCCTACGCCAGCTAAAGGCTGGTGAGAAGGTGCTGACAAAGGTGAGGCGGGAGAAGAACGATCTCCAAGATGCCAACACCAAGCTGGGCGTCGAGCTGAAAGATGTTCGTGCCCAGCTGTCAGACTCCGTGAAGGAGAATCAGCGGCTTCGGCGCGGCATATTTAGTAAGTGCTTGAACGAACCTTTGAAAGAAAGTTCGGCGGGGAAGTCGACTAACAGAGCAATGTCTGTAGGTGTGCTAACAGGTCGTCCTGCAGAGGAGATGCCCGGTTCTACGGGTGACCTTCTTCCCGAGCTCTCGCAACTGCTCGATCGAGTTCGGCAGGCGATGCAAGGCGTCGCCCAGGCCCTGTGGCCATCCGTCTCCATGCCCGAAGGTCTTGGAGAGCTTGCGGAGAAGCTAAAGGGAGCACGGCGGCGCTTCCGATTGTGGAAGATATCGGCCTGCCGTCAAGGCGCTAGGGAGGCCTGGGCCATGGTGAAGACGCGGTACGCAAAGGCTGACCCCAACCACATGGCCGAGGTCGGTCCTGTAGGGCCCGATGGGAAGGAGATCCCTGTAAGCTTAGTATACGGCCAAGTAGAGTTGGCCGCAAAGTATTCCCAGCAGGACTGTAAATTAGAC
Organism: Triticum aestivum; assembly: GCF_018294505.1. NCBI lineage: Eukaryota > Viridiplantae > Streptophyta > Magnoliopsida > Poales > Poaceae > Triticum > Triticum aestivum. The sequence continues at coordinate 543,204,405 of NC_057803.1, read as the reverse complement.
AGCCTGTTAGATGGTATTGAAGAGGAATACAATCAGTCAAAATGACTATGTAATTTAATTGACATTTATAATGCCTTCTAGCCGGATTGTAGATCATTTGTCATGGCCGACCTTTTCGCTTCAGCCTCGGGACCTGACGGTCCGGAGTGTGTCCGAATTCCCATGCGGTTATATAGGAACCGGGGAATGCATGGAGACCAGGCGTAGGGGTCATTAGTGCGTGAACAGACAAGTGCCCGACTAGTTATGTTATATTACATGGTTAGTAAGAAACATCTTCCAGGGAGAATAGTTCCGTTAGGGGTTCCTTTCCCTGGGAGGCATGCCCTAAGGTGCATGTCCATGCTGCGAAAAGAAACGCAGGAAAAACATCTGGGGGCGTATAGATAAAAATAAAAAAGATCATCTTTAGTTCACCGACCGAATATTCCCTTAAGAACGCTAGCTTTCGGCTTCACCCAGTCTGAGGTACACGTCCGGCTGACCCGGCAGTAACAATCGCAGAGGTGCTCCCTTTACCACCTAGCCGAACAATCGGGAACGTAGGGGTAAGCACAGGAGCCAGGCAACCCAGCTTGGCCAAAACTTAAGTCATATCGATGCATATAATGGTGAATAAAAGGTACATGCGGAAGTGTGACACATGTGTTGGGCATGAAGCCCGTATGAATAAGCTTCTGTTTAAAGAAGCCCCCAGGTTTAATGAGCGCGGATAGCGCGTCACTTTATGAGCCTTTAAAGGCTATAAGAGAGAGAGAGAGAGAGAGAAGAAGAGAAATGTAAGACAGAAAATATATAAAAAATGGACAGAGGAAGGAGACGAACACAGAGTCCGGCGCTAGGCATAGAATCTTCGGAGACGGGCTGCGTTCCATGGGTTCGGCTCGAGTCGGTTATCCGATGCATCCCGCAGGCGGTACGCTCCACCAGTCAGGACTTGGTCAATTATGAAGGGACCTTCCCACTTGGGCTTGAGTTTGTCCTTTTTCTTGTCCGGTAGTCGTAGAACTAATTCGCCAACGTTGTAATTTTTGGCCCGTACTTCTCTGCTTTGGTATCTTCGAGCCTGCTGTTGATAGAATGCGGAACGGGCTTTTGCCACGTCACGCTCCTCCTCCAATGCGTCCAAGCTGTCCTGCCGATCGAGCTCGGCTTCTCTTTCTTCGTACATGCGCACTCGAGGTGAGTCATGAATTATGTCGCAAGGCAAAACTGCCTCTGCGCCGTACACCATAAAGAATGGTGTGTATCCGGTGGTGCGATTCGGCGTGGTCCGCAGCCCCCAGAGTACGGAGTCGAGCTCCTCTACCCAGTGCGTGTTAGATTCCTTGAGGGACCGCACTAATCTGGGTTTGATGCCGCTCATGATAAGACCATTTGCACGTTCGACCTGGCCGTTAGTTTGTGGGTGATAGACGGAAGCATAATCGAGCTTGATGCCCATGTTTTTGCACCAGAGTTTTACCTCGTCGGCCGTGAAGTTCGTGCCGTTATCAGTGATGATGCTGTGGGGGACGCCGTAACGGTGTACAACCCCGGATATAAAGTCTATCACCGGTCCGGATTCGGCCGTCTTAACAGGCTTGGCTTCTATCCATTTGGTGAACTTATCCACCATGACCAGTAAGTATTTTTGCTTGTGGGTTCCGCCTTTAAGGGGTCCAACCATGTCAAGCCCCCAGACCGCGAAGGGCCAAGTAATGGGGATAGTTTGGAGGGCGGTGGGTGGCATATGGCTTTGGTTTGCAAAGAGCTGGCAACCGGTGCATCGTTGGACTAAGTCCTGAGCGTCTGCCCGGGCCGTCGGCCAATAAAAGCCTGTACGGAAGGCCTTGCTTACAAGGGACCGAGCTGCAGCGTGATGACCGCCGAGTCCGGCATGAATTTCAGCCAGGAGGTTCCGCCCCTCCTCTTCGGAGATGCACCTTTGAAGGACTCCGGTAGTGCTTTTCTTATAAAGCTCTCCCTCGTGGACTCTGTAGGCTTTGGATCGCCGCACTATGCAGCGTGCCTCATTTTGGTCCTCGGGGAGTTCCTGCCTAGTAAGGTAGGCGAGGAATGGTTCTCTCCACGGGGCGATGATGGCCATTATTACGTGGGCTGAAGGTGTTATTTCATTGGCAGAGCCTCCGATTGTTTCAGAATGTTCGGTGTCGGGCAGTGCAATTGGGTCCGGGCGCACCTCTAGGCGTTGAATGCCCATGGATACTGCCATCCGGAGACCATGTAAAAGGGCCTCATATTCGGCTGCATTGTTGGAGTCCGTGTACATAATCTGGAGTACGTATTGAACTGTGTCTCCTGTGGGGGACGTCAAAACGACGCCAGCCCCCAGTCCGGCCAACATCTTGGAGCCGTCGAAATGCATGATCCAATTTGAATATGTGCCGTACTCTTTAGGGAGTTCGGCCTCCGTCCATTCTGCGACGAAGTCGGCCAAGACTTGCGACTTGATGGCTCGCCGTGGCTTATAAGTTATGTCGAACGGGAGGAGCTCAATGGCCCATTTTGCAATCCGGCCCGTTGCGTCACGGTTGTTTATAATATCGTTAAGTGGTACTTCCGAGGCTACTGTTATTGAACACTCTTGAAAGTAGTGTCGTAGCTTCCGGGATGCCATGAATACCGCGTACGCAATCTTTTGATAATGCGGGTACCGTGATTTGCAGGGAGTGAGGACAGTGGACACATAATAGACCGGCTTTTGAAGGGGGAATTTGTGTCCGTCCGCTTCTCGTTCGACGACGAGCACTGCGCTTACAACCTGATGTGTTGCTGCAATGTATAATAGCATTGGTTCGCCAATGTTTGGCGCGGCCATGACTGGGTTTGTTGCCGGTATGGCTTTTATTTCGTCGAGTCCGGCCGTGGCTGCATCCGTCCATTTGAAGTGTTCGGTGCGCCGAAGGAGGCGGTAAAGGGGTAGGGCCTTTTCTCCCAAGCGGGAGATAAAGCGGCTTAGAGCCGCCATGCATCCGGTTAACTTTTGTATTTGTTTGAGGTCCTTTGGGATATCCAGTTGCGACAGAGCTCGGATCTTGGCTGGATTTGCTTCAATTCCTCTACCGGATACAATGAAGCCCAAGAGCTTTCCGGCTGGAACGTTGAAAATGCATTTTTCCGGGTTGAGCTTGATGTCGTATGTTCGGAGGTTATCATATGTGAGCCTCAAGTTGTCTACTAGAGATTCAACATGTATTGTTTTGACAACCACATCATCTACATATGCCTCCACTGTTTTGTCGATCTGGCTTGCCAGACATGTCTGAATCATGCGCTGATATGTTCGCCGGCGTTTTTGAGCCCGAAGGGCATCGTGTTGAAGCAGAATGGGCCATATGGTGTGATAAATGCCGTTGCGGCTTGGTCTAGTTCTGCCATCTTGATTTGATGGTAGCCGGAATATGCGTCGAGGAAACACAACGGATCGTGTCCTGCGGTAGCGTCGATAATTTGATCGATGCGGGGGAGGGGGAAGGGATCCTTTGGGCAAGCCTTGTTAAGGTCTTTAAAATCAACACACAGGCGCCAGGATTTGTCCTTCTTTGGTACCATCACCAGGTTTGCTAGCCAGTCCAGATGTTTTATATCTCTGATGAATCCGGCCTCCAATAGCTTTGCTAGCTCCTCTCCCATGGCATGTCTCTTAGGTTCGGAAAAACGCCGAAGAGCCTGTTTGACAGGTTTGAATCCTGTTTGGATATTTAAGCTGTGCTCGGCCAGCCTGCGTGGGATTCCTGGCATGTCTGAAGGGTGCCAGGCGAAAATGTCCCAGTTCTCTCGTAGGAACTCTCGCAGTGCGGCGTCTACATCAGGGTTTAACTGTGCCCCGATGGAAGCTGTTTTATTGGGGTCCGTTGGATGGACTTGGAATTTGACTATTTCGTCCGCCGGTTTAAAGGAGGTGGACTTGGATCTTTTGTCGAGTACCACATCGTCCCTATTCACCGTAGAGCGCAGCGCAGTCAGTTCCTCAGCCGCTAGGGCTTCGGATAGTGCCTCGAGGGCCAGTGCGGCTGTCTTGTTTTCGGCGCGGAGTGCTATGTCCGGATCACTAGCGAGAGTGATGATCCCGTTAGGCCCGGGCATCTTGAGCTTCATGTACCCGTAATGGGGTATTGCTTGGAAGATTGTAAACGCTTCCCGCCCTAGCAGAGCGTGATAACCGCTGCTGAACGGAGCCACATGGAACGTGACCTCTTCGGACCTGTAATTATCCGGCGTGCCGAACACCACATCTAGTGTGATTTTTCCTGTACAGCGCGCTTCCCGACTGGGGATTATTCCTCTAAAGGTTGTGCTGCTTCGCTCAATGCGGTTCCAGTCTATTTCCATTTTTTGAAGGGTTTCCTCATAAATGAGGTTCAATCCGCTGCCGCCGTCCATGAGTACCTTGGTAAGACGAAAGCCGTCCACTATTGGACTGAGGACCAATGCGGCTGGTGCTCGGGCTGTTCGGAATTTAGGTTCATCACTGGCGTTAAAGGTAATAGCCGTGTCACTCCATGGGTTTATTGTTGCTACTTGGTAGACTTCGGCAAGGCTGCGGAGTGTCCTTTTTCGCATATTATTTGATGCGAAAGTCTCGAAGACTGTTAATACCGTATTGGTGTCTCTGGGGTGGCTTTCTGTGGCCTCCGGAATTAGGAGATTTTCGCCAATTTTGGCCACCTGCCGGAGTATCCAACATGCTCTGAGGCTGTGAGTTGGTGTGGCGTCCTCTGTACTGTGAATTTTACAGGGTCCATTGAGCCATCCTTCCAGTACGGTTCCATGCCCTGTAGAGGGTTTTTGCTTTTTAGTGCTTGACCCGGGTGTCTGGTGATGATGCACCCTTTTATTTCGGACTGGGTTTGTATTCAGGGCCGGATTGTCCCAAAATTTGATTTCGGTTTTCCAGGCGCTTTCCATCGCACAGTACTTTCGTACAATGGACGCCAAGTCAGCGAAGTGTGTAATATCACGGCGACTTATGGCGTTGAGTATTCCCTTGTCCGTGCAATTATTGCAGAAGATTGAGATTGCGTCTTCCTCGCGGCAGTCCCTTAGCCTGTTCTTAACCAGGAGGAATCTGGCCCAGTAATGATGTACTGTTTCATCGGGCTCTTGCCTGATTTTGGATAGATCGCTTATGTTGGGGTGGGTGGGTGGAATTAAATCCGAAGCCTCACCCCATCTGAGGCTCAGAGGCCGAGGAATTTCCGAACTCGAAAATTTGGATTCCTGGATGTTGTCCAATGAATCCAGCCCGTCGCCTGACTCTAAGTTCAGGTCTTGAGTGATATCCTCCCCTCCGCGGGTATCCGGCTTGGAGGGATCGGGAATCCGGACGTAGCGAGTCCTTAAGATAGATGAAGGGTCGCCGCACTGTCCCTCTACCACGGCAACGTGATGGGTGACTTGGGGAGAGTTAATCTCTCTCAGATCGGGTTTAGGCCCAATCTGGTCGTAATCCGTAGCGACTCCCAGGGCGGCGAAGCGATCCAAGAGCTCGTTTATGGAGGAGAGCTCCATTGGATCTAACTGCTCGGCGAGTTCCGAGCTGACATGAAGATTGTTTTCGATGGCTCGAGAGGTCATCGTCGGCGCAGAAGCCGAACAGGCGGTCATAAGAAAACCACCTAGCCGGAGGGTTTGGCCGACAGCCAAAGCTCCCTTAGCAACGGTGCCGTCTTTAAAGACGGGGCGAGGCATCCTTCCTGATGGCGACGACACAGAGGAACTCTCAATGAAAGCACCAATGTCGGTGTCAAAACCGGCGGATCTCGGGTAGGGGGTCCCGAACTGTGCGTCTAGGCCGGATGGTAACAGGAGGCAAGGGACACGAAGTTTTACCCAGGTTCGGGCCCTCTCGATGGAGGTAAAACCCTACGTCCTGCTTGATTAATATTGATGATATGGGTAGTACAAGAGTAGATCTACCACGAGATCGAGAGGCTAAACCCTAGAAGCTAGCCTATGGTATGATTGTTGTTGTGTATGTTGTCCTACGGACTAAAACCCTCCGGTTTATATAGACACCGGAGAGGGTTAGGGTTACACAAAGTCGGTTACAATGGTAGGAGATCTACATATCCGTATCGCCAAGCTTGCCTTCCACGCCAAGGAAAGTCCCTTCCGGACACGGGACGGAGTCTTCAATCTTGTATCTTCATAGTCCAGGAGTCCGGCTGAAGGTATAGTCCGGCCATCCGGACACCCCCTAATCCAGGACTCCCTCAGCCCATTCATCAAAGAAGGCATGTCCGGCAAAGGTGACTTGTTCTCGCGAGCGTTACAACGTGCAGCTTTTCCAGGGCATCTCTCGGCAGAGGGACACCACATAGGACCGTGAGCACGGTTGGCACGCAGCGAGAGGAGCCCCCCTACTGCCCACATGTTGTCATGTATGCCTGAGCAATCCACATCCGAGATGGTGCTGAAGCGGAGCACCTCTTTGCGAACGCCTACACCTTTGGAGTTAGCCAAGTCCATTAACACCTGAGCCTAGCCTTGGACGGGGCAAGGCAAGGGCTTGGTCTTGGCCCCAGCGAGTGTTGGTGATGTCAACCACTTGGCAGTTCACGCAGAAGGTGCCCGCATCAACCAGTCAACCTTCTGGATCTTGCTTATAATTGCCCCTCCGCATTCGGCTAGATCGGCGCTGCTTATCTTTGGCTTGATACCGAACGTTTTCAGCCGCAGGTCGAAGTGCGACTCGGCGCGGAGGAAGGCCTTGCAGACGTGATAAACACCGCGAGGTGAAGAATGGAATTCGGGGCTAGATGGTGGAAATCTAGCCCGTAGTACAAGAGTACCCCATGCACGAAGGGGTGCAGGGGGAACCCCAGACCTCAGATGAGGTGGGGAAGGAAGATAATGTTGGGTTTCGTAGTAATTTCAAAAATATTTTCCTACGCACACGCAAGATCATGTGATGCATAGCAACGAGGGGGAGAGTGTTGTCTACGTACCCACGCAGACCGACTGCGGAAGCGTTGACGCAACATAGAGGAAGTAGTCGTACGTCTTCACGACCCAACCGATCAAGTACCGAAACTACGGCACCTCCGAGTTCGAGCACACGTTCAGCTCGATGACGATCCCTGGACTCTGATCCAGCAAAGTGTCGGGGAAGAGTTCCGTCAGCACGACGGCGTGGTGACGATCTTGATGCACTACAGCAGCAGGGCTTCGCCTAAACTCCGCTACAGTATTATCGAGGAATATGGTGGCTGGGGGCACCGCACACGGCTAAGGAATAGATCACGTGGATCAACTTGTGTGTTTCTGGGGTGCCCCTACCTCCGTATATAAAGGACTAGAGGGGGGAGGCTGGCCGGCCAAGTGTGGCGCGTCAGGAGAGTCCTACTCCCTCTGGGAGTAGGATCCCCCCCCCCCAATCCTAGTTGGAATAGGATTCCTTGAGGGGGGAAAGAGAGAGAGGGGGCCGGCCACCTCTCCTAGTCCTAATAGGACTAGGGGAAGGGGGGAGGCGCACAGCCACCTTGGGCTGCCCCTTTCTCCTTTCCACTAAAGCCCACTAAGGCCCATATAGCTCCCGGGGGGTTCCGGTAACCTCCCGGTACTCCGGTAAAATCCCGATTTCACCCGGAACACTTCCGATATCCAAACATAGGCTTCCAATATATCAATCTTTACGTCTCGACCATTTCGAGACTCCTCGTCATGTCCCCGATCTCATCCGGGACTCCGAACTCCTTCGGTACATCAAAACTCATAAACTCATAATATAACTGTCATCGAAACATTAAGCGTGCGGACCCTACGGGTTCGAGAACAATGTAGACATGACCGAGACACGTCTCCGGTCAATAACCAATAGCGGGACCTGGATGCCCATATTGGCTCCTACATATTCTACGTAGATCTTTATCGGTCAGACCGCATAACAACATACGTTGTTCCCTTTGTCATCGGTATGTTACTTGCCCGAGATTCGATCGTCGGTATTCCTATACCTTGTTCAATCTCGTTACCGGCAAGTCTCTTTACTCGTTCTGTAATACATCATCCCGCAACTAACTCATTAGTTGCAATGCTTGCAAGGCTTAAGTGATTGCATTACCGAGAGGGCCCAGAGATACCTCTCCGACAATCGGAGTAACAAATCCTAATCTCGAAATACGCCAACCCAACATCTACCTTTGGAGACACCTGTAATGATCCTTTATAATCACCCAATTACATTGTGACGTTTGGTAGCACCCAAAGTGTTCCGCTGGCAAACGGGAGTTGCATAATCTCATAGTCATAGGAACATGTATATGTCATGAAGAAAGCAATAGCAACATACTAAACGATCGGGTGCTAAGCTAATGGAATGGGTCATGTCAATCAGATCATTCAACTAATGATGTGACCTCGTTAATCAAATAACAACACTTTGTTCATGGTTAGGAAACATAACCATCTTTGATTAACGAGCTAGTCAAGTAGAGGCATACTAGTGACACTAAGTTTGTCTATGTATTCACACATGTATTATGTTTCCGGTTAATACAATTCTAGCATGAATAATAAACATTTATCATGATAAAGGAAATAAATAATAACTTTATTATTGCCTCTAGGGCATATTTCCTTCAGTCTCCCACCTGCACTAGAGTCAATAATCTAGATTATACAGTAATGATTCTAACACCCATGGAGCCTTGGTGCTGATCATGTTTTGCTCGTGGAAGAGGCTTAGTCAACGGGTCTGCAACATTCAGATCCGTATGTATCTTGCAAATCTCTATGTCTCCCACCTGGACTAGATCTCGATGAAATTGAAGCGTCTCTTGATGTGCTTGGTTCTCTTGTGAATTCTGGATTCCTTTGCCAAGGCAATTGCACCAGTATTGTCACAAAAGATTTTCATTGGACCCGATGCACTAGGTATGACACCTAGATCGGATATGAACTCCTTCATCCAGACTCCTTCATTTGCCGCTTCCGAAGCAGCCATGTACTCCGCTTCACATGTAGATCCCACTACGACGCATTGTTTAGAACTGCACCAACTGACAGCTCCACCATTTAATGTAAACACGTATCCGGTTTGCGATTTAGAATTGTTCGGATCAGTGCCAAAGCTTGCATCAACGTAACCATTTACGACGAGCTCTTTGTCACCTCCATATACGAGAAGCATATCCTTAGTCCTTTTCAGGTATTTCAGGATGTTCTTGACCGCTGTCCAGTGATCCACTCCTGGATTACTTTGGTACCTCCCTGCTAGACTTATAGCAAGGCACACATCAGGTCTAGTACACAACATTGCATACATGATAGATCCTATCGCTGATGCATAGGGAACATCTTTCATATTCTCTCTATCTTCTGCAGTGGTCGGGCATTGAGTCTTACTCATTTCACACCTTGTAACACAGGTAAGAATCCTTTCTTTGCTTGATCCATTTTGAACTTCTTCAAAATTTTGTCAAGGTATGTTGTTTGTGAAAGTCCAATTAAGCATCTTGATCTATCTCTATAGATCTTAATGCCTAATATGTAAGCAGCTTCACCGAGGTCTTTCATTGAAAAACTCTTATTCAAGTATCCCTTTATGCTATTCAGAAATTCTATATCATTTCCAATTAATAATATGTCATCCACATATAATATCAGAAATGCTACAGAGCTCCCACTCACTTTCTTGTAAATATAGGCTTCTCCAGAAGTCTGTATAAAACCAAATGCTTTGATCACACTATCAAAAAGTTTATTCCAACTCCAAGAGGCTTGCACCAGTCCATAAATGGATTGCTGGAGCTTGCACACTTTGTTAGCTCCCTTTGGATTGACAAAACCTTCTGGTTGCATCATATACAACTCTTCTTCCAGAAATCCAGTCAGGAATGCAGTTTTGACATCCATCTGCCAAATTTCATAATCATAAAATGCGGCAATTGCTAACATGATTCGGACAGACTTAAGCATCGCTACGGGTGAGAAGGTCTCATCGTAGTCAATCCCTTGAACTTGTCGAAAACCTTTTGCGACAAGTCGAGCTTTGTAGACAGTAACATTACCGTCAGCGTCAGTCTTCTTCTTGAAGATCCATTTATTCTCAGTTGCTTGCCGATCATCGGGCAAGTCAACCAAAGTCCATACTTTGTTTTCATACATGGATCCCATCTCAGATTTCATGGCTTCAAGCCATTTTTCGGAATCTGGGCTCACCATCGCTTCTTCATAGTTCGTAGGTTCACCATGATCTAGCATCATGACTTCCAGAACGGGATTACCGTACCACTTTGGTGCGGATCTCGCTCTGGTTGATCTACGAGGTTCAGTGGTATCTTGATCTAAAGTTTCATGATCATTATCATTAGCTTCCTCACTAACTGGTGTAGGTGTCACTGAAACAGTTTTCTGTGATGTACTACTTTCCAGTAAGGGAGCAGGTACAGATACCTCGTCAAGTTCTACTTTCCTCCCACTCACTTCTTTCGAGAGAAACTCCTTCTCTAGAAAGTTTCCGAATTTAGCAACAGAAGTCTTGCCTTCGGATCTGTGATAGAAGGTGTATCCAATAGTTTCCTTTGGATATCCTATGAAGACACATTTCTCCGATTTGGGTTCGAGCTTATCAGGTTGAAGCTTTTTCACATAAGCATCGCAGCCCCAAACTTTTAGAAACGACAACTTTGGTTTCTTGCCAAACCACAGTTCATAAGGCGTCGTCTCAACGGATTTTGATGGTGCCCTATTTAACGTGAATGCGACCGTCTCTAGAGCGTATCCCCAAAACGATAGCGGTAAATCAGTAAGAGACATCATAGACCGCACCATATCCAGTAAAGTACGATTACGACGTTCGGACACACCATTACGCTGAGGTGTTCCGGGTGGCGTGAGTTGGAAACTATTCCACAATTTTTCAAATGTACACCAAACTCATAACTCAAATATTCTCCTCCACGATCATATCGTAGAAACTTTATTTTCTTGTTACGATGATTTTCAACTTCACTCTGAAATTCCTTGAACTTTTCAAATGTTTCAGACTTATGTTTCATTAAGTAGATATACCCATATCTGCTTAAATCATCTGTGAAGGTGAGAAAATAACGATATCCGCCACGAGCCTCAATATTCATCGGACCACATACATCTGTATGTATGATTTCCAACAAATCTGTTGCTCTCTCCATAGTACCGGAGAACGGTGTTTTGGTCATCTTGCCCATGAGGCACGGTTCGCAAGTACCAAGTGATTCATAATCAAGTGGTTCCAAAAGTCCATCAGTATGGAGTTTCTTCATGCGCTTTACACCGATATGACCTAAACGGCAGTGCCACAAATAAGTTGCACAATCATTATCAACTCTGCATCTTTTGGCTTCAACATTATGAATATGTGTATTACTACTATCGAGATTCAATAAGAATAGACCACTCTTCAAGGGTGCATGACCATAAAAGATATTACTCATATAAATAGAACAACCATTATTCTTTGATTTAAATGAATAACCGTCTCGCATTAAACAAGATCCAGATATAATGTTCATGCTCAACGCTGGCACCAAATAACAATTATTTAGGTCTAATACTAATCCCGAAGGTAGATGTAGAGGTAGCGTGCCGACCGCGATCACATCGACTTTGGAACCGTTTCCCACGCGCATCGTCACCTCGTCCTTAGCCAATCTTCGCTTAATCCGTAGCCCCTGTTTCGAGTTGCAAATATTAGCAACAGAACCAGTATCAAATACCCAGGTGCAACTGCGAGCATTAGTAAGGTACACATCAATAACATGTATATCACATATACCTTTGTTCACCTTGCCATCCTTCTTATCCGCCAAATACTTGGGGCAGTTCCGCTTCCAGTGACCAGTCTGCTTGCAGTAGAAGCACTCAGTTTCAGGCTTAGGTCCAGACTTGGGTTTCTTCTCTTGAGCAGCAACTGGCTTGCCGTTCTTCTTGAAGTCCCCCTTCTTCTTTCCTTTGCCCTTTTTCTTGAAACTAGTGGTCTTGTTGACCATCAACAATTGATGCTCCTTCTTGATTTCTACCTCCGCAGCTTTCAGCATCGCGAAGAGCTCGGGAATAGTCTTGTTCATACCTTGCATATTATACTTCATCACGAAGCTCTTGTAGCTTGGTGGCAGTGATTGAAGAATTCTATCAATGACGCAATCATCTGGAAGATTAACTCCCAATTGAATCAAGTGATTATTATACCCAGACATTTTGAGTATATGCTCACTGACAGAACTGTTCTCCTCCATCTTGCAGCTATAGAACTTATTGGAGACTTCATATCTCTCAATCCGGGCATTTGCTTGAAATATTAACTTCAACTCCTGGAACATCTCATATGCTCCATGACGTTCAAAACGTCATTGAAGTCCCGATTCTAAGCCGTAAAGCATGGCACACTGAACTATCGAGTAGTCATCAGCTTTGCTCTGCCAGACGTTCATAACATCCGGCGTTGCTCCTGCAGCAGGCCTGGCACCCAGCGGTGCTTCCAGGACGTAATTCTTCTGTGCAGCAATGAGGACAATCCTCAAGTTACGGACCCAGTCCGTGTAATTGCTACCATCATCTTTCAACTTTGCTTTCTCAAGGAACGCATTAAAATTCAACGGAACAACAGCACGAGCCATCTATCTACAATCAATATAAACAAGCAAGATACTATCAGGTACTAAGTTCATGATAAATTTAAGTTCAATTAATCATATTGCTTAAGAACTCCCACTTAGATAGACATCCCTCTAATCCTCTAAGTGATCACGTGATCCAAATCAACTAAACCATGTCCGATCATCATGTGAGATGGAGTAGTTTCATCGGTGAACATCATTATGTAGATCATATCTACTATATGATTCACGCTCGACCTTTCGGTCTCTGTGTTCCGAGGCCATATCTGTATATGCTTGGCTCGTCAAGTATAACCTGAGTATTCCGCGTGTGCAACTGTTTTGCACCCGTTGTATTTGAACGTAGAACCTATCACACCCGATCATCACGTGGTGTCTCAGTACGAAGAACTTTCGCAACGGTGCATACTCAGGGAGAACACTTCTTGATAATTTAGTGAGAGATCATCTTATAATGCTACCGTCAATCAAAGCAAGATAAGATGCATAAAAGGATAAACATCACATGCAATCAATATAAGTGATATGATATGGCCATCATCATCTTGTGCTTGTGATCTCCATCTCCGAAGCACCGTCGTGATCACCATCGTCACCGGCGCGACACCTTGATCTCCATCATAGCATCGTTGTCGTTTCGCCAATCTTATGCTTCCACGACTATCACTACCGTTTAGTAATAAAGTAAAGCCTTACATCGCGATTGCATTGCATACAATAAAACGACAACCATATGGCTCCTGCCAGTTGCCGATAACTCGGTTACAAAACATGATCATCTCATACAATAAAATTTAGCATCATGTCTTGACCATATCACATCACAACATGCCCTGCAAAAACAAGTTAGACGTCCTCTACTTTGTTATTGCAAGTTTTACGTGGCTGCTACGACCTTAAGCAAGAACCAATCTCACCTACGCATCAAAACCACAACGATAGTTTGTCAAATAGACTCCGTTTTAACCTTCGCAAGGACCGGGCGTAGCCATACTTGGTTCAACTAAAGTTGGAGAGACAGTCGCCCGCAAGCCACCTATGTGCAAAGCACGTCGGGGAAACCAGTCTCACGTAAGCGTACGCGTAATGTTGGTCCGGGTCGTCTCGTCCAACAATGCCGCCGAACCAAAGTATGACATGCTGGTAGGCAGTATGACTTATATCGCCCACAACTCACTTGTGTTCTACTCGTGCATATAACATCAACATAAATAACCTAGGCTCGGATACCACTGTTGGGTTTCGTAGTAATTTCAAAAATATTTTCCTACGCACACGCAAGATCATGTGATGCATAGCAACGAGGGGGAGAGTGTTGTCTACGTAACCACGCAGACCGACTGCGGAAGCATTGACGCAACGTAGAGGAAGTAGTCGTACGTCTTCACGACCCAACCGATCAAGTACCGAAACTACGGCACCTCCGAGTTCGAGCACACGTTTAGCTCGATGACGATCCCCGGACTCTGATCCAGCAAAGTGTCGGGGAAGAGTTTCGTCAGCACGACGGCGTGGTGACGATCTTGATGCACTACAGCAGCAGGGCTTCGCCTAAACTCTGCTACGGTATTATCGAGGAATATGGTGGCTGGGGGCACCGCACACGGCTAAGGAATAGATCACGTGGATCAACTTGTGTGTTTCTGGGGTGCCCCTGCCTCCGTATATAAAGGACTAGAGGGGGGAGGCTGGCCGGCCAAGTGTGGCGCGCCAGGAGAGTCCTACTCCCTCTGGGAGTAGGATTCCCCCCCCCCCCAATCCTAGTTGGAATAGGATTCCTTGAGGGGGGAAAGAGAGAGAGGGGGCCGGCCACCTCTCCTAGTCCTAATAGGACTAGGGGAAGGGGGGAGGCGCACAGCCACCTTGGGCTGCCCCTTTCTCCTTTCCACTAAAGCCCACTAAGGCCCATATAGCTCCCGGGGGGGTTCCGGTAACCTCTCGGTACTCCGGTAAAATCCCGATTTCACCCGGAACACTTCCGATATCCAAACATAGGCCTCCAATATATCAATCTTTACGTCTCGACCATTTCGAGACTCCTCGTCATGTCCCCGATCTCATCCGGGACTCCGAACTCCTTCGGTACATCAAAACTCATAAACTCATAATATAACTATCATCGAAACCTTAAGCGTGCGGACCCTACGGGTTCGAGAACAATGTAGACATGACCGAGACACGTCTCCGGTCAATAACCAATAGCGGGACCTGGATGCCCATATTGGCTCCTACATATTCTACGAAGATCTTTATCGGTCAGACCGCATAACAACATACGTTGTTCCCTTTGTCATCGGTACATTACTTGCCCGAGATTCGATCGTCGGTATTCCTATACCTAGTTCAATCTCGTTACCGGCAAGTCTCTTTACTCGTTCTATAATACATCATCCCGCAACTAACTCATTAGTTGCAATGCTTGCAAGGCTTAAGTGATTGCATTACCGAGAGGGCCCAGAGATACCTCTCCGACAATCGGAGTAACAAATCATAATCTCGAAATACGCCAACCCAACATCTACCTTTGGAGACACCTGTAATGCTCCTTTATAATCACCCAGTTACGTTGTGACGTTTGGTAGCACCCAAAGTGTTCCGCCGGCAAACGGGAGTTGCATAATCTCATAGTCATAGGAACATGTATATGTCATGAAGAAAGCAATAGCAACATACTAAACGATCGGGTGCTAAGCTAATGGAATGGGTCATGTCAATCAGATCATTCAACTAATGATGTGACCTCGTTAATCAAATAACAACACTTTGTTCATGGTTAGGAAACATAACCATCTTTGATTAACGAGCTAGTCAAGTAGAGGCATACTAGTGACACTAAGTTTGTCTATGTATTCACACATGTATTATGTTTCCAGTTAATACAATTCTAGCATGAATAATAAACATTTATCATGATATAAGGAAGTAAATAATAACTTTATTATTGCCTCTAGGGCATATTTCCTTGAGTTAACCCGCTCCCCTGGCTTGGGAGTGGGAATCCGCTGGTTGGACTCCGGTTCCTGGCAGGCGGCGGTGGTGGAGATGTATCCCGCGGTTCTGAGCTCCTGGATGACGCCCTTCGTAGTGGTGGAGGACGCCCACTAGCCCTTCAAGGTGGCTTCGGAGATCGCCGAGGAGGGAGCTATAAGCGATGGTGGACTGGCGAGAGCTTCAGAGCGAATCTAGGTGCTAGAGCTCTGGAGGCTGTGCGTAATGGCGAGGGAATGGAAGTGTGGGGAAGATGGTACTATTATCCCTTGCTCTTATAGGTCTGTGAAAGACCAAGAGTCCCGCTTGCCACACTAGATTAATCGCCATGTTTGAGCCGTGGGCGCAGTAATGTGTACGTGAGATGAAATGAATCTTGATGATATCCCCTAAAATACGGAGCATGATCTCTACCTTGATACGACGTGCCAATGAGAAAACCGCCTCGGGCCGCGATTCGAGTAACAATAACTGACTTGCGTTGGTATAAGTGGCGACGCTTCGAAAAAGTTGTCATGTTATAAACATTGTTCGCACTCGAGTAGTAAAGCCTTCAGGGCTAAGCTATCCAAAAGACCTCGGTTGACAAAGCGTGGACTTTGAAGCGTGCGGTCGACGGGCTGCCCCATTAGAGGGAGAGCTCGGAAGAATTGCCTTGCGCAAATAAGACAACAGATTTGTGTGGGTGATCACCGGAAAAAAGAACTATCCTGTCAAGCCGAAGTCATCTGTCCGAGAAGAATTGTTGTCCCCGGCTTTGAAGACAGTTCAGGGCTACTGACGGTGTCATGGACTAGGGGTGCCAACCTAGTTGGCCCACAGTCCACATGCCGAGCTTATGGTCCACCAATCTCGCAAGGAATAACTTCATAGGCCTCAAACTTTGGCGTGGTGGAGTCGGACGCTGTTGACGACTTGGCGTGCACCCTAAGGATTATTTCGATTATTGGCATGTTTATCCCTAGATGGCAACCGACCATATGTAACCCTAGATACCCCAGCATCTATATAAAAGCTGAGGGGTTTAGACCGTAGGGGCGAATTCATTATTACACACCTCAAGGTTAGAACACAACATACGATCTCGAGGTAGATCAAGCCTATACTCAATAAATCATCATCAATACAATCAAAACAAGACGTAGGGTTTTACCTCTTCGAGAGGGCCCGAACCTAGGTAAATATTGTCTCCTTCGTCTCCTGTTGCCCATCGATCCAAGATACATAGCTCAGGGCCCCTACCCGAGGTCTGCTGGTTTAAGTATCGACAACCGTGTTACAGGTGACGTTTGAGCAACCCCAAAGTCCATCGGACAGTAAAAGTGACTATGATACTCTCATGGTCTAAGGGGCATGAAGGATGACATTGACAAGCGTCGTCGGCACTCGATTTGGGAAGAAAACGAGTCTAGAGCACGTCATGCACACAACCAAGGACGCCTAAAAAAGCTATGCCACGTACATATAGATCATTGTCATGCAGACGTGTCTCATTCTTGTGACTCACAGAGGATGATAAAGGGCCGTGCCACAGTAGCCACAAGACTAGCAAGCGTGCCGCCAAGAAGTAGATCGGTGATGATTAATTACTCTTTTTTCCGCAGTCACGGTATATGTTTCAAATATTTCGTGCAATTAAGAACCTATGAACCTCCGTTCCTTTATCATTTTTTGTTTTTATGCATTCTTAAATATTTTGTGCGGCCTGGAAAACTTATAATTATTGAAATCGTGTGAACATCGTCACAAACAACTTCTTAGGTCAACCGCAAAAATAGAACTGACTTCTTAGGAGTATATCTCACATGATTTGTCAATACAAATCACCTGTTATAAATCACACATGATACAACCCTTCAACCATAAATTGGCTAGTGGCTCAGGCCTGTTTTGGAATGCTAAGTGTAGATAGTTGTATACCAGGCTTCAAGTCCTAAACTTGATATTTGTGCTCACATTTTCTTGAATTTATTCCAGGCCTACCGGCAACGTGCGTTCAGTGAGAGGAGACGTTCTTGTTGACTATAAAGGCATATGTAGTGATTTGGTCAATCTCAATATGATGTGTCGGCTTAATCTCTCGAAGATGCTCATATGATTAACATGTGTGTGCAAATACTCATAAATGTGAGTGTATATGCGTATATACAAGGGTCTGTACTGTGTTAAAAATACTCCCTTCGTCCCATAATATGAAAGTGTTTTTGATACTACACTAATATGAAAAACACTCCTACATTATATTATAATAAGACGGAGGGAGTACGTAATAAGGTAGACAAATGGTCTAACTTCAAAAAAAAAAGGTAGACAAATGGTCTACTTTCCTTTATTTCCAAAAAAATACGTGGGAGACCGCACACGTGGTCACGCACGCAGACGGGCACACGATACCCTGTGAGACCGCACACGTTGTCCCTCCTTTTTTTACCACGAACACCCCATTCACCGCGAAAATAATGCCAACTCTGTTTCAGGCACCCTTCGATATTTTTGCTTTAAAAAAAAAAACTCTGATCAGGCACCCG